>NC_056074.1:43693749-44326606 GCF_016772045.2 Ovis aries
GAGAAAAGGGGGGCAGGCTTGGGGGTCCAAGGACCCGGATTCTAGTCCTGGCCACTCCCTCCTCTGTGGCCTTGATTGGAGGCAGCCCAGGTCCCCTCTGAGCCCCAGCACCCCCATCTGCAAGTCGGGAATAATGCCTGCCCTGTCCAGTTGCCAGAGCTGCAGAGCGTGTTGATGGGAATACAGAAATGGGAGGGCTTTCAATGAGACACTGGGTTGGACAAACAGAGAGGGTCAGACAGCAAAGGGCCGTCCACCCGGACTGCTGACCTAGAAGGAAGGATGCTTAGCCGAGCTGCCGCCGCCCCCTTGTCACTCACTGGGGAGGGGGTTGGGGATCAGCCCATCTTCCTTTCCCATCTCTGTGCCTCTGTTCCTGCTGTTCCTTCTGCCTGCAATGCTCTTCTGCCTTCTCTGCCGAGACCCTCGCCCAGGGCAGATAGAGCGACTGCCGGGAGAGCCTGCCTTTTCCCCTCCCCCGCACGGCTGAGTCCTCCCTTCCTCTCTGGGCCTGCCTGCTCTCCATTCCACTAAGCAAACACTGTTTGGCTGTCATTCGCTGCACGTGTGGCGCCTCCTACGTACTCAGTAAATGCGGTGGTGGAATGAAGTCAGGTGGTCTTGACAATTGACCTATTGCTGGATAAATGTTTCCAGGACCAGGCTCAGATCCACAGGCTCCTCCCAAGAAGGGGCCTCACTCATCCACCCCACCAGTGCCTCTCAGGTTTGCTCCGCCCCACAGGCACCAGGAACATATCCCTGCATGGCCTTCCAGCTGATCACCCCTACCAAGAGGTCAGGGACAGAAGCCAAAACATTTCAGGGCCTCCCTGCCTGCTAGATTCAGCCCTTTAAGTCTCGAAAGGGAAAGGGGAGAAATCAATGTTTCTGAGCACTTAACTGTATGCAAAGAACCATGTTTAGTAGGAGCTTTATCTCATTTAATCTGGTGCAGACACGAAGGCTCAGAGATGTTTAGCAACTTGCCCAAGGTCACACAGCACCCCTGTTAGGGAGCAGGGGCCAGAAGACAGATGTGGCTGACAGGCTATTCCACCCCCAGTTGCATAACCACCTCCACCTTCCCTGGAGGCCGACGCACCTCCTCTTCTCAGGCTTGGCTGCTACATTTGTCTTAGGAACGGATTCTCACTGTAGTTTAAACCAATGAGTACAAGACTGACTAATCCACGGGGCACACACAAAGCATTTCCAAGATCTGTATCTTGGAAATTCCTCTTGCATCATCATCTTTGTACCTGACAGGGCAGTAGGGAAGCCTGTCATGTGGGGACTATTCCCACTTTACAGATGGGGAAACTGAGACTGCAGCTATTCTTCAACTTGCCCAGGGGCACACAGCCACGGAGCGGAGCCCAGATACTGGCTCTGGTTCCAGGGTTCTTTCCAGCCGGATAATGGACCTCGGTCATCTCGAGGGAATATGAGATTTTCTGTCCATGAATTTTCCATGTAGCTGATGGACACACACACCATTAAGTGCTGAAGCTGAGGTTCAAATATTTGGGGCGATAAATCCTTCTGAATGGAGCCCCATGGACCCTGTGCCTTAAATAGAGGATGCTGGCTGCACTGAGGCTGCACCTTAGCCTCTGGCAGGGGGCAGACTCCTCCTGTGCGTGTATGGGTCTCACCATCAGCCTCTCACCCCTGAGCTGTGCTAGGTCGCATCTCAGTATGTGGCCCGGAGCACCCCACCCCCTCCAGGGCCTCACTTGTTCATTCATTCAGCAAGAGCACCCATCCGTCAGACCAGGTTCTGGGTCATGGCCAACCAGACAACAACCAGTTATGACTGTGTGTGGAGGATGAAGGAAGAGCCTTCCGACCCGTAACTGGCGTTCAACTCCGGAGAAGGACTTGGCATTTCAGCTGCTGCTGGACAGCTTTTTGGCTTCCTTCCTGCTTGGCAACTGCCCCCTTCCAGGTCACCAACTAACTGACCTCTGTGAAAATGGGGTGCTCCTGGAGTCCTGGGGCCATCTCAGCCAAGAGGGGAAAGCACTGGGGAGGCATAAAGGTTGAGGTGGGCGGGTGGAGGGGCGGTGCCTAAAGACTGAGGGGAATTTGGTTAAACTGCTCCCAGAGCACCTTCATTCAGAGACCACGGGCATTAGTGGTCTGTCTGGTGATCACGTTCTCACCACTGGAAGGGGCTAGCTGGGCTGGTGGGGCTCGTGAAAGGAGCTGGTAAGTGGAGCAGGCACCAGGACCCCCTAGGCCCAGCCTCTCCCACACTTCTATTCGTCTATCACCCGTCTGGGAAACTAGGCTCCCTTTTGACTTTTAGGCCCTCCCTCTTTTCTGCTGGGATTGGAGACCTGGATCCAAGTCCCAGGTCTGACCAGATCTCACGTCTCTCCCAGGGATGTCAGTGTGCTCCTCTGAGCTCCGGTGTTGCCATCTGTAGGATGAGGACATTGGCCTCACCGATCTAACTCAGCATCCTTCCTGGGACACTCGAGAGGGAGAGGGGCACCACACAGGTGGGGCCTGGGGCAAAAAAGCAGGATGCCCCCTGGCAGGACGGGATGTTCACTGACCATCCTTCCAGCCCCCGAAGCCTCTTTTCTCTGTGTCACCAGTTCCAAGGGACTGACTGCTTGCCCTTCCTGGGTATCATCTCTACATCGAGGGGAAGGCGCTTCAGGCTTTCTGGGAGTGGAGGGAGGGCAGGCGGGACAGCCCGGGGCTCATGGCGCTTGTTATCATAGGAGGAGGGGACCTGGGCGCCCTTGCACACTGTATGAGGTTCTCTCCTGGGACAAGCCCACCTGCCTTGTGGAAGGGTCACAGGACAGTAAAAGCCTTTCTCTCTTGCCAGGGAGACTACGAAGGGGACAACGTGGAGTTCAACGACAGGAAGGTAGGTGTGCAGACCCGGGAGCCTGCTCCTTGGGGTTGGGAGTCCTGCCCAGCAAGGGGCAGGGGCGCAGGGTCCCAGAGCCGCGGCCCCACAGCTGGTGGAGAAGGTGGGTGAAGTTGCCTCGTTGCACTATTTTCCTCATGCTGTGTGCATGCTAACTCACTTCAGTCATATTTGACTCAATGCCTCCCTACGGACTGTAGCCCGCCAGGCTCCTCTGTCCATGGGATTCTCCAGGCAAGAATAATGGAGTGGGTTGCCATGCCCTCCTCCAGGGGATCTCCCCACCCAGGGATTGAAACCCGGTCTCCTGCGGCTCCTGTACTGCAGGTGAATTCTTTACCATTGAGCCATCAGGGAGCTCTGATCCTCAGAAGCATCCTTGGCAGGCCGTCCGAGCATGTGAGAGGAAAGGAAGTGCCCCAAGCCTGCCCTTTTGCCCCATCCTTCCTTCATGCACCGACTGTGTCTCACTGGAGCAGCCAGAACCTCCAGAGTTCTTTGCTGACATTTAGCCTAATCACCCCAGCTTCCGGGGAAATGAGTTTGGGAACAGCGAGGCCAGCCACCTGGAGTGCCCTGGCCCCCAGCATCACTCCAGTAGGGGACACCATGGATGGTGGTCAAGCCAGTGCTTCTCAAGTTTACCTGTCCTGGAACCCTTTTTAATGGGGAAGTTATGGAGCTAGTGTTCTGTGGGACACACTTTGGGAAACACCAAGTGACCCTTTCTGCTTCACTGGCTCCTAATCCCACCCACCCGTGCTCCCAGGACAGTCACTCCTGGCCACCACAGCCGCTTCTCCTCCTCCCCTCACTTGCCTGCTCCCAGATACCAGCCTCTACATGGCTTCCCTGGTGGAAGAATCCGCCTGCAATGAGGGAGACCCTGGTTCAGTCCCTGGGTCAGGAAGATCCCCTGGAGAAGGGCATGGCAACCCACTCCAGTATTCTTGCCTCGAGAATCCCATGGACGGAGGAGCCTGGAGGGCCACAGGCCAAGGGGTCGCAGAGAGTCGAACACACTGAGCCACTAACATTTTCTCTGCTTCTACATGAACTCCTCCCATCTCCCCAGTAAGCCCAGCCCTCCCTCACCTCCGGGAGCCACCCCGCCTGCATTCCTTCAGCACCCGCGCCCCTCCCCCCACCCCCATTTGCCTTGCCTCTTGCTCTAGTTGCCTTGCCTGTTGCTCCTGGAGAGTGGATCCCGCTGAGCTGACGCTTCCCTGAGAACCTCACAATGGAGGCCTTGTCGCAATCACCAGGGCCCCAGCCTCTGTATGTGAAATGCTCTCCGCTCCCACCTCCCTCCAGCCCCCAGTATGTGCTTTTAAATCTCTGGTACTTGATACAACTCGCCCACCTGCCCAGGAATCCAACTGAAGATGCTATCTGATTTAGCACAAAAATTACATATTTAGTTATTTTTAGTGGAACACCTGGCATTCGTCTGCGAGCCCGTAACTTACTGATCTCCTCCATCTGGTCCGCGGGCCTGCCCTGCACCAGCCCCGGCCTGGGAACCCAGCCTCCTGCATCCCTCTGCACCCGCTGCCACTCCCGACACCCATGCTGGCCATTCAGCCTCCAGGTCCCAGGCCCTCCACCCCAGTCTCCCACCTCCCTCCCCATGCTCCAGCCTCACTGACTGCCATCCTAATCACAGGAGACTCGACTGACGGCCACGCCAGTGCCAAGACTATGCTATGCAGTTATTACCTCGGAACTGTCTGGCACCGCTGTGCGCCAGCCCAGCACACAGCTCCAGGTTTATCTAGCCCCAGCCGTGTTCTCTGCCTGGAATGCTGCCTGCCTCTATTTAATATTATGTCCCAGCAACAAATACAAGGCCTGAGAATACTGGGTGAATGGATGGATGATGGGTGGGTGACAGATGGACTGACAGGTGGCTGGACAGGTAGGTGGATGGATGGGCGGACAGGTGGATGGACGAGTGGAAGGATGGACAGGTGATGAGCAGTGGTGGATGGTGGAAGGAAGGAAAGACTGCAGGGAGGAAGAGGAAATGCCCCAGACACGTGTTTGAGTCTCAGCTCAGAGAACTCATTCTCCCATGAGCACTTCACCCTAAGTGATCTGGTTCTGAGTATTTTGCTTTTGCAATGACAAGATCTGTGGCATCCTGTCAGTGGCAGGATCCCCATGTGCCTGAGGACACAGGACAGAAAGGGGGCGAGCCAAGCCAAGGCCGTTTTCCTGTGCTGATCTGCCGGAGCAGGGTACAAGCAGGAGTGTTTCAGGGGAGGCGGGCCAGAGACGGGCCGAGCACGGCCACAGCTCGTGGTCTGATCTTTGGGCTGCAAACCTGTGATCCAAGAGCTCACTCCTCCAGGTGTGAACTGAGGTGGTCCCTGGTGTGCTGTGCTGAGAGCTGCAGGGCCCTGGCCCATAATGCATTTATCCATCCATTCATTCAACAATTACTTGCTAGAAACTTGTCATGTGCCTGGTCTGAGAAGCTGGGGATGACACAGACCAGACTGGCCCTACTGGTGCCTCCATCCCAGGGGGAGATAGCAAGGAACAAGTCCATGTACAGTCACTACAGACCACCTCAGTGCCGTGGCAGCCCCCCACCCCAAGCTGTGTGGGCTCAGGTGGGAGGTCTGGGCTGAAGAGATGCCGGTGGGTGGAGCCAGGATCTCTCTGAGGTCAGGTTCTGGAAGGCTCCAGGGCCACTGTGACCAGAGCCACCAGCCCCCAGCTAGCCTGCCCCCAGGGCCCCAGACACCTCCCACCTGCTCACAGGCCAAAGGGCTCCACAGAGCTCTGCCAACCCTAGCCAGGAAATCTGTTTGATTTCCTTGTGCTGATGGCTACAGGGTGATTGATGTTCTCTTCTTGGCAGGAAGAAAAGTCCACCAAGATAAAGTGGTTTATGTAGAAAGCTGGGCTGTACCCCCATCTGTCATGTCTACCCTTGGGTGATGGCCAGCCTGCTGTGTGACCAGTCCCACTGGGCAGGCCCAGGAACAAGGTGGCCAGTGTGACAAGGCCAAGCCTTCAAGTGGGTCTTTCTGTGCCTCCCCTTTCCATCCCAGGGCCTCTCTCTTCATACCTCCCTCTGATCCACCTCCAGTGCGTCTAGGCTGTAAATTTCAGCTGAGGGGAGGAAGCTGCCTTTGGTGACGGCTGCTCTGTTTATCCAGAGGTGCTGTGCCATCTCATCGGAGTTTGCTGGCTCAGACCTCTCCCTTTAGAGAGTAATACTGTAGGCTTTCCTCCTTTTCTGCATAATCAGACAGGTTAGCGAGCCCCCAGCACTCCACTTCACAAAGCCTTGGGTCCGTCTGAGTCCTTGCCATGACTTGGGAGGAAGGACAGGCTCCTCCCATATCAAGGAGACGATGGGACTCAGCGGGGAGGGTCTGCCCAGGACACCCACTGCAGACCCATTGGAGCCACCATCCCAGCCCGGCAGCCTGGCTCTAATTCCTGGACCCCTTCTGTTCTGAGATGGGGTCGGCCCCGTGCATCTTAGTCCCTTCTGCAGAAGCTCCAAAGGCTCCCCCACCAGCAACCAGACTTGCCATTAAGTCTTTCAGGACTTGGAGTCATGCTGAACACATCCTGTTCATGCCACTTACAGAAAGACTTAAAATCCAAAGAAAGCTCCTCTTAAAGAGATCAGAGTAGGCAAAACCCAGGATTCTGACAGCAAGGCTCGCTTGTAGTTTATTAAGAATGCATTTAGCTGTTCTCTGTTGTTTTTCTCCCTGCATTCTCCTCCCTGCTTGTTTTGTCCCTGTGTGCTGACTTCTGATGAAATACAATGCTCATGCTCTCCTGAGTATTACGCTCCAGCTGCAGGAGAGAGGCAATGCAAAATAGAAAAAAAAAAAAAAAGGAAAGTTTGCTGAACTTGCTAAAGGTTCATTTCTAGGGATCCCTGACTCCCTGGTCTGTGAAAGCTGGACCCCTCTGAGTGAGCCTTTTGCTGCTGCTGCTGCTAAGTTGCTTCAGTCGTGTCCGACTCTTGTGTGACCCCAGAGACAGCAGCCCACCAGGCTCCCCCGTCCCTGGGATTCTCCAGGCAAGAACACTGGAGTGGGTTGCCATTTCCTTCTCCAATGCATGAAAGTGAAAAGTGAAAGTGAAGTCGCTCAGTCGTGTCCGACTCTTAGCGACCCCATGGACTGCAGCCTACCAGGCTCCTCTGTCCCTGGGATTTTTCCAGGCAAGAGTACTGGAGTGGGCTGCCATTGCCTTCTCTGGAGTGAGCCTCTTACACATTTTTGATTTTCAGAGGCTCAGTTGAAGGGATCTTTGTGTATGGAAAACCATCCCACCAGCTGTGGGTCTTCCAAGTCAGTGAGGGAGAATGTACTCACTCCGGCTGATGTAACAAAGTACCAGACGGGGCAGCTTGAATAGAAAATATTTTTCCTCATGGTCCTGGAGGCTGGAAGTCCCAGATCCAGGTGCCGGCAGGGTTGGATTCTGGTGAGGGCTCTCTCCCTGGCTTGCAGACAGCCACCTTCCTCTGTGTAGCTTTTCCTCCATGTGTGCACGAGAAGGAAGCCAGCTCTGGTGTCTCTTCCTTTTCTTATAAGGACACAAGTCCTGTCAGGGTCTTTTCTAGTCCCCTTCATGGATCACAGCCTGTCATGGTGAAGGGGCTTGCATAACTCAATAAAGCTATGAGCTGTGATGTACAGGGCCACCCAAAACAGATGGGTCATAGTGGAGCCCTGATGCTGGGAAAGATCGAAGGCAAAAGGAAAAGGGGGCAACAGAGGATGAGATGGTTAAATAGCATCACCGACTCAGTGGACATGAATTTGAGCAAACTCTGAGAGATAGTGAAGGACAGGGAAGCCTGGCAGGCTCCAAGTCCATGGGGTTGCAGAGTCAGACATGACTTAGCAACTGAACAAGTCCTATCAGAGCAAAACTCTGCTCTCATGATTTCATTTAACCTTAATTACTTCCATAAATATGTAGCCTCCTAATACAGTCACATTGGGCGGCTAAGGCTTCAACACATTTGTGTTTGGGGAGATACATTCATTCCATAGCATAGTGTATTGGGGGCGATAAAATAAAAGGCTGTGTTTAAAAAAAAAAAAATAGAAAGCTGTATTTGATGTATCTGGGGCCACAGCAGAATCTGAATATAAGAGACTCTCACAAGTTTTAAATTTAAATATTAAGGAAAGGGAAAAGGACAAAAGTCAAGCTTCAGTGTACAGGAGAGGCCCAGAGACCTTGGCAAGTCCTCACAGGCATCCCCATGCTGGCCTCCTATCCATTCCCCGAATGCTGCCAGCAGAGACAGGCAGCCAAGGAACTGGGTTCCCAGCTGGGGCCAGCTTCCCCCCAGCCAGCAGGGTCACCATAGGCTTTGGGTTAAGGTTGATAGAGCATTAATTACCCATGTGCATGGGATCTCTTTATTAAAACCAGCAGTCCTAACCCGGAATCTTCTTTAAGACACCCTACATGTTCATACAGACATTTGAATATACACATTCCCACAAGGCCAAGCTCATTACCATCCTGCCCAAGCCTGGGGCGTAGTGGGTTTGTGGATCTCATTCATCTCGCTCAGCCATGTTAATCAGACAGCCTGTCTCAGGAGATCCACCCCGGCTCTTTTGCACCTCGTGAGATCTGTTAAAATCATACTACTGGGGTTTCTCTGCTCCAAACCCTGGTGGGTCTGTCTTTAACAAAGAAAGGGAGGTGTCTGACAGTGGCAGGCCATTTTAAATCCCAGATCAAATAGTGAAGAGTCAGGATTCCATAATGATGCCAGAAGCTTCTTTCCCATCCCCACCGTCACCTAAAACCAGAGGTCTGTTCTTGCTCGGAGATGCCACCACTGCCCGTGGGTTCTTTGAGGGCCTTACCAGAGCTGAAACTTGGGACCCATTTTTCCATGTCTGTCTCCTCCACCAGAATGGAGGAGCTCCAGGGCTGAGGGGGGTGTCTGCAGTGTTCAGCTCACAGCCCATTGTCCAGCACAGTACCTGGCACAGGGCTGACTTTCTATATGAGCTTGTTGAATGAATGAATGACGTAGCCGTGAGCTGAGCACCTTGGCAGCTCTGTGTTCTGGCGAGGGACCTGAGAGCGGTTTACTTTTCCCCAGCCCTCACCACTTCCTTTTTCCCAGCTCCTGTACGAAGAGTGGGCGTGTTACGGGGTCTTCTACAAGTACCAGCCCATCGACCTCGTCAGGTAAGTGGGGATGCTGAGAGCAGGCCTGGATGGATAAACATCCCTGTGCATCTCGACCACACTGAGTGTGCAGAGCGTGGGCCCTTGCTTGAACTTGAAGAGCTTGTGCAGGGGAGCTGAGGTCTCCCAGCAGAGACTGGCAGCCTGGCCGAGCCTTAGATCAAGCAGTTTGTTCAGATTCATTGCAGGACTGGCTCTCATCTGTCATGTTCACTGTCTCCCCCTAAGTTCATAGTCTGGCTCAACCCAGTCGGGCATCTGGTGGGGTTTCTTTCTGTGTCAAAAGGAAGAAAAGAGCTGCCTGGGAATCTGTAAGAATTGCCCCCTCTGGACACTGTGTCCTCTCCTGAGAGACCTCTCTCCCAGAGCGGACAGACCAGGCAATGTGTGTGCTGTGGGGACACGTAGATCAGAGCCCAGCCCATGAAGAAGACAGAGATGCTCAATATATGGAGTTACTGGTGCCTCAGGGCTGGAGCTTTTCCCTGTTTTTAGGCTGCACAAGGCTGGAACACAGCTGACTGCCTCCAGGCAGCATCTCGCCCTGCTGCATGGGCCTTACAGGAGGAAATGCTCCCATTCTCAGGGCTCAGCAGAGGAAAGGTGGGCACTGTGAAAGCAGAGAGCCCCCCTGAACATAACAGCCTGGCTCAGAACCACCCCCCACACACTCTCTGCTTGGTCGAGAACCAGGGGCCCCCATGTGAGCTGTTCGTGCTGGGGAGGGGGCGTGGTGTAAATTTTGCCCCTGGAAAGGATTGAGAGTAAGCGTGTGTCTGTCTGGCTTTGCCCTGCGGTGCAGAAAGTATTTTGGGGAGAAGATTGGCCTGTACTTCGCCTGGCTGGGCGTCTACACCCAGATGCTCATCCCAGCCTCTGTGGTCGGCATCATCGTTTTCCTCTACGGATGGGCCACTGTCGATGACAACATCCCCAGGTAGGTGGGCAGCCCCTCTCCCCAAAGATGTCCTCATCTCACTAAGGAGCCATGTTCCCCTTACTGCAGGAATAGAACTTCCTGGGACTGGGACCCCTCACCCCAAACCCGGTGCCCCACTCAGCAACCACCACCCCCACTCCAAACCGGGAAGTCACAGGCCAGGCTGGGCACTGTCAGGACCAGAGCCACCCCATCTGAAGGCTTTAATAGCTGTCTGAGAGCGTGGGCGGCCTTTGCAGGCACGCTCGCCCTAGGAGACATTTTATTGTCGAGAGGAAGGCATAAAATAAATATCCGACTCCTTTTTGTCCTTTGAAGCTTTTTTTCCCATTCAGTCCTTAGTCATTATGTGACAAGAAAATTCACTGGTTCCCTGTGAGGTCAGGAAGTGTGGCAGGACCGTTCGGAGAGCTCGGGGCGGTGCACTCGGCCGGCTGGGCCCTGTCTGCGCCGCACCCCCGCTCCCACGGTGTGGGGAGATCGTGCAGCAGCAGCTTGGTCTGCAGGGGCTGGCCCGGCACAGCAGACCCCGGCCCGTGCGCACAGGGCCGACAGGCCTGCCACTGCTCCTCAGGAAGCAGGCCAGGTGTGGGGAGCTCTGGGAAGGAGGCCGAGACCCCAGAGACAGCCTGGCCTCACGCCGGGTGCGCGTCTCCCAGACTGGCAGCCAGAGCGTGACTCAGGCAGTGGGAGTCTGAGGACAGCATCTCCCCTCTTTGGTTGCTGTTCCCAGAACTTGCCAATCTCGACCCAGGGATAGCGGTTTATGATGTGAGCTCAGGATGCCAGCCCTGACTTCCATCAGGAACACTGTGCCTGCGGGCAAAGTGCTGGTTAGAGAGGCGGACGCCCCGCCCACCTCCCGGGAGCCAGCGGTCTGTCAGGATAGTCTTGGGACATAGGGCAGGTTACCCTTCTTATGACTCAGCCCAGCGTCTCTGAAGCAGAGCCCTGGTTTAGGAAATTCATCCATGGGTCTGGTCAGAAAAGGGCCAATGAAGGAGTCTTTGACCTGGGGGAGAGACTGGCTCCTTAGGCCCCACTCAGTGGTGTAGAAAGGCCACGCGTGGTGAAGTTTTGTGCAATGGATGTTTGAATACATGTTGTTGTTGTTGTTGTTGAGTTGGTAAGTCGTGTCCAATTCTTTGCGACCCCATAGACTGCAGCCTGCCAGGCTTCCCTGTCCGCCGCTATCTCCCAGAGTTTGCTCAAACTCCTGTCCATTTAGTCGGTGATGCCATGCAACCATCTACGTGAATGACAATAAAGTACTCCACCCACCCAGAACCAGAAAGTTAAAGGAATCTGGCTTCTGTCCCCTCCAGGGTTATTTTGGGCACAGGCAGGAGAAAGCTTGTCCCTTTGTTTGCTAATGACACGAGTTCACTGTGCTCAGGGGTTTAATGAAGGCAGAGATCAGAGTGGCTTAGACGTGGAGGGGACTTCACTCCAAAGTCGGAGAGACTCTCGGCGAATGGAAGGTGGGGCGCCCCCAACAGGGACTGCTCCATCCGCCTCCCTCCCGGTCCTGGAGGGACGGCAGGGCTGGCGGCCCTGGACACCCTGGCTCGGGAGGCTCAGGCTCCCCTGCAAGGGCGCTGACAGCCCCGGGCCAGGCCAGGCCAGCACTGTCACATGGCCAGGGTTACGGACAGCGTTCACTGGGGACTCTGGGGCCCCGTCTGACCTCAGCCTCCGCTCGCTTGGCGCCTTGGACCAAGTGTGAAGTGTGTGTTCCGCTTGGAGCCTGGCCCAGCCAAGTCTGTAGGATGGCCAGTGCCCCCACGCCCTGCACCATGCTGCCCCACCGCCTGTCCCTCTGTCTGCTCCAAAGAGCAGGCGCCTGTTGCTCGTCTTTATTTTGGCTGAAGGCAGTGAAGGGAGAGGCTGAGGGTTTTAAACCAGCAGAAACAGGCTTTTTGTCTGGCTGGCATTGTTTAAGCTGGCAGGGCAGAGGGCTGGGAAGCCGTGGGGCTCACGGGCAGGCAGAGACTCAGGCCCTGGCCTCCCAGCCCCGCCCCCACCCTCAGGCTCCAGGCCCCCCACCCAGTGGTGCCAGGCCACAGGCTGACAACGGTGTGTCCATCCACCAGTCCCCTGAGAGGGGCCGGGGTCACACAGGGTGGGTGTCCTGCCCCTTTTCCTTTTGGGAGAAGCCCCCAGAAGAGCAGAAGCTCAGGGAGGACGAGAGATGGGCCCCTCGAGTCCGCGCCTGTACCTCCTTTTGGTCACTACAGCTGCCATCACTCTGTTCTTCCCACAGTAGTGACGGTGAATGAGAGGATGGTTTAAATACCCCAGTGCCATTCCCAGGGCTTCCTGGACATTCCCTTGTTTAAGCCTCCTGACAACCCAATAACATGGGTTCTCGGGGAATTCCTTGGCGGTCCAGTGGTTAGGACTCAGCACGCGCGTACACTGCCATGGACTAGGGTTCAATCCCTGGTCAAAGAATTAAGATCCTGCAAGCCATGTGGCATGGCCAAAAAAAAAAAAAACCCCAATATGCTCAAACAAAATGCCGTGGCCCTTTAAAAAAAAAGAGCTCTGTAAGTCTCAGCATGCCCACTCTATGGATACGGAAACTGCTGCTGCTAAGTCGTTTTAGTTGTGTCCGACCCTGTGCGACCCCATAGATGGCAGCCCACCAGGCTCCCTTGTCCTTGGGATTCTCCAGGCAAAAACACTGGAGTGGGTTGCCATTTCCTTCTCCAATGCATGAAAGTGAAAATTGAAAGTGAAGTCGCTCAGTCGTGTCAGACTCTTAGCGACCCCATGGACTACAGCCTACCAGGCTCCTCTGTCTATGGGGTTTCCCAGGCAAGAGTACTGGAGTGGGGTGCCATTGCCTTCTCCATATGGAAACTGAGGTCCAAGGAGTTCAAACGACCTGCCCTAGGCCACACAGATCCCGAGCAGTGGAGCTGAAATTCACATGCAGAGCTGGCTGGCTCCCGAGTCCTTGCTGCCCTCTGAACTGTGTGTGCCTGACCCCCCCGACATACATGTGTTCACAGGCACACACACGTGGTCACACACACACACACACATGCTTCCCCACATGCTCCGAGGCAATAGCCTTGCCCACCATCTGTCTTTCCATCCGCCGTGCCTGACGCCGTGCCTGCCACACACGGCAGGCACACGCTTTCTTGGTGAGTGTCTGGGGAGAGCTACTGTGAGAAGAAAATTGAGTGGAATACCTGCAGTGCTGCCAGAGGAGGGCCCCCCGCAACCTCTTGGCAAATGCTCCCCAGTGGCTGTGGTCCAGCCAGGATCTGTGCATAAGCTCAGGTGCATCCCAAAATTTTTCTTTAAAGCTATAAAGCAATCACCCTATTCACCCCCCGCCCTTCACCCAGAAAGCCATCTAACCCCTGGGAATCCACTCCTGCCTGTGCCTAATTATAGCTCAGCGTCTTGTCCAAGTAAGCAGGGAGGAGAGGGGCAGGGCAGGGCACAGCTGGTAAGGCCATTTGCTGGCCTCTCTCCTCATCTTCCAGGAGGAGGAACCGAGTCTGAGGCTCAAGGACCAGCCCCGGGCTCACAGAGAACAGAAACTGCCCCTCAAGTAGCCAAGCCAGGCCTCCTGGCCTCAGCAGGGAGCCCTCCTGTGGCCTCTGGGTGGCAGCTGAGAACTGGGCAGGGATAGACAGGCTTGACAGGGACAGAGCCCTGGACGCAAGCCCCACTCTGCTGTGTGGCCCTGGACAAGTAATGTCCCCTCTGTGGGTTTGCTTCCTGCTCTGTGAAAGTGGGATTGTAACAGCCCCAGAGTTGGTCCAGCCTGGGTGGACACTCGGTGCCCACGTCTCCTGCTCACATGGCTGATGGCCTTTAAATACTACACTTTTCAGTATTAGTAAGAGAGAGTCTGAGAACTGGCAGGGCGGAGGAGGAGGGCCCTGGGCATCGCAGAGCTCCCCACGGTCTCCAGACTTCGTGTCTGCTCAGCAGAATGAAAGCCTGCCCTGAGCAGGGCCCCATCCTGCTCAGGGGTCACCCCTCATTTCCAGGGTGAGCCCGGCCTGGTGGGACCACAAACCCAGGCAGCTTGTGGGTGTGTCCCTTCTGATCCAGCCACCTGCCTCCTGAGAGGAGGTCTGGGTGGACCACGTCTCCATCTTCTTATGGGTCCAGAGTGCCCAGCGAGGCCCTCAGGTTGGCACCCAGGGCACCCCCAGGGGTGGACTGAAGCCCGCAGGACTGGCACTGAGCAGGTGCTGGGTGCAAGGCCAGCACTCAGGAAGGGCATGGCATCCTCGCGCCTCGACTTCTCTCCTCTTTCGGGTCTCCTGGGCCTTGTCACGTCAGGACTTGGACGACATTCACCATTAGCACTGCTTTGACAGGGCCTGGTCATCAGAGGGAGGCTGCTGGGGACCTCGACTTCTAGGGGCAGCTCCAGGGCAGGCCGTGCATCCCACTGCCCGGGGCCACCCCAGAGATGAACACTTACGCAACCTTGTCCCACCCCACAGAAGGTCCCATGGGTCCACACCCAGGGCCACCCACAGAAGTTGCAGGCTGGGTACAAAATTAAAGTGTGGGACCCTGTTCAAAAGTCACTAAGACTATAAGGTAAGGGGAGCAGAGAGTGGGAAGCCAAGCTGGGGCCTTGGGTGGAGAAGAGAGACATGGGCCCTGGTGGAAGCCTGCTGGCTAGCCGACCGAACCATGTCCACCCCGGCAAGGACGGCATGGCTCCGGAAGGTGCTGCTCCACGGGGGCCAGCGGGGCCCTGGCTGCTGGCCGGGGTGCTCCGGGCTGTCCTCTCTTCCAGCATGGAGATGTGCGACCAGAGACACAACATCACCATGTGCCCGCTCTGCGACAGGACCTGCAGCTACTGGAAGATGAGCTCCGCGTGCGCCACCGCCCGCGCCAGCCACCTCTTCGACAACCCCGCCACCGTCTTCTTCTCCATCTTCATGGCCCTCTGGGGTAAGCGAGTGCCACTTTGGGGCAGGGGCGACCTCGGGTGGCCCCTCCCTTCCTCCCTCCCTCTCCTCGAGGTTACCCGCAGGGGCATGTGCCAGGAATGCACATGGGAGGAACGGTCAGCTCCCATTCCGTCTGCTGGGCAACCGGGGGCTATACTGGGTCACAGATACACACGACCATAGATGCGTCCAACCAGGCCAGGAGCCCCTCATAAAAAGTCTTGGAGGGTGATTTCTCCCGGAAATGGAGCTCTTTCCAGGGCTAGGCTCTGTTGGCTCAGGAAGGGCAGCTGCTTTTGAAGAAGGAGAGCCAAGGGTTCTGCCTTCCTTCCACCGTCCTCCCGATGATGCTGGGGAAGCTGACCCCGGCCAGGCTCTGGGGCACATCTCTCATCACCCCTCAGCACCCCTGTGGGTGCCCATTTCACAGATGATGACCTCAAGGTCCAGAGAGAGTGGGTGTGAGTTGTCTGGGATCACCCACCTCCTGATCTGCCATGGCCTGTGCCCTTAACCCCTGAACTGCATTGCCACCTGGAGTCCAGGGCAGATGGCTCCTCCCCAGAGTTCTTCCGAATGCAGGTCCTACCTGGTACCCATCTCAGGCTTGAGGGGATGTGGGAGGTGGGTAAGTGGTGGCTGGATGAATCTCCGCAAACTCCGCAAACGGATGCATCTCTGTTTCTGGGTTAGCCGACAGGCCTACCTCCTCCTCCATGGCCCCGTGTACAGCCTTTGCCAGCAGGGGATTCAGGGCTTGGGCACCCATGTGCTGAGCCACCACCCGGGTGGTGAGCCGGGTCTTGTGAGAGCCCCCGTCTTTGTGCTCAGGGGTCCCAGATAGTAGGAGATGGAGCTGCACAGAGAGAGCAGTAGAGGGAAGGGTCAGGACCTCTGAGAAAGGGCAGTCAGGAGGGGCTGCCTAGAAGAGGCCTGAGCGTCTTGAGCTGGGTTCTGGAGGTATAAGAGGCAGGGGTGCTGAGACGTGGGACAGATGGACTGTAGGCACACAGAGGGCTGTGCTGTCACCTGCTGAAGGGCAGCCCCGGGCCCCGCATACTCCATGTGTCCTGGTGCTCGGTGGGCCCTGGTGGGCCGGGGGGTGGAGGGTGCCCCTAGCCAGCCAGGTGTGCGGCTCTTACCTGTCAGTGCAATTGAGATCCACAAGGATCCCGTCAAACAGAGAATTTCAGTACAAGCCTCCATTACTAAGGGGAGTGGAGACCCGCCCTTGATCTGAAGAGGACCCCTCAGAACCTCAGAATCCTCTGAGCTGGGGCCTTGGATTCCCCTGCAAGCCAGGGGGAGTTTGGTGGTGACAAGAGAGAAGAGCCAACCTCCGCGGGCAGCAGAACAGGACTGATGCCCAGGCGGTGGCCTTCGGGCCCTCACACTTCCAGAACCCTCTCCCAGCCTGAGCCTGCCCTGCTTGGCCCTGCAGCCTCTCCTGCTGCCCTCGCAGTTGTGTTCAGACTCCATCAGTGTTAAGGGAAGGCTGAAGGGGCTCAGTGAGCCCAGCAAGCACCAGGTGCTGGCAGGGGGCTAGGGTTTGTCCCATTTTGGCCAAGGCTTCCTGGAGCCAGGGGCGTGGGGTTCAGCCCAAACCGTGAGATCTGGAGGCTGGTGTGTAGAGGAGCCGAGGGTTGAGTCAGGGGTCAGGGGAGAGGGGGAGAGACTGGCCCATCCTCTGGGCTCCTGTTCCAGCGTTGACCACCGGCCAGGCCCTCTGGTGTCCGATCACTGCCTGATCACATTTCTGCACTTGTTGGAAACCGGGGAGGATGGGTCCTGGTGAGGGTCTGAGCTGTAGCACCTCCTCTTAGAAGAGGTACATGCGCCGACCACCTCACTCCCATCCCATCCCCATCCTCAGATCTGAAGAGGGGCTTGGTGTCCTCATCAGAGGCCCCTTTTGGGCATCTTCTCCACCGAGGTCTTGTGCCCTGGGCACGGCGTGCCTCTGCCTGCTTGGCTAAGGGGACCCAGTTTTCATAGCAGCAGGCTCCGCACACCACCGGCAAGCTCTGTTCCCTCATCCAGGATCCATCGGCCTGGCTGGTGGCCAAGCCAATACCTACTGTGGTCTCCAGGTGACCCAAGAGCAGGCGTGAACATACGGTGCTCAGCACCCAAGCCACTGGAAGGTCATTCAAGGACACTTGTCCGGTTGGTCCATGTGTGCACTTTCACACCCCCAGGGGACTCCAGTGCAGCCCTACCACTGCCCCATCCTATCATTCAGCCCTCAGCTTCCTCGCCTGTAAAATGGGTGTGGGATAAGGATCTTTACAGCGGGCACAAAATCTCAGCCAACACTCAGCACGTACGTGGCTGACTCTCAATAAACAGTCTTGCCCTTGTGACCGCGAACCACCGGCGCGGCTGCCTGCCACACTGCAGGAGTATGAGACCGGGTAGATGTGCCTGGTGTGTAGGGCGTGTACCAACTGGTATTTAGTTAAGTGTCTGTTCTGGGCTCTGGGGAAACCATAGGAGGTGAAAACCGCTGTGTCCACTGCCTTCATCCAGCCTACAGGAGGACATAGCAGTGCAGAGGCCCTGTGGCGAGGCTGCAGGCCTGTTGGAGGAGCCTGCAGGTGCAAGGAGCAGGCGGGACCCCGGAGGCCAGCACGGGCCCCAGGGGACCTCATGTTCACCGGGCGGACTAAGGAGCCAGCGCGGCCTCTGCTGTGTCAGAGTTTTTCTCGTCTTAAACTTGTGTCGGAGACGGTGACTGATGCACAGAGCAGCTGGGGAGGTGGTGGAAGGAGGCTGAACCGGCTCTGACGGGGGCGGCAGGGGGCTTTCACTGCCACCCGAGCTCCAAGGTAGACACTCACCCGCCCGCGGGTGACAGCGTGAAGCCGGTTTCCATGAGAGCAGACAGAGCAGAAAGGAAGACTGTGGGGACGCGCAAGAGAAGCAGTTAGGGGCCTCTCACCCCCTCCTTCCCTGTGCTGGGCTCCCCAGCAGTGCCCCGTCTGTTCCCACTGTCCTGCCCAGACGCCTGGGAACTGCTTCTCCAAACTGAGGGCCCCCAACAGAGGAGACTGACCATCCCAAAGGGCTCTCCTGCCTGCCTTATTGTGAGCTAAGGAGATGCCTTGGGCTTGGCCAAGCAGGTGTCACCTGGAGGTCGAGGGGTACAAATGACACCCCCCCCATCCACATGAAAATCACCCCGCATCCTGCCCACCTGGGCATGACCCGTGGCCCAGAGGATCCCCTGCTTGCCATCCACCTGCTGTGGCCCAGACACGTTCACCTCTGCAAGCATCTCTGGGCAGCACGTGGCTTACAGGCTCTCTGTCCTCCTCTGCAAACGTCTCCTCCTCCAATCGGAGCTCGCTTCAGCTGAGAGCCTGGGAGCCGATAAAGTCACAAGCCATTTGGACACTAATCACCCCATTTCCAGCTTCAAGAATGACCTTCCATGGTCAGCCCCAGGGGTGGTCTTGCTCCAGGAGCCCTGAGAGCTCGGCCGGATTCTGGCCACTGCCCATGTCTCAGCGAATCCTAACGTGTCACACGCCTTCCCTGTCACCTGCAGGACACGCCTGGGTGCTGCACCCACAGAATGAGCGTGGTCCTCAGAGCGCCTTCCTGTGCGGTCACCCTGAATCTGAGAAGGCCCGGTTAGTCAGTGCCCTGGTTGTTTGGGAAGAGTCTAGGGTGAGACTTGTCCCTCCCTCATTGGCTCAGCAATAGCCTGTAGCCCGTGGACACTCAGGTAATAGAGATACCAGAACCGTCCCTCCCCCAGGCTCTAGGGAGCTCCAGGCATAGCTTAACCATGAACTCAGTCATCATGGCACAGGCTGGTCCTCCCAACGAGGCAGAGAATGAGAGTCACAGGTCACCCACTCAGGGTAAGGGAGAGATTTCCAACAGAGAGTGCTGGACCAGGCTGGGTTGACAGGTGGTGAGCACCTCATTCCAGGAAGGTGAGGTCGAATCAAGCTGAGGTCGCAGGACTCCTTGCCAAGGCTGCTGCAGAACATGGGGAAGTGCCGTCTGTGTGTGGTTCAAGGTGGCTTATGAGAACATTCCTGACCCCACACCCTAGCTCTGATGACTAATTCTGGGATCAGTCTGACTGTAAATGCAGGATTGATGGCCATCAGTCACTGAGCTGATCTGTCTGTGTCTGGCATGGGGCCTGATGCTCCTTGTCCTTCATTCTACTGGATCCCCGCAGCTGAGAAGTTGTCCTCATTTCACAGGTGAGGAAAATGGGGCTCCACTGAGCCCGAGCCCGTGCCCTCCCCTGTCCATTCCTGTCTCTTTGGGCACTGTGTCCATCAGAACCATTCCCCATCCCTTGCCCGCTGCCCTCTGCTCATCACCAGCCTCCATGACTTTCCTCAAAATCTCTGATGGGCTCCCTTCTTCTCTGATCAGGGCCTGGGCAGCTCTGAGCTGAGGCTGGAGAACCTCCTATCTGAGCACAAAGTCTCCCAGTTCCCCTGCTCCAGGGTGGGGTGGCTGGCCCTGCAGCAGGCACACAGTGGAGCCCACCTGTGCAGCTGTGGGCTGGGTGGTTTGGTCCAATTCAATGCCCAGCTGGGTTGGCTGTGTGCCAGGATGGCTCGTCAGAGGGTAACAGTGCCAGCCACCGGCCAGACTCAGGCTCAAACCTCAGCTTGGTCCCCTAACAGCTGTGTGACCCTCAGGCAGGTTGCTCCACCTCTCCAGGCCCCAGCTCCTCCACTTGTGAAATGGAGCTAGTGACCCAACCCACCTCAGAGAGTGGTTGGGAAGGTCGAATGAGTCGCGCCCTGTGGGGTCTTAGGGCTGTGCCTGGTGCTAGTTGTCACACTGCGCTAGCTGTTACATCCGATTGGTGGGCGCTTGCTTTTTGGAAATGTGAAAACGGCCTAGATAGACCCTGTGAGACTGGAGCTCAGACCTAACCTCTCACCTTGTGCCTGCGGGCCTCTGTGAATTGTAACAACACTGGCTTCAGCTGGCTGGTGCTACTGCGTGTCGGGCACTGTTCTGAGCCTCTTGTGTATGGAGACTCATTCATTCTCCCAGGGACTGTGAGAGAAAAACAGGCTCTGCTCCTCCATTCAGCAGATGAACCATTGAGGCAACTTTCCCAGGGTGACACAAGCTAACAAGAGGCAGAGGCAAGGGACTTTCCTGGTGGTCCAGTGCTTAAGACACTATGCTTCCAATGCAGGGGCACAGGTTCGATCCGTGGTTGGGAACTAAGATCCCAGTTGCCCTGTGGTGCAGCATGACCAAACCTTTTGTTCAGGGTGAAGAGGCAAGACCTTGAACCCCAGCAGTCTGGCTTCCCAGCCCCACACATGTGACCCCTGGGCTCCACTCCCTTTGCCAGTGGTACCAACCAGCTCTGGCTAACGTATGCCCTTATTCCTGGCAGCACGACCTTAAATTCATTCTCTTGCCTGGACTAGCTTCCTTCCGTCCCTCCAGGCAGTCAGGCTCCCTTCCCACTCCAGAGGGTCACACAGAGTTCACTGGTCCCCACAACAGCCCTGGAGAGAAACCCTGTTATTCTCTGATGAGGACATGGGAGCACAGAGAGGTTAAGTGACTTGCCTGAGAGCACACAGCTAATAGATTCGTAACGGACATGACAGATCCATGCCCTGGCCCGCCTGCCTCCATGGTCCAAGCTAATGCCCTGGTCTCGCCTCTCTGTCCAGATATTTCCCCGCCCCTTCCGTGACCTCCTGGGAAAGCAGAGATTTACCGCAAGCCAGTGGTGAGGGGCAGATAGGCAGCAATGCTGTTCAGCCCACCAGCATGGCAAGGAGCTGGTTGGATTTTGTGCACTCTCCATGAAGCCAGCTTGCTCACAGCAAACTTGTTTATTGAGCACGTACTGTGCGCAAAGCAGCACCACCTCATACCCTCAAAGGTGCTGGCCAGCACTCACCAGCAGCCCCGTCCTTGGAAGAAACACAGACGGCTGCATCCTCCTCTATCCAAGATTCAGGGAAACGGGCAAGTCTGTGCTTCCACTGTCCACCCCCCTTCCTCCAGCTCCACTTCCGCTGTGGGAGACCACAAAGGTGCCTGTCTGTCAAGGGCAAGTTCAGTCTACATGTTCCCGTTTGGGGCGGGGGTGAGGGGGAGCAAAAAAGCCAAACCGCTCCCAGGAAGCACTCAGGGAAAGAGGAGTTTATTATAAATCAAGACAAAATCAACAGGAAAGGGCCTGCTGGGCTAGGAGGTGCCCGCTGACTCCCCGCCCCTGCCTGCAGTGTAGAGGAGACACAGTCCCTCTGTCCCCAGGCCTTTCACACTTGCTGTCAAGTGTAATTAGCAGCAAGCTTGCCATTGTAGAGTAGGGTTTTTTTTTTTTTTAATCCCTTATTCAGTTACTTGTTCATTACCCTCTAAAGGATCATTTTCGCACTGGTGTTTCTTCTCCCACTGTGTCCTTTCTTTTCCTGACCTCCAGCTGTGAACGTTTCTTCTCGCTCAGTGACAGAGAGCGACCCCAAACCTGTTTCTGCCCTTGGCAGGGCTGGGTCACTGCCCCAGGAGTCGCTGTGGCAGCTGTTTCCATCTTGTTTCTGCTCCGCCATGGGGTCTAGCTTGCCCAAGGGGGCCACCCGCTGGTCCTGGAACCCTGTGCTTTGGCTGAGCACTCCACTGCCTGGGATTTATAACAGTTCAAAACCTCCAGTAAAGTGTCAAGACGAAGCAACTTTGAGCTCCATTTAGCTGTTCGCACCAGGATCAATTTTCTGAAATTATAGCATAATAATGGGGTTTTCAAGGCTTGTCAGTTCCAGGCAGAACAAAGCGGGTTATTGGATTTGAGCCCGGCTGCAAGGAGCTGTAAAGAGATGGTCCCAGCGTCAGTGGAATGACAGGTGTGGTTGAAACCCCTCCCGGGGTCTGCGCCTGAGGCTCTGAATGCAGTTGGCAGGTCACCGGCTGAGTCATCCGAGCGGGGCGGAGACAGAGACTTAATCTCTGCTGGAATTCAAAGGCCAGCAGCAGGTTTGTGAGCGGACACTTGTTCAGGGGATTAAATAAGTAGAATCAGTGAGACCATGAAGGGTCAGGGCCTTTGTGCAGGTGGGAGCCCCAGCTCCCCTGTGGGCTGACAGGCAGGTTCACACCGTCGCCTGGTCCCTGTAGCCCAAGGAGACCCATCCCTGCTCTCCACGTGCGGAGAACGTGCACTGTCAGGAGCCAGAGGTTGGTGAAGCTGTTCTCTGCTCTCGGGGGCTGCACTTTAGGAAGGATGCACCCTGCCTGCTCCGGCGCCCTGGTGGCTCAGGAGTGCCTGGTCCAGGTTCAGAAGTCGAGACCCCCGGCCCACAAGGAGCTTGGGCCTCACAGGGGAAACGGCGCCATTCTCTGGGCAGCTGCAGAAGCACCCAGCCTCGGTCAGAGCCTTCCCTCCATGGCCTCTGAGATTCCCACGGCAGCTTGAGCGGCCATGATGTCCCAGCAGAAGACAATGGGTAGGGGACTTCCCTGGTGGTCCAGTGGTTAGAACTGGGCTGCCACTGCAAGGGGTGCGGGTTTGATCCCTGGTGGGGGAACTAGATTCCACATGCCGCAAGGCATGGCCAAAAAAAAAAGGAAATATCCTGCAAAAAAGACAGTGGGAGGGCAGAACCAGGAGCATTTAATGACGCGTCCAAGATCATCCTTTGTCAGTAGCCGTGCTTCAGGGGAGGAGGGTCTCAGGAAGGGGGGCCAGCAGCCAGCCACGGAGACGTCAGAAACGGGAATTAGGGTTAGGCCTAGGAGTGAAGGCAGTTTGGACAGTTCAAGCAGGGCCCAAGGGAGGTGGGATGGGATGTGGCCTGGGAGGAGAGCCGAACCAGAGACACGGGGTAGCTGGAACACGGACTGACAGCTCATCTGACAGACAGAGAGGTGGGTGGAAGGGAGGGCAGATGGTGGGTAGGTCAGCGTGTCCAGACGCGTGTGTGGACAGGGCCAGCCCCAGAGCTCGCACAGGATGCAGACTCGGGGTCAGCGTGGTGCCCGGAGTATGTATTTGGGCAGGCCCCTGCCGTGGGGGTTCCAATACAGCCCATAGTCTGAAAACCCCTGGGGGAAATGGACAGCTTGCCCCCACCTGCTGTAACCGGGCGGGTGTGTCTTTCTGGTCCATTTTCTCTGCAGCCCCAGTGTGCGGCAGGGAATTTAAACGCATAAGCAGGATCTGCGCCCATCGTTCCGTGTTTTGCTTTCTAACTGAGGTGAAATTCACATGATGTAAATTAACTGTCTTAAGTGCCCTGTACAGGGCATTTGACACCTTCCTACGCCAAGCCAGCCTCACCAGCACCCGCCGGGTGGAGACCCAGTGCCCGTTTAGCAGTCTGTCCTCCTTACCCTGCCCCCATCCCTGATAGCCACCAGTCTGCTTTCTGCCTCTGTGATGGATGTGTCTGTAAATATTCTGGATGCTTTGTATATACAGGACCAACCCTGTGTCAGCATCTTAATGAGAGGTGGTGAGATCCTGCAGGTGGGCCAGGTCATAGGGCTGCTCCTCTGTCCAGCCCTCAGCATGCGGATGCCCCACCCGAGGCCACACAGCGGGCACTGTTATCAAGCCCATGGTACACACACGGAGACTGAGGCTGGCGGGTGGGGGGCGATCCCGGGCCAAGCCCACACCTGCTTCTATCCGAGGAAGACCCAGTGTCCGTCGCTTGCCTGCCACCTCTGGGCCCCTCTACAAGAACGCGTTTTACCTAATGCTTCTCGTTAAGACATGTTTGCAGGAAGAAACTCAGCCACCCGCTCGCACCCTGGCCTGGGTTCGCGCTTCACTGCTTGTCTTTTGTGTTGCACTGCCTTCTGGGCTTGGATTTAGGGATGTGAACTTGTTTCTTCGGCCCCCTTGTGTGGCTCCTGAAGTCGAGGGCCTCTCTTCTTGTCTTTAGTATCCTTGACCACATTTGGCACATGGCTTGTGCTCATGTGGGTGGGAAGCCACGCACCTAATCCCAGCCAATCTTGTGGGGAGAAGTCCTAGACCCAGGTTTCTGCTGTGTATTAACCAATCACCTGACTCCTCGGGGTCTCAGTTTACCCATCTGTGCAAAGGGCTTGCAGGCTGGATGCAAGGAGGTCGCCCAGCACACCCAGCACCTGACACAGACATCGAGTTACGTCTGTGTGATGTAAGAGACCATCACTGGGCCCCTCGAAAGGAAGGGATGGGAGCTCAGCAGGACCCACAGGTGTCCACACAGCTGCCGTAGAGAGGGAGGGCTGCTGGGACACAGCTGCAAAGGAAGCACTCTCGTCTTCCTTCCCACCTCTGCCCAGCCCAGTTCAGTTCAGTCACTCAGTTGTGTCCAGCTCTTTGAGATCTCATGGACTGCAGCACACCAGGCCTCCCCGTCCATCACCAACTCCCAAAGTTTACTCAAACTCATGCCCATCGAGTCGGTGATGCCATCCAACCATCTCATCCTCTGTCGTCCCCTTCTCCTTCTGCCTTCAATCTTTCCCAGCATCAGGGTCTTTTCAGATGAGTCAGTTCTTCACAACAGGTGGCCAAAGTATTGGAGTTTCAGCTTCAGCCTCAATCCTTCCAATGAATATTCAGGACTGATTTCCTCTAGGATGGATTGGTTAGATCTCCTTGCAGTCCAAGGGACTCTCAAGAGTCTTCTCCAGCACCACTGTTCAAAAGCACCAATTCTTCGGCGCTCAGCTTTCTTTATAGTCCAACTCTCACATCCATACATGACTACTGGAAAAACCATAGCTTTGACTAGACAGACCTTTGTTGACAAAGTAATGTCTCTGCTTTTTAATATTCTGTCTAGGTTGATCATAACTTTTCTTCCAAGGAGCAAGCGTCTTTTAATTTCCTGGCTGCAGTCACCATCTGCAGTGATTTTGGAGTCCGAAAAAATGAAGTCTGCCACTGTTTCCACTGTTTCCCCATCTATTTGCCATGAAGTGATGGGACCAGATGCCATGATCTTAGTTTTCTGAATGTTGAGCTTTAAGCCAACTCTTTCACTCTCCTCTTTCACTTTCATCAAGAGGTTCTTTAGTTCTTCCCTTTCTGCCATAAGGGTGGTGTCATCTGCATATCTGAGGTTATTGATATTTCTCCCTGCAATGTTGATTCCAGCTTGTGCTTCATCCAGCCCAGCATTTCTCATGATGTACTCTGCATATAAGTTAAATAAGCAGGGTGACAATATACAGTGTCGACGTACTCCTTTCCCAATTTGGAACCAGTCTGTTGTTCCATGTTCAGTTCTAACTGTTGCCTCCTGACCTGCATACAGATTTCTCAAGAGGCAGGTTAGGTGGTCTGGCATTCCCATCTCTTTCAGAATTTTCCAGTTTTTTGTGATCCACATAGTCAAAGGCTTTGGGGTAGTCAATAAAGCAGATGTAGATGTTTTTCTGGAATTCTCTTGCTTTTTTTTTATGATCCAACGGATGTTGACAACTTGATCTCTAGTTCCTCTGCCTTTTCTAAATCCAATTTGAACATCTGGAAGTTCACGGTTCACTTACTGTTGAAGCCTGGCTTAGAGAATTTTGAGCATTACTTTACTAGCGTGTGATATGAATGCAATTGTGCGGTAGTTTGAACATTCTTTGGCATTGCCCTTGTTTGGGGTTGGAATGAAAACTGAACTTTTCCAGTCCTACGGCCGCTGCTGAGTTTTCCAAATGTGCTGGCATATTGAGTGCAGCACTTTCACAGCATCATCTTTTAAGATCTGAAACAGCTCAACTGGAATTCCATCACCTCCACTAGCTTTGTTCGTAGTGATGCTTCCTAAGGCCCACTTGATTTCACATCCAGGATATCTGGCTCTAGGTGAGTGGTCACACCATGGTGATTATCCGGGTCATGAAGATCTTTTTTGCATCGTTCTTCTATGTATTCTTGCCACCTCTTCTTAATATCTTCTTCTTCTGTTAGGTCCATACCATTTCTGTCCTTTATTGAGCCCATCTTTGCATGAAATGTTCCCTTAGTATCTCTAATTTTCTTGCAGAGATCTCTGTCTTTCCCATTCTATTGTTTTCCTCTATTTCTTTGCATTGATCGCTGAGGAAGGCTTTCTTATCTCTCCTTGCTATTCTTTGGAATTCTGCATTCAAATGGGTATTTCTTTCCTTTTCTCCTTTGCCTTTCACTTCTCTTCTTTTCACAGCTATTTGTAAGGCCTCTTCAGACAACTGTTTTGCCTTTTGGCACTTCTCTTTCTCAGAGATGGTCTGGATCTCTGCCTCCTGTACAGTGTCACGCACCTCCGTCCGCAGTTCTGCAGGCGCTCTATCAGGTCTGGCCCAGTAGCAGGTGGTTTTTCACACTGCTCACCATGCCTGATTATGAACTGAGATCTTGGGGCTGCCTCCAGCTTGGTGTGGGCTTTCCCATTGCTCATATCGCTGGCCAAGCCTGAACATCGCAGCCCCACCTCTTTGCTCCAGAGCAGAAGTGTGACAAACTCAGCACCACGCAGTCCGCCCAGGCAATAGAGCATGGTGCGGTCTGCAGCCCAGCAGAGAAGGCATGCCCAAACCTTGGCTTAAGAGGCTTCAGACTTTTAAAGGAGAGACGAGAAGCCCACGATTAATATAAAATATCTGCATTTCCTAAACATAGCTGAGGCCAACAGGGCTGTCTAGGCACCGACTCCTTGGCTACCAGGTTGTGGCCTCAGGTCCAGCCTTGGTCCTGGTCAAACTGCAAATACTCCTGGGAGAGGGCCTTTGTATCTGTCTGAAGACATTTACAGTAACATTCTAGCAAGAATGCCTGGGTTTCAATACCAGCTGCCTAACTGTAGGACCTTGGTCAAATTACTTACCCTGTCTGTGCCTTCGTCTCCTCATCCATAAAATGGCAATACAACTTTTGCTGTAACCATCAGACTTACAACTACAATTGTTACTCCTTTAAAGAATGTTAAACATGCAGAAGGTCAGTCAATATAATGGTTAAGGGTAGACTCTGGGGTCAAGTAGAAGTCAGTTCAAACCCCACTCCTGCTGTTAACCTGCAGTTGACCTTGGGCAGAGCATGCAATCCTCTGAGCCTCTGTCCTCACGTGTAAAGGTGTGAGTGGAAATCATTCTCGAGTGCATCGCATTGTTTTGAGGGTTCTTGATGTTGGTAAGTCACTAGCACAGAGCATGGTGTAGGATGAGTCCTCATTAAAAGGTGGAGGTTACCACACTGCAGGCTGGTGAGTGGAAAGAGCGGAGGTCTAGGAGGCAGAGGTGGGGGTCGGTGAGCCTGGGAACGGGGAGGCATGGGGGAGGGCGGGGCCAGGGGACGTAACCGGGCCAGCTCCCTGCTGAGCAGAGAGCCAGCTCTCCTCCCCAGCTCAGCCCAAGGTTGCAAAGGAGGCCTTGCCATGCGCAGGCAGAAGCCAGAGAGACACAGCTGTCAAAACACAGTGAAGGAGAGGCAGGCCTTCCAGAACTGGAGGGGGTATGGGAACGGCCCCGACCAGGGCCCTCTGCCGCAGTGAGCCAAGGACACGCTGAGAGGCGGAAGGAGACATCCTCACACATTCCTTCTCAGGAGGCTGCCGATGGGCCTGCCCCACTGGCCACATGCTTCCTCCCGGAGTCCCCGCCACCACGATGCCTCTGCTGAGAGAGCACTTGTGTCTCAGGGAACTACATTTCCCAGGCTCCCTTGCTGTCGGCCAATGGGAGGCCCCGATGGGGATCCGAAGAAGTGAGGTGGGAGAGAAACCAGGGTATTTCTCCTTCTCTCTCCGTGCTTCCAGGAACATCTCTGGCAGAGGCTTTGCCTTCCCTTGGTGGCTCTAACTCTCACCGGAAAGCCCCTCCCTCCGTGATCCTGGCTGCTTCTGGGCACCTCCAGTGTCTGGCCCTGGTAACACGGGCTCCCATTGTCCCGCCGCCCCTAAATTGGCAGCAGCTTCTTGCAGCTGCTGATCTCTGGGTGGTCTCACCATCCCCTGCTTGTTGTCTCAGCTCTTCCGCTATCTATGTGGCCAAGTCCCAGGATGAAATTACCCTAGTCCAAAAGGCCTAAGAGGTTCCTGTCTCCTGGCTGGACCTGGCTGGGGTGGTAGCTGATGCTTGACGTTTACCCATTATGTGCAAATATGTGCAAAACTGTTCTCACCTCACCTTAATGGGTGGGCACGTTCTCTGAACCAGGGAATGAGTCAGATTCATGCCTACTTATTGCCAGGTCCAAAGCCTGCATTCTTTCCTAGTGAAGAATGACACCAGGGAATTTGCACGGAAGTTCTTGCTGCGTTTCTGTCTTGACACCACCATTCATCATACAGGTCATTTAATTCCTCTGAGCTTCAGTTTCCTCATCTGTAAAAGGCAGTACGTTATAGCATCTCCCTCCAAAGATCACTGTGAGGTTTAAATGAGATTAATGCCAAGACAGTTGGATGGCATTATCGACTCAATAGACATGAATTTGCGCAAACTCTGGGAGATAGTGAAGGACAGGGAGGCCTGGCGTGCTGCCGTCCATGGGGTCGCGAAGAGTCAGACACGACTGAGGGGCTGAACTGCACTGAATACTTCATGTATTCAGGCTCTTTGAACAGTGCCTACCGCGTAACAGCGCAAGAATCCAGAGCTCTAGTTACCGTTATGGTCACGCATATCATTCTTCCAACACCCAGACTCTGCTGACTTTCCTGTGTTGGGTGGAAGCATTAATGAAGAACGATTCAGTCAGTGGTGTCCCAAGATGCAAGTGTGTGCTCTTACAAGCCCTCTGTGCATTCAGTGAGCACCCTTGAGGCACTTTTTTGTGCCAGACACTGGGCTTTCTGTGGAGGACCCAGAAGCCGAGACCCCATCCCTGCCCACACACCCCAGAGAGGCCACAGGACATGGGACAGGAGTTATAATGGAAGGTGGCGCGGGCACCATGAGCATGAAAGGTCCCAGGAAGAGCTGGTTTTCTCCTGTCACTGAGGGAATTGATGAGAGGCTTCCTGGAGGAGGCGGCATTTGGACTGTGCTTACTCTGTTGGGAACACGAAGCAGGGCGTAGCACCTAGGAGCACAGTTCAGCAGGCAGAGCACCTGTAGGGCTTGAAGCTTGAGTGAGTGGCCTTGGCTCACCCTGCACTCCTCCTGATCTCAGGACCCCTTCCTGTGACTTGGGGTCCCCAAGATCAATGGAGCAGGATGGTCAAGAACACGAGTTCTGAGACCATCCTGCCCAGGCCCCTCACCGGCTGGCACAGTAAGCTTGCCTGGGACTCAGATTCCCTGTACCTCCATTTTCATCATCTGTAAAATGAGCAATAGACCATCCCTGCCTTTCAGAGTCAGTGGGAGAACTGAACAGTTTAATATTGGTCCAGTACTTGTTGCCCTCACCCTCCAAATGGTACAGGAGGGGAGAATGCTTTCATGTCACCCAGTATCATGGGGCTTCTGAGCCCCTAACCACCTGGTTCTCCTCTCTGCCCTTAGCCGCCACCTTCATGGAGCACTGGAAGCGGAAACAGATGCGGCTCAATTACCGCTGGGACCTCACAGGCTTCGAGGAGGAGGAGGTGAGTGGGCTCAGCAGCTGCGCCCCCTGTGTCCTCCCCCACCCCCACCCCGTTCCTTTCAGAGGGGGAGCTCACTAGGTCGTAAAGTCCAGGCGAGGCAGCTCCCTGTCTGTTGCTCAGTTCATGTCCCTGATGTCTGAATCCCCCGCGGTTGCCAGGGTGACTGCTCAGTGTCTGCTCTAATGTTTTAAATCTCCATGCTCACACGGACACACCACCCAGAAATGTGGTCGGGGATGCAGGCCAAGGCTCACCACACTGATCTCATCCAGTCTGGGAGCCGCACCACGGGTCTGGGGAGGGGGTGGCTGCAACCAACGAGGTTGAGTCCCCAGAGGCGGCCATGAGCCTTCACCCTGAGTGCCAAACCTGCGATTCCCGGAGCCAGCTGTCAGCCTGCAGTCAGGCGTGGCCAAGGTGTGGGACTGATCCTTCACTAACAGAGGGAAGCCATGTGCTGGGCATCTTTGTGTGCCAGGAGAGGGGCATTCCAAGTTGAACAGCCACTGAAGTGGTGGGTGAACCCCCTTCCCCGGGGTTGCTCAGGAGACGCTTTGCTGCTGCCCCATCCTGAATTGCCAGCTCCAGCAGAATCCCTGTGGGATGAGAGGGAATGAACAGGAACAAGATCCCCCGAACAGGAGAGCCATTAGGTTTGGCCATGCTGACCGGGCTTCGTGTTACGGAATCTTTTGCTCAGCTCTTTTAAAGAGAAACCACTCGTGCATTTTCATTGTAATGTGAAAGCCTCTTTCATCATCTCTTTAAATATCCGTATTACTATATTATATATTAATATATCCCTATTATTATATATTGGACTTCCCTGTGGCTCAGACGCTAAAACGTCTGTCTACAATGCGGGAGACCCGGGTTCAATCCCTGGGTTGGGAAGATCTCCTGGAGAAGGAAATGGCAATCCACTCCAGTACTATTGCCTGGAAAATCCCATGGACGGAGGATCCTGGTAGGCTACAGTCCATGGGGTCACGAAGAGTCGGACACGACTGAGCGACTTCACTTCACATATATTAGGCCTTCCTGGTGGCTCAGATGGTAGAGAGTCTGCCTGCAGTGTGGGAGACTCCGGTTCGATTCCTGGGTCAGAAAAATCCCCTGGAAACCCACTCCAGTATCCTTGCCAGGAAAATTCCATGGACGAAGGAGCCTGGCAGACTACTACAGTCCATGGGGTTACGAAGAGTCGGACACAACTGAGCGACTTCTCTCATTATTGTATGTCCCCACACACGTGCCACCTCCAGGACTGAGTTGGTGGATCACTCTTCAGTCAACTGTGTAGCTGTGTGGGTTCTGAGCTGACAGACACGCTAGTTTGCTGGAAGAGGCACCAGCTTCGTGGTGCCAAGATGACCTCCAGGACCAGGTTGTCCTGTTTCAGCATCACCCTTGCTGTGTGACCTGGGGCAAGTTGCTTACCCTTTCTGCGCCTCATGTCCTCACAAACAGGGGTAGAAGAGTAGAGTTTGAGGGGGTCTTGGTAGGTCAGCAGGTACAGAGCACTTTGAGCGGGGTCCGACAGCTGTGAGTGCCCCCGACTGGCCTCCCACCTCCAGGTTCAACCTCTTCCGGCAGCAGGCCTCATCGTGCTGTTTCACAAATGGCGGGGCCAAGGCTGACAGGCCAGCGAGACACGTGTCTCCTTAGGTGCAGAGATAGGCATGGGACGGGTGCTCCATCCCCCATGGAGGGCCCCAGGTCAGCTCTCTGCCAGAGCAGATTCAATAGATTCAAATAGGGTTAGTGTCATCTTACTAATTTGGGATAGACTGAGAATGTGCTTTTCATGACATCCTTGGGGTTGGGACAGTTCAACCTGTTGGGAACCTGTCCCATGAAGTCTTCACCCTGATGACTCAGGCACTAGGTAGTGGGGTGGTGATCAGAGCGCTGGACGTGGGCCCCGGGGGGCGAGAATGAGTCCCCGAGAGTGAGCCCCCCACACTGGGTAGGGCCTCTTCTGGGGCTGGTCACCTGAGACAGAGGGCTAGCCCCTCCATGACATGTACCCCAAGTGTCTGCTCTCGGAGCAGAAGGAAGCCTGTGCCCAGCCATCTGGCCTGAGTCTCCTCTCCTGAGCCTAAGACAGTTCAGCCCAGCACACCATCAGGAACGCCTAGAACACTCCACCTGCAGAAACAGTAACACACGCAGTCACCCTAGGGTAGCATCAGCCTTTGGCAAGCTCTCCTTGTCCACCCACGTCCATCTGCCTTCATCCCGCTTTTTTAAGAATATCACCTCTAAGAGGACTTTTTTCTTAAAAAAAAAAAAAAAACACACACACACACACAAGTAATGAAATCTTTTTGTTTTGTTTTACATTTCTGGTTCCCGGAAGGAGGCTGTCAAGGTTTGGAATTTTTTGTCACTCGTCTGTCTCCTGGGAGAGGGACCTTCTGGCACACCTGCTCTATCTGTTTCTGCTGAGCGGGTCCCTGTACCTCTTCCACGGCGGGCAGGGGTCTCTGCTTCCTCCCCCACCTCCGGGTCTCTCTTAACCCCCGTTCTTCTGTTCCAGTGCCCTTCGCTGACCTGCTCTGGGCTCCCCTGAGGCCCGGTGCCTCTGGTCTGCCCATGCTTGCTGACACTTAACTGCCATCTCTTCTGACCCCGCGGCTCCTGATGGGATGTCCCCAGGGGCCAGTTCACGGCTGGGTGTTCAGAGTGGGCTGCAGGACAGGCTGTAGCCTAGTGCAGACTGACCCACCTCCAGGACCACGGAGCCTGACTCTGGCCTTCCCAGTGGGCTGGGCTTCCCAACAACGGGGAGAAACCTGGATGAACCTCATTTAGGGAGCTCTGAATGGGAAATGGTGCAAACAGGAACTGGCCCCAACGGGTGCCCTGAGGGAATGGCAGGGGTGAATTTGCCACACGTGCTCCTGTTAAGGGTCGCAGACTCGCAGTTCACAAGACTCCTCGCTGACTTGGTTTCTTTCACAGGATCATCCCAGAGCCGAATATGAAGCCCGAGTTCTGGAGAAGTCTCTTAGGAAAGAATCCAAAAACAAAGAGGTATGGTGGCCGCTGCCAGTTGCCTTTCCCAGCAGTGAAGCATTGTATGTCCATCAGCATTACAGGCCAGGGGTCAGCACATGCTGCGCTGATGGAGGGGGCGGCCCCCAGATAGGGGCAGAGAGTACATGTTCAGGCCCTCCCTGCCTCTGTCACAGCGACTCTGCCCTTGTGGGGGGAGAACGACCATAGGCAACAGGTGAAATGTGTCTGGCCGTGTTCCAATAAAACTTTATTTATAAAAACAGGCAGAGGTTGGGGGAAGATTTGCCACACCCTGCCAGAGGTCAGCCTCCCCCTGCTGTCCTGAGGGTGACCTCAAACTTCAGCCAACACCTCAACATCAAGAAAACCAAGTGGTTTTGCAGCTTTTCTTGCTCTGGATGGTCTTGTCCAGCCCTCATGCTCTGCACTGACTGATGGATGGAAGGGTTTGCCCCAACAGGGCCCCTGAGCGGATGGCCAGCTCCTTGCCTCACGCGTAGAGGACGAGAACGAGAAAGCAGTGTTTTTGTGATCCTCCTGAGGCCGCCACCTTTCCTTAGTCTGTGATAAATGCCCTCCCTTCTCCCCAGAACCTCTCGTTTAAATTGGCAGTCACGTTCACAGGCATGCTGTCACAGCCCTCTAGGGATGCTCGGCTGTTCTTTGTATCGGAGGGGTTTTTTTTAATATGACATGGGGCAAGAGCCCACAGGCCCTTGTCAACCTCTCTCTGAGGCTGGAAGGTCAGTCGCTGTAGGGACGGGAACAAGGGCAGAGTGGTCTTTCCAGACCCTGGCGTTCCTTGGCCTCTGGGAGCAACCAGCGCAAACCCCTGCCTTTGTCTTTTCTTACCATTGTGTTCCGTGGACAGAGTTTGCTGGTACAACGTGGCCAGGGGTTCCAGTTACCACAATCCCCCCAACAGGGGGTGGGCAAAGTGGGTGCAGCATAACCCGTTCTCAGACCCCGGCTCCCATAGCAGAAAGAGAGCCCAGCTCAGCCCCCCGCAGCCAGAAAGCGGGCGCACGTCCTTGAACTCGGTGTCCAAGCAGGACCGGGGGTGCAGAGGAAATAACCACAAAAGCATGAGCCTTCACCGTGATGAGGAGACCGTCTTTTCATTTAACCCATCAGAACGTCTGCCCATTGCGTGCCCGTTGCCCTTGGAGGAGCCGCCTTGTGCCTTTGACCCCACAGCTCCGTCAGCGCCCTCTCCCCGGGCTGTGGCTCCCCTCCTAAAGGGAGAGGCGTAGGTGCTGCTGCTCTGAAGCCCCCAGGCCCCCGCTGAGGGCCACCGCGCCCCACCTGAGGTGTGCCATCTGCACCCCCAGGCAGCCCACCCCACAGTTCTACGGCGGCCTCTCCTAGTGTGAGCGAGGATGAGGTTGCACCTCTTCCTAAGGGAAAAGGGGCTTAGTGGCCCGCATCACATCCACTGAAGTCAGAGGCTCCCCCAAACCCGAGCTCTGCGCCATGCCGGGAGCACCGCCCCGATTCCCTGTCACCCAGCTCCTTGGCTTGGACCCGAGCTCTCTGACCACAAGAGCAGGAAAGGTTGGGGTTCATTTTCGCCGGCCTCCGACGGTGAGCTCAGGCCCTGAAGGCCTCCAGGGGGCCATACCCTTGATTTTTTTCCACCGTTTCACTGTCTCCCAACTTAGTGGTTTTAATTTTTTCTCCTGACTATGGCACCAAATTCGTTTAGGGGGAAAATAAGAGATCCCCCCTTGCATGGGTGTTAGGATGCAGAGTGTGGCTTCCTGCACGTTGGTGTCAAATGTGCAGGGTAACCCGCGTCTACATAAGATGCACCGTCTGAACTACGGTCGCCGTCTGGCGAGGGGGCCCCGCGGAACCCGCCAAGCTTCCAGGCTGTTTCCACTACCTCATTGCAGCCTCTCTTTTAGAATGGGCTTCCCAGGTGGCACTAGTGGGAGAGAACCCACCTGCCAATACAGGGGATGTGGGTTCGAGCCCTGGCTTGGGAAAATCCACTGGAGGAGGACACGGCAACCCACTCTAGTGTTCTTGCCTGGAGAAGCCTTTGGACGGAGGAGCCTGGCAGGCTACGGTCCATAGGGTCACAGAGTGGGTCACGACTGAAGTGACTTAGCACGCACGCGCTCTTTTAGGATGTGGAACTCTGCCGTCCCCGATGGGTTTAAGACGCCCAGAGCCTGACTCAGCCCCAGCAGCCGCACAGCCAGGGAGGCACTGGCTTCCCCGGGGGGCAACGGGGACCTGGGCCGCGGTCTCACCCCACGGTGCTCTCTTGTTCCCTCCACCCGCCCCAGAAGCGCCGGCACCTTCCGGAGGAGCCCACAAACAAGTGGAGGCAGAGGGTTAAGACCGCCATGGCGGGGGTGAAATTGGTACATGTCGTGTCATCGGGCGTCGCGCGTCTTCAATGTGTGCAGATGAACCAAAGTTCATTGTGTCTCCTCAGCCGACTCTTGACTGCTGTATTATCGTGTTAACATCCACATCCACGCTCCTTTGCCTTCCTCCGCACCCTTGGGCTGTGACGTGTCGAGGTGTCTCTGCATGGCCACCGTGGGGTGGTGGGCGGGAGCTCGGCTGTCTCTGGGGCTTGTGAATCGTGCCTGCCACAGCTGCCTGCCAGCGGTCCCTGGTCTCATTAACATGCATGCCACCTTCCCTGGAATGCGTGGCCTCAGGGGTCAGGCCTGCCAGCATTCTTTGACCTCATCCATGCTTTTTTTTTTTTTTTTTTGCGTTAAAGATCCACCCCATTCTAGAAACATCCCAGGTTAGTGACAAGCATCTATTTCAGTCCCTCCAGACTCCGCAGTCCCTGCGCCAGAGCCTTTGGGGCCGTGTGTCCCCACCGACCGCCGTTGCTACGCGGCGGGCAGCGTTTGAACTCGTAGTGCTGGTGGCTTGTCTCAACTTGCTCTGCAAAGGAAAATAACTATTATGGTCTGGGTGGTGGAGGAAAACAGCTTAGATCTTCTTGCCGTGCAGATGAGACTTTCAGCCAGGAGACGGAGGCCGGGCTTCTCCCGGAATGAGGGGGGAGGGTCGGTCTGAGCGTTTCATTTAGAAAAGCCTCTGGCGCCATCACACCTTGTACAGAGAAGACTCACATTTGTAGACAACTATTATTCCTGTCATTTCATAGCATCCTTTCATCAGGGATAAAGCCTGGATGTTTGCATTCATCCATCACCTGCAGGGTTTCTGTGTCTTCCCACCGTGTCTCTGTGGTCCACGTTGTTCACGCCCACACTCACACGTGCGCGTGCACACACACTCACACACACACCTGTCCACCAGGATGGTCCCCACTGCTGACCCAGCCCTGTTTCGTGTTGTAGACGGACAAGGTGAAGCTGACCTGGAGAGACCGGTTCCCCGCCTACTTCACCAATTTGGTCTCTATCATCTTCATGGTGAGTCCCGGGAGGCCGAGGGGGGCCGTGTACCAAGGCAGGCGGCGTTTACTGGATGGAGTCAGCCATCCACGTGGCAGTTGTCTTCATCCCAGGCAGGCAGGGGTGGGGGAATTCCACCCTAAAATGGGAAGGGGCCAGGGTTCTACAGTGACCCCCGGGGCTCCCTACACCTGGGGGATAGTCCCTGACACACGTCTTCTGTTCTGAGAGTGACGCATGTAGGTAACTTGTCGTTCACACCCAGGAGTTCACAGGTGTTATTTAAGACAAAACGGAGGGGTTTTAGAGAAGGCCACGAAATGAATAACATAGAGACAGGACAACAGTCAGGACGGGTCTGTGATGCCAGATTCATCCGGACCCTGAGGGTCTGAATAAACCAGCAACACACGGCCAGCTCTCTTTGGAGGCTTTAATGCCCAGGTGATTGGGCCACATCCCTGGAAGGCCTCAGCCCATGTTCCCCAACAGGTCAGCGCCAGCTGTGGTCACTGTAGAAATGACCATCCCCTCATCCATCCCTGGAATTTTAGGTTAGGGTCTTAGCCCCCGACCCTGTGGGGGGCCCTCATGGCCGCTGTGGACCGAGGGTTGGGCTGTGCCCAGTGGCCTGAGGGGCTCACACCCACCTGTCCCCCCCCTCCAACTTGCTGGCGAGGACACAGAGGCCAGAGGTCTCTCCCTCTCCGCAGGCCGTATGCCAGGCTGGCCGTCCACCCTGAGGCCCTCGCTGTTCTCCATGAACTTGGAGACATGCAGGTGGGCTTGTTCTTCCATTGGGTGTCAGGGGCAGCAGCTGAGGCCCTCTAAGCTGAGTAGTTAGAAGCAGAGCGAGGACTCGGCTTCCTCTCACCGTCTTGCACAGTGTTGAGAAGGACATCGCTGATATGAAGAAACCCATAGTGGGGCCCCCAGGACTGTGGAGCCGCTGTGTGCAGGGCTCCTGGGCCTGCAGATGACTCCAGTGGCAGTGGGCCCAGCGCTGGGACACGTGTCCCAGACACACGAGTGGTGCTGAGGGCACCTAGGACAATGCGGGCCCTGCCCACAGCATTGCCAGAGCTCCCCAGCAGGGGACGGGGTGCAGGAAATGGGACTCAGGCGCCAAGGTTCAGCCCCTCCTGGCAGAGAAGAATCAGAAGGTCCAGCACAGGGATGGAGGAGGTGGGAGGCTGTGGGCCCTTCTGCACCACGGCAAGTTTGGACAGGGGCCCTCAGGTTTCATGTCACTTCTGTGAATAGTCTTCAGGGAGTTTTGAGTTTCTCACGTAATAAGAATCAAGGTGTAGGCAGTGGAGGGCTGGCCCAGCACTTTCATGATTCCAACAGGCACTGACTTCTCTGGTCTCTGCCTGTATCCTCTTGGTCACAACATGGCTGCCCCACCTCCAACATCACCTCCACTTTCCAGGCATAAAGGGGAAGAAGATGGATGCCAGTGGAGGCAGCCCCTCTTTGAAAGTGCTTTGCCACAGGGCTGCCACACCAGTGCTTGCGTTGTGCTGGCCAGCCCTGTCTACACAGAGACTGGGAAATGGGCACAGTGTCATTCCCAGCAAAGGCAGGATAATGGTGAGGGAGCCAGCAGACCCTGAGGGACTGGGGTCCCCATGACAGATGCATCAGTCTTGTCCTGGACACAGGAACTTCATTCTCTGAACAAATAGCAGCTGACCACCTACCAGGTGCCCCCATGCTCCTGGTCCTGAAGGTGTCCATGTGAACACTGTGTCCAAACCCCGGCCCTGAGGCCCTTTCATTCCAGAGCGGGCATTGCACCCAGGAGGGGACACAGCTATAAGGTGGTCATGGGGGGACACCAGCAGGGAAAGGGGCACCTTGCTGATCTCTGCAGGCCCAGTGCCCCGTCTACACCTCCACACAAGGCAGGAGGGGCATCTCCAAGCCCAGGGCAATGCCTTCCCCTGGGCGTGGGGTGGGGCCTCTTGGCAGGGGCATGGGAGTTTCCAGGAAAGCCCTCATTCCGGGAGCTGGCAGGAGTGGTACCCACACCTCTCCACAGGGCAGCCCGTTCTTCGGGGTGTGGTGTGGGGTGTGGACGTTCCATGGGTGGGTGTGGTCGCCATTCAGTTGCTCACAGGCGTGGGCAGCAGTGGAGTCACTAGCCGGAAATTTAAAATAGGAGCATCCTGAGATCCCCACCACTGCGGCCTTTCTCTGGGGTGAAGCAGGCAGAGCCCTGCCAAGCTGCATCCTGGAGGCACACAGCGCAGCCCCTGCCCTCCAGGGCTGTCCTGGGAGCCCCTGGGAGCCACGAGGGGCCGTCTCAGCAAGGGCAGGTCCCCTGCACACCCTCCATGAAAGTGAGACGCAGGGGCCAGGGTACGCAGAGGGCACGGTGCAGTTGGGCTTGGGTGACGGCCTTGCACAGCCGCCCTCCACCCTCAGGACTGCCTCAGGACTGGAATGCGCAGGCGTCCTCACCCTTAGGGCAGGACAGGGTGCAGACAGGGTCTTCCCAGGTGAGTCAGGGCTTTTGAGGGTAAGGAAGAGGAGTCCGGGCAGGCAGACAGACAGCTCCATGCAGAACAGACTCATCATCCTAGCCAGTGCCCACCCCTGTCTCTCAAGCAGCTGCCAGTCCAAGCTTTAGGAAACGTTCTGGGGCAACGGTGGGTTTGGCAAGATGGGGGATGAGCTGGAGGGGTGTGGGGGTCTTCTGGAGAGATCAGGAGAAGGGACCCCATCCATCTGACCCAGGCAGGCCTGCAGCACTGCCAGGGAGACCAGACCACCACATGCCCCACGTGCCTCCCACAACAGCATCGAGAATGTCACTGCTTCCACTCAGGATCACCCAGGCTGGGGCAAAGCCCACCCCAGAGTCAGCCTGCCAGCGCACAAGCCAGTTACTGGGGTTGCAGCCATCCTCTTGGGGACAGTGGGCAAGGCAGTCATGGCTCTCACAGCAGGCAGCTGCAGAGCCGTGCACTCCAGGCTTGGTGGACCCGCCAGGAAAGCCCCAGCTCGTGTGCTGGGTGATCTGGCCTGGTTACCCAACCTCTCTGAGCATCAGTCTCCTCTTCTGTAAAACAGAATCTGGCCCCTCACTCATCTGTGACATTAACACCAGTAAAGCCCTTGGCATCTAGTGGGTGACAAGAAATGCCTGTCATTGTTTTGAAGCTGAAGCGCTCCCAGGTGGGGGACAGCAGGGCCCAGGGAGCCAAAGGGTGTGGTCCAGCCGACGGTGTCCCTCCTCCCTCCGCAGATCGCCGTGACGTTCGCCATCGTCCTTGGCGTCATCATCTACAGAATCTCCACGGCCGCTGCCTTGGCCATGAACTCCTCCCCATCCGTGCGGTCCAACATCCGGGTCACGGTCACGGCCACCGCAGTCATCATCAACCTGGTGGTCATCATCCTCCTGGACGAGGTGTACGGCTGCATAGCCAGATGGCTCACCAAGATAGGTGAGCGCCCTGGCCGAGCCCCAGAGCCAGGCGGCCGCACATTGCCTGCCGTGGGGCCCTGGACTGGTCGCTCAGCCCCTCTGATGGTCAAGTGGAGTGACCCGCCTGGACCAGGGCAGTGGCTCAGCAGCTTGCCTCTCACTCCCTCTAGAGGTTCCAAAGACGGAGAAGAGCTTTGAGGAGAGGCTGATCTTCAAGGCTTTCCTGCTCAAGTTCGTCAACTCCTACACCCCCATCTTCTACGTGGCTTTCTTCAAAGGCCGGTAGGGGCTGCTTTGGTGACTCAGACACACCGCCTTCCCTAGCTCGCTCCTCCCCGTCCGATAGAAGGCTTCCTGCCCCCCACCCCCGTCTCCCCACAGGCAGGAGGCGCCCAGGCCCACCCAAGGCAGAGCAGTCAGTGAGCTCCAGCTGCAGCTGCAGTCGGGCAAAGACCTGGCTCCTGCAGGGCCCCCAGGGGGCAGGGACCCTCGGGAGGAGGGACCCCAGGCGCTGGGGACTCCAGACAGTAGGGGCTCCAGGCAGCCAGCTCCAGGGGCTCCCACACTGGGGAGGTGAGGGCTGCCAGAGAAGGCATGAAAGGGCAGCCGCTGGTGTTCTGGGCCAGTGGTGGAGTGAACCCCACACCCTGACCCTCTGGAGCTGTCCTGGATTTCTAGGGGCCTGTGGCCCACCCACCATGACTCCCCACTGTCCCCGCCCCCGCCAGGGCCTGGCCGGTCAGATCCCAGAACCCCTCCCAGAGTCTCCATGCTCAGCATCATGCGATTTACAAATGCCACGGCCACCAGCCCATCCCAGGGTCCCGGAGCTGGGCCAAGGTGCCCAGGCCCCCCTGAGAGCACCCGCAGCAATGGAGCAGGCTCTCAGACGACCTTCGGCCGCACACCCCACAGGGAACTGAGAGGCAGCCTCTGGGACCAGCCCCACTCCGGCCTGCTGCAGTCCCCAGCTTGGCTACGAGACCCTGCTGTGGTGGGCATGACACCATCTGGGCTCAGACTCCTCTGCCTTTGCCTTTTCCCCTCCTGGGCTCCCTTTCCTCCATCCACCCTTCGGCCTCTTGGTTTCCTGTTGAAGCCACGTCTTCTTACCCACCTGCAGGCTTGGGGATCACATGGATATTCAACCAACAGAAAGCCACTGTGGTCGGCTCTTAGATGGAGCGGGCAGGGAGGAAGCCTGCGAGACCCTAGCGCTCCAACCTGGGGACCCACGGCGCGGCCCAGCTCCCAGCTTCGGGGCCTCCCAGGACCCACTCGGCCCTCTCTAACTGACCCCCGTCGTTGCAGGTTTGTCGGACGCCCGGGTGACTACGTGTACATTTTCCGATCTTTCCGGATGGAGGAGGTAGGTCCCGCTCTGCTTTCTCACCTCTGTTCACACGGCACACCTCAGTTCCCAGCCCGCGAGACCCCTGCTCTGTTATCCAGCTGCTGGGGAGGGCTTTAGTCTTCCGTGGCGTGTCCATATAGTGTCACCTTAAAAGGAGAATGTCTCTTCAGGGTCATGGAAACCAAAAAAATTACACCCTTTTCTTTCCTTCTTCTTCTTTTTCTGTAAGATCTTGAATGTTTTTCTCTTTGGTTATGGTGGACTAGTGAGAAGAAAAAAAAAAACTCAATTACAGTTCTTTTACTTCAACACTGAAATGCTCATCTCTTGCCCCACCAATCGCAATGCTGGTGGTCTTTGGCTTCTGCTCAGCGGTTCAGCCACTGAGTCTAGTGTGTGCGTCTGAGTCCTGTCCCCCAAACTTGTTCCACTGGCTCCATCAGACCAAGCCAGACTTCAGGGCCCATCTCAGGTCTCACGGGAACTACTCGGCTTTTGCAATTCCCAGAATAATTCATTTTATTGAGAAAGAAAGGCCTTCCTGATAAGATCGTGTGAAACGGTGGAGAGGATTAGGTACTGGGTGACCTGGCTGCCTGGGGTGAAGTCGAGAGCTTCAGCCAGCTGAGTGCTGGCCCCAACATTCCAAGGCCTCATCCGCACTAGCGGATGTTTGTAAAAAGCCCTCCAAGCACACCCCCACTGCCTGACGCGTCCTTTACGTAGGGCGACACCCTGTCAAGCTCTCTAACTATTGGAGAAGCCAGGGGAAATGTCTTCGTGAAATAGAATAAAGCATGTGAAGTCGCTCAGTCGTGTCCAACTCTTTGTGACCCCGTAGACTGTGGCCCACCAGGCTACTCTGTCCATGGGATTCTCCAGGCAAGAATACTAGAGTAGGTTGCATTTCCTTCTCCAGGGGATCTTCCCAACCCAGGGATCGAACCCAGGTCTCCTGCATTGGAGACAGATACTTAACCTCTGCGCCATCAGGAAAGCCGAATAAAGTGTAGAGCATCTTTATTTTTTTAATGAGATGGTGGCTCTTCCAGATAAATTTTTTGGCAATTTTTGGTATATGAAGTTTGGCCCAGGACTCAAAGAGGGTCACCTGTGCCCTGGAGTGTCACCCAGGGTCCCTTAATTCCCACCACTTGGACAAGTTAAGCTTCTGTCTGCCTGCTCACGCCCCCGCCCCCACCAGCCTATGGCGGTACAAGCCCCCCGGGAACAGGGTGTTAGGTCTAACGGGTAGCCGGCTGCCTCACCGTGTGGCTTCGCAGCTGCCAGGCCCCAGCCTGTGAGACCGCTGCCCACCCCCTGCCGATGGGCTCTGTCTCCAGGCCTGGGTCCAGCCCGGACAGCCTGTCGGTCAGGCTGTACTAACCCCAGGGGCCACTGTCACAGGACGCCACAGACCAGGTCTCTTAAGGCGGTAGTTTTAAGCTCTCACAGTTCTGGAGGCCAGAGTCCAAAATTACAGTGTCAGCAGGGTTGTGCCCCTTCCGAAGGTTCTAGGGAGGGTTCCTCCAGGCCTCTCCCAGCTCTCTCTGCCACTGACCGTCTTCGATGTCCCCGTGCCGACGGACGTGCCTTTCCAGTCTCTGCCTCCATCTCAGGGGGCCTCCTCCCCCCCGCTCCCGTGCGCTTGTGCGTTTTCTGTTCTTCAAAGGACACCGGCCACTGGAGCAGGGCCCACCCTACACCATCACAACTCCATCTTCCCTCGGTCTCGTCTTCAAAGACCCTGCTAACAAGTGAGGTCCCGCTGTGAGGCTCCAGGGGCCGGGACATGGAGGACACAACTCAGCCCTGGGCCCGAGGGCCGGCCTCCCCTTGCAGGGGCTGAGCGGGCCGGTGGGTGCTGATGCGACCCTCTCTTGCAGTGCGCCCCGGGGGGCTGCCTGATGGAACTCTGCATCCAGCTGAGCATCATCATGCTGGGGAAGCAGCTGATCCAGAACAACCTGTTTGAGATCGGCATCCCGTGAGTAGCCCCCGGCCTCGGGCCTCAGCGGGCACAGGCGCGGGGCAGGCCTCCCGGCGGTCTGGGCGGCAGGCGAAGCAGGGCCTGGACCAGCCAGGGTGGGGCACCAGAAACAGGGAGGTGGTGAGAACCCGGGGGAGATGGGCAGGAGCGACTGCCTGGTGGACGAGGAAAGGAACAAGGCCAGGTGACACCTCCTCTCCCAAATGGCCGAGGGTGCAGGATACAGGTTGTTTTTGTTCAATTGCTCGGTTGCATCTGACTCTTTTTGACTCCATGGACTGCAGCACGCAGGGCTTCCCCATCCTCTACCGTCTCCTGGAGATTGCTCAAACTCCTGTCCATTGAGTCAGTGATGCCATCCAACCGTCTCGTCCTCTGTCATCCCCTTCTCCTCCAGCCCTTACTCTTTCCTGGCATCAGTGTCTTTTTCGACTCACTGGAAAAGGATATAGATAAGTGCCCCCAAATCCAAGTGCCAGCCCCCGTGGTCCAAGGCATCCAAGTGTGCTCAGGCCCATCCAGACCCCTGATACCTTGGACCCTCCCCCGCCTCCATTTCCTTCTGTCAGGGGTCCCCAACCTCAGAGCCAAGGACCGGTACCTCCTGTCAGATCAGCAGCAGCTGAGATTAGAAGTAAAATGCACAATAAATATAATGCACTTGAATCGTCCCAAAACCACCTCCAGTCTGGGAAAAAATCGTCCTCCACAAAACCGGTCCCTGGTGCCAAAAAGTCTGGGTACCACTGCTCATGTCACAAACGAAGCGGTGAGGCTTGCCCTCCGCGTGCCCCCGGGGGGAGAGGGCAAAGGAGCCAGCCCGTCAACAGAGTGGCCACTGCAGACACGTCAGTTAAGGCTTTAAAACAACCTGGAGGGGCCACCCCCAAGCCCACCTTCCTGGGAGCCTGACCGAGGCGATGCCTTGCATCCTCCAGGAAAATGAAGAAGTTCATCCGCTATCTGAGGCTGAAGCACCAGAGCCCCTCGGACCACGACGAGCACGCGAAGAAGAAGCAGCGGTACGAGGTGGACTACACGCTGGAGCCCTTCGCGGGCCTTACCCCGGAGTACATGGAGATGAGTGAGTAACGGGGGGGCCCTCCTGCGGCGGAGCAGGGTGGACATGGGCCAGCGGCCCCCCAGGGCTCCAGGGGACACCCCCAGGACTGAGCCATGTCGCCTGCAGCTGTGTCTCAGGACGGGCGGTGCCCAGGGAAGCCCAAGAGTCCCGGGACTGGGGCAAGAGAGAGAGCCAGCCAGCCGAGGCCGCACGGCAGCCGCGTGGGGCCTCCCGGCCACCGCCGCCCCCTCCCCTCCCCCACTGGGCTGCGCTGGCCTTCCTGCTGCTGTTGCTGTTGTGGTTCACTCACTGGTGTCTAACTCTTTGCGAGCCCATGGACTGTAGCCCACCAGGCTCCTCTGCCTGTAGGAGTTCCCAGGCAAGAACACTGGAGTGGGCTGTCATTTCCTTCTCCGGGGCGTCTTCCCGACCCAGGGACGGAACCCACATCTCCTGCGTTGCAGGCGGGTTCTCTGCTGCTGAGCCACCAGGGAAGCCCTCTCTTTCCTGTTACACAAATGCGTAGAAGTCACGCCTACCTCAGGGCCTTTGCACCAGCTGCGTCCTGCCTGGAATTCGCTCCCCTGGTGCATCACTCACTCCTTTCCTCCAGGGCTCTGCTCAGAACGTCCCCACCAGAGGCGTCTTCCCACAGTGTGTGACGGGGCAGCCCAGCCCTGCTCTCTGCTTCTCCCCACAGCTGACATCTCTAGTCCCCGGCACTCTCTCGCTCCCCCTCCGTCTGTCTCTCCTGTGGAACTGACGCTCTGTGAAAGCCGGCCTTTGGGTTCTTTTTCCTCTTCACTGTTGGACCCCCTGCACCTAGAACAGGTCCAGGTATACAGTGGGTGTTCAGTGCCTGCTCACTGAATGAACGGACAACGAAGGTGGAGACTCATGTAGAGGGGTTCCCAAGTGTCGTGCCCCCTGACCACCATGGATAGCTTAAGTGCCGGTTCCCGAGGCCCATTCCCAGTCTGTTGGGGTGGGACCCAGGACTCTGCATTTTAACAGGCACCTGGGCGAGCCAGCCAGGGACTGCTCTGCAGGGAGAGGTGGGTGGGGCCGGGCGGCCTTGGAGAGCAGGAGCGGTTCCGTTTAGTAGTAGACGCACTAGTCCCATGGGCAGTCCCTGAGTCACTCCCAGCTGCTCAGATGACAGTGCAGAAACAGCCCTGAGACTCCCAACAAGGAGACCATGTGGGGTCCAGTGGAATCCTCCGTTTTGTCCCAGAATCGACTCTGGGCTGAACCAGAGGCAGGCGGGCAGCTCCCTGCCCTGCGGGCACCGCGCACCCACCCAGGCCTGCCCCCTGCCTGCCTGTTGACACTCATCCTGGGGTCTTGGAGGAGGGTCTCCACTGCCAGCCACCTGACCCCGTGGGAGATGGACACGGAGAGCTGCAGCCTGTGATCAACCGGGAGACCGCAATCGGTCGTTCCCCCAGCTTTCCACTTTCCTGGCAGCTGGAGAGTTCAGGGTCCTCTGGGGTGTGATGAAGTGAAATTCCTGGAACAGGCCCCCCCGCTTGCCCATCAGGGAGCAGCCCACCCCATGCCCACTGGTCTCCACCTCCAGGCTGACTCGGCTGGGATGGGGCAGAAGAAAGTCAAGTCCCTTCTGGGCCTGACTGGCCCTCTCCCCTGCCCCACCCGCACCTCCACAGCTCACCCCCAGCCTGTCTGTTTAAGATGAGGCAGTGTCACTCCGGAGTCAGAGAACGTGCAGCCTTAGGGCTGAGTGGCCCCTGGCCCCCCAGGGGGCCTCCGTCACCTCCACCATCTGCAGAGGCTTCAGATAAGACCACTGCCCCAAAAGCATCCCACAGAGCCCCTGTGGGGCACGAGGGGCCAGTGACCCCGTGCCGGGATGAAGCCTCACACAGAGCCCCACCCGCCCACCCACTAACAATGGCCGCACTCAGCCTGCCAGCCCTGGTGACGTTCTGCCGGCTTCCTTGTTTACCGCCTGGCACCGAGCACCCTTGGACAGCGTCTGGCTGTACAATCCCTGAACCCGCTTCCCCCATTTGCTTCCATTCAGCAACCTTTCCCTGACCTCCCCGGGAGCTGGGCCTCTGTGGGCTAGAACCTCGGAGGCCAAAGTTGCCCCGGAGTCAGCTGGTTGATGATGAAGATGAAAGACAGAGAGAACAAGGCAGAGGAGCAGGATTGTCCGGGACAGTGGACGATGGGCCCCCGCTGGCTCCCCAAGGCCCCATGGAGTGGACGCTAAGGGCTGTTGGAGGCGCACTGATGCTGGTGGGCCCCCCAGGTCCTAGAAGGCATTTGGGCCCCTTCCCCGCCCAAACACAGAGTGACTGAGTCTGGGCTTTTGTGCTCACAGGCACTCTTTCCCCATCACTGGTAAATTTTTTCATGATCAGACTATAAGTGAGTACACGCCCATTATTCAAGACGTAATGTGAAGGTTCAGAACCCACCTCCTGGCCTGGGGTCACCCAGGGCCGCAGGGCCCATGCCGAGATCCCCGCTTACACACGGGAGGCAGGGCGCCCTCTGGCCCAGGGCGAGTGTCCCGCTGTGCTGGGCCGGGGGCCACACGTGCTGACCGCCGCCCCTCTCTGCAGTCATCCAGTTCGGCTTCGTCACGCTGTTTGTCGCGTCCTTCCCGCTGGCCCCGCTCTTCGCGCTCCTGAACAACATCATTGAGATCCGCCTGGACGCCAAAAAGTTCGTCACTGAGCTCCGAAGGCCGGTGGCCGTCAGAGCCAAGGACATCGGTAAGTGCCTGGGCCCTGGGAGCAGAGACCCTGGGTTTGGGGAAAGGATCTCACTCCCCGGAAGCCAGAGGCACAGCTGGCCAAGTGGGGCCCCCACTCCTCACTGCACCTGCCCTGGAAGGAGACTCAGACACAAGGCAGGGGTGGGGAGATGCAGGATTCCAGCCCCTCTGCACCCCACCGGACCCCCCAACTCCTGAGATGTGCAGGCCACAGAGAATATTAGGGAACCCTGACCTCCCAACTCCTGAGATGTGCGGGCCACAGAGAACGTTAGGGAACTCTGACCTCCCAACTCCTGAGATGTATGGGCCATGGAGAACATTAGGGAACCCTGACCACCCAACATTAGGGAACCCTGACCCCCCAACTCCTGAGATGTGCGGGCCATGGAGAACATTAGGGAACCCTGACCTCCCAACAATAGGGAACCCCGACCCCCCAACTCCTGAGATGTGCAGGCCACAGAGAACATTAGGGGACCCTGACCTCCCAACATTAGGGAACCCTGACCGCCCAACTCCTGAGATGAGCGGGCCACAGAGAACATTAGGGAACCCCAACCCCCCAGCTCCTGAGATATGTGGGCCGCAGAGAACATTAGGGAAGAGCTCAGGTCTTGGATAACTAGGGGCCTCTCCAGCCTGCTGCTCCGGGCGGTTCATGAGATACATTTTCTCTGCTGGTCCCCAGCACCCCTGCCCCACCCCGAACGTCTGTGTGGGCCCAGAGCACAGAGCCAGAACACTGGGGAAGGCGGCATTCGCGCCCAGCAAGTGTCTTCCTACATACACAGTGTGTCACGTAGTCATTTAACATTCACTGGAGAGATGAAGGAGGGAGCCCCCCTTCTACCGATGAAAGAAGAGCATTGTATGACCTGCCTGGCGGGTCAGGGTCAAGAGCAGCCTGGGCCTTTTAACCCCAAGTCACTAAGACACTGGGAGCTGTGGGACTGTACACTGAACATCAGGCATAACTTTCTAATAGTCAGAGACCTTAAAAATGGAGCCAGCTTCCTTGTGCAGTGGTGAGCTCCCTATCACCAAAGGCACGTAAGCAGACGAGGGTGCCCATCTGTCCAGGAGTGGGGGGATCTAGTGGGCGGGGCTCAGAGACCCACACGTGCCTCGGCCAGAGCCAGCCCTCGTCAGCAAGGACAATGCCCATCTTATCTTAAACAGAATCACCTTAAACCAGGATTCAATTTTCAGGGTGAAAACAAAAAATTCCTTATTGGAACTTTGTCTTGAAATGAGATGGAAAATTACAAAATGTATTCTTTTCATTTCCTCTTGAATACAATTTTAGTTAGAACAGCACCTGTGCCAGTTCTGTGCTGGTTCCCAAACAAACAAGATTGAGTTGTGTGTTCGGGCTGTTCTCTGTCATTCTACCAAATTAAGGACTGCACACCAGGGAGACAGATCTTTGGGCTGGACCTTTACGTTAGTTGCTCAGTTGTGTCCAACTTTTCGCAACCGTGTGGACTGTAGCCCGCCAGGCTACTCTGTTCATGGAATTCTCCAGGCAAGAATACTGGAGTGGGTTGCCATTCCCTTCTCCAGGAGATCTTCCAACCCCAGGGACTGAACTCAGGTCGCCTGCATAGCAGGCAGACTCTTTACTGTCTAGCCCAAACGTAATCCTGCAAACATGCAGGGCCATCATCACTCCTTCCAAAAGCTTCTGCTGCCCTTGGCATTAGGTCATCGCATCCCAGGCCAGGGCCTCCTTGGCCAGTGCGCCATCCTTGGGGTGGCCCCCACTGACTGGTGGTGCCAGGCCCACCAGTTCTCCACCATCAGTCCCCGATCCGCCTGGAATTCTGCTTTACGCAGTGCACCTTCTCAGGTCCCACCAGAAGAAATTGCCATTTTCACAATTCAAACACGCTCAGATATCGGTGATTTCACCTGGTTCACATTTGTGCCTTGGGATCCATGGTGTGACCTGCCGAGCTCAAGCTTAAGAGGGTCCAGGAACACTTGCTGTTCCACCAGGAGGGACGTCTGAGCTCAGCTCCCGTACAGAGGTCATCGCCCTGGTCTGGACACTTGAGTCTCCGTCCTGTCCGGGCAACCCGGACAGCCAGCAGAGACTCAGCAAAGAGATGCCTTCCCACCAGACTCTGTGGCCTCGAGAGGTGTGAGAAGGCACGAATCCTCTGGCTCCCGCGGTCCCTGATGCTGCCTCGCCTGTGGCTGTGGAGTGAGCCTCTGCCCCGCACACCTCGACTCTAAGGGCCCTGGGGCCTGGTAAGAGCCGTCCAGAGCAGCGGGCTCGCCGCTGTGCTGGGTCAGAGCCCAGCTCACACTTCCATGCGGGGCGGGAGAGCAGATGCTCTCGTCTCTGTGGGCTGTGAGGCGATGTGCAGAATTCTCGCCAAAAGCTGAAGCTTCTCATGTGGCATCTTCTCATGAGGGTTCTTCCCTCCTGGGCCATCCAGACACAGGCCAGGCACTGCTCTGAGCCACCGGCTGGATCCACAGATCCTCCGATAACAGAGGATGAAATGGTTGGATGGCATCACTGACTCAATGGGCATGAGTTTGAGCAAACCCCGGGAGATGGGCTGCAGTCCATGGGGTCGAAAAGAGTTGGACACAACGGAGCGACTGAACGACGACCTTGAGATTGAGGTGCCGTGAAGCCAGGGCTCTCTGAAGTGCCCCATCCCCTGCTCTGAGGATGGCCCAGGGAGCCGTGTCTGATGTTGGACTTTCTCTGGGGCTTTTTGCTGTTGTGTCCCCCAGGAGCCTGGTGAGGACACTGGGGTGAATCCTCGGTCCCACTTTCCAGATGGGAAGACTGAGGCCAGGTGCTTAGCAGAGCCGAGCTGGAACCAGATCAGCTCAAGCCCTCAGCCCCTCCCGGCACACTTCCATGAGGGCAGGCCTGCGGCATGGACGGAGCGGACACGGCAGCCTGCCAGGCGCACCCTGCATGGTCCTTGGGAATTCTGAGCCCGCGCCCAGGGGCCGTGAAAGAGAGCGCCGCTCCTGCCCTGTGCTCCTTACAAAGGCCCGATTCTCGGGCGCCGGAGGCCCCAGGCAAGCCCACAGCGGCCACTGTTTGCTTTGGCATTCTGTGCCTGGCGGAGCCGCGGCCACGCCTCACTGCAGCACCCTAAACCCTGCAGCCCCCCGGATGGAAGCGAGTCCCAGGACACCCCCCTCCCCGAGCCCTCCCGGGCCCTGGTGTCATTCCAGCACCAGCAGGGCTTGGAGCTCGTCCTCGGGGTCTCTGCTCACGGCTCCGCGACGCTGCTTACGGATCAGCTGCTGACTTCCTGGTTCCTGCCCCGTTGGTCGAAGCATAATCTGGGTTTGTTTATGGGCTCCTCCACCGTAACCTTTCCTTGAAGAGGCTTTTGTGTTCCTCCTGTGATCCGTGCGGGGCCCTGAAGGGACAGGGGCCGCCGCAGCCCCCATGACCCGCACCCAGAGCACCAGGAGCACGTGGAGGAAGCGCCAGTGCCGTCACTGCTCTGCTCGGCCTCGGAGAGGGAGGCGTGGCGGGTCGCTGAGGGCACCCCGCCCCGTGCGCACGTGGGCGCCGGCTGCAGCCTCCTAGGCCTGACCTTTCACCCAGGGCCAGCATCTTCCTCCTCTCGGGCTCGCTCTTCAGAGCCTCCCAGGTGAGAAACCCTTCCTGCATTCAGCTCCTGGGAGCTGCAAGTCAGCAGGCACATCCCAATACCTCCCTAGACTGTTCTCCGGAACCAGGCTCGGCATTGAAGCAGGAGACAGGTGAAATGAGACGGAGCCCTGCGAGATGTCGTAAGGAGGCTGAGATTCGTCCGAGGCAGCTCTAGCCCCTTGTACTTTCCTAGAGGTCATCAGGACAGTGGTTCTTATCATGCGGCATGCGTTTGAATAATCCAGCGGGTCAAGACTCCGGCAGACACCAATCCTGTGGGCTGGGCCCAGCGTCCTGGAGCCCAGGGTTCTGGGGTGGGGGGTCACACAGAGAACCATCGGCCTGGGGATAGAGACACCGCAGGATGTGTCGGGCAGCCTCGGTCTCCTGCCGTGGAGCGCTCTCTCTGGCCCAGCCATCTCCCCCGTGCCATCCCCATTTCCTGCTGTCACCTCTCTCAGCTCATTGACAGACTCGTTTCCTCCTGCTGGGCTCAGGATCCACCTCCCAAGGGAGCCCCTGCCTGGAGACCTCAACTTGCCGGACTGGCCAGCACTCCAGCACCCTACTCGGAATTCTCAAGCTCAGATTGTGCGGGACCCTGTGAATGAGTGGACAGGAGTGCCTGATCTTGGACCCTTGAAACACCCCGCCCTTGGAGGGTTTTCTTCTCCAGGCTTTAGTAGGGTCTGGGTTTGGGTAAATGTGATTCTTGAAGTCACTGGTGGTGATCAAGGGCGTTGCCTTGGTACAGAGAGAGCTGCAATCCATGGTGTGGCCTGAAGGGGGCGCCACTGCCAGCCGCCACCAGCTGTGGTCTCGGAGATGCCAGCTGGGAGCTGAGGCTCTTGCAGAAGCAGCTAGCCTAAATTTTTTTAAAAACACATCATCCCAATTTGTATACACCCATTGACAATGTGGGGCTTCCCTGCTGGCTCAGTGGTAAAGAACCCGCCTGCCAATGCAGGAGACGTAGCTTCTATCCCTGGGTCCGGAATATCCCCTGGAGAAGGAAGTGACAACCCACTCTAGTGTTCTTGCCTGGAGAATCCCATGGACAGAGGAGCCTGGTGGGCTACAGTCCATGGGGTCACAAAAAGTCAGACACGGCTAAAGGAGTAAGCATTTTTTAAGTAGCAGGCAAGATTGATGAAACTCCCCCGCAGCTGGATGTGGCAACCTCTGCTTGGGCATGAAGAGTCTGGTTGGAAGGACTTTCTACACTCATATAGTCACTCAGCAAACACTTACCCATTGCTGATGCTGAAGCTCCAATACTTTGGCTACCTGATGTGAAGAGCCAGCTCATTGGAAAAAGACTCTGATGCTGGGAAAGACTAAGGGCAGGAGGAGAAGGGGGCAACAGAGGATGAGATGTTTGGGTGGCATCACCTGCTCAAAGGATGTGAGTTTGAGCAAGCTCTGGAAAAGTTTGGAAACTCTCCCAGACAAACCTAGACAGCATATTAAAAAGCAGAGACATCACTTTGCCAACAAAGGTCCATATTTGGGGCACTGGAAATGCTTGCCCTTCTGGAGTGGTCCCTGGCCAGGGCTGGGAAGCCACCCTTACACCTGCCCTCAGGGGCTGGGTCTGAGCCGGTGGTTTCCCAATTCTGGGGCACATGGGCCTGAGCTCCTGCTGTCTCTGCCGACCATTAGCATGCACCCCTCAAATGGGCGCTCACTGCAAGGGCAGGAACACCCATGCGCAGCCTTATGGGCCCTGGATGGAGAGCCCCCCACCCTGCCACTGTCCCCACCAGCCCTTTCTGTTGTCACCATCTCAGATCTGGCTCCAGGCAGGGGAAGAGGGCTAGTGGGACAGAGTTTCAGCCCCAAGTCTGCAATGACGTGTTCCTGGCCTGATAAGACGCCATCAGGGTGGGGACGGGGGTGGCCAGGGATGCTGGGCCCCTCTCCAACAGCCATAGCCTTGGGGCCCTAAGGAGCGGGGCCTTCTCTGGGCCCTCAGGCTTCCTTCCTGGGCCTCCTGATTCTTGTCTCTGCTGGGAGCGAGGCCAGTGGGGCAGCTGGCGATGCTCCAAGTGCTGTGTGGTCATCCACACTCCCCTGTGACTGGGTACAGCCCCATGTCTCCTGCTGATGGACCAAGGGGGTGTCCAGACAGGCGTGGTTTGTACCTCACTGCTGCCCAGTCATGTTACCCAAGATGTGCTCCTGGCCGCACTGGCTAGGAGGCCCTGGCCTGGCTCCCAACCCTGGCTTGCCATCTGACCTGTCCCTAACCATGGTTTCTCTAGCACCATTGCTGCTCAGTCACTCAGTCGTCTCCGACTCCGCAACCCCATGGCCTGCAGCACGCCGGGCTTCTCTGTCCTTCACCATCTCCCAGAGTTTGCTCAAACTCATGTCCATTGAGTCGCTGATGCTATCTAACCATCTCATCCTCTGTCATCCCCTTCTCCTTTTGCCTTCAATCTTTCCCAACATCAAGCTCTTTTCTAGCGAGTCGGCTCTTCTCATCAGGTGGCCAAAGTACTGGAAATTCACCTTCAGCTTCAGCATCAGTCCTTCCAATGAATATTCAGGACTGATCTCCTTCAGAATGGACTGGTTGGATCTCCTTGCACTCCAAGGGACTCTCAAAAGTCTTCTCTAACACCACAGTTCAAAAGCATCAATTCTTTAGCGCTCAGCCTTCTTTATGGTCCAAGTCTCACAGCCATACATGACCACTGGAAATAGCCTAGCCTTGACTGGATGGACCTTTGTTGGCAAAGTAGTCTCTCTGCTCTTTAACATGCTGCCTGGGTTTGCCAGCGCTTTCCTTCCAAAGAGCAGGCACTGCTAGCACTACAGCTATGTAGAAGTTTCTGGACACCAAATTTTGTGGCTTCCGTGTCTAATTACTGCTGCATGGACGCTTTGGGGTAGGGGAAGCTACATCTAAATTGATTCTTTGTCTCTCTAGAAAAAACAGTCAGTAGTTTACACAGCTTGACGGCAGATTGTTCAGAACCAGGAACCAGGTGTTTCTAAGCATCCCTCTGAGAATCTAGTTGGCTTACAAACAGCCACTGAGCCAGTACAAGCCATGGGCTCTGCGGTTCACCAGGTTGCCCCAGGCCCTCCCCAAACGACTCCCAGTTACCACGGGTCTGACCTGTCCCACAAGAGGGCCAAACCGGCCCCTGAGAGGGCCAGCCTGCCGTGGGCTTGCTCAAGTTACTAAGAGCCCCGGCAAAGAGGGTCTTGAACCTGTGCTTTTTGGCCCCTCCCCCAGGAATCTGGTACAATATCCTCAGAGGCGTCGGGAAGCTTGCCGTCATCATCAACGTAAGTGACCTGGGGACTGCAACTGGCTGAGCTGCTGCACAGATGGGGGGCCCTTCCGGGAAGCTGGTCTCTGCCTGCAGCCTCGGGCAGCCCCACTGAGAGAGCACCTCCTGGTTCTTCTGAGGAGTGGGGCGAGTTCCGGGTGGGAATGCCACAGCTCCTCAGCCGCGCCCCACAACCCAGGCAACACCCTCCACTGTGCCCACCTGGGCCTCTAAGTGCCCTTTCTCCCCAGAGTCCTGAGAGAAGGAGATAGAGGCAGACAGGGTGGAAGGGAGACTCAGAGAAAGAGATTCCACGTCAGCAACTCTCCTGCTCTTTAAAAAAGTTCATTTTTTCTCCTTTATGTGAAGCTCACACCTGCTCTTTGAAGAAGGTTTGGGAAATGAAACATGGAGAGAAGAGGAACTTACTAGCCAAATACATACACACACACAGACACAGACATGTCCATACACACGGACACACATACATTCCATACACACACAGAGACACAGACATGTCCATACACACGGACACACATACATCCATACACACAGACACATCCATACACACACAGACACAGACACATACATACACAGACATACACAGACACACACACATACAGACACACGGACACACATACAGACACACAGACACACATACAGACACACATACAAGACACAGATACATCCATACACACAGACACATCCATACACACACAGACAGACACATACATACACAGACACACACAGACACACACACATAGAAACACAGAGAGAGACACACATACACATACATACATACACAGAGACACATACACAGGGACACACATACATAGACACACATATACATACACAGACAGACACATACACATAGAAACACACAGAGAGACACAAATATACACACATACATACGCACACAGAGACACACACATATATACACAGAGACACATACATACACAGACAGACACACATATACATACAAGACACACACACATAGAAACACAGAGACACACACATACATACACATATACATACACACAGACACACATACATACACACAGAGACACACACGCGCCCGCAAGTCTGCTGGGAACAGCACCCGCTGTGACCCTGCCCCCGCGGATCCGGTTCCCACCTTCATGACACATGAACCCCAAGTACGAGCACCTCAGGGATGTCTGCGGTCCTGTGGCCCTCACCCTTCCACCCACCGACCAAGCCTGAGCCCCCCAGAAGCTGCCACCTTGCATCTTGGTGGGGGCGGGAGGGCCAGGCAGACAGCCCCCAGGAGCAGATGGTCACAGTCGTGGGGCTGACTCCGTCCCCATAGCACAGGAAGTGATGCTCAGCCCAGACAGGGACCCTCAGAGCCCTGGGACCTGCTATCCCTGGGGACAGGCCGCCCCCATCAGCCACCCACTCCTGCCGGCTTAAGGCTTTGAAACCCGTCTGTAAAGGGAGGCTGTGGTCAGAGCTCGTCCACCCATCCAGGCTGAGCCGGGGGTCACGTTTTAAAGAAGACGCGCTGGAAACACCGAGGCGTGGCCCCTCTGTGTGCAGTGTAAGCACCAGGGTGCTGTGAACAGAGCAGCTGGGAGCACACGGGGCGTCTTGTGAGAGCAACCAGCTGCAACGGCCACAGTAGCAGCCGTTGAACGTTCCAGACACTGCTAAGCCCTTTCCATAGGCCGCCCACCGGTGCACACATGGGCCCTGGAGTCAGGGGCATTGCCCATCTTGCAGATAATACAGCTGAGGCACAGAGAGGTCAGGCCGCTTGCCCAGGGCCACCCAGCCAGCGAGAGGCAGAGCTGGTCTTTACCCCAGGCCTTCGGGTCCCTGCTTTGACACCGGCATCGCACCACTCTGCCTTGGGGGCTGCTCCAGTACAGGGGAGCTGGGTCTGGACTTTACAGTCTACAAGGCACCTTCCCTCCCTGCCTCATTCCCTTCCAAACAGGCCAGGAAGGAGAGGCACCCACCATGGGTGCAGTTAGCCCTGTCTGACAGGAGGAAAAGCAGGCACAGAGAGGTCAGGGCACTTGCCCAGGGCCACCCAGCCAGCGAGAGGCAGCCAGCATGGTCCCCCAGCCTCCTCGTTCAGGGGCTCCCTGTTCCCATCCCCAGAGCTCTCCTCGGAATGCCGGAGGGGCTGATAGGGGTGCCCCTAACCCTTTATTTGTTTACTTGGTGAGCCGGGGCCATGGGTCACGTTTGCCAATGTGGGTCACTGACCAGGCCCCAGGGCCAGTGCTGCCCAGGCTCAGGTGGGGCAGGGCCCCCTCCCCGCTGGGGGCCGCGCTGACCGCTCCCTTCCCTGGCCAGGCGTTTGTGATCTCCTTCACGTCCGACTTCATCCCTCGCCTGGTGTACCTCTACATGTACAGTGAGAACGGGACCATGCACGGCTTCGTCAACCACACCCTCTCTTCCTTCAACGTCAGCGACTTCCAGAACGGCACAGCCCCCAACGACCCCCTGGACCTGGGCTATGAAGTGCAGATCTGCAGGTACCGCCCAGCGACTCTCTTTTTTTTTTTTTTAACATGTTTATTTGGCTGCTCCAGGTTTTAGTTGCACCATGTGAGACCTAGTTCCCTGACCAGGGATAAAACCCAGGCACTGGGAGCTCAGAGCCTGCGCTGCCGGCCTTCCAGGGAAATCCCTAACAACTCTCTTTAAAGAGCCTCATTTGGTGGGCTTCTGGAAAAACCCCAATTCAAGCCAGAATTCTTTCTGGGCAAATCACAGAACAGCTCAGTCTTGATTCAGAGGAAGGAGAGAGAGAGACCCCTGGGTTGGAGGTGGTGGTGGTTGTCGCTTGCCTCTCAGGCGGGTGTGGCTCTGCAGCCCCATGCACTGCAGCTGCCTGTGCTTCACCATCGGATGGAGGTAGGAGGCGACCTATCGTGTCCGTTACCTAAGAAGTCCATGCGAGCTTCAGGCACGGCTGGATCCAGGGGCTGCCGTTTGTCATCCAGCCCCGTTCTGACACTGTCTCTCAACATGCTTCCTGCACGTTGGCACTGTTTTCTGGCAGGCAGAAGGGAATCCCCCAGCAGTCCTCTCTACTCAAAAGCCCTGGTGGGAAGAATATTTCTTTCCCACAAGTCAGCATAAGTCCTAGGATTGAGTCTCACTGACCTGCCTTCGGTCACAGGCCCCTCCTTGAACCAATCACAGTTGCCAGAGTGTGGGGCCTCTCTTTGGCTAGGTCTGGGCTGGGTGCCAGGGTGTGGGGTTGTGGCCATAGATTTGGGGGCATCTTGAGGAAAACTGGGGTTTTCAAACAAGGGGTCATGAATGCTAGGTGGGCAAAAGCAGCAGATACCTGAGACGGTCATTCAGAGCAGGCAGGGAGAGCCCCAGGAGAGACGGAGGCAGACGTGGGGTGTGGATGGTGGGGCGAGGGCTGCCCCAGGAGAGACGGGGGCAGGGGTGGGGTGTGGGTGGTGGGGCGAGGGCTGCCCCAGGAGAGACGGGGGCAGGCGTGGGGTGTGGGGGGTGGGGCGAGGGGCACAGCCAGGCCTGGCCATTCATTGCGCCTCTTCCAGGGGCCAGCCTGGCAGGGTTAGGGGCTGGGGGCTCGGGTCTGGGGACTCGGGAACAGGCAACATGAACCCTGCTGTCCAGGGACCTTGTACAGGGGGCAGCAGAAGCGTAAACAGATCCAGTTAAACGCGTAATAGTAGCTGGAAGCCTAGGGGAAGGGTGGGGGCATGGGGGCCGTTCCAGGGAGAAGGCATGTGGGTGAAAGCAGGGTGATGGGCACGGATGGGCTCTAGAGCGCACAGCGTAAAGGCCCAGCGTGGTGGACAGTGAAACCGAGGGATCGGGCCAGGGCCCCATATCCCGGCTCAGGAAACAGGACTGCGGTGTGATGGGCCCCGGGCTGAGATGAGGCTGAGGGCAGGGGCAGAGTGGAGGCCGTGTGGCCACAGCTTGGTTAGTATCCTCTGACAGTCTAAACAGCCTGAGACTCAGAACAGGAAGACCTCAGGGACCAAGACACGCGTCACAAAGCCGGAGTGGCGGAGCGCGGCCCTTTCTGTGTAGGGCGGAGTTTACTCCAAGCCTGTGTACTGTTACTGTGCACCTCGCTCTGTGAGGCCCGCCTGTCTGTCTTCATACCCTTGACCTGGCAGCAGGCTGTGGAGGAGGCTGCCGGGGTCCAGGGTACTGACAGCAATGAGCAGTAGCTCATGGCTGCAAAAGAAAAACAAAACACAAAAACAAAGCAAACAACAGCAAAAAACAGGTCCAAGAAATGGAAAACAGCACACCTGGGGTCACTGGAACCAGCAGGCAGGCCCACCCCGTGTAGGTGCCGCTGGTGACTTTGAACAGCACCTGTGCCCCGGTGACCACTCCCCACCCAGGGATTAAACTACAAGACGTGCTGTGTGCTCCGAGTCAGGGCAGGGACTGCACTTACTCTGAGACCCATACAGCGGTGAAAATGAACAAGTTGGAGCCAGGCCTGCCAATGAAAGAGGGCAGACGACACGTAAATACCCAACACGACACGCTGCCTGCTGTTCAGAGGCCCACCACCGCATGTTTCAGGGCACACAGATGTGAGCAAATACATCAAGAAGAGGCTGGGTGAGCTGCTCCAACTCCTGCGTGGCCACCGTGGGCAGGGTCGGCCTGGAGAGCTGGGGGTCCCTTCCTCCCCGTCATCAGCAGGCCTGGGCTCCAGAGACCCCTGAGCTTCCAGTCCAGCCCCCTGCTCGCCTCTCTTGCTTTGTTTGAATGCCCCACGCCAAGAACACGCTCAGGCTGACCTATTTAACTCAAAATGAATTTCAGAGAAGAATGATTTAGAACAAAGAAGGCAGGGAGGTAGGTGGTCGTTTTATTACAAATCCCCTCAAAAGGTCAGTGTTGGTGTTTACAGGGTAAGCGTTGGTTTTCGAGAATGGGCCCCCGGGCACCCAGGCCTCTGAAGTAGCCCCCTATCCGAGCATTGGCAGGAATCCTGACCATGCAGCAGGGGGCCAGCAGGAGGGCTGAGGAAAGAGGGCAAAGACCCCGGGGGTTTTGTGGGGGGTTGTTTTTCGGGTTTCTGGCCACGCCGGGTCGTAGTCGAGGCGTGCGGGACCCTCAGTCTTCCCTGCCGCATGCCGGGTCTCAGTTGCAGCAGGTGAAGTATAGCCCCTGACCAAGGATCGAACCTGAGCCCCGAGCACTGGAAGCACAGACTCTTAGCTCCTGGGCCACCCAAACACCCCCTTTTTAAGTGAGATGCTTGCTACCTTTCCCCCACAGAGGTGGAAGGTCGTGGGCCAGCCCTCTCTGCTCCCTGGAACTCTGGCTTTAGTCAGGCCCATCTGTCTGTTGGCCACGATTAAGTCCTGTGAGTGCTGTGAGCTCCACGCTGCTAGCTGCTGCTGGTCAAGCCACCTCCCAGGGTAGTCGGCTGCAGGTGGAGCAGCACCCAGCCCAGCCTGCAGCCGTGGGTATAAAAAAAGCAGCTGAGAGCTGTGATCACCGCTACCATTCATCACTACACTGAAACAGGCATGGTCTCATTGAATGCTCACAGCAGTTCCAGAGAGGGCATTATCGTCCCCGGCTGGGGGAGCTTGCAGGCTGAGTGCAAGAGCTGAGCCAGGAAAACAGCAAGATCATCTCTGACAGAGATCAGTGCAAGTGGTGGGGCTTGGCATCTGGACACGTCTATGAGTGGGCTTTGAAGTATGTGTAGGAGTTTGCCAGGTAGCACAAACACATTTCCCAGCACCCTAGTGCAGCTGGCCCTGAGCACAGAAGGAAGAGGGAGGAGCAGGTGTGTATGGCTGCTGACGGTGGGAGAGCAGTGGCCGCTTGTTCCCATAGGAGATCAGGTTGTACAACTTCTGCACGGTTCAGCAGCTGGCACCAGAGTGTGCCTTCCCCGCCCGATCCTATCTCTGGGACTGGCAACTTAGTGCTGCGCAGGCTCTCTGAGACTTCTGTCCTGTTGCCTCAGAAGACACACAGCTCTGTGGATAAGGAGGCCTGTCTGTGCCCCGACCAGCCCTAACCCCTGGAATGGGGCCTGGTGTGCAGCACTACATTCTTGTGACGTGACTAAGTGAGGGAATGCCAGACCGAGGCCCAGAGAGGTCAAGCGATGCCACAGGGACATACAGTGAGGCGAGAGCCCAGTCTGGGTCTGTACCAGGCCCACACCCGCAGAGCCAGGGGCCTCCTCTCCTGGGCCCCCAACGGGGCCCCAGCTTTTCAGTGACCGGCAGAGTGCACCTGCCGCCCGGCATCTGGAAACCGCCCTTTCTCGGAAAGAAGCCAGGGCTTTCTCAGATGGCTTTGAGGAAGCTCTTCCCACACAGAGAAGGTTGGGGTGCCCTGTTAAAACCGGGCACCCCAAATTTGGGAGCAGCTGGGGGCGCCTAGGTGGGGACAGAACCCTGGGTTCCCCTCCTTCCTCTGCCCCCACCTCGGGCATCTCTGGACCTCTGAGAAAAAGGCAGAAGTGGAGCCATGGAGGCCCCCACGCTCCCGCTGTACAAGGGGCAAAGGTGGGACCTGTGGGCCCTGGGAGTGAGCGCTGTCTCCCAGCAGGGCGTCAAGAGCCACGTCTAGGAGCCATAAGAAGAGGGGTGGGTGGATATTTTTCACAGGGAGATAAGGAGGTAACACTTGGGGGAGGTGCCCTTCAGGCACTGGGGCTGGCAGGGTGGCAGGGGACAGAATGGACCTGAACACACCAGCTGTGTGTTTAACCTCATACATGGGCTACTTTGCAGAACGTTTCATTTTTTTCCAATAGTTCCCCCACAGAGAGGGGAAAGCCTGGAGAAGCGGTTTTCACACTGGATCTCACAGCACGCGGCCTGGAATTCTGTGGACGCAGGAGGGGGCGGGTGGGTTAAGGCTCTGGTTTAGGGACCCCATCCTCTTCCACCGGAAGGCCCCACTTCCTGTGTGTGAGGAGTCTCCGGGGTGGGAGGGGGGTGCTTTTTGGTACCAAGGCTACACTGCCTTCAGAGTTTGGGATCCCCGGACAATATGGTCCCAGAGCCCCCTGCTTATGGGGACACCCCCACAGGCCTGCCCAGCCCACGTGGGCGCCGGGATCCCCTCCGGTGTGGGGAGAAGCCCCGCACACTGTGCGAGCTGGCGGGGCTGGGGGCCGTCCTGCAGGCGGCCCAGGTTCTCCTGACAGGAGCCCTGCGGCGGGGCCGGGCCCCAGCTCCTCCTGAAGACCCGCCTCGCCCCTGCAGGTACAAAGACTACCGGGAGCCACCATGGTCAGAGCACAAGTACGACATCTCCAAGGACTTCTGGGCCGTCCTGGCCGCCCGGCTGGCCTTCGTCATCGTCTTCCAGGTGCGAGGGCCTGCTCGGCTTCCGGAAGGGCTATGGGCTGAGGCGCCAAGGATGCGCTGTTGCCCAGACAAGGGTCAGGAGGGCAGGAACTGGCCGGGGTTAGGGGTTTGGAGGCTGGAGGACTCACCCTGGTCACCCCGGGGTGTGAGGTGCTGGTGACCCCAGGCCCTGGGCAAGGAGAGGCCCTAGACCCTCCTGAGTGAAAGGGCTGGCAGGGATGGGAGGTGGTCAGGGCTGGCGAGGTCCTGGCTGACACCAGCCCCCACCTCCAGCAGGCAGGGGCCCGGCCCTGCCAGGCCCAGTCTCCGGGGAGGGGAACTAACCCTGAGGCCAAGATCCAGACAGGGAAGCCAGCTGGCACGTGGCACTGGGACCCCAGCTGGGGAGGTCGTGCTGGGGTTGCCTCCGGGGTGTCCCCCTAGCCCTGGGATCCCAGGAACTGGAGTCAACCCCCAGCCCTTCCCCTTCTACACATTGTGGCCCCCTCCAGGACCCCCAGCCCCCAAGGCCCCCCGCCTCAACCACCAGCCTTCCACAACCCACTGCAGTCAGACTAGTGTCTGGGGCCCAGGTCCCCAGAAGCTGAGCCTGAGATGAGGATTCTGGTGCAAATGGGTTATTGAGGGAAGGCCTTGTTGCGGGGCGGTGGGTGGGGGTGGTGCTCAGCAGGAAGGGGGCCCAAGCGTGAATCCTGCCACACAAGCGGGCCCACCTTGATGCAGGAGAGTGCCTGGTCTGCCCACGTGGCCCTGCATTGGCTTCAGGCAGGGACCAGGGAGACAGAAGGAGGCAGTTCCCTGCAGACAGGCAGCTGTGAGAGTCAGCGGCCACAGCTGAGGGCTGGGAACGTCAACCAAGAAAGATGACGGGGGTTGAGGCTGGGTGGGGGGGGACCCGGCACCCTCCATGACCAGTAGACTAACTCAGTCACACGTGCTCACAAGTGCTGGTCAGATGGAAGTTTGAAAACTTTCCATCAGTCTGTGAAAGCCAACTCGTCTGCATTCTACAGACCAGAAATGTAAGCAGGGAGGCAGCTGGCATGGATTCAGGGCAATCCTGGGAGGCCTGACAAAGGGCAGAAGGGCCTGCGGAGTCCTCAGAGATGGCTTAAGCCCCATTTGTTTTGTGTTCTTTGCATTTTAACTACTTTCCCTTGAAGCCTTAGCACTTCTTGTATTTAGTGATGAGTAACTCATTCCCTGGTAGCTCAGTTGGTAAAGAATCTGCCTGCAATGCAGGAGACCCTGGTTCAATTCCTGGGTCGGGAAGTTCCCCTGGAGAAGGCATGGGCTACCCACTACAGTATTCTTGGGCTTCCCTGGTGGCTCAGATGGTAAAGAATCCACTCGAAATGCGGGAGACCTGGTTTCAATCCCTGGGTCAGGAAGATTCCCTGGAGGAGGGAATGGCAACCTGCTCCAGTATTCTGGAGAATCCCATGGACAGAGGAGCCTGGTGGGCTACAGTCCATGGGGTTGCAAAGAGTCCAACACGAGTGAGTGACTAAGCATGCACTGAGGATGGAAAGAAAGAGGAGCCCTCTTAACTGCTGGAAGGAGTGTAAAAGGGTGCCTTGGCTACAGTCCGTGGGGTCCCAAAGCATCGGACACGACCGAGTGACTGAGCACAACCAATCAGATCATTTCTTAAGCCTGGAGATTGAGAATCATGCAGACAAGAGGGCCCACTTCCAGTCTCATCTATGACCTCCCGGGAAACCAAGGCCGGGGAGGTGCAGGGTGTATCTGAGGTCACAGGGCTGGGGTGATGGGTGGGGCAAGGTGCTGTTCGTTGAGGGGCAGGGGGAGGTGGGAGTGTTTCCGGGGTTGCCCTTCCCAGCCCCCCGACGCTGACTCTCCTTCCAGAACCTGGTCATGTTCATGAGCGACTTTGTGGACTGGGTCATCCCCGACATCCCCAAGGACATCAGCCAGCAGATTCACAAAGAGAAGGTGCTCATGGTGGAGCTGTTCATGCGCGAGGAGCAGGGCAAGCAGCAGCTGCTGGACACGTGGATGGAGAAGGACCGGAAGAAGGCGGAGCCCTGCAACAACCACAGCCCCGCCCCCGCCGCCCCACCCCCGCCCCCGCCCCCGGACGGCCCTGACTTCCCCGGAGGCTCCCTGTAGCCGCTGGGCAGCCCCAGCCACGCGCACACTCTCCCTCCTGGGCAGGGGGCTTCTCACACCCACCTGGCCCCGGGGCTCCTGGGTTTGTGGCAAACCTGGAAAACCGCCTTCTAGTAGGACAGCGTTTCTCCATCTTTTTCTACTTTGTTTTGTTTTGTTTTCTCTTGTTTTTGCACAAAACCATTCTGCAGGGATCCTGTTATGCTTAGTGTTCAGCGATAATCAAAACGATTGCTGGGGGCAGGGTGGTGCAGCAGGTGCAGGTGTTTTGTGAGGCTTGGAGCCTGGGGTCTCCTTGGCAGTTGGGAGGTGAGCCCCCAGAAGTCATCTTCTTTAAACCCTCCTGATGCCTTCAGAAAGGTGAGGTGGCATTCCAAGGCATCAGGCAAAAGCTGGTGAGAGATTTGAGGGCAAACAGAGAAATGGATGAGGGATAACGATATTGACACCCGTTCCAAACGGCGTCACCTGTCTCTAGGTCGAGAAAGCCAGACTGTTTCATCGCCTTTTCCTTCCACGGGTTCAGAAACCGAGAGACTGCTCAAAGTGAAAGGTGCCCTGGCTGTGTCTCGCTCAGATGGCCCGGGAGCCCCCGACTCCCTCAGAGAATCGGCAGGGTGCAGGCATTCTGCGTAAGCAGTGACGGCCCCCCTGGGGTCCCCACCGTCAGCCATGTGCCTCCCCCCACCATAGTGAAAGAGGAGATGGTAGTTGTCAGTTGGTGTCTGACTCTGAGACCCCCTGAACAGTAGCCTGCCAGGCTTCCCTGTCCATGGAATTCTCCAGGCAAGAATACTGGAGTGGGTGGCTGTTCCCTTCGTCAGGGGACCTTCCTGACCCAGGGATCGAATCTGGGTCTCCTGCGTTGCAGGCAGATTCTTCACCGTCTAAGCCTCCAGGGAAGCCCACAGGGTGACAGGAAAGTGAGCAGTGAGAGACTGTGGCCTCGGAGGCCCCTCTGCAGACAGCGTCAGGGTTTCAGGAAGTCTTAAGGCTTCCGGGGGTACTTTCGCAGCTCCAGCATATTTATTGGGTTTGTTTGTTTAAATCAGTTCTACAGCGGATGTAAGGGTTTTTTCTCTGTAGCTCACAGGTGGAAGGCGTTCATTCTATTAGCTAACCAAATATCATTGAGAGGAATTTAAACTACTGTTACTACCAAAGATTTTTATTAATAAAGGCTTCTATTTTGGTAACACTTCTCTATATTTTTACTTACAGGAATGTTACTGTTGGAAATTATTTTTAAAAACTTGTAAAAACAAACCTCATAGCTGATAGGAATGGTCTCAACTTACAGCCCCATTATACTAACTGATGATCTGAAATTTCTCAAGCACGCAGAGAAACGTAAGAGAAATGTTCCAGCAAAGGGAGGGGCGAAGACACGACCGTGTTTGTCTTGAACATGTGGTTGGTGAGCGCGGACATTCCCGTAAGCTGTCGATTACGAGGGACGTCCGCGGGTGTCATAGCTTTTTGTTATTTGCTAAAATCATGCCATCTGATGCTTCTGCTTTCTCTTGTACAGTAAGTAGTTTGAAATGGGGTTTTTGTATATAAACATTGTATTAAAAATGAGGTGATTACCAAATATCCTTTTATGGAAACCATTTCTTTTTTAAAAAGTGAATGCACAGTTTCACAGAGACTGAGCATGCGTCTGAATAAATTCGTATGCGGGACATCTTCCTTCCAAGCCCTGTCCACGTGACTTCTGCTCCCAGAAACTCAAGGGGCCAACCCCAGAGCCCCCTCATGATTGGACCTGCAAACTCAGGGAACTCGTAAGCCTCCGTTTCCTCGACGCAGGACACCGGCCCATTCTGATGTTCTTGGGACCTTGTCCGAGAGTATGTGATGTGCATGGCTGTGCGGGTCTGTGCGTGCACGTGTGACTGTGCCTGTGTATGTGTCTCTGCGTTGCTTTGTCTACACCTATGCGCAATTGAAGCCAGAAGGAGAAGGGGGTGGCAGAGGAAGAGATGGTTAGATGTCATCACTGACTCACTGGACATGAGTCTGAGCAAACTCCGGGCGATGGTGAAGGACAGGGAAGCCTGGCGTGCTGCAGTGGGTCACAAAGAGTTGGACACGACTGACTGCCTGAACAACAGCAATGCATGCATGTACACGTATGTGGGGTGGGGGGTGGGCACAGCTTTCCAGCCGCCTCCTCCATGATCCCCGAATCCTGACCCCTGGTCCCGCCAACCCGACAGAGTAGTACTGAAGATTTCGTGGACCTAAAATTGCCCCCAAACCTTTAGGGGACCATCCCAGGATTGCCAGTGTGTTTTCTTTTTTCCTATTAATTATTTCGCTAGATCTTTGTTGTGGCATGTGGACCCTTAGTTGCGGCATGTGGGATCCAGTTCCCTGACCAGGGATCAAACCCAGGCCCCCTGCATGGAAGCATGGGGTCTTAGCCACTGGGCCATCAGGGAAGTCCCGCCAGTGTTTTCATTTGGGCAAGTGGGGACACTTTTTCTTTAACCCGTCACCTATAATCCCCCTCATTTCTTGAAAGAAAGACTCTCTTTTGCATCCAAACATCAGTGAGGCCTCAACCCGCAGGACTGCAGGGCACCCCTGGTGCTGCTGTGTCCCCAAGGAAGTCTCAGCAAACCCGAGCCCAAGAGGCCCTGGCTGCCCGCCATCAAGAGCATCCTTCTAAAGCTTGAGGGCGGCTCCCAGGGCCAGCATCGACCCTCCCCTATCATGGGGCCTCCCAGGGGCCTGAGAGGCTCACAGGGGACCTTTAGCCCCTCCGGGTTGTGAAGAAACCTCTCAGAGTGGGGCGGTGACCCCCCTCCAAGAGCACAGGGCTCCCTGACAGCCAGAGCTTACAGACACGCATCCCTGCAACGTTCAAGAAGCAGCCATGGGCAAAGCAGACACAGCCCTGTCCCTCAAGGGTGACCCCTTGCAGCAGGCGTCAGATGCGGGGCGAGAAAATGCACCCCAGCACAGGATCATCTCAGAGGAAGGAAGGGGTGCTGATGAAAATATGATGGGTGTGGCCGAGGGTCACTCAGAGTGATCGAGTTGAGCAGGAAGGCCCCCAGAGTCTGAGCAGGGAGGGGCCAGAATACAAAAGCCTGGAGAAAGGCTGGGGATTCCAGCAGCAGCAGCAGGGACAAAGGCCCTGAGGCAGTGGCGTGCTGGGCAGGTTATAGGAGCAGCGAGAAGTTCATCACGTCTGGGGGCCTCAGGGCAGGAGGTGAGGAATCAGGAACCAGCATGCACCAGGCGCCCCCTGCCTGCCCTGGCTCCCTGAGGGTTTCAACCTTGGCGGTAAGTCCACGGCAGGGGCTGGCAGCCTCCACCAGGGCAGGGATGGAGCTGACTCACACATCTCGAGATCTTGGTGGTGTGGGTGGAGACTGCAGAGGGGTTGGGAGCCAGAGAGGAGAGATGCAGAAATTCAGGTGAGCGATGTAGGCCTTGGACAAGGGAGGGAGGAAGTTGGGGGGGGGGGGCGGTGGGGCGGGGAGCCACCAGATTAACTTCACAAAGACCTGGGCTCTGGCAGCAAAAGGACCCCCAGAGATGAGCTGGGCAGCTGGCACTATTGTTTCACAGACAGGCACAGTGGGGCCCAGAGAGGGTCAGGGCTCCACTCTGGTCTCACCGCAAGCTGGCCCCACAGGGCCCCCTCAGACCCAGGACCCTGGCACCCGGTGCTGGACGGTTTCTGCTCCTGGTCCCTGGAATGGAGTGGCAGGAGCGGGGCAGGGCTGAGCCCCGAGCACAGACAGTGAAGGACTGGGGCTCATGGGGGCCTGAGGCCCGGGGCGGGGTCCCTCATGCCAATGATTGACCCTGAAGGTGAAGGCTGCCTCGAGCTGCGACCAGCCTAAGACACCACTTAGGTTTGGTCCAGTGCTCGTTAAATCTTCTTAATTTAATATGCAAAAAGGGCCTCCCTGGTGGCTCAGACGGTAGTCTGCCTGCAGTGCAGGAGACCCAGGTTTGATCCCTGGGTCAGGAAGATCCCCTGGAGAAGGGAATGGCAATGCACTCCAGGATTCTTGCCTGGAGAATCCCATGGACAGAGGAGCCTGGCAGGCCACAGTCCATGGAGTCGCGAAGAGTCGGACATGACTGACTGACTGATGTTTTCACTTTTCAGTATACAGAAAACTGCACAGATCTTGAGTATACATTCAACTGCCACAACACACACACACCTCTGTAACTGGCACCCCAGAAGCCTCCCTTGGTGCTCCTTTCTGGTCACCCCTCCTCACCCAGCTGTGACCCTGGTCCCTACCCACTGTCCTGACTTCAGCAGCTGGTTTGAAAGAGGAGAGTGAAAAAGTTGGCTTAAAGCTCAACATTCAGAAAACTAAGATCATGGCATCTGGTCCCATCACTTCACGGCAAATGGATGGGGAAACAGTGGCAGGCTGTTTTGGGGGGCTCCAAAATCACTGCAGATGGTGACTGCAGCCATGAAATTAGAAGATGCTTACTCCTTGGAAGAAAAGCTATGACCAACCTAGACAGCATATTAAAAAGAAGAAACATTACTTTGCCAGTAAAGGTCCATCTAGTCAAAGCTATGGTTCTTCCAATAGTCACATATGGATGTGAGAGTCGGACTATAAAGAAGGCTGAGCGCCGAAGAATTGATGCTTTTGAACTATGGTGTTGGAGAAGACTCTTAGAGTCCCATGGACTGCAAGGAGAGCAAATCAGTCCATCCTAAAGGAGATCAGTCCTGAATATTCACTGGAAGGACTGATGCTGAAGCTGAAACTTCAACTCTGGCCACCTGATGCCAAGAACTGTCTCATTGGAAAAGACCCTGATGCTGGGAAAGATTGAGGGCACGAGGAGAAGGGGACGACAGAGGATGAGATGGTTGGATGGCATCACCGATTCAAGGGACATGAGTTTGAGTAAACCCCTGGAGTTGGTGATGGACAGGGAGGCCTGGCCTGCGGCAGTCCGTGGAGTCAACTGAGGGCTGAACTGAATTGAACTGAATTTGCCTGTTTTCACTTGTGGGTGGCTGCTGCCCTCTGCTGGCTACCTGTGGGAGCTGCACCTGGGGATGGACAAGATCCAGCACTTGAGTCCTTGTGCTGGTTATCTGTTCGCTGCCCTGCAAATGACCATGACCTTAGTGACTTACTACAGCAACGTACTGTCTTACAGTTCTGTAAGCCAGACGTCTGACACAGGCCTCACAGAGCTAAGATGAAGGTGTAGGCGGGGCTGCACCCTTCCCACCACCTCCAGCCACCGCAGCCAGTCTCTCCCACAGCTGTCTCTCCAGCTCGAGGACCTGGCTTGGCCTGACTCCCTGGGATGACCCAAGGTGACCTCCCCCCACCTCAGAGTCCTTCATCTTCACCACACCTGCAAAGTCGTTCCCGCCACGTAAATTGACTCATTCACAAAGTCCGGGAATTGGAATCGGACACCTTGGGGCCATTGTTCTGTCCACCATGTACCCCCGCCGCCAGGGAAAAACCTAACTACCTCCAAGCAAAGCCCCCACAGTCCCCAGATATCTATGGAAAGGCTTCATCAGGAATGAGAGAGATCAAAACAAACAGGAGGAGGAGGAGCCTGGGGGGTACACTGAGACGACACAAGAGAAGAAAGAAAAGCAACTCGGTTCATCATCCTTGGGAGTAAAGACCAATGCGCAGGGGAGTCCCAGGTGGTGCAGTGGTAAGGAGTCCACCGGCCGTTGCCCGGAGAATCCCATGGACAGAGGAGCCTGGGGGGCCGTGGTCCGTGAGGTTACGAAAGAGTGGGCGTGGTTGAGCGCGCGCAGGTAGCGCGGCTCACGCGTTTTCAGCGCCGCGCAGTGCTCCGCCCTGTGAGTGAGACTCAACCCACCGTCGCTCACGGCGTCTGCTTTGGTGGGCAACTTACTACAATTGCAAGCCACACTGCTGAGCTCTCCTGCATGAGCCGGTCACTGCGGCAGTTCCTCTAGGACGACTGGCTGCTTGTCTTTGAAAGGCTCACAAGCTGGGAATGACTCGTATATTTAAAATGGTCAGGGGGAAGCGAAGAATATCTGTGAGAGGAGAATATTACATGGAATTCAAATTTCAGTCTCTACGAACAAACTATTATTGGACCATAAAAAAAAAAGACCAGTGTGCCTCCATGAAACCAGAAAAAGATGCTATTTTCTTTCTTTTTTTAAAGAGGAAATGCGAATGAAAGGAAAATACAAAAACTAGACTTCACCAAAATTTAAAATCTGGGGGGAGGGGGAGGGTCGGAGGATACCCAGCTGAATGAAATGGCAGTTCACAAAACTGGAGAAAATAACGGCAAATCATATTTCTGATAAGAGACTTATATCTGGAATATCCGAGGATCCCCTACAACTCAGCAACAAAAAGACCAGCAACCCAGTTAAAAGTGGACAGACAGCTTGACTAGACATTTCTCCAAAGACGTACAAGTGGTCAACAAGCTCATGAGAAGATGCTCAACATCACTGGTTACCAGGGAACCAGAAATCAAACCCACAAGACAGCACGGCACACCCCCTAGGATGCCTAAGATCCAAACCAGAAGATGATAAGACATGCTGGGGGCGTGGAGAAATGGAACCCTAGCGCTTTGCCGGGAGAAATGTGAACTGCTGCAGCCACTGTGGGAAAAACTCTGATGGTTCCTCAGCAAAATGAAACAGAAGGACTGTGCGATCCAGTAATTCCACTTCTGGGCACAGAAACAAAAGAATCTGGAGCAGGGACTCATCCCGGTTTACTCGTGTTCACCTACGGCTTCACAGGGACTTCCCGATGGTCAGCTCACAGGGGAAGAGAAGACTAAGGCGTGGCTCATGGGTGGCTTTACACGACGCACTGACAGCCCCCAGAGGTGGATGGTCCCAGCTCGGCAGCCCCTCTCTGGGGCGTCCCGGAGGGACAGTGGAGAGAAAGAAAGCCTCCCAGGGGGCAGAGCTTCAGTCAGAACACCTGAAGGGGTGAGAAGAGGTCTGGGAGAGCTGGGGGAGAGTTGTTCCAGGAGCTATTTGACATCTGTAGACACATCACCCGATAACAGAATTTTTCAAGCATCCATGAAACACTTGCCAAGACAGACCACATGCTGGGCCTTAAAACAAGCTCAACAAGTTTAAAAGACTTGAAACCATGCAGAGCGTGTTCTCTGACTGTAATGGAATCAACCTATAAAAGGGACTAACAACAGAAACCCATGCTGACTCACTGCTCTCTCGGGTCCGACTCTGGGACACCACGGACTGTAACCTGCCAGGCACTTCTGTCCATAGTATCTTCCAGGCAAGAATACTGGAGTGGGTGGCCATTTCCTCCCCCAGAGGATCTTCCCAACCCAGGGACTGAACTCTCTTCTCCTGTACTGGCAGATGAGTTCTTTACCGGTGAACCAACTGGGAAACCCGAATGGCAGAAAGGCAACAGGCAAATCTCTAAACCCAAGCAAATGACACAGCACAATTCCAAATAAACCTGGGCCAGAGAGGAAGCCTCAGAGGAGAGGAAAAGACATAGAAATGAATGAAAATAAAAACACAGCATCTCAAAATTTGTAGGACACAGCTAAAGCAATGTTGAGAATGCTTATCTTAGAAATAAATGACCTACATGCCTACCTCAAACAACCAGAATGAACAAAAAAGCAAAATAAATCCAAAGCAAGGAGAGGGAAATAAAATGGCCAAGACAAGACAAAATATGAAATAAAACTAGGGAAAGGGGGAAGAGAGAAAAATCGTTGAAACAAAAAACTGGTTCATTGCAAATAAATGAAATTGATAAACTTCTAGCAAGACAGAGAAACATAAAGAGAGAAGACGCAAATCACCAATTTCAGGAATGAAATGGAGGATTCATTAGAGATCTTGTAGCCATTAAAAGGATAACGCTACCAACCGAATACGTGCATGCTAAGTCGCCCCAGTCATGTCCCACTCTGTGACTCAACGGGCTGTAGCCCGCCAGGCACCGCTGTCCACGGGGATTCTCCAGGCAAGAATACTGGAGTGGGTTGCCATGCCCTGCTCCAGAGGGTCTTCCCAACCCAGGGATCAAACCCATGTCTCCTGTGGCTCCAGCATTGTGCGTGGATTCTTTCCTGCGGAGCCACCGGGGAAGGCACGGACAGAATGTACCCCTCCAAAACTCATATGTTGAAACTCTACCCTCCCACCTTGTGGTGGTGTTTGAAGGTGGGGCCCCCATGATGACATTAATGCCCTTGAAAACATCTGGAGAGAACTTGCTTCCCTCCCTGTTTTTCTCCGCGGGAGACTACAGGGAGAGCTCAGAGGCTGCTCTCTGGCACAGACCCTCACAAGACCCCAAACCTGCTGACAGCCTGCTCACAGAGTTCCTGCTTCCGGGTTCCTGAGAAATAATTTCTGTTGTGTATAATCCACCCAGTCAATCAGTTCAGTTCAGTTGCTCAATCGTGTCCCACTCTTTGCGACCCCATGGATTGTAGCGCACCAGGCCTCCCTGTCTATCACCAACTCCCAGAGCTTGCTCAAACTCATATCCATCGAGTTGGTGATGCCATCCAACCATCTCATCCTCTGTCATCCCCTTCTCCTCCTGCCTTCAATCTTTCCCAGCATCAGGGAATGAGTTAGTTCTTCACATCAGGTGGCCAAAGTATTGGAGCTTCAGCTTCAGCATCAGTCCTTCCAATGAATACTCAGGACTGATTTCCTTTAGGATGGACTGATTTGATCTCCTTGCAGTCCAAGGGACTCTCAAGAATCTCCTTCAGCACCACAGTTCAAAAGCATCAATTCTTCAGTGCTCAGCTTTCTTTATGGTCCAACTATCACATCCAAACATGACTACTGGAAAAACCATAGCTTTGACTAGACGGACCTTTCTCAGTAAAGTAATATCTCTGCTTTTTAATATGTTGTTGAGGTTGGTCATAGCTTTTCTTCCAAGGAGCAAGCATATTTTAATTTTATAGCTTCAGTCACCATCTGCAGTGATTTTGGAGCCCAAGAAAATAAAGTCTCTCACTGTTTCCATTGTTTCCCCATCTATTTGCCATGAAATGATGGGACCAGATGCCATGATCTAAGTTTTTTTGAAAGTTGAGTTTTAAGCCAACTTTTTTACTCCCCTCTTTCACTTTCATCAAGAGGCTCTTTAGTTCCTCTTCACTTTCTGCTATATGGGTGGTGTCATCTGCATATCTGAGGTTATTAATATTTCTCCTGGCAATCTTGATTCCAGCTTGTGCTTCTTCCAGTCTGGAATTTGCAAGATGTACTCTGCATATAAGCTAAATCAGCAAGGTGACAATATACAGCCTTGACGGACTCCTCTCCCAATTTGGAACCAGTCCGTTGTTCCATGTTCATTTCTAACTGTTGCTTTTTGAGCTGCACACAGATTTCTCGGGAAAGCTATGGCACCTTGCTACAGCAGCGCCAATGGGCTAAGACACAAAATGAGGGAATTCTACACATCACTGTGTTCAGAAATCCTAAGGCTTTAGGAAAATGGACTCATCCTCAAAACTGCACAAACTACCAAAACTCAATCAAGATGAAGGAGACAGTTTGAATAGCCTTGTAACCGTCAAATCTTATGGATAATTTTGAGAAACTGGGCCTCATCAAAAGTTAAATTCTGGACTTCCCTGGTGACTCAGTGGATAAGGATCCACCTGCCAATGCCAGACAGCAGATAAGGATCCACCGGTTCAATCCCTGGTCCAGGAAGATTCCACTTGCCTCGGAGCAAATAAGCCTGTGAGCTGCTCAGGCCACACCTGCTGAAGCCCACACGTCGTAGAGCCTGCGCTCCCCAGCAGGAGAAGCCCGAGCACCGCAGCGAGAGAAAAGCCCCTACTCAGCGCAGCGAGAGAAAAGCCCCTACTCAGCACAGCGAGAGAAAAGCCCCTACTCAGCGCAGCGAGAGAGCAGCCCTCACAGCAATGAAGACGCAGCACAGCCCCCAAAATCCACAAAAGTTACATTTTGTTTTGTGAAATATCTTGTAAAGAAGATGAAAAGATAAGCTACCCAGCAGGTCCTTGTCGGTTATCCATTGTGAATATAGCAGGGTGTATGTGAGATTCCCAGACCCCCTAACTATCCCTTCCCCCTCGGCAACCGTAAGTTTGTTTTCCAAGTCCATGAGTCTCTTTCTGTTTACATGGAACTCTACGTGATATGTGCCGGCCTGGGAGGAGGGTTTGGGGGAGAATGGATCCATGTATACGTACGGCTGAGTCGCTTCGCTGTTCACCTAAAATGACCACAGTATTGTTGATCGGCCGTGTGTACAGGCTTAGCGGCTCAGCCATGTCTGACTGTTTGCGATTCTGTGGACTGTAGCCTGGACTGCAACACACGGAGGCTCTGCGGGGGAGACAGAGCAGGAAGGAAAATGTGTAGTGAGTCAAGAAAGGCTGCGTGCCAGGGCCAGGGCCGCACCGCGGCAGGGGTGCAGCAGGTGGAGCGTGGCCCAGCCCTGCTCGGACCACCTCCCACCCCAGCCTCCTCCCCTGGCTCCATCACGTCTCCCTTACGGTCAGACACCCCGTGGCCTCGGAACTTGCTCTTCTTTCAGCTCTCCCCCCGTTGGAGACCGCATCCTGGAGGTGCTGAAACAGAGCCAACCGGATGGATAGAGGCAAGTGAGAAGCTTTATTCTAAGACTGGCTCACACGACAGTCATGGAGGCCAGGAAGTCCACCGTCTGCCACCCACAAGCTGGGAACCAGAAGAGCTGGTGGGTAATTCAGTCTGAAGGCCTGATAACGGGGGCGGGGGGCCACGGGGCAATGGTGCTCCAGTGGAGACGGAATCCTCCCTTCCTCTGCCTTTTCATCCTACTTGGATGATGCCCACCTGAACTGGGGAGGCTCACTCGCGTTTCTTAGACAATTCAAGTGCTCATCTCTTCTAGAAACACCCTCACAGACACACCCAGAAATATTTTACCAGATCGCTGGGCGGCCCTTGGCCCAGTCAGGTTAACACATATGATTAACCATCATAAGCAACATCTATTTGCAGGATGCTCCCAAATTCACGGGCTTCCCTGGTGACTCAGACAATAAAGAATCTGCCTGCAACGGGGGAGGCCTGGGTTTGATCCCTGGGTTAGGAAGATCCCCTGGAGAGGGAGTGGCAACCCACTCCAGTACGCTTGCCTGAAAAATTCCACGAACAGAGGAGCCTGGCGGGCTACAGTCCATGGGATTGCAAAGAGTCAGACAGGACTGAGCGACTTTCACTCTCCCAAATTCCCTCTCCTGCCCAGATTTCTGTCCCAAACCCTGGCCCCGTGCGTCCCATTGTCCGTGAACATGTCTAACAGGTTCTCCCCACATTCACCCTGGGCTCGGGTAGTCGCTGGGCAGCCACAGTGAGCAGCAGCTTGAAGTGGGATCTCGGTTCCCTGGGAATCAAACGCAGACCACGGCAGTGAGAATGCCAGGCCCTAATCGTTAGAGCACCAGGAGCTCGTGGCCAGCAGCAGGGCCCTGGAGCCTGCCTGAGCGAAGGAAGAGCTCAGCAAAGAGAAGAAAGCAGTGAGGCAGGGAAACTGCTTATTATGGGAGAAGATCCATTAGAGAAAGCGCGAGCAGGCCGAGAGAGACAGACATACACCTCAAGGTGGCTTAAACCACTTACCTGAAGAACTGACTGCTTTGCTCCAGCCAGTCCCTCCTAAAGGAAACCAGCCCTGGATATTCACTGGAAGGACTGCTGCTGAAGCTGAAGCTCCAATCCTTTGGCCACCTGATGCTAAGAGCCAACTCATTGGAAAAGACCCTGATGCTGGGAAAGACTGAAGGCAGGAGGCGAAGAGGACGACAGAGGAAGAGATGGCTGGATGGCATCACCGACTCAATGGACATAAGTTTGAATAAGCTCCGGGAGTTGGTGAAGGACAGGGAAGCCTGACATGCTGTGGTCCATGGGCTCACAAAGAGTTGGACGTGACTTAGCAACTGAGAAACAGCAACAACAACTCACTTTCGCGGGGGAAGTTCTTCTGGGTTTCCTCTGGCCGATCGCGTTGCTTGTCTGCCCCAGAGTCCATACCTTCTCTGATGCAGGGTCCTCCCCTGTGCGCGTGCGCATCATTTAGCCAAGATGGATTCCAGCGCAAGGGTCTCTGGGGAGTTGGTAGAACATATTATGGCCTAGCATCCCCTCCCTTGAGGACCCTTTCTGTGCGTGTATAGTCTGGGCGGGGGGGGGGGTCTCCTTGACCCCAAGAATGGGAAGTATGTGGTCTCTTCATCCCTTCCCTAGGCAGGGCTCAGCCCCTTGCTGTTCCTGCCATTCCCGTCATCTTAAAGTGTCCACAGGAGACAAAGCCCGGCTGCGTATCCTGTTCCTGTTATTACATCTATTTTTCAAATGTAAACAGGAGGCTAGAGGTAAATGTCTAAACTGGGACCCACCTGTCTCCTGCTCAAACCCACCCACACCTTCCCCAGGTGAGCCAGCAGCCAGTCCACCCTTCAGGCCCGACAGCATCCTCAATGCTCCTCACTCACATGCAGCCCCGACCAAAAGACAGACGCCGCCTTCCCATCCCCCCCACTGCACCTGCTCCAGGAACCTTCACCTCTCATCTGCATTACTGAGGGGTCCCTTGGATTCTACCTGGTGATTCTTTAGAAATGTAGCTCAGAGCCCACGGTAGCATTATTCATAATGACAAAAAAGGCGGAAAAAACTCAAAGGTGCATCCACGGATGATGGAATAGATAAAGGTGACCCCCTCGCAGGACAGGGTACTATTGACCCATCAAAAATGACTTTCCTGGTGACTCATTTGTTTTGAGGTTCCCTGACGGCTCACTGGTAAAGAATCTGCCTGCAACGCAGGAGACTCAGATTCAGTCCCTGGCTCCGGAAGATCCACGGGAGAAGGAAATGGCAACCCACTCCAGTATTCATGCCGGGGGAACCCCATGGACAGAGGAGCCTGGTGGGCTGCAGTCCACGGAGTCACAGAAGAGTCAGATACAACTGAGTGATCAAACAGCAACAAGAAGAAAACCAGCTGTTTTGCTGAAAGTTTTGTTTTAGGTTCAAGAGATTCATTAACAAAAGAAACCATTCGTTACACACAAATAAACAGTTTCTATTTTTGTATAGATATTTGGCTTAATCTCAATATACGGTCATTAAAAGAAAAGAAATAGAAACAACAGAGAGAAGAAACACATACATCACCAAATGGGGCCAACAACCTACACCCAGACTTGAACGGTGCTGGGAAGCCCCTCATGAAAACCAATGTGGAGTCCCAGCTGGGAAAAGGTCCTGGGCAGTGTGTCTATCCCACGGATGAGACTTCAGATTCTAGTGTGAGGGGGCTCCCGCTTATCATCCCACTCAGTAAATGGAGGTCATCATCAGTTTGCCTGCAAAATGCAGCTCTGGTTTTACTTTAACTTTTTTACAATATGGTTTGTTTCACCTTGTGAGTCATAGGATTTCATTAGACCCTGGGGGACTGGCCAGACCCTCAGGGGCTCAAGAGATTCCAGGGCCCACTCCCTTTCTTACCTAAGGGCCATCTGATTTGCTGTGCTTGCGTGCAGGCACAGAATCTGGGCAGTATCCAGGCAGGTCAGGAGCAGCTCAGAGGCCTGGTCTCCTACTTCTGAAGCCTGAACAAGACTTTAATTTCCCCAATACCAGTGGTTAAGAATCCGCTGCCAATGCAGGGGACGTGGGTTCAATCCCTGATTTGGGAAGATCCCACGTGCCACAGGGCAGCTAAGCCCATGTGCTTCAACTACTGAAGCCCATGTGCCTAATTTTTGTGTTAGCCACTCTGTTGTGTCCAACTCTTTGCAACCCCATGGACTATAGCCCACCAGGCTCCTCTCTCTATGGAATTATCCAAGCGAGAATACTGGAGTGGGTTGCAATTCCCTTCTCCAGGGGATCTTCCTGACCCAGGGATCGAACCCTGGTCTCCAGCGTTGCATGTGAATTCCTTACCATGTGCCTAGAGCCTCCAACAAAGAGTAGCCCCCACTGGCAGCAACTAGAGAAAGCTCGTGCACAGCAGCACAGCCAAAAATAAATAAATAAAGTAAAAAGAGGGCTTCCCGGGCGGCACTTTAGGGGTAAAGAATCCAACTGCTGATGCAGGAGATGCAAGAGATGTAGGTTTTTATTCCTGGAGAGGGAAGATCCCCTCAGGGAGGAAAGGGCACCCCACTCCAGTATCCTTGCCTGGAAACTTTCACGGGCAGAGGAGCCTGGGGGGCTACAGTCCATGAGGCCTCAAAGAGTCGGACACAATTGAGCACACACACGATATAAAAAGGAAGGAAGCACTGTCACAGGCTACAACACGCGCGAACCTTGAAGACGTCACACTCAGTTCAAGAAACCAGGCCCCAAAGGCCCCACAGCGTGTGCTTCCGCCTACATGAAACGCCCATCGTGGTCAAATCCAGGCAGACAGATGCCTACTCGTGGTTGCCAGAAGCTGGAGAAAGAGTGGGGGGCGGAGAGGAAGTGACTGCTGATGAGCACTGGTCTCTACAAAGGTGATGAAAATATTCTAAAATTAGCTAATGGTAGCGGTTGCACATTATAAATATGCTGAAAACCACTGAACTGTACACGTTTTAAAATACCGCTGTATCCATTTGTCTGAGTCAGGTCTAAGTTGCAGGAAGAGGGATTTTTGCTGCGTCATGCGGGATGTTTCCTGCCGGACTGCGAGCTCTCTAGTGGCATAGTGAAGGCTGTCACCTCCCTGCATGTGGGATCTTAGTTCTCCAACCAGGATTCCAATCAGCATTCCCTGCATTGCAAGGCAGGTTCTTAACCACTGCACCACAAGGAAAGCCCCTGAACTGTACACTTTAAAAGGGTGAGTTGCAGGGAATATGAATTACATCTCAATTTTTTCCCAACATAACTCAGATGGCTTCAGGCTTCTTCTCACCCTCTGCAGGGGCTTAGGGAAGGTAAAGCTGGGTTCCGACCTGGCTCCTCCTAATTCGCCCCCTCCCCTCACCGACCACCCCCTGCCTTCCCAGCTCTGCCCCAGCACCCTGCGCCCTCCTCGGTGCTTCTGCTCTTGCCGTGGGCCCGCCTTTACGGCCCCCACACCTCTCTACCTGGCCCCTCACGCCTGCACATTGGGGCCTGCTCCAGAACCGCCTTCTCCACATGTAGAGACCCCCACCTCCACACTCCCCACCTCCATGCTCTTGGCCCCTGGTTCGAGCTGACTTCTGGCTTAACGGCACTTTCTTATCTGCATGAGGTAACCTTGTGCACTGATGCTGCAAGCTCCGGGCAGGTGGGGCCTTCCACGCTTTGTTCCTGAATTGTCTCCAGGACCTACTCCATGGTACACAGTAGGCATCAAGAAACGCCAGTAAGCCTTCCACAATAACGACGATAACTTTAGAAATCACGTTTTTATCAAATTTTAAAAACTAAATAAAGCTCTTAAGTGTCTTTCCTGCACACAGATTTGCAGGGGTTACTAAAGGACATTCGTTGCTTAGTCGCTAAGTCCTGTCTGATTCTTTTGTGACCCCATGGACCGTGACGCCCCATCCTCTGTCCACGGGATTTCCCAGGCAAGCACTGGAGTCGGGTGCCATGTCCTTCTCCAGGGGATCTTCCTGTCCCAGGGATCGAACCCGCCTCTCCAACATTGGCAGGCCGATTCATTACCAGTGAGCCATCAGGGAAGCCCAAACGACATGCATTTTCACAAATGTTCATAAACTTGTTATTAAGAGCACCCGCAGCGCAACATTCCAAAGGAAACGGACGCTGACTGCGCTCTGGGTTTAGGGGTTCAGTTCAGTTCAGTCGCCCAGTCGTGTCCGACTCTTTGCGACCCCATGAATCGCAGCACGCCAGGCCTCCCTGTCCATCACCAACTCCCGGAGTTCACTCAGACTCACGTCCATCGAGTCAGTGATGCCATCCAGCCATCTCATCCTCTGTCGTCCCCTTCTCCTCCTGCCCCCAATCCCTCCCAGCATCAGTCTTTCCAATGAGTCAACACTTTGCATGAGGTGTCCAAAGTACTGGAGCTTCAGCTTTAGCATCATTCCTTCCAATGAACACCCAGGACTGATGTCCTTTAGGATGGACTGGTTGGATCTCCTTGCAGTCCAAGGGACTCTCAAGAGTCTTCTCCAACACCACAGTTCAAAAGCATCAATTCTTCGGCACTCAGCCTTCTTCACAGTCCAACTCTCACATCCATACATGACCACAGGAAAAACCATAGCCTTGACTAGACGGACCTTCGTCGGCAAAGTAATGTCTCTGCTTTTGAATATACTACCTAGGTTAGTCATAACTTTTCTTCCAAGGAGTAAGCGTCTTTTAATTTCATGGCTGCAGTCACCGTCTGCACTGATTGGGACCCGTAAAGCTGCCGGTCCTCACAGGGAGACCGTCGTCAGGGCGCACCGACAGAGATCTTCCGGGTCCCCGGTCAGGGGCGGTGCCTGGCGTCAGCAGGGAGCCTCCCGGGCGGAAATGGCTACGGTTCGGCTTGCAGCGCATGCGCGAGTCCCGGAAGTTACCACGAGAGGACCGGCCCGGCGGGATACTTCCGGCGACGGGCTATCGAGCTCCCCAAACTGCATTCGCCGCCACTAGGCTGAGGCGCGAAGGGTCCGTGAGGAGGCGCGGCCCAGCCCGCGGGGACTCCTGTCGCCATGGACCCGTTCCTGGTGCTGCTGCACTCGGTGTCGGTCGGACTGTCGAGCAGCGACCTGACCCAGCTCAAGTTCCTGTGCCGGAACCGCGTTAGCAAGAGGAAGCTGGAGCTCGCGCAGAGCGGCCTGGACCTCTTCACCGTCTTGCTCGAGCAGAACGAGCTGAGCGCCGAGCGCACCGCGCTGCTGCGCGAGCTGCTCGGCTCCCTGCGGCGCGAGGACCTCCTGTGCCTCCTGGACGACTTCGAACGGGGCGCGGAGGCCGGGGCGGCGCCGGAGGAGCGAGGTGGGGGCGAGGGCCGGGGGCCGGGGTGCGGGCGGGAGGCGTGCGGGCGAAGGACGGGGAGCGGGGGCCGGGCGCGGAGCGGCGCGGGAGGAGAGGGGCGAGGGGTGCCTGGGGACCCTGTGGGGGTTGGCGGGGTCAGCTGTCGATCTTCCAGGCGCCCAGCCTTTTCCGGGTTCGGTTTCCGTGGGTTTTCCCTAAACAGCCCCGAGAGACGGGAACGTGGCCGCTTTGCGGACAGGAGAACCAAAGCTCAGAGAAGTTAACTTAGCCTAAGTTGCGGAGCGTGGACAACCACCGCCCCCTGCCCCATCCAGCCTCAGTGCTTTCTTCTCCACCCCTCTCCCTCCAGGAAAGTTAGAAGTTATTGGACAGAAGAAGACGTTGCTGACCTCCCGGGCGGGACAGGGGTGAAAGGACTCCAGAAGAGCCTCAGCAGGAAGGGCGGGTTGATAGGGCGCTGCTTTTGTATAAGGGATTCTTCCTGGCTCTGCCATTCTGTGGCTGGCTGTGACCTCAGGAAGTGACTTGCACTTCCCTTCCCTGGGCCTCCACTTCCTGCTTTCTCCCAGTGGTCAGCAACACAGGTGCCCACCTCACGGGGCTGGAGGAGTTGGCATACAGGCTGACAGCGTATCAGGGGTTTGTGGTTGGAGATGAAGCTTTGCTTCCAAGAAGCATTTTGTCTAGTCTGATCTCAGGAGTGACTTCTCAGCAGATGAGGACATAGTAGCCAGGGACTGAAGCCTGGTGTCAGTCAGGGCATCTTCCAGAGCAGCAAGTGGGCTGTTTAGGGCTGCCATACAAATGACTGTGTCTCAGTGGCTTAAAGCAACAGAATCTGCTGCTCTTACCTTTCTTGGGCCAGTGGTCAGATCCAGGTGTCAGTAGGCCATGCTCCCTCTGAGAGCTCTAGGAGAGGGTCCTTCCTCCCTCTTCTGGTTTCTGGGGACTCCAGGCATTCCTTGGCTTGTGACCACACCCCTCCAGTCTCTGCCTCCACGGCACGTGGTCCTGTCAGTGGATTTAGGGCCCACTTGAATAATCTAAGATGATCCCCTCATCTCGAGATCCTCAGCTTACTCTCACATCTGCAAAGACCCTTTTCCAAGAAAGTTCCCATTCACAGTTCCAGAGATTTGACATGTGTGTACCTTCTAGGGCCCCCCATTCAACCCCGTTGCAGGTTGGGATAGAGGTGCAACTCTACTCAGGCCTGAGTGGGCGTCTCCATTACAAGACCCCCCCAACCAGTAAGTCTTCAGAGCAGGCTGCGCCTTGTGGGTAGTGTTTCACGGTGTGGCTGGCTGAGGCAGCATGGAGCTTTCCCTGGTCCTTCTGCTGCAGGGTGGCGTCCGCCTCTGTGGAAGGGCCTTTCGGGTCCCCAGCACCTGGGTCAGCACCAGGAGGCCCGTCAGCCAGTGTGCGGTTATCTGTTTTCTAAACAGCTCCCCAGACCGCAGGTTACCACTCTGCCCTTTTCCCCCACCAGACCTGCGGGCGGCGATGGAGATCATCTGTGATAACGTGGGGAAGGACTGGAAGAGGCTGGCTCGTCGCCTCAGAGTGTCTGAGATCAAGATTGAAGCCATCGAGGAGAAGTACCCCCGGAACCTGGTGGAGCAGGTGAGGGAGCTGCTGAGGGTCTGGAAGAACAGCGCTAGGGAGGACGCAGCTGTGTCATGCCTGGTGAGCGCGCTCCGGGGCTGCCAGCTAAACGTGGTGGCAGATCTCATTGAGGAGGACCAGTGGGCCCAGGCCCGCCAGAGAAGGAGTGCAAACCCCGGGTCCCTCATGGCCTGGGACTCGGGCTCCGCTGCCCCGGGAGCCTCCTGACGACCCAGCGACTCTTCCATGGGGACCGAGGGCAGCTGCACGGTCCTGACCACGTGCCATCCGTGCCAGCCCCGTGAAGACTCAGGGAGGCGGCTGTGGGCCCACACTCCTCTGTGCCAGCCGGGTGGGGGCCACTGTGTGTACCATCGTCCCCATTAAATAAGCTCCTCCGGGAGGGCGTGTGGTGCCGTGCCCGGTATGAAGTAGGGGTCTGTGAAACTTGGTGCTCCCAGACACGAGAGGATGCGCAGCATTGAAGAGCGAGGAGCTGGAGGTCGTTGTGCTGGGGGCGCTGGGCTCCGGAACCCACGCTTGGAACGCCTGGCTCGTTCTCCTGCCCCTGCACTTGCCAGAGGCTTGGAGACTGGCAGTGCAGACCATCTCCAGGGCGGGTGGCGGGGTGAGGCGCGCCCTCACGGGTCTGGGAGGCAGCCCAGGCTCTCAGTGCTCGGGGAGCGAGCCCCCTGCCATGGGGCCAGGCAGCAGGCGCTCGGCACATGCTGGTTGTCAGATGAATCATGACTCCAGTTCCACAATGGATTGCTAACAGTCACTTTTTCTGATAACAAAAGTAGTAAGAAGCTGAATCCTCGGATTCTGAGAAGCACCTTTTCTTCCTGCTTGAAGTCCTGTTGAAGCAGGTGCCTTTGCAAGAGACCTCCACCTGACGGTTTCCTCTTCCCACGGATGGTGAGCTCATTTTACGGGTTCTCAGAAGTCCCGCTGTAGCCAATTTCACTGTCCCTTGACGGTTATCGCAGGCCCAACCTGTAGGAGGGTGCCTGTGTTTCCTATCAGCTCCAGGGACCACTGCCAACGGGGGTGTTTACCGCAGTGGGCCATGATCTGCCAGAGGGCAGCCCTCACCTGCTGTGGGCCCTGCCTCCCTGCAGGAGGCATCAGAGAACCCCGCCGCGTACCTTCTAGCTGTGACCTTGGGAAAGCTCCTGACGTCATGCTGTGCCACCCTGACCTTGGGTTGCCAAGACAGCACTCGCCGCCCGGCTGTGGGCCCAGCCTTTGGCAGATCCTGACTGCGCCGGGCACTGCTGGGAGCTGAGCCCAGGCAGCAGACAAGACAGACATGGCCCTGCTCTGAAAGTCTGGCTGGAACACCGGCGTTAACCACGCGTCACAAGTTTGGGAGCTGAGCCCATTCAGCCCCAGAGCCATGGCCCAGCCCAGGGTGATGTGCTGAAGAGGCTTTGGGTCAGGGCGAGTCTGTGTGTAATAGTAACGTCACCACCACCAGTAAAGGCGGGGCTTGGCCAGTGGGTTGCCTTGGGAAATGGGTGTTCTGGGAAATGTGCCCACGTGTCTTGACCAGAGGCAGACTACGAGATGGTGCCCATCCCTCGTGGTTTATGGCAGATGCTACTACCAATGGGTGAGGATCCTGAGCATCCTGAGACCTGGCCTGCATCCCCATGTGGTCCTCACAGCGGGGAGGGACCACCCCTCCGTCACTCCAGGTGTTCTTACGGACATTTGGACATGTGCTTACAGCACTCAGAGCTTTCCATTGCTTGGGCCCGGCGCTGCCACTGGCTCACTCCGTGCTGCGTCCTCGAGGGTGAAGCACTGTCCCCCAGACACTGACATCTGGGATTGCCCTCCTGCCGTGGATGGTGAAGCAGTTGGAACAGCCTCAGCAAACCTGTCATGTGACCTAAGGTCGGGGCAGAGAGGCGCCTCCTCCAGGCACTGCTGTCAGCCTCCCTGGGGCCTGGAGGTGGCCTGCCCTGGCGCCTGAGGTCGGGGCAGAGAGGCGCCTCCTCCAGGCACTGCTGTCAGCCTCCCTGGGGCCTGGAGGTGGCCTGCCCTGGCGCCTGTGGGCCACTGGGGCAAAGCCACAGAGCCTGGTGGCAGGCGAACTTGCAGAGGACACTGCCTCCGAAGGTGGGCTGCAGGCCGATGGGAGCATCCAGGCGCTCCACCGTCAGCAGTCAGGAGGCTTCCACCGCAGCTGCCCTCCAGGCGCTGAGGTGAGACTGCACAGGCTGGCGGCATGAATGGACAGTGCAAGTGGACAGAGAAAGCAGCAGGGCCTGTCCGGGCCCCAGGGGTGGAAGGTACACAGCGTCAGAGGGCAGCTCTGGACAGTGCGGGCCCCGAGGGTGGAAGGTAGACAGCCAGCGTCAGAGGGCAGCTCTGGACAGTGCGGGCCGCAGGGGTGGAGGGTAGACAGCCAGCGTCAGAGGGCAGCTCTCTGGACAGTGCGGGCCCCAGGGGTGGAGGGTAGACAGCCAGCGTCAGAGGGCAGCTCTGGACAGTGTGGGCCCCAGGGGTAGAGGATAGACAGCCAGCGTCAGAGGGCAGCTCTCTGGACAGTGCGGGCCCCAGGGGTGGAGGGTAGACAGCCAGCGTCAGAGGGCAGCTCTCTGGACAGTGTGAGCCCCGGGGGTGGAAGGTAGCCAGCCAGCGTCAGGGCAGCTCTGGACAGTGAAGGCCCCGGAAGGTAGCCAGCGTCTGGACAGCGCGGTCTTCGTGTGTGCTGTCTGTGTCCCCGCTTCTGTGGTGTGGCTTTCAGGTGTCCACCAGATACGGCCCTGGGTGTCACAGAGACCATGGAGGCCACCAGGGGCTCTTCCCCTTGCGTCTCCACCACTCTCGGAAGAGGCCATTGGGTATATCGGAGGTGCTTGTCCGCGTCTGCAGTGCCATTCTCAGCTTGAAGACGAGCTGATGTCACCCAGCGCCCAGAGGGCTGTCCAGTGCTGTTCTGCTCTGCACGGCCCCTGACACCCGGCCTTGCTGTGCACAGAGGGCTCTTAGTTCCCCAGCCAGGGACCAAACTTGCGTCCCCTGCAGTGGAAGCACGGTCCCAGCCGCTGGACCGCCAAGGGAGTCCTGTCCTGGGTCTTCTCACTGCCCCTCCTGAGACAGACATGTTTGATCAGAACTGGGACCTGGGGGCCAGTCAGTGACACCCCACCCGACGGAGCTGTTGCAGTTTCAGCAAGGATTTCTGGCAGCTTCACAGAAAGTCAGTCTTCTGTGAAGTTTTTCCAATAAACGAACACAAAGCAGGCACACAAGGCGCAGGGTTGACTCGAAGGCGAAAGAAGTGCCTTTTGCTCTCAGTCCTCCCCTGAGGACGGAAAGAAGGGTCCCCGTGTGTGTGCTCTGCCGGAGATTTCCTGGCAGTGAAGGGGTGTTGAACAAGTGTCTGCTGAGATGAAGGGTCACCGTCTCCTGGCCCTGCAGGTTTCCCGGTTTCCTAGTCTGCCCTCCACCACGCCACCCCCAGCCTTGCTTCTGGGCGCACACAGCTGTTGGTGACCACCCAGGGTCCTCATGCCCTCCAGACTCTTCCCTTGGGGTAGGGGGTTGACAGTCCCTCATCCATCTTACTCTCCCCACTAGCTCCCACCTGCTCCCCTTCCTCCTTGGCAGCCCCACAGGCACCCCGAAACGGCACTGTGGAGCGGAGGCCCCCAGCCCCCCTCCCTGGCCCCTCCCCGTCCCTTTCTCAAGGTCCCGGGCTGACCCTGCCGTTCGAGGGGGCAGGTCACAGGTTCCAGGCACCACAGGGCCAGCCTGCCCACCACAGACCTTAGACTTGGCACCACAGTTCAGTGGGCCGCCCTCAGGCCCCACCCAGGCCCCTTCCCTGGGGCGTGCGCTCCCATGTAACAGCAGCGGCTCCCTGGACACGACCTCCAGAGCCTCGCCGCTCTCAGGACAGCCCCGGCCCAGCCCTCCCAAAGACCCCGCTCTGTATTCTGAGAAACCGCAGGCTCTCCACACGTTTCTCAGTTGTGTATTTTTATTTCCACGGTAACTGAGTCATCCTGCTGGCTGCTTCCTAACCACAGGGTTTCTGTGCCCATTGCACTTTGGAACCAAGACAGGCAGGCCTGATGCGGGGTAGCACACACGCGAAAGGGGCCAGTCACCCTCCATCTGCTGGCAGTTGAAAACTGTTTGCATCACAGAAGCCCTCAGCTCCCTGAGTCAGTGACAGTTAAGACTATGGCAAGAGTCCCACGTGGGTGCCAACCACATTCGTTGTCCCGGGGGCACGGAGGCCAGCTCACTGTGCGCGCAGGGTGCCCATCGGGTGGAGGCCATCATGGAAGAGCATGGGCCACTTGGACACCCAGGCAGAGCCACGCTGCCCGCCCCACACCTGCCTGGTGACAGTCTAGACTCGGGCGACGACTCTGTTTCAGCACACATGTTCCATGGGACAGAAGTTCTGTCTGGGGAGATGACAGAGTTCTCAAGACAGATGGGGTGATGCTGACGACACTGTGAGTGAAAAGGTGAATTTCCTGTTGTGTGTGTCTGTGCTACAGTTTTAGAAACCCTACTTCACAGTGACCATTTAGTTACATTCTTAGTCTAAATTGTTTCAAGTGTCTCATGTGAATTTGGTAGGCCTTTTATGAGTTATGACGGCTAGAAGCATAAGTTTGTATCTGGCTTATGTGTGCATCAAAGCAACATTGTTATAATAAATAGAAACATGCCCGTCTCTGGGAGTCTGGGTCCCCATTAGGCCTTCCAGAGGGCTTTCTGGCTACAGAAACCGCTCTGCTGGGCTCCCAGGTCCCGGGCCCTCGTCCCAGCTTTGTGAGGAATAGAAGGGGCCCCCAAGCCCCGGGCAGCTTGTTCCCCAAGCGCCCACCCCGGTCCCCAGGGCCTGAGATCCGCCTCCAACACCCAGTGTGATGCGGCCTCGTCCAGCCCCACGGGCCCGCGGTGGACCTCGGCTGCTGCGTTGCCCTTCCCACCAGACGCTCTTACTCTTTCCTGAGGTCTCCAGCGCTGCCGAGGCTCACTGTGTGCTCGCTGAGCAGGTGAGTCAGCCAGCTGTGATAAAAGGCCAGGCCCAGGCGCCCAGTGCAGGGGGCCTGTCCTCCCATCGGGCCCTGCAGTGATGGAGACCCAGCAGGTACCCTTCACACCGCCTAGTCCCAACAAAGTCCAGCCAGGGAGGCCCCCCACCCCTGAATTGCCGCCGGCTGCCCCAAGGGTCCCCTCCCCAGGCAGGGTTGATGGCACATGCGGAAGAACACACGCATCTTGGGTCTGAGTGCTCCGAGATGTGTGGTCTGCTCACACACCCACCCACACACCCAAGTCTTCACTCAGTAGGTTCTCAGCAAAGGGCTGACAGCTCAGATGGGGTGGGGGGTGGTGCCCACTAGCTCCCTTCTAGCTGGTGACCCCCCAGTGGAGCCCCAGCTCCTTGTCTCCCTGACAGCAACCCCCCCACCCAGCCAGTTGCTGCAGGGTCCAAGGAGGCAAGTGGTGGTAAGTGGCTGGAAGTTACTGGCATGTGGTAAAGGTCACTATGTCATTCTTGTAATTATTCCCAAGTGACTGTGTGTGTTTCAGATGACTTGCCTTTATACCAGCTTGTCTCGATATAAAACTCAGATCACAGTCATTCCCCAAGGTCCTTGGAGGCATCAGGTGATGCCTGGGGAACCCGCTGTAATGCCTCTCACTGAGAGACACGTGACCCAGCCCCAGCCCCCGGAATCCTCTTGCAAGAAAGCGCAGTCCTCTGTCCTCTGGTCACACTGATGTCATTTGCAGCCCAGACCATAAACCACACAACTGTGGAAATATAGGTGAACGTAAGTAGGAGGACAATATGGGCTTCCCAAGTGACGCAGTGGTAAAGAATCCGCCTACCAATGCAGGGGACACAAGAGACTTGGGTCAGATCCCTGGGTCGGGAGGATCCCCTGGAGAAGCAAACAGCAGTCGACTCCAGTATCCTTGCCAGAATAAATTCCTTTGACAGAGGAGCGTGGTGGGCTACAGCCCCGCGGGGTTGCAAAGAGTCAGACACGGAGCACAGGGAAAGAGAGATGGACAAGGCTAGAGACTGACTCCTCTTCCTCACACGATGGGGGGCCTCATAGAGGCCAAGGACAACAGAATTAATAAGAGCGATGTGATAGGGATAGAGGACGGTGCCACCGAGAGGCATAGCGTCCCCTGGAGCCAATGGCCCGGGGTCGCGGCCGGGCTCTGCTGCTGAGCAGCTCCAAAGTGCTGAGATGAGCTCACCTACAAGACGGGTTACTATACGGCCTGCCTCAAAGGAATCGGGTGCTGGGGGGCTCTGCCGGCAGTTCAGAGAGCTCAGGGCGGGTACAAGGACACCTGCGCAGCCTCCTGGCCACACGGGCGTTTGTGTAGCAGACAGCAGAGCCAGGAGCAAGCAGCGCGGTGCCCCGAGCATCCAACTCGGCTTGTTCCACCTGAGCTCCGTCACGCGTGCCAGCCCTTCTTTATACAATTCTTGAAGACGCTTTGGATTTTCTGATGCCCTGAAAAGCATCCAAGGGATCAAACGGGAATTTAGAACATAAAGATGGTGTGTCAAGTCAGTGAGGGAAAAAAATCTGATCACTGGGCTTAGGACAACTGGGAAAGGTCATTGCATCCTTACCTTTCTCCTACCAAGGTAAGTCCAGGTGCAGACAAAATTCGGATATATATATATTTTTTAATAAGAACCCTAGGAGAATATCATCTTGAAGAACGAGAGGGCTGTGAAATAAAAGACTGATCAAGATCCGTTTGACAGCTTAGAAAACTAAAAATGTCAACTTGTCAAAAAATATAAGACACCTGGGCTTCCCTGGTGGTCTCATGGTTAAGAAACTGCCTGCCAGTGCAGGGGACGCAGGTTTGATCCCTGGTCTGGGAAGATCCCACATGTACAGGACAACGGAGCTCCCGTGCTGCAACTACTGAGGCCACCCTCCCCGGAGCCTGGGAAGCCTGAACGCAGCAGCTGGAGGGAGCCTCAGCGCAGCAGCTGGAGGGTGGCCCCGTACCGCCGCAGCCAGAGGGAGCCTCGGAGCAGCAGCTGGAGGGTGGCCCCGTACCGCCGCAGCCAGAGGGAGCCTCAGCGCAGCAGCAGAGATCCAGGGCAGCCAGATACATGTTTCCATATATACGTGTATATGTTCTTCAGTTGCTAAGCCGTGTCCGACTCTTCTGCAACCCCATGGACTGCAGCCCGCCAGGCTCCTCTGTCCATGGGATTTTCCAGACAAGAATGCTGGAGTGGGTTGCCATTTCCTCCTCCAGGGGATCAGAGTTTGAACCCAAGTCTCCTGCATTGCAGGCAGATTCTTTACCATGGAGCCACCAGAGAAGCCCGATATATATTACCAACAAGTTTAAAGACACGGCCACTTGTCTTTAAAGGAAATAAAGCTTTAAAAGCTAAAGGAAGTGAGGTCTAGGGTGAACAGCCTGCCCAGCGTCATTCGCTCAGTCACTCGTCAGCAAGGGTTTGGTGAGCACTCAGCGCGTGCAGTGTAGACCTTAGCAGGACAGGAGCTGCTTCTGTTCCAGCAGAAGCAAACCAAACCCCTCCCAGGAGGGTGACACTGAGCTGCCTCCTGTACCTGCTGGGTCCCCAGAGCTGAGCTCTGAGTCCTTTTGGCTCTGAGCATCCAATGTCTGGACCCACGCAGGGGACAAGGCCTCACAGAGGAAGGGGTCACTCCTTTGCCTGCAGGCACTTACTTCTTACTGGTATTGAACTCTCAACCCTGGATTTCCTGTGAGTAAATTTGGGAGTACTCTGCCTTCCCCTGGGGCTTCCAGAGGACAAGGTCACCGAGAATTTAGTGCCGATCTATTATTACCCTGGCACAGTGACTGCCTTAGGCCCTGGGGAGGAAAGAGAGGGCTGGGATGAATAAAACATGGTGCTGATGTTCAGACAGAGAAACAGGTGGAGAAATAAGTCCTGAGAGAGTGATCTGCCAGGTCACAGGCAGAGAGAGGACGAGAACCCAACCCTCCTGACTCCAAGGACGCTGCAATATCCAGGACATCCAACTGTGATTCAGACAAGGGGCCTTTTGAGCTGGGTTTCATAGGATTAATAGGAGTTTGCTAGAGGGTGCATGGTTTAGGCACAGGACAGTGAGTGCAAAGGCCAGGAGGCAAGAAACTAGAGGGCTTGTTCAGGAGGCAGCATGTAGGTGAGTGGGGCTGGTTCCAGGCAGGATCAGGAAAGTTACAAGGGAAAAAAGTGTGCTGGCGGTAATTGTCCCTTAGGAGGAAGATGGCCCTGGTTGAGGCTATATGGCAGCTTTGCCTCTTATTTTCGTCTCACAGAACCTTGAACTGTATCAAGAGAGGTGGTTTTCCCCCAAGCGGAGGAGCTTGGTGATCAGCACGAGGTCTGCCGTCACTCTGCCAGACCAATCAAGTCAGCCTGGCCCACAGAACTTTCTAGTCCCCATGCAGGCCTGGGGAAAGTGGCCCAGCTTGGGGTGGGGAGGAAGGCCGTGCCGTCTTCACCACAGGGCGGGAGTGACCCCAAAAGCTAAAATAAGGCTTGTGTGCTCCAAAAATACTCTGCTCAAAACACTGCAGTGCTGGAAACAGGCCTGTCTGCTGGCTTCCCGCCCGGGGACCGAGGCAGAGCAGGGAGCCACGCTTCTGTCGCCACCCCTTTTTATTTGGGGCCATCAAGCCCTTGCCACCTGGAGCTGCCTCCGCCCACGGAACTCTTGCCAGGGGGAGTCCGGGCACAGACGCAGGGGCCCTTCTGGTGCGAGGCCCTGCTCCTGACATCAGGGCGCAGCAGGGGGCCCGGGGGTGGGGGGCAGATCAGGGCGGGCTCCCAGGACTGTGGGGGCGTGGGCAGCCGACGCGAACAAGGTCATGAGTCCCGCCGCATGGGTGAACCAGGATGTCAGACTCAGGACTGCCCCGGGCTTAGCCTAGCGGACCCCAGCAGCCTCTGACCTACCGACCTCTGACCTGGTCCCCTTTAACTTCACCGCCTCAGCTCCAAGCCGCCTTTTTCTTCTTAAACCCCATCGCAAGCCCCCGACCTCAGCTCCTCCTTCCAAAGCGAACAAGCAGGCCGGCAGGAACCTGCAGCCCTTCCTGGGTAGGCTTACCTGGTGTGGGAGGAGGGGCGGTGCGGGGGGTCCCTTCTCAGCAGGCATGTAGCCACTATCCCCTACTTTACCCCTCACTCCGGCACCTGCCCCCCTGCCCCCCAGCCTGGCTCAGACCCTCTCAGCCTCTCTTCTGGGACAAACTTCCTCCCCAACTCCCCCGCCACCCCCGCCGGGGTCTCCCCTCCTGCAGGCCCCTCTCTACACCCCCCGGGCCTGAGATCCAGCCTGATCCTGAGCTTACACCCCCACTTCGTGTTTCCTTCTTCACAGCAGGTTTCCCAAGCGTCAGTAATTCCAGGGCCAGCTCGGCAGTTTGGGGGTGGGGGTGCTGCGCTGGGTGCCTCTGGTTGCGGCCAGCAGCGATTGCTCTCGCTGCAGAGCGTGGGCTCAGTAGTTGGGGCGCACGGGTTAGTTGTCTGGGGGCGTGTGGGATCTTCCCACACCAGGGATCAAACCCTCACCCCCTGCGTTGGCAGGTGGGTTCTCAATCGCTGGACCGCCAGGGGAGTCCCCAGCTTGGCAAGTTTTGTCTTTGCTCTGTACCACCTGTTCTTTTATTTTCTTATCTTTTCCTCCAAAGTGGCTCTCTTTCCTCACCGAATTTTAAATGAAAAGGAACATAATTTCTCCATCACAGAAGGAAAGCAGTCCATGGCAGACATGGCGGGGGTCCTCGGTGTCTGTTCATGCCTCCTCACTTCACACCACAGCCCTAACTTTTCACTGCCCGGATCCAGACTGTATCTCCCAATATGACTTGTAGCAAGGTATGACCGTTTAGCCGAAGTTCTACAGATGGGCAGCAGTGGTGGTTGGAACTTCTTAGAAGTTTTTTTTTGTTGTTTTTTTTTTTAAAGGGGGATATGCACTTGAGCATCCACTTCTTCCTTCCTTCTAGCTGGAATGCAGACATGATAGATGGAGCATGGGCAGCTGTATTGGACCATGAAGGAGTATAGCAGCAAGAAAGAAAAAGGCTGGGTTCCTGATGGTCACGGAACTTCCCTGCCAGCCTTGGAAAGGTCACCTCAAGACTGTGTTTGTATGAGAGAAATGCACGGAAACCTCTGTGACTTGGGGATTTCAGATGTTTGCCATAAACCTAATACCGGCTGAAACACGGCATTACTTGGAGTAAGCAGAAGGTGACTATAACAACAAGTGCAGTGAAAAATAATATTCTAAAACTGTTCATAGATTTAGTCACCCTTGAAGGCTCTGAACCAGGAGCTGCTCTTGTTTTTAAAGAAAAGAATAACAAAAAAGGAATTCGTCATCATGACCTCGAAACGATCTCAGTTGGTTCAGGACTGCTGGTTAACTGGAAGGGGAACATCTTTGTCTCCTTGTGACTTATGCTGTTCAGCGCCAGGTCCTTCCCTCACTGCTGCCTGAAATCATCCCACTGGACACACCCTGGAGGCCGTCAGCGCAGCACGAGGGAATGAAGCCTGCTGACACCCCTGCTCCCAGCCTAAACCAGCCTTCTGTTCCCTCCCCTGGGGCTCCCGGGCTCCGCCATAACCCGCAGCCACAGACGATGTTTATCACCCTCTGGAATTCCACTTCCTGCTGCCTTGCTCAACACCCGGCCACCACCCAGATATCACCCCGGGTCAGCCTTTAGTAGATGTTTCTCAAGCGCCCACTGTCTGTGGCTCCAAGCACTGGCTCCAGACCCAGACAGCCAGGCCTTGTCCCTGCTGGCTGGGTGACCTGAGCATGTCACATAGCTCCTCCCCGCCTCAGGCCTGCTCATCTGTAAGATGGGCATAAAGAGTTAGACTGATCAGTGCATGTCACGTGTTTGGAACAGAGCCAGCACTCACCCACCCCCTTGGACACATTAGCTGCTGTTGTTACACGTCAAGCAAGGGGGCTGCAGCAATGAGCAGCCAGGCACGGAGTCTACCGTCCTGGGCACCAGGGTCCCCTGGTCCCCTTCCAGGGGCCCCATAGACACATCGTCAGCCCTGCTGGCAGCACGACTCGCCCTCTGTGTTGACTGTGTCCCCCCGTGACGGGGGCTGGATGGTGGTGGACCGATAGGGGCCTGTCTTACTCACTGGACCAGGGACAAGTGGCAGCAGGAACTTCAAGTCACGTTCGACTCTGAGCGCCTAGCTGAGCAGGAGTCTGCACACAGCGGGTGCTCCGGGAAGCAGTATCAACGAGAGAACGAGCAGGCAAGACACCAGATGGGTGAAAACGGGGGACTGAGGGCAAGGCGCCCCTCTCAGCCCAGGTCTCTGCCCCCAGCCCAGCACTATTCCTTCTGTACCTGCCCCAAAGGCTTTGAGTGGCTTTTCAAAATTCTATTTATTTACTCATATTTTTGACAGAGCTGGGTCTTCATTGCTGCATGCAGGCTTTCTCTCGTGGCGAACAGGGGCTGCTCTCTAGTTGCGGGCCGCGGGCCGCTCATCGCGGGGGCTTCTCCGGCTGCACAGGCTTCGGTGGCACGGCGCCCAGCCTCAGTTGCTCCACGGCATGCGGGACCCTCCGAGAGCAGGGGTCGTAACTGCGTCCCCTGTGTTGGCAGGCGGATTCTTAACCACTGGACCACCAGGAATGTCCCCTACGTGGCTTTCTTCCTGGCCCAGACAGCCTCAGTGACATGCATTTATGCATACATTCAGGTGGAGAAAATGTTAGCTGTGTAGACCCTGGGCTGGGAAGTCATCAAACTGGCTTTGAATCCAGACTCTCCTGTTGGGCTGCTGTGCGGCCCCGGGGCAAGTTGATCCCAGCTCTCTGAGCCTGATCTTTCTCACTAAGAAACTGGCTGTCGACGCCATGATCTATTCCTGTATAACAGACGGCCACAACACGCAGTGGCTTAAAACACCAACCGTGTCCTGTCTCCCAGAGCGCCTGTGGGCTGGGAACCCAGCAGGGCTCACGGCCGGTTCTGGATCCAGGCCTCCAGGTTGGGCCTCCTTCCAATACGGCGACCCGAGGGCAGCCGAGTCACCTACCGGCGCCTCCGAGTGGCTCAGGGATCCCGGCCAGCGTGAATCTGCAGCCCACTCAGGTTCAAAGGTGGAAAAATTAGACCCCACTCCTTGGTGGGGCAGTGGGAAGGTTCTAGAAGATCAGGTGGAATTGGAGATGTTGTCCTAACCATCTTTTGGAAAATATAGTCGCCCCAGACGCTAACACTTCCGCCAGCCTCAGAGGGGCAGAGGAGGGTTTGTAGGAGGAGACCACTTGAAACAGTAGATGCTCCACGAGCAATCTCTGCAGTGGCTACAGCCATGATTGACTGGCTTCCAAGGTCTATCCGCTCCTCCCCTCCCCTTCCTTGGTCAGCTTACACCCTGTTCATAATTCACAGGAGTCAACTCCCAGGAGACAGCTGGGAAAAGTAAGGACCTGTCGGTTCACTTGGAGTGGCCATCTGCCAGACACAGGGCACGTGGCCCAGGCCGGGTGAGCCTCGGCAGCACCGCCTGGGAGCTGAGCACTTGCAAGGGCGTTGCCCGTCGTTCCAGCTGAGCACGTGGTGGCCACACGTGCCCAGCCAGAGAGCTCCGCCTCCATCGTCCGTCAGTGTGAGGCAGCACCCCCGTAGACGAGCCCCTTCCACATCCTGAGGGCTCTGTGGCTTGGTTTCCTCCCCCGCCAGCACAGCAGCGCCGAGCTAAGAATTTCTACTCACGGGGAACTGTGCACAGTTGGGCCCAGAGTGTGCGCTTATTGGTCAGCCTTTCTGTCATCCCTGTCGCCAGCTCTCTTTGTTACCAGACTCCAGTTTAGCTGCTCATCACTCAAGAATCCAGTACTGAGAGGCAAGTGCTGGGAAGAAGGACAGACAGCTTTATTGAGGAAGCCAGGGGTCCTGGGGAGAAGGTGGACTCAGGACCCAAACTAGCTCCTCCCTCCCCAGATTTTGCTTAGAGGTTTCACAGGGAAAAGAGGGAGAGGCTACATGCTGGGGAGGAGGTGGTGCGGCGTGTGAGACCTTCTTCTGATTGGTTGATAGTGAGGTAACTGGGAGTCAGCATCATCAGCCCTCTGGTTCCAGCTGGTCTGGGGTCTCTGAGCTCGTGGCAGCACGCGTTTAGCTTTGCCTGGTGTGGGTTCCGTTGAGCAAAGCAGCTCAATGGCCACGGCTCAGAATACCGCCCGCAGCCCTGGAGGAGGAGCTGAAGGCCCTTGCTTTGTACAGCGGCTGAGTTATCACTGTTTTCCCTTGTTTGACTATTTTCCTTTGTTTCTGCATTTTCTCATTTCTCTGATTAAGTTAAATTTATTCTTTGGAACTCAGGGAAGGCCTTGGCAGCTAAAACTTTTCTACCAACAAGAGGCAATCAGACCATGACCTTTCACGAAAGTAGACCCTAGCCTGGGGTCCCTTCCGTGATCCTCCCTCTACTGTATTCCAAGTAAATTTATGTCCACCTGCGACCCTCAAAGGGAACCTTGTTCGGAAGTGGGGGGTCTTTGCAGATGTGGTCAGATCAAGATGAGGTCATGTCGAACTTCCCAGGAGGTTCAGAGTCCTCCTGCCAATGCAGGGAATAACAGGTTCGATCCCTGGTCCAGGAAGATTCCGCACACCGTGGGGCAGCTAAGCCCGCGTGCCACAGCTGCTGAAGCCTGAACACCGAGAGCCCGTGCTCTGCGAGAGAAGCCATCGCGATGAGAAGCCCGCGAACCGCCACCAAGAGTAGCCCCTGCTCACGGCAGCCAGAAAAAGCCCACACGGCAACGAAGACCCAGTGCTGCCAAAAGTAGATGATACATGTGTTTTTAAGATGAGGTCGTATTGCAGTCAGGCGACTGGTGTCCCTCTAAGAAGAGGACGTCTGGTAATGCCGACAGAGCACAGAGGCAGAGGTTGGAGGTTTGCAGCCACAAGACTGGGAAGACTAGGGATTTTCTGCAACCGCCAGAAGCTAGAGAGGGGCTTGGGGCAGGCTCTTTCCCCAGAGACTCCAGAAGAAAGCAGCCCTGCCCACTGCAGACTCTGTGAGAATGTGTTTCTGTTGCTTTAAACAGTGCAGTTGCGGGGTGGGGGGGGGGGCATTTGTTACAACAGCTGCAGGTCACACAAACTCATCGCACGCTGCACTCCCAGCTACACCTGCCCTAAGGCCCTTCTGGTTCTTCCCACACTCACCCTGGTTCAGGCGGCCTAGTCAGCTCCTCTCCCTGACTTATCCACTGTGGCAGAAAAAAAGAAAGATTTCTTTTTAAAGAAAGTACAGGGACTTCCCTGGTGACCTAGTGGTTGAGAATCCACCTTCCAATGCAGGGAGGCAGGCTCAAGCCCTAGTCAGAAGCACCCCGCATGCCACGGGGCTACGGAGCCCACGGGTCACAACAACAGATCCCACAGGCTGCAGCGAAGACCTCCCGAGCCCTAGTCAGGAGCACCCCACATGCCACGGGGCTACGGAGCCCACAGGCCACAACAACAGATCCCACAGGCTGCAGCGAAGACCTCCCGAGCCCTAGTCAGGAGCACCCCGCAGGCCACGGGGCTACGGAGCCCACAGGCCACAACAACAGATCCCACAGGCTGCAGCGAAGACCTCCCGAGCCACAGCTAAGACCCAGTGCGGTCAAACAAATTAACAAGGAAAGTAATTTTTTTAAAGTATGTGTAACTATTCACAATACCCAGGACAGGGAAGCAACCTAAGTGTCCGTGGGCAGATGGACAAAGAAATTATGGTGCATAGACACAGTGGAATACCAGCCAGTCATAAAAAAGAGTGAAATAATGCCATTTGCAGCAACATGGATGGACGCGCAGATTATGGTGCTAGGTATCTGGAGGTGATCGTGCTACAGGGAAGTCGGACAGAGAAAGACCAATACGCCACATGTGGAATGCAAAACACGGCGCAAGGGAACTTATCTACAAAACAGAAGCAGACTCACGGACGCAGAGGACAGACGTGTAGCTGCCGAGGGGGAGGAGGGTGGAGGAGGGCTGGGGCGGGAGCCCGGGGTTAGCAGGGGTCTTACCAAGGTCTTACTGTGAAGCATAGGGAGCTGGGAACTGTATCCTACGATAAACCATCGTGGCAAAGAATATGAAAAGGTATATATAGATACATAATTGAATCTCTTTGCTATACAGCAGAAATTAACACCGTGTTGTAACTCAACTATGCCTCAATAAGATAAATTTCAAAAAATAAATTTACAATATTAAAAGTGTAATTTTAAATTTTGTTAATACTATACCAAGTATTCATATTTCCAAGTATGACTGCTCTGCCCACCTTCTCATCTACTCAGGTCACAATTGCATTTGTTAAACGTCATGTCAGGGAATGAGAAGCAGGGAAAGGACTCTGCTTGAGTGGATGGTGCAGGGAGCTGTGGGGAAGACTCCCGAGCCCCCCAACCCCTCTGCGCGTGTCTCTCTTGCTGTCTCCCTCCCCAGCCCCACCCCCACCCCCAGCCACGCGGGCATGGGGGCCTTGATTCCCCCGGACACTGTCCACAGTCCCATCGGCCAGAAAGGCAACAGCTTCCCACGGTTCCCTTCCAGCTCAACCTTGAGGATCAGGACCGAGGGCGCTGAGCCCCCCCGACCCGCCTTACAATCGTGGTGAAATACACGTGACACAGAATTCACCTTCCTAAACTGAGTGCGCAGCTCAGGGACAGTCAGCACATGCCCGTTGCTGCCCAGCATCACCGCCGCCTTCTCTAGACCTCCCATCCTCCCAAACTGACACCCTGTCCCCTGAGACACTCGCTCCCCATCCCCTCCCCCAGTCCCCACCGCCCTGCTGTCTCTCCCTGTGGATCTGGTGCCTCTGGGGACCTCGTAGGAGTGGAATTCTCCGGGATTTGTCCCTTCCTGCCTGGCTTCTTTCGTTCAGTACAGAGTCCTCCTGGCTCATCCGTATCGTAGCCTGTGTACGAATTCCAATGCCCATTACTCAGCCGTAAAAGAGAACGGATCTGGTCAGTTGTAGTGACGTGGATGACCCGAGAGCCTGTTACACAGGTCGAAGTAAGTCAGAAAGAGACAAACAAGTATCATGTGTTAACACACACGTATGGAATCTGGAAAAACAGTGCTGGTGATCCTATTTGCAGGGGAGGAAAGGACTGGAGACACAGACATAGAGAATGGTTTGGTGGACACAGCAGGGGAAGGAGAAAGAAAGTCGCTCAGTCACGTCCGACTCTGTGACCCGATGGACTGCAGCCTACCACACTCCTCCTCCATGGGATTTTCCAGGCAAGAGTACCGGGGTGGGTTGCCATTTCCTCCTCCAGGGGATCTTCCCAACCCAGGGATCGAACCCAGGTCTCCCACATTGCAGGCAGAGCTTTACCGTCTGAGCCACCAAGAAAGTAGGGCAAGCTGAGAAAGTAGCGTTGGCGTGTACATAGTTACACTGCCTGTGTGTGTGCTGAGTTGCTTCAGTCGTGTCTGACTCTTTTTATAATGAGCATCCCTTCTTAAAGCCCATTTCATGTGCCTGAAAAGCAATGTGTTGAACAATCAGCACCTTGCCCCTGTTCCCCTCAAATATCCAGTAGGACCCACAATCACCCTGTAGTTCCCTGACACTCCCTAGGGGCACGCCTTCCCCCCGCAGCCGCCCAGAACACCCAGATGTCCCAGATGATGCTGGCCCTTGGGGAGCCCAGGGCTCTTTGTTCCTCATCCACTCCCCAAGTCTCGAGCCCCTAACACCCCTATGATGGCTCCCCCCCGCCCCCACTGCAGATTTCATCCTCAGAAACAAATCACACATGTGCAAGGCCCCGAGGATGGAACGGACACCCCCCTCCACCTCTACATAGGCTCAGCTGGCCACGCCTCATTAGCTTCACCACCCTCCTTAGCCATCACCCTCATCTCAAAGAGATGGAGACAGGCCCAGGGAGGAGAGACCGGGAAGACACTGATGGCATGCCTCCTGCGTGCTGCGGGCAGTGTGTCTCCTGGCAGACCTCGGGGGAGTCATCATCCCAGTTCACAGCGGGGGAGACTGAGGCGCAGAGAGAGGCAAGGAATTTGCTCTGGGGCACGTCACAAACTTGTCTGGTGACAAAGCCAGCTAGGCCTCCTAATCCTAAGTCAGTGCACCCTCCCCTGCCTGTGTGAGGAAGGGCAGAGGCGCTCAGACCCCTACATCCCACACACACAGTGGCCGCAGGGCCCCTGTGAGCCACTGAACCCAGACCGCTCGCCCTGAGCCTGCGGGTCAGCGCCCAGTGCGGCCCGGTGCCGCCAGGTGCCGCTGTGGCCGCCATGCCGGCCGCGTGGGCAGGGCGGCACGTTCCCTCCCTGGGCCAGGAGGTGATTAATGACCGTGCGGCCGGGGTGAGCAGGTAGGGCCAGGTGCAGGTGCTGCAGCCCGGCTAGTTCCTCTGTTTGGCTCGTTTCTCAGCAGCTGGCTTCGCCCCACTCGGGAAAACCAGCTGCCTCGCCCCAGCCTCCTTCCTGCCCGGCTCCGCAAAAACCACCTTTGCCCTGGCCCTCCGCCTGGCTCTCTTGCTCCCAGTCCTGCCCTTCGGAGCCGGCTGCCCCTGCCTGCTCCTGGGCCTGGCATTGAAGGCCTGGTGCCAACCCCAGCTCCGTCTGTCTCCCGACACCAGCCCACTCCTCTGGCCAGACCTCCCCCACCCCGCTCCTGTCCCCGAAACGTGCCCCAGTGCGCCTGCCTCTGTGCGCTTGTCTGTGGTGCCCACCAGGGCTGCCGTCCTCACCCCACTTCTCCTCCTAGGCTGAGATGGCAGCTCAGGAGTTACCGGAACCTGACCACAACCCTGACTTTGCCGACGTAACAAGTTGTGAGACATCAGGCAGGTTCCCAAACTTCTCTGAGCTTTGGTTTCTCCATTCAGTTCAACGCATAGTTATTGAGATCCTGTGTCCACAGCAGTCCGGGAGCTTGGCAGTGGGGAAAACGCACTTTTCGCTGCCTATCCTTTTGCGGACTTCCCTGGTGGCTCAGACAGTGAAGAATCTGCCCGCAATGCGGGAGACACAGGCTCAATCCCTGGGTCAGGAATACCCACTGGAGAAGGGCATGGCAACCCACTCTGGTATTTCTGCCCGGAGAACCTCATGGACAGAGAGCCTGTTGGGTTACAGTCCATGGGGGGGAACCTCATGGACAGAGAGCCTGGTGGGTTACAGTCCATGGGGTCGCAAAGAGTCGTACGTGACTGAGCAACACACACACACATCCTTGTGTACCTTTTAAATGTTGTATTATATGCAAATGTTGGCTAATTAAAAATTTTAAGGGACCACCGTGATGGTCCAGTCACTAAAACCCTGTCCTCCCGTCGCAGGGCCCTCCAATCTGATTCTGGTTGGGGAACTAGACCCCACAGGCGGCAAGAAGATGGCAGAGCCCGTGTGCCACAGTGAAGACCTGGCACAGCCGAATAAAACAGGTATTTCTTTAGAAAAAAGTGTTGAGAGACTTTTGGTAATCGCTTTTTGCTGCTATTTTTGTTTCATGGGAAATAGATGGGGAAACAGTGGAAACAGTGTCAGACTTTATTTTGGGGGGCTCCAAAATCACTGCAGTTGGTGACTGCAGCCATGAAATTAAAAGACGCTTACTCCTTGGAAGAAAAGTTATGACCAACCTAGATAGTATATTCAAAAGCAGAGACGTTACTTTGCCGACTAAGGTCTATCTAGTCAAGGCTATGGTTTTTCCAGTGGTCATGTATGGATGTGAGGGTTGGACTGTGAAGAAGGCTGAGCGCCGAAGAATTGATGCTTTTGAACTGTGGTGTTGGAGAAGACTCTCGAGAGTCCCTTGGACTGCAAGGAGATCCAACGAGTCCATTCTGAAGGAGATCAGCCCTGGGATTTCTTTGGAAGGAATGATGCTAAAGCTGAAGCTCCAGTACTTTGGCCACCTCATGCGAAGAGTTGACTCACTGGAAAAGACTCTGATGCTGGGAGGGATTGGGGGCAGGAGGAGAAGGGGACGACCGAGGATGAGATGGCTGGATGGCATCACGGACTCGATGGACGTGAGTCTGAGTGAACTCTGGGAGTTGGTGATGGACAGGGAGGCCTGGCGTGCTGGGATTCATGGGGTCGCAAAGAGTCAGACATGACTGAGCGACTGAACTGAACTGAACAGTTGATTTTCCACGTGCGTTAGTTCCAGGTGTGCGGGAAGGCGGCTCAGTGTGTGAACACGTCTGTTCTTTTGGTTTCTGTTCCCTATGGGTCATTGCAAATCCTGGGCATGGGTCCCTGACTATGCAGTAGGTCCCTGTTGCCTGTTTACAGCAGTGTGTCTGTGTGATTCCCAATAAATGTTTTATTAAAACAATAATTTCTAATGAAACCAGACTCAGAAAAGGGGAAGATGTCTCACTCCAAGGGCCGCTGTGAGGATGAAGGCAGATGACACACATCAGGAACCGGGCCTAGTGTCCAGAAAAGAGGACGTGCTCACCAAATCGCAGCTTCATCCGAGATACTGCGCTCTCAGCTGCTCTCCCAGGCCTTCTTCAGGCAAACCTGACCCCCACCTCCGCCAGGGTCTCCCGACCCCTTTGTTCATCCTAGTTCATCCGTCCACCCATTCATCCGCCATCCATCTGCCATCCAGCCCACATAGAGCCATCCGCTCGGTTATTTAGTGCGTACCCACAATGCGCCGTGCTCCCTGCCAGGAGGGCAGGGCATAACGACGGTGCAGCCCGCGTGCTTCCCCTCCTGGGGACAGCTGTCAGGTGGGGGAGAGAGGCCATCACATCATACGTCCCACATGGCATTCCAGGTGCCAGACTGTGTCCCGAGTAAATGTGCTCCACAGAGCCCATGGTGGTGGTGCGTGACTTGCAGAAAAGTCAGGTGAAGGGTGGGCGGTAAGGCCAGTGGAGAGAGTGTGGAGAAAGCGGACAAAGTGTGATGGAACGTTGAGCTTGAAATTGAGAGCAGGGCAGTCCTGGAGGGTTGACAAAGGACCTCTTAGTCATGTAAGGGATTTGAACTCTGTCCTAAGGAGCAGGCTTTGGAGGGCGTCAAGGACGGAAGGGCAGCTTAACGTTCTGATTCGGAGCCCTAAGTCCGGCCACAGCCTGGACGGTGGGCTGGAGGGGATGGGAGTCAGAGATGGGTGGGGATGGGCAGTGATGGTGCCAGGGGGCCTCTGGAGAGCTGGAGCAGAGACGCCCCAGCCGGGGCGGGGCAGGGGCAGCAGGGTCGAGAACAGGATGAGCTCAGAAGATTCCCCCAGCTCTTTTTGTTTGTTTGTAATTTTTTAAATTTTAATTTTTTGGCTGCACGTGGGCTTTCCCTAGTCGCAGGGAGCAGGGGCTGGTCTCTGGTTGCGGAGCACGGCTTCCGCTTGCCAAGTCCTGATGCAGAGCAGAGGCTCTATGTGCCGGGGCTTCAGTAGCTGTGTGCACGGGTTCAGTTGCCCCATGGCACATGGGATCTTCCTGGGCCAGGGATCAAACCTGAGGGCCCTGTGTTGGCAGATGGATTCTTAACCACTGAGCCATCAGGGACATACCTCCCCCCCGACCCCACCCACTGACCCCAACTCTTTATTGTGAAGTGTTTCACCCTGCAGGGAGGTTGGAAGAACTGCTGGCGAGCACTGCCTCTGCTTGGACTCAACGATCATGGCCATGTTCCCCCCTTTTGCCTTCCTCCAGTAGACAGATAGCGAGATGGGTCAATTTCTTGTCTCTGAACCACTTGGCGGTACGTCACGAGTCCTTCAGCTGAATCTCCTGGCTCTAGGTCATCTTCCCCCGAACCACAAGACCAGTATCCCACTGCAGAGTCGACGGCTCGGCATCTGCTGTCCAGGCTGAGTTCCGATTTCCCCAGTTATTCTAGGAATGTCTTTCCGAGTTGAGTTTTATTTGTTTTGAGATCCAGGGACCTGTCAGAAAGTTTTCGGGATTGCATCTGGTTGCATCTCTTTGGCTTTTAAGGAAGCTTTTGGAGGTGGAATGTGCAGGGCTGGGTGAGTCACTAGATGTCAACGTCGGGGTGAAGGGCGGGAGGAGTCAGGGGCTCTGGCTTGGGCGGCCCACATGAGATTCCCGGGATGAGGAGTTCTGGAATGGGGACAGATGTCCACAGAGGAGCATGTGGCAGGCAGGGGGACATGCCGGGGTGACCTTCCAGGTCGCAGCGGGATACAGATTGGAGGCTGCCATAATAAGTGACCACAAACTGGGAGCCTTGAAGCAACCGAGCTTTATTCTCTCGTGGTTCAGGAGACCAGAAATCTGAAGTCAAGGTGTCAGCACGGCTGAGCTCCCTCGCGGACTCAGGGAAGGATCCTTCTTGCATCTTCCAGCCTTCGGTGCTTTCCAGTGATCCTGGGTGTCCCTTGCCTTACAGCTGCACCCCCCAGTCTCTGCCCCCTTCTGGCACTTGACCGTCTCCTCTGGGTGTTTTCACATGGTTCTCTTATAACAGCACCAGTCACTGGACTTGGGGTCCACCCTATTCCAATATGGCCCCATCTTAACTAATTACATCTGCAGAGACCCTGTTTCCAAATGAGCTCACATTCCGAGGTTCCGAGTGGACCTGAATCTTAGGGGAGACACGATTCAACCCATTCCAGGGGCTGCCTAGTCAGGAGAGGGTGAGATGCCCCTGGGGATACAGATGGAGGGGCAGGCCCTCGGTGAAGCCCCATGCGATCCCGATGGTTAAGGGGGTCTCCATAGGGTGAGGAGGGGAGGGAGAGTGGGCATGGGGTCAGCAGGGCTGAGCGCTCCGGGTACCAAGTAAGACCCTCACTGATCTGGGGGCTCTGGGTTCTGGAAAGAGAGCAGTTTGAGGGGAAAACCTAGATGGCCCGGGATTTTGTTTTTAACTTTCAATACTGGCCTTGGAGCCTTCTTTGAGGCCAGCGGGGGAAGTGCCTCTGTTTATGCATTGCTCTCTTGCTTGGAAAACCGCATGGATGGAGAAGTCTGGTAGGCTACCATCCGCAGGGTCACAAAGAGTCGGACACCGATGGGCGGCTTCACTTTGTTTTCTTTCTTCTTTCTCTGATGCTGTCAGTTCTCCACGAAGGACAGGAAGCCCCTCCGTGTGAGGGACCCTCGCCCGCAGTTTGTTCACTGTGACGCGCCCAGCCCCCAGGACCCTGCTGTCCGAGGTCCTCAGTGCCAGAGAAGGGGCTCCCAGCCACTGTTCGCTCCAGTGATCATCACCTTCCTGCTCCATCTCCAGGACAGAGGGCGCACACGGAGCCCCCAGGAAGGAGACCTGCCCTGCCCCTGCCCCTGGCCCCTGATTGAGGGAGGAAGGAGGAATACTGCGTAGTAACAACCACAGTCACACGGGGGCGGGGAGACTGCAGCCAAGGGACCCTGTGGGTAGGAGGCGGCCAGCGACGCCCCATGGGGGGCGCTGCCCCTCATCCACCGCTTTCCTTTGGGGAGTGTGGTCTCTGCTTCTGCTCAGCAAGCCCCCAGACCCCCAAGGGCTCCCTTTGACTCAGCCATAGCGGAGTCTGAAGGTCCCAGGCTGGGCCTCCAGGGCGTCCAGCCTCCACTGTCTGCGTTCCTGGCCCCATGGCTTCGGTGTCATCCCCAAGCACAGCCCCTCCCCCTCCCCCCACCTTGCCCGGAAGTGCAGGAGACCCGATTTCCATCGAGGACTTCAGACCCCTTCCCCTGAGCCGGCCCCTGACTCCTGCGGGGAGGGGTGGATTCTGGAGAACCCTCATGGGATTGCCCTCCACCTCTTAGACCACAGATAAGCAAGCACAGAGAGGTAGAGGCCTCTACCCACGGTCACACAGCAAGCGAGGAAGCCAGGATCCAGATCCAGACCCCCGTGCTCTGGCCCAGAGACACGGCGCCTCACAGAGCCCGAAGCTTGGGCTGACTGTCGTCACTTGCCACCATTGCGTGGGCTGGAGTGTCACAAGCTGACGGCCGATCTCAAGGGGCACTGTGGAAGCCAGCTTGTCCTGGCCTGTGCACCCGCTCCGGGCTCCCTGGCCGTCGTCTCGGGTCTGGGCTCACTGGGGTCTGTGCCCTGGGCTCCGTGCGCCTGAGCAAGGACAGGCCAAGGGCCAGGGCACTGGGGGGTCTGAAGGCCAGGCGCTTCCAGACCTCCGTGTGGCCGCCAGGGTCCTTATATTTGCCCAGCAGGTGTCCTTTGGGCCCCGTGCCCTAGCCCTGCCTCTGCCTGTCAGCCTGCCCTTTGTTCTCCACTTCCGGCCCCAGGTGGGCTTAGCTCGGCCCAGGGCCCAGAGTCCGGAGGAGTCACCCCCCAGCTCAGCCTGGCTGGCTTCCCACAGCAGTGAGGTTTGCTGGTCTGGTTGGGTTATTTTCTTGTTTTTATTAGGGGTCCTCATCCTTATTCTCATGAGATACTGCAGCCTGTCATCTCCAGGCAGGTTGCTGCTTGGCCAGTGGGCGGGAGCCCGAGGCTCTGTTCCCACACCCCCCTGAGCCCTGGGGCACAGCTGTGAGGGGAGGAGCCTACAGGCGTGAGGAGGGGCAGGGCCCACTCCTCCCAGCAGCCTGGCTTGGGGGTCCCCTCACTGTCGGGGGTGGGGGCGGCGGGGGGCAGAGAAGGGTGGGAGGGAGGAAGCCGCGTCTCTGGGAATTCTGGCATAGCTGAGCCTGTCCCTCCTGTCTTTCTTTGAGGAAACAGGCTGAAGCGTCTTGCAGACACCCGGCCTCAGGGAAGGCCCTGCCCCCGGGCTTTGCTCTGCTTCTCCCTCTGCCTGGACCTTCCTCCCCGACTCTCTGCAAATGACTGACTCTCACTCATCCTTTCTGTCCCGCCTTCCACGCCTCCTCTTCCAGGAAGACCGCTTTGCTTTCCCCGGGTCAAGGGTGGTGCTTTCCCCCCAGGCTCCCTTCCCATGCACTCTTTCTGCTCCCACGGAAAGAAGGTTCCTTGCGGGCCGAGGCCGTGTCCTGGCCCCACTGTGTCCTCGTCACCTGGCCCCACAGAACGTCACGGGCTTGCAGTCATTGAGGCAGGAGGTGGCCTGGTGACCCCGCCCCTCCTTACTCTCTCAGCACCTGGATTCGCAGCCCCACTGCCTGAGGCTCTGGCCTCACCCTCCCCACTGGGACCAGGGCCAGGAGCTGCACCTAGACACGAGGGGCAAGAGGGGCTGCTTGGCGGGTGACCTCCTGGAAGACGTGACTCCACGGCGTGAGAACTCAGTGATGGGGAGACGTCAGCCATGGGAGAGGCGAGGCCAGGGTGTTCTGGGAAGAGGGGAACAGCCAGTGCAAAAGCCCGGAGGTGGGAACCAGCCTGGCAAGTTCGAGGGCCGCAGGGGTGGCCAGTGTGAGTGCTGCTGGGCGAGCTGTGGATTCCAGCCCAAGTGTGTCAGAAGCCAGGGAGGAACCAGCCCTGACTCAGCCCTTGTTGCAGTGGGCGGGCTTTCTGGAGTCAGGGTGCCCGTTGGGCTCAAAGGGGATTCACGGTGGTCTCCACCCCAGCGGCTGCCCCTGTCCTGCAGATGCTGGCCATCGCTTGGAGATACTGCCAGGAGGCACAGACAGGAGGAAAGCATCCGTGTGTGTGTGTGTGTGTGTGTGTGTGTGTGGTGGGGGTGGGGGTAGGCCGGATCACAGCTTCCGGCCCTCAGAGGCAATATCAGTATTGCATGGTGAGAAATCGGTCAAGGGCGAGAGAAAACCTGTTTTTCTGCCACCCACAGGCATAGATCCCTGGGTGTAAAGAGCACTCCAGCCTTCGGGCAAAGGCAGAGTGTCTTCTGTCTTTAGATATTTACACAGACGTCAAAGTTATATTGTCAACGGGTGTTAAATCGTTTGATGGAAAGGACCCCTCTTTTCCTCTCTTGTTGGCAGTAACCTGCACTGTCTCGGGACCGGCCCTGGGGGTCTGATGAGGCATGCCCACCTGGACCAGGCGCTTGACTCTCCCCAGCATCGCTTATCCCCGTGTGAGCAGCCTGAGCCTCAGGCAGGAGTATACAGAAAATAAGCTCAACACTGGATTCCACATCCTGGGCCCTCTGAAAAAGACGTCTCTCCTGAAATAGTTCATTTATACAAGAGAACAGAGCTGAAACTCTTAATACAGTAACGCGGACGCCCAGGTCCCGCCACCCACCAGAGGACTAAAACGCGCCAGGATGGATCACACCTCCCAGCGCTCGCTGCCCCCAGCTCCCCTCCATGCCGCCCACCAGGAACCAGGGCCTCACCCTTCTCTCCATCTCCCCGTGCGTCTCCTGCTCTGTGGTCTTACTGCTCTGTGCGTCTCCTGCTCTGTGGCCTTACGGCCACATGAATGTTAAGAGGGAGTGTTCATTATACTGATGCTAGTCTCCTGTAACAAACTGGACAGCGTCTTCCTTGAAATAATTCCATTTATTTATATTTTTCACTGCGCTGGGTTTTCGTCGCTGCGAGGGCTTTCTCTAGTTGCAGCGAGCGGGGCCTGCTCTCTAGCTGTGGCACACAGGCTTGCTTGCTCCGCAGCATGTGGGATCTTCCTGGACCAGGGCTGGAACTGTCCAGTCCGCTGCGCCGGCAGGTGGATCCTCGACCCCTGAGCCACCAAGAACACCCCCCACCCCCACCAAACTGGACAGCCTGAGACAACAGAAACGTATTCTCTCCTATTCTGGGGGCCCTCGACTTTTTGACCGCGTGCTTCCATCACCAGAAATCCGAAATGAAGGCGTGAGCAGGGTTGGCTCCTTCGCGAGGCTCCGAGGACGATGCCCTTCCGTGGCCTCCCCTCAGCTTCCTGTGGTGGCCCAAACTCCTTGGCGTTCCTGGGCTTCCCTGGGGGCTCAGATGGTAAAGAGTTCACCGGCCAATGCAGGAGTCACAGGAGATCCCTGGGTGGGGAAGATCCCCTGAAAGAGGAAACGGCAACCCACTCCAGTATCCTTGCCTGGGGAATCCCATGGACAGAGGAGCCTGGCGGGCTACAGTCCATGGGGTCGTAAAGAGTCAGACACAGCTGAGTGGCGCACGCACGCACATTCCTGGGCCACAGCCACACCCCTCTGCCCTCTGCCTCCATCCTCACATACCTTCTCCCTGTGGGTCTGTGTCCTCTCCTCCTTTTACGGGGACACATTCACTCTATGTGGGGCCCACCCTAAATCCCGGATGGTCTCAGCGTGACATCCATAACTGGATTACATCTGCAAAGTCAGAGTTTCACGGGGACCAGGGGTGGGACATGGATATTTCTACCCTCCACCGCACAGAGGAAGGTACTCAAAATGTACTTAGGGATGGGGGTGCTGATCCAAAAGTCCAGGGCGCCTTGTCGACTTATCCCCGTGTGAGCAGCCTGAGCCTCAAGCAGGAGTGTACAGAAAATAAGCTCAACTCTGGCATGGCCTCTCCTTCGGGGTGAGACCACGTCTTACACCTCGGGTCCCCCACTACCCAGTGGGATGGAGGAGATGAGGTCTGGTCGGGGAGGCTGGCAGCTTGCTCAGGTGCCCGAGCAGGTCTGTTCAGACAGGCCTAGTGTAGAGTTGGGGGGCAGCCAGTTCTCCCCACCTCCATGTGGTTACCACAGCGCCGAGCTCTCGCCCACCATCCTTCCCCATCAGAGCAGCTCGGGGCCGCGCTGCCGCTGCTCTCAGCTCTCCCTGCTCCCCGTCCGTTCCCGTGGGGCATGTCTCACCATGTGATTGAAGAAATGACAGGTAATCCCTTCCTTAAGTCTTATCTCCTCCCCAGGATCCTGCCTGTCCGGTTCCTCCCTTCCTTGCTCACAGGCCCTCGAGAGATCCCTGAGCACTGAAGAGTGAGGTCGGAAGTGGGCGACCCGGGTGAGGAGCCTGCAGCGTGTGCTTGGCCAGTCCAGCGGGAAGGAACTGCTCCCGGGCAGTGGTCAGCACACAGGTGGGACTGCTCACCCACTTCATGCTGGGGATCGAGGCAGAGCGACAGGCAGGTAGACAGAGCACCACCAGGCCCTGCCTGCTGGCCCAGAGCACCCCGGGCCTTCCCTGCATCTCCCCCTCTGTCCTCCCCACACACAGGACCCGTCGCAACTTCCACGCTGCGAAGCCGGGTAAAGAGAAATCATGCGTCCCCATCCTGCCCAGTGTGGAAGCCCAGACCAGCCAGTGCCGTGAATTATGAGGCCAGGCCTGGGGCTGGGCGCTTCCCAGAAGCCCAGCTTTTGGAATCAGCTCTCGGAAATCCCTTGGGGCGGCACCTCCAGGCACAGCTTGGGCGGTTCTGTGCTCCAGGCGCCCTGCTCCTCCGTGCTACCTGGAACCTTCATGCATTCACAGGCTTTGCTGCGGCCTTGGGTCGGGGGAGGTGTTACTCAGGGCTAAATATTTTGATCCAGATTAAAAAAAAAAATCCCCACCCCCAGTGCCCAGGAAATGAGCCTCATTTCCCTTTCTTTGTCCCGAACCACAGCCAGCGGGTTCCAAGAACCCTAGGTGGCAGGGGACATGGTGGTGTTCCCTGTCGGCCCCTGCCAAGTCGTGGGCCACCCCTGCCATCACCATCTCATCGTCCCGGCCAGAGGGCTGGCTGGGCAGCGGGCAGCGGTGGAGTCAGGCAGGGCCGGGTGAGGAGGGCAGGAGGGGGCCAGGGCCCGGTGGGTTTTGAGCAGGCGGTCCAAGCTCCACTCACGGGAAGTGAGTCTGCCTCACATGTGGGAGATGCTTTTCTTTTCACATTGGTTCTGACTCATCTTATTACTGTGACCTAAACTTGCATGCCCTCCGGAGAAGCGGCCTGTAATAAGCATCAGATGTGAAGATCATTGCGGCACAAAAAAATCATGGGTGCCTCCCCTAGTCTTGTCCAGTCCTCTGAGACCCCATGGACTGTAACCCACCAGGCGCCTCCATCCATGGAATTCTCCAGGCAAGAATACTGAAGTTGCCATTCCCTTCTCCAAGGGATCTTCTCTACCCAGGGATCGAACCCATGTCCCCCACATTGCAGGCAGATTCTTCACCATCTGAGCCACCAGGGAAGCCTAAACACAGTATAAACACACACAATTAGACAAAGCTAAAAGCCAGATAAACAGAGCTGCCTCCGGCCACAAAGGCAAGTGGTCACTGACACCTTACTTCTCCACCAATGAGGCATAAAGAAATGACTCGAAAAGGCAGAGGAGCCAGAGATCAAATTGCCAACATCCGCTGGATCGTGGAAAAGCAAGAGAGTTCCAGAAAGACTTCTATTTCTGCTTTACTGACTACGCCAAAGCCTTTGACTGTGTGGATCACAATAAACTGTGGAAAATTCTTCAAGAGATGGGAATACCAGACCACCTGACCTGCCTCTTGAGAAATCTGTATGCAGGTCAGGAAGCAACAGTTAGAACTGGACGTGGAACAACAGACTGGCTCCAAATAGGCAAGGAGTGCGTCAAGGCTGTATATTGTCACCCTGCTTATGTAGCTTATCTGCAGAGTACATCATGAGAAACGCTGGACTGGAAGAAACACAAGCTGGAATCAAGATTGCCGGGAGAAATATCAATCACCTCAGATATGCAGATGACACCACCCTTATGGTAGAAAGTGAAGAGAAGCTAAAAAGCCTCTTGATGAAAGTGAAAGAGGAGAGTGAAAAAGTTGGCTTAAAGCTCAACATTCAGAAAACGAAGATCATGGTATCTGGTCCCATCACTTCATGGGAAATAGATGGGGAAACAGTAGAAACAGTGTCAGACTTTGTTTTGGGGGGCTCCAAAATCACTGCAGATGATGACTGCAGCCATGAAATTAAAAGACCGCTTACTCCTTGGAAGAAAAGTTATGACCAACCTAGATAGCATATTGAAAAGCAGAGACATTACTTTGTCGACTAAGGTCCGTCTAGTCAAGGCTATGGTTTTTCCTGTGGTCATGTATGGATGTGAGAGTTGGACTGTGAAGAAAGCTGAGTGCCGAAGAATTGATGCTTTTGAACTGTGGTGTTGGAGAAGACTCTTGAGGGTCCCTTGGACTGCAAGGAGATCCAACGAGTCCATTCTGAAGGAGATCAGCCCTGGGATTTCTTTGGAAGGAATGATGCTAAAGCTGAAGCTCCAGTACTTTGGCCACCTCATGCGAAGAGCTGACTCATTGGAAAAGACTCTGATGCTGGGAGGGATTGGGGGCAGGAGGAGAAGGGGACGACCGAGGATGAGATGGCTGGATGGCATCACTGACTCGATGGACGTGAGTTTGAGTGAACTCCTAGAGATGGTGATGGACAGGGAGGCCTGGCGTGCTGTGATTCATGGGGTCGCAAAGAATCAGACACGACTGAGCAACTGAACTGAACTGACTAATTCTTCAGGTGTGGTAGTAAGGATATAATTAAAAAATGAATATAATTTAAAAATGAGAGTCTTGGGTATTTCCAGATTCTGGGTTTTATTTTCCTTTTGTGGCTGTGTGGCTCGGGGGATTTTATTTCCTTCACCAGAGACCAAATGAAGGCCCTCAGCCGTGAACGTCGACAGTCCTAACCTCAGGACCGCCAGGGAATTTCCTCCATATATATATGTCTTTAAATTTTATTGTCTTTATTTGGAGAGGGAGGGGAGAGAAAAACATTACATAATATTTGTTGTCGTTTCTCATTCACTCAGTCACTCAGTCCTGTCTGACTCTTTGTGACCCCATGGATTGCAGCACACCAGGCTTCCCTGTCCTTCACCATCTCCCAGAGTCAGCTCAAACTCGCGTCCATTGAGTCAGTGATGCCATCCAACCGCCTCACCCTCTGTCCCCTTCTCCTGCCCCCAGTCCCTCCCGGCATCAGGGGCTTTTCAATGAGTCGGTTTGTTGCATCAGGTGCCCAAAGTACTGGAGCTTCAGCATCAGTCCTCCCAGTGAATATCCAGGGTTGATTTTCTTTAGGATGGACTGGTTTGATCTTCTTGCAGTCCAAGGGACTCGCAAGAGTCTGCTCCAACACCACAGTTCAAAAGCATCTATTCTTCAGCGCTCAGCCTTCTTTATGCTCCAACTCTCACATCCGTACATGACTACTGGGGAAACCACAGCTCTGACTTGATGGACCTTTCTCGGCAAAGTAACGTCTGTTTTTTAATATGCTGTCTATGTTTGTCATAGCTTTTCTTCCAAGGAGCAAGCATCCTTTAATTTCATGGCTGCAGTCACCATCTGCAGTGATTTTGGAGTTCAAGAAAATAAAGTCTGTCACTGTTTCCATTGTTTCCCCATCTATTTGCCAAGAAATGATGGGACTAGAAGCCACGATGGATGCCATGTCTTAGTTTTTTGAATGTTGAGTTTTAAGCCAGCTTTTTCATTCTCCTATTTCACCTAATCAAGAGGCTCTTTAGTCCCTTTCGCTTTTGCCGTAAGGATCGTATCATCTGAATATCTAAGGTTATTGATATTTCTCCCGGAAATATTAATTCCAGCTTGTAATTCACCCAGTCCAGCATTTCACATGATGTACTCTGCATATAAGGTAAATAAGCAGGCTGACAACATACAGCCTTGACGTACTCCTTTCCCAATTTGGAGCCAGTCTGTTGTTCCAGGTCCGGTTCTGACTGTCGCTTCTTGAACTGCACAGAGGTGTCTCAGGAGGCAGGTAAGGTGGTCTGGTATTCCCGTCTTTTGAACAAATTTCCACAGTTTGTTGTCATCCACACAGCATAGTTTTAGCATAGTCAGTGAAGCAGAAGTAGATGCTTTTTCTGGAATTCCCTTGCTTTTTCGATGATCCAGTGGATGTTGGCAATTTGATCTCTGGTTCTTCTGCCTTTTCTAAATCCAGCTTGAACATCTGGAAGTTCTCGGTTCACGTACTGTTGAAGCCTAACTTGAAGGATACATAACATTATTAGTTGCTAAATTCAGATTCATTTTTAAAACAAGATTGTCAATGGGGTAGAAGGTATGTTGCCATCCTTGAGTCGGCCCTGGCCATTCCAGCTTAGACTAGTCAACGGTCAGAGCTTGTAAATGGAAATGAGATAAGCAGGAAGCTAACCTGCAGGTGGGGAGATGACCAGTGGATTTACATCACAGATGGCCAAGAACACAGCTAAGGCCAGCTGTCATGGGCAGAACTGTGCCCCTCACCAAATCAGGGGCCGGAGTCCTGACCCCCCTGCACCCCAGATGTGACTGAATCTGTAGATGGGGACTGTCAAGAGTTGATTAAGGTAAAATGTGGTCACCGGGGTGGTTCCTAATCCCACGCGACTGGTGCCCTTATAAGAAGAGTAGGTTAGGCACGACATGCACACAGAGGGATGGCCCTGTGTGGACACGCGGAGAAGACGGCCATCTACACACCAAGGAGAGAGGCCTCGGGAGTGACCAGCCCTGCTCACACAAGCTCAGGTTCCAGCCTCCGGGACTGGAGGCAGTGAATGTCTGCTGTGGAAGCCTTCTGAGGCTGTGGAATGTTGTTACAGCAGCCCTAGCAAACTAATATACACCCAATCTCAAGCAAAACGTTTTTCAGCTATCCCCCCCTTTTCTTTGCATGAAATGCCAAGCCTTTGGTCCCTAATTAACTTGGTGAAGATGGACACCAGACACTCCAAGGCAAAGATCCAAAATGCACACAAGAGCTCTTAGCTTGACACATGGATGCATCAGTTGGTCGACGCTGATTGCACGTCTGTCCACCTCTTTCTTGCTTCTCCCCCATGGAAGCTTATTGACCTTCCCATGTAATGTTAGGGGTCGGGGGAGCAGAAGGGCAGAGAGGAGCTCTTGACCACAGGGCAACCTCAACGCTGCATCTCAGTGTAGGGAATCCAACCGATGTGAGCTGTTCTCAAGAGCCATTCCTGGCCACAGCACGTGCAATTTTCAAACCAGAGGCAGTTTTCACTTACTCCTCTGTTTCTCTGCCTGGACACTCAGCTTGCCGACCTGATTTATTGATGTATTTCCAGCGCCTGGCCCGGTGCCTGGCGTAAAGTGGCTCAATGTGATCACGTCTATTGAATAAATGAATGGAATGGGTAAAAACGGCAACGTCTCACAGTTGTCATATCATCCGTCAAAGTTAGAGTGATTTTTAAGGAGGTGTCAGGGAGAAAGAAAAAGCTTTCCCAACTGTGATGAGATCATTCACTCATTCAAGGAAAGAGCTCAGACAACACACCTGTTTCTCCGTCTGCCTCCTGGGGCCGTGGGGGCGGGCGCCGGTTGGCACAGCCTCGCGGCGTTATCCTCGTTCCTAAGTCAGCACTCATGGAGTCCAAATTCCCGACAGATACTCATCTTTGAGACTTGGGAACGAGGTATCAGAATTCCCCAAACCCTAATTACCCTGTATTTCTCCAAACACTGTAGTTATATGATTTCAATAATCATGGACCCTAATAAGCAGGTTAAACAGTTTTCTGTAAAAAAATAAAATCATATACTTGTAGCTTTTGATTATCATAAACTGATAGATTTTGATGATATTGCATATTTTAATAGTGTGTGGAAAGGATCTCTATCTGATGTAGACACTGGGTAACAGAAAACATGAAAAGAAGGGGCTATTAGCAAATGACAAATGCCAATTAAAAATCGTTTTAACGTGGATGGACCTAGAGATTGTCATGCTAAGTGAAGTCAAGTCAGGGCACGACAGATACCATATGATACCACTTACACGTGGAATCCAAGAAAACATGACACAGAGAAACTTATTTACAAAATAGGAAGAGACTCACAGACCAAGAGAATAGATTTATGGTTACCAAAGGGGAAAGATGAGATGGATAAATTAGGAGTTTGAGATCAACATATACACACTACTCTATGTAAAATAGATAACAAGGACCTACGTATACCACAGGCAACTGTACTCGGTATTTTATAATAACCTATAATGGAAAAGTGTATCACTTGGTTGTATACCAGAAACTAATACTACTTTGTAAATCAACTATTCTTCTATTCGAAAAATAAATTATCAAAAAATTTAAAGATAATTCCACAAATATATGATACTTACAAGATTAATTGCTCTGTCTGACAGTCTTGAGCCTTTGCTTCATGACAAATATTCCAGTCGTAATAAAACTTCTTTCACCTGATGTTAGTCAGATAGTAAGGAGTCCAAAGCGTTACTCAGGTTGAGCAAGAGGAGAGTGCCAGTTGCTTTTTTAATTGTGATGAGATACATAGAACACGAAAGTCACCAGCTTAACCCTTTCTATGTGTATAACTCAGTGGTGTAAATTATATTCACATTGTTGTACAACCATCCCCCACTACCCATCTTCAGAACATTTTCTTCTTCCTGGACTGGAAACCTGTCCCCATTAAACACTCGCTCCCCATTCCCATAGCCCTGTTCTGGGTCCCCACCATTCTACTTTGTGTCTTTATGGATTTAACTCATCTAAAAGACGCTTGCTCCTTGGAAGAAAAGCTATGACCAACCTAGACAGCATAGTAAAAAGCAGAGACATTACTTTGCCAGCAAAGGTCCGTCTAGTCAAAGCTATGGTTTTCGCAGTAGTCATGTATGGATGTGAGAGTTGGACCATAAAGGAGGCTGAATGCTAAAGAATTGATGTTTTTGAACTGTGGTGTTGGAGAAGACTCTTGAGAGTCCCGTGGGCTACAAGGAGATCAAACCAGTCCATCCTAAAGAAAATCAGCCCTGGATATTCATTGGAAGGACTGATGCTAAAGCTAAAGCTCCAATACTTTGGCCACCTGATGTGAAGAACTGACTCCTTGGAAAAGCCCCTGATCCTGGGAAAGATTGAAGGCAGGAGGAGAAGGGGACGACAGAGGATGAGAGGGTTGGATGGCATCACCGACTCAATGGACATGAGCTGGAGCAAGCTCTGGGAGCTGGTGATGGACAGGGAGGCCTGGCGTGCTGCAGTCCATGGGGTTGAAAGGAGTCAGACACGACTGAGTGACTGAACTGACTGACTGACTGAGGAACCTCCTGTGTGTGGAATTTTCCCCTTTGTACAGGCGTATTTCACTTAGCATCGTATCCTCAAAGGTCGTTCACAAGGTCACCTTTCCCCAGCTTTTCCTCTCTTGTAGCTGCTTTCTAATCTCATAGTGTTGTGGTCAGAAAAGATGCTTGATATGATTTCAGTTTTCTTAAATTTGCCAAGGCTTGCTTCGTGGCCTCCATTGTGATCTGTTCTGGAGAATATCCCATGTGCACTTGAGAAGAATGTGCAGTGTGCTGCTTGGGGATAGAACACTACAGATATCACTTAAGTCCATCTGGCCCAATACGTCATTTAAGTCATCCGGCCTTATTGATTTTCTGTGTGGATGTTCAGTTCACTGATGTGAGTGGGATGTTAAAGTACCCCAGTATTATTGTGTTACTGTTGATTTCTCCTTATATACTTAGGTGCTCCTGTGTTGGGTATATATATATTTACAATTATTCTATCTTTTTCTTGGATTGATCCCTTGATTATTACGCAGTGTCCTTCTCCGTCTTTTGTAACAGCCTTTATGTTAAAGCCTATTTTGTCTGATATGAGTATTGCTACTCCAGCATTCTTTCAATTTCAATCGTCAATGGAATGCCTGTTTCCGTCTCCATGAGGTCACTTTTTTAGTGGCTAAATTGCATCTGCTTCACAAAACCATAGCTTACAGTGAATATTCAAACAGTGAGACGTGGCACAAGGTATTATTGGGTGGGACTCAAATCACACGACGCTGAGATCCCTGGGAAAGTTTAACAGCCTCACACAGAATCGCACTCTAAAATTACCAGTTTAAGGACTTGTTCATTCATTCCTTAGAACACCACTCACAGCATGTGTGTGAAGCGTCCTGTGTGTATAAACTCAATCATATTTACTTTATTCATGAGAATGACTCACCCTGGCAGAGACAGGGCCCTGGGCAGGCGCTTACAATGTGCCGCAGCCATAAGCCAGACTGGCTCCGTGGTGGCCGATTCTGGCCCCTGTGCTTCTGACCTGGTTCCCGAAAGTCAACCTTATCCTTCAGCTCCACACGAGAGCGCTTCCTGCCCTTGCTTTTTTTTTTTTTTCCTGTGAAAAGCAGAGTCTAACTACCATGCAATTTATTTCTGCATTGCAAAGCTGAGAAATATGAAAGCACCATGGGAAAAACACTGCTGTATTAATTTATGGTAGCAATTCTTGAGATAAAATACGGCACTAGAGTAATAGCTTTTATGACTGTGCAGTAAAAGTTAACAGAGCCAACAATGGCTTTCTGTTTAATTCTCTTCCAACTCTACAGACATAATTCTGCCTTCACCTGCATCACACTTTCCTGTGGTTTTCGCAGGGGACACACCTCCTCTTCCAAGAATCCCTGTACCTGCCAGGATGCATGGCCAGTGAAAGAAGAAGGATCCAGTAAACGGTCCAGTGGGAGTGGACTGGACTGAAGTAGGCATCAGGCTGGGTGTGCTCAGTGAGGTGACTTTCACCCCCTTCCTGCTTGACCACGGCAGCTGCCTGCTGTGAGAGCACTCTGATTTTCTGGCAAGCCTGGCAGTTACCCCAGGCTTTCACCATGCCCATAATGATGTTCTCTGTGGCCGTGAAAGGCAGCTCCTGCAGAACGCGCCGCTTGGTTACATTGGGGTATCCCACCAATCCTTCAGAAGTGTTCTGCAACATATTTAATACAGTATCTGCAGTGAGAAGGGCTTTCCTCATAGCTCAGTTGGTAAAGAATCCACCTGCAATGCAAGAAACCCCGGTTCGATTCCTGGGTTGGGATGATCCCCTGGAGAAGGGATAGGCAACCCACTCCAGTATTCTTGGGCTTCTCTTGCGGCTCAGCTGGTAAAGAATCTGCCTGCAATGCGGGAGACCTGGGTTCAATCCCTGGGTTGGCAAGATCCCCTGGAGAAGAGACTGGCTACTCACTCCAGTACTCTTGCCTGGAGAATCCCAGGGACAGAGGAGCCTGGTGGGCTGTAATCCATGGGGTCACAAAGAGTCGGACATGACTGAGCAACTTTCACTTTCTGCAGTGAGAAACGCCTCAGCCAAACTGATTCGTCAGTTGGCACGGTCATCAGGTGTGCGTTCAAACTACAGCACAGACGCTGTCTGCAGGGGTTCCACGACGAGGGTCATCAGGAGACGGGCCAGGCTGCGGCGCTGCTCTGAGCGTGTAGGGTTCTGCTGAAAGTGTTGCACTTGCGCCAATCTGCTGTTTTTCAAAGGATTCCTGCAACTCCTTGAGGTTTGCCAGGAGTCGTATGTCGGTACAAATCCTGTGCACCGATGCCCCCAAGCGAGTCAGCACAAAGAGCACCTCAACATCTACTTTTCGTGCATAGGTCTCCCCCGTGAAGATGAAAACCCTCTTGAATCCTGCCTTTTCTGTCACCGTCTTGTCAAGCTGCTCTCCCTTTTGATCACCTCCCTCGGAGAGCTGCAGGGAGCTGGCCTGGGTGCCGGTGGCGCCCTTCACACCTTGGAAGCACAGCTCATCCCGGACACGCTTCAGGTTCTGGAGATCCATGCCCAGATCCTAAATCCAGAGACAGCAACATTTCCCAACTGTGGTCAGCTGAGCAGGCTGGAAATGTGTGAAACCTAAGGTGGGAAGCTCGGCTCATTCCTTGGCAAAGTCGGCAAGCTGAGAGATCACCCTGGCAAGCTTTGGCAAAAGCAGGTCAAATGCATTTCTAAGAACAATGAGGTCTGTATTGTTTCCCACATAGCAGGGGGTGGCGCCAGGATGGATAATGCCAGCGGCTTTGGGGCAGCAGTGGGCAAACGTGTGCACGTGGACCATCAAAGCACGTGGTAACTGCTTCTCCTCCTCAGCTGCCATCTTGAAGTTGGGATTGTCCAGGTTAGATTTCACCTCCTGGATTTGTTCATCTGTGTTAGGTGAACCCAGTGTCTGCTCGGCCTCCGCCAGCCACAACCAGAGCTGCTGCCAGGTCTGAAGTTTGTACCTGTTACTAAACACGAAGCACATCTCTGGGCTGGAAAACAGGAGGCAAGCAATGAGCGGTAGCTGTCGTGCCTGCAGGCTGCCTCCTGCCCACCACGGTTGCCCCTCTGCCGCCATCCCAAACTCTGCACCCTGCTGGAACTGCCTGCCCTTGCTTTTGACCTCATCAGTGAATTCCTTCCAGCCGGTAACCTCTTCATGTCGACTATTTGATTCTCCAAAGAGAATGCTTTTCCCTTTGTCTCCATGGGATTTCTTTGGAAGGAATGATGCTAAAGCTGAAACTCCAGTACTTTGGCCACCTCATCCGAAGAGTTGACTCATTGGAAAAGACTCTGATGCTGGGAGGGATTGGAGGCAGGAGGAGAAGGGGACGTCCGAGGATGAGATGGCTGGATGGCATCACCGGCTCGATGGACGTGAGTCTGAGTGAACTCTAGGAGTTGGTGATGGACAGGGAGGCCTGGCGTGCTGCGAATCACGGGGTCACAAAGAGTCGGACACGACTGAGCTACTGAACTGAACTGAACTGAAATTGTCTCCATGTATTGACTGGTTTTTCACACTATTTGGCATTGGCTAAAATGTAACTTTCCTGAGAAATTGTGGGAAGGAATTCCTGCCTGGAAACCCAATGGGCAGTGTCTCCCCCTGTGGCCTCAAGAAGCAGCTTCCGGTCATATGTTCTGAAGGTCAGGGAGCAGACAGGAAGAAGAGCCACGAGACTTTCTCCCCACACTGTTCTCCTGACAGAGAGGGAGAAGAAGAGAAGTGAAAGTTGCTCAGTCGTGTCCGATTCTTTGCGACCCCATGGACTGTGGCCCGCCAGGCTCCTGTGTCTATGGGATTCTCCAGGCAAGAATACTGGAGTGTGTAGCCATTCCCTCCTCCAGGGGATCTTCCGAACCCAGGGATTGAACCCAGGTCTCCTGCATTGCAGGCAGATTATTTACCGTCTGAACCACTCGGGAAACCTGATGACAGAGAGGGAACCCCCACAAATGCCTGCATTCTCTCTTATGTGGTGTTGAAGAGATAAGGGTCCAGTCACTCTCTTAGCCTTTCAGGGGCAAAGGGCAATGAGATGTCAGAAGACTCAGCTGAGTCCTGACTCTCTCCAGGGTGGATGGGCATGGCACGGATGAAAGGGCCCACCTCGGGTGATAATTCGTTGCTGTTGTTGAGTCTCTCAGTTGTTTTTGACTTTCTTCAACCCCATGGACTACAGCACGCCGGGCTTCCCTGTCCTTCACTATCTCCCTCAGTTTGTTCAAACTCATGTCCATTAAGTTGCTGGTGCCATCCAAACATCTCACCCTCTGTCGTCCCCTTCTCTACCGCCTTCAATCTTTCCCAGCATCAGGGTCTTTTTCAGTAAGTCAGTTCTTCGCATCAGGTGGCCAAAGTATTGGAGCTTCATCTTCAGCATCAGTCCCTTCAATGAATATTCAGGACTGATTTCCTTTAGGATGGACTGGTTGGATCTCCTTGCAGTCCCAGGGACTCTCAAGAGTCTTCTCCAACACCACAGTTCAAAAGCATCAATTCTTCAGCATTCCGCCTCCTTTAGGGTCCAGCTCTCACATCCATACATGACTACTGGAAAACCATAGCATTGACTAGATGGACCTTTGTTGGCAAAGTGATGCCTCTGCTTTTTAATACGCTGAGGCTTTTCCTCCAGGAAGCAAGCGTCTTCTAATTTCATGGCTGCTGTCACCCCTACAGTGACTTTGGAGCCCAAGAAAATACAGTCTGTCACTGTTTCCATCTTCTCCTCACCTATTTGCTGTGAATAATAGCGATCGCCCTATCCAACTTGCATAACCCTCCAAGCCACCCTATGAGGTGGTTCTATCATCTTCACTTTAGGGGTGAGGAAATCGAGGCCCAAGCAATTTGTCTAAGAATGCACAGCCATGCCACAAAAAAGCAGAGCCAAGACTTGAGCTAGTCCACCGGGCTCCAGAGCCTGCATTTGTAACTACTGTGCAAAAGTGCCTTTCAAAGAGCGGCCTGATGACTGGCCTGGGCAGGGAGCCAGTGGGACCGCCAGGACAGCCACCTCTCATCTCCTTCCACGAGTCTCACAATGCCCCACTGTAATTATTCCTGTCTGCAGATGAAGAGGCTGAGGCTTAGCATGGGTATGGACCTCACCCAAGGTTAAGGTAGAGGTCAGTGCTGGGGTCCCAGCTGAGCCCTCGGAGAGTCTGAACAACCTGCCTGTACCGTTCTTCCTCCAGTTGCTGGGTGTTTTTATTGGATCGGCTCTATCTGAAGCACATAATGAAGTTGTCAAGAGAAGCAAGTTGCAAGGAGTTTATGACTTGCTTTTAAAATATAATCACACAGATGTAAGACACAGAAGTCTTCATGCTTGTGTGGGAGCCCTGAGATCCTCGAGGAGCTAGTGCCTCCCTGTGAGTGGCACTGCTGGGGCAATGCCAGGGAGAGGCTCACAGGCCCTCCATGGGTGCCAGACTTAGTGCCTTGGCGGCCCTGCCCTGGTCTAGGGATTTTGTCCCCAGGTTTGGGGGCCTGGGGACTCTTTCTGATGTAACATCACAATAACTGGCTTTAGAGTCAGTTTGGGGTTAGCCCCACCTTCTACTGAATCATGAACTGCGGGCATTGGGCTGGTAATCTGGTACCTCCACATCCCAGCGTTCGTCTCCTTGAAAGGAAGGGTACATTGGGGAGGATTCAGTGAGGTTCTATGAGTAAGGGGTTCCCTGTAAATGCTCTGTACAGGGGATTTTCTCCTTCAGGCTCTTGGGGATGAATGTGCACTGACCAAGCTCCCAACAGGCTCAGCCGTGGACCAGAACTGCAGCTAACTGGTTGACTGTGGGAAACAGAGTTGCCGTGGAAACGGTAACACGCAGGCCCGTGATCTTCCCTGCCTGGTGGCCACTGGGACCTCAGTTTCCCCCTGCGTGTAGTGGGAAGGCTACAGGAGCAGCCATGTGGGAAATGACCTTCAGAGCTAAATACACAAACACAGTCTTCTTTCTTTTTCTTTCTCCTTGTTTGCCCGCCATCCCCCACCCCCGATTCCCACCCCATTGGCAGGGATACGTGGGAAAGCCAAATAGGGTTGGTTCTAATGGTTAAAGTCGGGGAGCTAGTGAAGCCCAGGGCCCCTGCCTCCTCTGCAGGGGACAGGACCACTGGGACAGCACTGAGACCCACTGATAAAATGCTTAGTCCTTGGCGGTCCCTTCAAGAGACCATTCCTTCTCTCAAGTATAGTGGCTAGATCAGCAGTTAAGCCCCCAGTTCACTCAAAGTTCCAGTCCCAGCTCTTCTTAAATTAGCTGGGTGCTGCTGGGCAAATGCTTTTTGCATCTCTGAGCTTCAGCTCCTTCCTCTTGAATGGAGAGCCACAGCCTCCACCACCTGCCCTCAGCTTGGACCTATGCTCCCCTACCCTTCCAACAGTATTGCCTACTACCATTCAGCAGGGCTTCCCTAGTAGTTCAGATGGTAAAGCAATGCAGGAGCCCCAGCTTCAACCCCTGGGTCAGGAATATCCCTTAGAGAAAGAAACGGCAAACCCACTCCAGATTCTTGCCTGCAGAATTCCGTGGAGAGAGGAGCCTGGTGGGCTACAGTCCATGGGGTCGCAAAGAGTCGGACATGACTGAGCAACTAACACACACTCACACACGCGCGCACACACACACACACACACACACACGGTTCCTTAGGTTGCTTTGCACATTCTAATAGACTTGGGATGCACTCAGATCTCTGTGACTGAGGCCAGGCCACACACTCATCTCACAGGAACCCTCCTCCCGAGCCCCTTACATTTCTAGACAGGGGAGGTGGCCCAGGCCACGCTCAAAGCGGACATCTTCATCATCTGGAGAGTCAAGCTGGCAGGCACATTTGTGAAAACACAACTCTGGCCACAGTAAAAAAAAAAAAAAAAATTCTCCACACCTGTACCCCCAATATTTTATTGACTTTTAATAGAAAAATTGGAGAGAAAACATTTTCCATGTTCTTTGTTTTCCTGACTGAGCTGCTGAAATATTTTTCAGGTAGATACTTCTGGGAAAGAGTTTAGTTGAGTGATATAAATTAGTACATTGAAATGTCATCTGAGCTTCCTGAAAGCAATTTTCCATGGTTTGTTCTTGCTTAGATTTTATTAAAGTAACATTGGTGGGGGGTTTTCCACTAATGATAAAAAAGGATGTACAGTCATGATAAAGTATCTGGATAGCACAAAGAAGAAAATGAAAACTACCCACAGTTCCCCTCAAAGACAACCACTGCCAATAGGCTGACGTTAACTCTTTCCAGGAATATCTATGTACGGGCATATATAGAGAAACATAAAAGAATTGGATACAGTAACAGTGTTTTCATATATGGACACATGGTTCCTTTTATAAACTCCAGACTAAAATTGAATTTTAGTTTTCCAAAATATTTCATCTCATGTAAAACTCATTTTACTAGAATTTTATCAGTTTGATTAATAATATTTAGAGTTTTTCAGAGACAAGATAACAAATTTTACATAATACATACTTTATCTAAACACAGTTTTGTTTTTTTTTAAATGTGGGCTTGCACTGTATATTCTTGTGTGTAACTTGTTATTTTTTTTTTTAAGCTTTTTCCCATTTAAAAAGTAAGGGCATAAATAACATATGAATGTACAGTTCTGGGGACTTCCCTGGTGGACCACTAAGACCAGATGCAGCCAAATAAATAAATAACAAAGTAAAAATAAAATATCTAGAAAATGTACAGTTGTGTGAGAGTTGATCAGCACGTGTAGCCATGTAATTACCATTACAATCAGGATAAGGAATTTTGCCTGTCATTTGGCGGTCATCTAAAATATACCATCAAGCTTTCTGTCATTTGCAGGGCAATGATTTAACCAGTGTTTTTTTTTTTTTTTTTTTTTTTTGCTGGTCATTGGAGGTTGTTTACAATTTTCCTCTTACTGATTTGGCAATCTGAAGGAATGGAATGAATGAATGAAAGCGAGTGAAATCTGGGATTCTCATTTTCCTGCCGCTCTACCAAATGGTCTGGGCTTCTCCCTTCTCTGCTTGGAAAACTGCACATCCTGAGACCCAGCCCAGATGTTTCCCTCTGTGAAGCCCTCGCGATGCCAGACGGAGAGCTGGTTCCCCCTCTTCTGTGTTCCCAGGACACTCCGTCACACACTCTAGAGGGCCAGCATTGTGATAATCGGTTTCTCTTCCCCGCTCCAGGCTGGGAGCTGGGCGAACGGTGAAGCTTGGCAGTCTCCTGTTCCCCACATCTAGGCCGCGCCTGGTTCAGCGTGCTCGGTAAACGTTCACGAGGTGAGTGAACATTTCACCCTGTGGACAGTTTCAGTATTGGGCTGATCTCTTAGGATGCAGGTACCTTCTGAGCACGGCCGCAATATGAATTCAGCTGGTAACCTGGGGAGAGCTGGATTCTTACCTCTGTTCCAGACCCAGGATCAGGGGGTGCAAATTCACATTTATATGGAGTCTTTCAAATATTTATTGAATGAACAAACACATGAATGAAAGGTGTGGTCATGGACCTCTTAGCACCTGTTCTTGGTAAGCTCACAACCGGAACTCAAGGAAACCACCTCGGAAGACTTCACACTTCCGCTCACCGCTCCCCCCTCCCCTCCGCGCCCCCCCCCCGCCTCGCCCCATGCAGCCTTTTCTTAACAGGGTACCCTGGTGGCTTAGACTTAGCCAAGCAGTGGCCAGCATCGCTTGGCAACAATGCCCAGACACTTCAGCTTGTGATCCAGGAGACAGACCTTGAGCGGCAAGCACCTGCTTTAATTTAAAGTACACTAATTAATATCTGTATCTGCAAAGTCTAGCACAGGACTTGGTGCATAGAAGGCATTTTTAAACGTTTGAGCAAGGATGACATATGGATATGAAAAGGATAACAATGTTTGAGAAAGATAAAAATGCCCGTCATTCGCTGAGTACTTCCCGAGTCAGGTGACTCGGTGGCTCCCTACAAATTCCGTTTCTTAGAACAGCCCTGGGGTGGGTCTGTATCATTCATTCCCCCATTCCCCGTTGCTCAGGCCCACACTGCGGGGAGAAGCGTCTGCTGGAAGTTGAAGTTGGAGGGTCTGGCTCCAAAGTCTGCCTTCTCGGCGCAGCGACCAGGAGCGTCCACATCACGCTGCCACCTCTGTCTCCCCGGGTCTGCAGGTGAAGCTCGGTAAGGGGCCTTGCGTTGAGACCGCGTCCTTCCGAGTGGTGCAAGGATGGGCTCCTGGGCGGCTCCGGAGGCCTGTCCGCAGGCTGCGAGCCGGTGACTTGCAGCGGGGCGCGCTCTACCATCAGGTGTGGATGCAGCGGTGACCTTCGCCGTCAGAACCTGACTCCAGTGGACGCTCGATGACGACCGTTGGTGAACCCCCGCGGCTGTCAGCGGAGATCTGGAGACAGCCCCAGGCGGAAGATCCTGCCCAGGACGCGGCACAGACCCGGGACCCGGGAGCCCAGAGCCTCGGCTCGGCAACAGCGCACCCACTTGGGCGGGGCTCGGGGCGGGGCTCGAAATCGGCCCACCCACCTGGGGGTTGGGGGCGTGGCTCGGAATGGGGCTTGGGGCGGGGTCTGGGGCGGGGTTTGGGGCGTGGCTCCGGTCAGACCCAGCTAATCTGAGCTCGAGAGGCCAGCCCCCGCCACTGAGGAGGTGGTGGCACTTGCGCACTCCGCCGCCCCCGCGCGCCTCTCCGGGGCTGGGGGACGGGGCGGGGCGTGCCGGCGGCGCTCGGCGCTGACGCTGCGCCGACGCGCCCGACGTCGGGCACGTTGACGCCGGCGACGCGCCGCCGGGCCCGCTCCTCCTGCGCTCCGCCAGTGTCCGGCCGCGGGCCGGCCTCAGTGACTGGGGGCGGCGGGCCCGGGGCCGCGGGGCGCGGGGCGCGGGGCGCGGGGCGGGCGGCGGGCGGCGGGCTGCCTTCGTCGGGCCCGGAGCTCGCCTGGAGCGAGCAGCCGCCCGCGGAACGTCCTCGCCCGCTCCCGCCGGCGAGCAAGGTAAGGCAGCGGGGCACCGAGGCAGGGTCGGTGCGGAGCGGGGCCCCGGGCGGCGCACGGCTGCTTAGTGTCAGCGCCCCCGGGAGCGCGGGGCGCGGCCCGGGGGGACCCCCGGCGGACGGGCTCGCGGGGCAGTGCGCCGCCCCCCCACCCCCACCTCCCTGACCCCGGCGCCAGGTGACCCAGCGCTGGGCGCAGGGACGAGGACTCGGGGCCAGGCCGGGCTCCGTGGAGACCGGTCCCCTGCGCCCTGGGGTCCCCGCTGCTGCCGCACCGGGGCGCGGGTGCGAGCCGGGTAGAGGCGTCGTTCTCGTCCGGTGCGCGGTGCGCGGCTGGGCACCTCCGTCCCGGAGGTCCGCCGACCCCGGAGCACCGCCCCTCGCCCCGTCATTACATTTGAGACAGAGGAGCCTCTGGTAGTCTCACCCTTCACTTTTCCTCCATTCCTATTTATCCATCTCGACCCGCTATATTTCCATTGTGGAATATTTTGGGGGGGAGGGAGTGGGGTGGTGGGGGGAGAGGCTGTGACCTTACATAAGTGAGGTTGACTGACCAACCAGCGGAGTCTTTGCAAATGCACCTCTCGCAGTCCGTAACGAGCCTAGTTCCCGTTTAGCGCTCACCAAATCCAGCCCAAGAATCCGGGGAGCTAGTCGGTCCTTCCCCGGAGCTGACTGTACACATTCCTGTAAGATGCCTGATGGGTTTTGTACTTGTCAGTTTTACTGACTGTATGCTCCTTCTGTGCTTTTTCCTGAAACATGATTGGGTGGCACGTGTTTTGACTTTCTACCTCCCTCGCCGCTCCCCGCCCCACCCCCCCCAACCGGGAAATAAGAAAGGAGGAAAAAAAAAAAGGGGGGGTTACAGAAGCACGCTTGTTTCTCAACAATCAGAAAGTACGGCTTTGCAAACAAAATGCCACAAGGGTTGTCCCTTATGTGAGGGGTAGTCTTTTTGGTCTTTACCCACCCCTTCACTGATGATCGTCAGTATTCATGTCTTCATCTTGGGTGTGCCTTGCACTTCGGATAGGCCTGTGTGTATTTTCCCAGCGTACTTCTCTCTACAGAGCCTAGCAGTCAGATCTGGAAATAGTAAGGCCTTTCATTTATCAGCTCCAGATAGCTAGAAAGTTGCAGCTTTGTAGAAGCCTTTATTTAGAAGCGCCCCATGACGGTGGTCCGGGTCTTTTGTTTCCAAGATGATGTGCGAGGTGATGCCGACCATCAGTGAAGCCGAAGGCCCCCCGGGAGGAAGTGGGAGCCAAGGGTCCAGCTCCCCTTCGCAGCCGGATGCGGACTCACATTTTGAACAGTTGATGGTGTCCATGCTGGAAGAGAGGGACCGTCTTCTCGACACGCTGAGAGAGACCCAAGAAACGCTGGCATTAACCCAGGGGAAACTGCATGAGGTTGGTCACGAAAGAGATTCCTTGCAGAGGCAGCTCAATACTGCGCTTCCACAGGTATGGATGACTTTCCCCTGCAGGTTTTTGTCTAAATGCTTTTTTTGGGGGGGCATGCTGCTATTTTAGATGTGTATTTTGCCATCATCACTTGCGCAGCGGTGGTTCTGTTATTTGTAAGTCACATACAGATAGAGTTCCTGGGGGATTAAACGTCTTAGCTAGAGCAAACTCGTGTACTGTCGAGTCCTGTGAAGACACCTTATCGGTCCTGTTCATCTCTTTGGGGGGTCAGCAGAAGGAGCCGCCTAGATTTGGAGAAGCGCTGCAGAGTTTTGGAAAAAAGGGCCACCAAGTAACGAGTCTCTGCGATGCCTTCTGCTTTGTTGCCGTAAGCCTTTCCCCTCCTAATCGTGTGACTCTGTGGGTTGCATCATGGATTTCCAGTTTCCTAATGCAGTGTCCTGGACAAATGGAATGGATCTCCCAGGAAGAATATATTTACAGTCTGCCTTTCTCAGCAGCCAGGTGCTTTGTAAGTCAAGTTTGTTTCAGAGGATAGAAGATGGGTTCCTTCGGCACTTTCTCTTTAGCAGCTGAAGATTATAAAGTTCACAGTCACAACAAGGTTTTTCATCTAAGGGTATTGCGTTTAGAGCCGTGTCTCCAGGCCTTTTCTTGCGGCGCCGAGTGAGGATCTGATGATAGGTGCAGGGAGGTGTCAGCTGAAGACTGTGAGGTGGGTGGCGCAGTGTAGCGGGAGCCGTGAAGTTTCCTCGGGTGTTTATGGCTGCGGAGGCGCCGTTTGGCTTACTCATGATAGGCGCCTTTATGGTGCCGTCAGATAGACCTGAATAAGCGTGCGTGCATTCTCTCGTGATGGGTCTGTGGTGGTAAATTAGTAAATGAATAATTACTAGCCTTAATGCATTTCTTGGCTTTCGTCAAGTCTCCTGAAAGATTGATAAGCCAAACATGTGGACTTCCTCTTTAGCAACAGGAATTTTATGGCAGTGCTATGACGTTCCTTCTCTGTCAGACATGAGAATCATGGAAGTGTTTTTCCCATTTGAGTCTTGTAAATTACCAGGTTTGTTTGGGTCCAGTGTTATCACCAGTAACACTGTCTCTAGGAGATCGTGAAGGACTGGTGTGCTGCAGCCCACGGGGTCACAAAGAGCTGGACACGACTTAGACTTGAACAGCCGCCGCCGCCACCACCACGGGCCTCGAAGGATTGCCCAGGTTGTGCTTTACTGGGCTTTCGTTGTAGTGTTTGTAAGTCTTTTCAGTACTTGGGCATTTTTCTTTTGTTTTTTCATAATTGTATTTGTCTTGTAATTTGAGGTGCAGCCGCGGACGTCTAGTCTTTTGAGGGATAAACACAGGGATGAAACAGGGAAGGGCTGTGAGTGTTGTCGAGTCCAGTCTCTCGCAGTGGAGCTTGTCACACCAGCAGGGGGACAGTTGCTCAGCTGCTCCGTGGTGTAGCCTGGAAATGCCTTGTTGAGTGAAGAATGCGATGACGTCACCGCTCACCTACTGAGCGCCTGAGTCCAACGTTTTAGAAACACGGGAACCAACAAGTAAGCCTTACTTGGAACCTTCCCTTTCTTGGCATCTGTAGTCTGTTTGGTGGCTAATTGTGTGACCAGGTAGGCGTGTGAATTAACTCCTGCCAGATTATGTAGGAAGTAACAATGTACTTAAAAAAAAAAAACACTGTACTGTAACAGAACATAGGTCAGAGAAATTCACACATCTTAAGTGTACATTGCAGTGAATTTTTCACCCAGTGAACACACTCTTGTAATTACTGCCTGGACCGAGAAAAGAACGTTCTCAGGCTTCCCAGGAGCCCCTCCCACCCGCTCCCAGGATCTCTCCCAGAGCTAACCGGAGTCTTTTCATCATTGATTAATTTGATGTTCTTAACTTTATGTATGTGAAAGTAATGTGTACATTTATTTCCTGACTTTCATTCAGCGTCATCTTTGCGAGCTCTGTCCGTGCAGGTTTGTCTGTTCCCATCTGCTATGTAACCCAGTGTATGAATGTCCCATCGGGCTTCCCAGACAGCTCGGTGGTAAAGAACCCACCTGCCAATCCAGGAGTCGCAGGTTTGACCCCTAGGTTGGGAAAATTTCCTGGAGTAGGAAATGGCAACCCGCTCCAGTATTCTAGCCTGGAAAATTCCATGGAGAGAGGAGCCTGGTGGGCGGTATAGTCCACGGGGTCGCAGAGAGGTGGACACGACTGAGCACATGCATGAGTGTACCGTAATGTACTCTTCCTGTTGCTCGTGGCATCTGAGTCGTTTCTAGGCTTCACAGATGCTGCCCTGAGTGTTCTCCCTTGCTGTTTGGTGTGGATGTGAATGCGTTTCTGTTGGGTGTGTTCAAAGGCGTAGCACTGCCAGGGGATGGAGTATGTTCTACCCAAGGTGGTTGTCCCGCCTGCCCCCCGCGCCCCCGCCCCCGCCCCGGGTGAGCCTCCGGTGGCTCTGCCCCTTGCTGTCTTTGGTTCTGGCTGTAGCTGTCTGGGGGTGTTGAACAGTTGCAGCTCCGTGGGGTGGGACCTTGCCACTCCCTGTCCATCCCCGCGCCGCCCGCCCCCAAGCAGGCAGAGCCGCTGCTTCTCTGTGGGCGTTTGGTGCCATGTGCATACCTTTTTTGATGAAATAATTGCCTTTTGCCCATTTTTCAGTTGGATTGTCTGTTTTGTTTCTTGTTGAATTTAGGAGTTCTTTTTATATACTCTGAGTACTTGTATGGCAGTTTTTTGTTGTTTTTTTTTACTTTCTTGAGTGTGTTTGCCTTTATTCTCTCTTAGTGGTGTCCTTTAAAAAATATGTCTTACTTTAATGTATCCGAGGTGACCAGTCTTTTCAGTAATCTTTAATGCACTTGTGGCCATTGAAAGATATTAACATGAAGCTGTATGAAGATACCACCTTGTAAAAGCTCTATTGTTTATCTTTTACGGTTGGATCTGTAATCCATCCGAAGTTGGTTTTTGTTTGGCTGGTTGTTGGTGTGAGATAGGGGCCTTGATTCCTCTTTTGATCTTCTAAGATATGGGTGTCCAGTTGTAAATTTTCTTTTTTAAACTATCCTTTCCCCAGTGTCATCTCTGTTGTAAATCAAGTGACTGTAAGCGTGTGGGTCTGTTTCTGGACTCCCCTCTGCTTCATTCATCTTGTTGTCTCTTTTGCACAAACGCCACACTGCCTAAATTACTGTTGACTTAGTATTCATATCTGGTGATTTATATCCTACAGCTGAGTCCTTAATCAGTATTACCTTGGCTAATCTTGACCCTTTGCATTTTCAGATAAGTTTAGAATCTACTTGGCCGTCTTTCCCCAGAAAATGCTGGGATTTTAGTTAAGGTTGAATTTAATTTGTTGACCAGTGTGGGGAGAAATGACATCTTTTTAATGTCGTTCTTATAATCCATGAACACAATACATATAGCTCTCCATTTTTTTAGATCTTTATCTTAAAAGTTTATAGTTTGCTGTATGTCTTGCACATGTTTAATTAGATATATGTTCAATGCCATTATAAATGACTAATATGTAGAGATAGAATTGATTTTTCTGTATTCACTTGCTGAATCCATTTATTTCAAATAATTGTTGTATTTTTTTATCTGTACACAATTATGTCTGCAAATAAGTGCTTTGTTTTTCCCCTTTCTAACGGTGATAACCCTTCTCTTTTTCTTGCCTTATTGTACTGACTAGGATCTCCAGTACAGTGGTGAGCAGAAGTAGGCTAAGTATCCTTGTCTCTTTCCCATTATCAGAGGAAAAGCTTTCAGTATTTCACCATCACATATGGTATTAGCTTTTTGGTAGATATTTTTATCAAAATATGTAAATTCTCCTGTTGGTTTGATAAGAGTTTTTTTTTTTAGTCATGAACTAAAATTATTACATTACATTTTCTTAAGTTTATTTTTCTGCAGATTTTGAAACAGTCAGATGATTTTTCTTTTATGTGGTGATTTAACTTTAAAAAATTTTTGTGATTCTAAAACAATCCCAACCTGATCTTGGTGTATTCTCCTTGTTGTTGGACTTTTTGTTAGTGTTTTATTTATAATTATTTCATCTGTACTCAGAGTCTGTAATTTTACTTTCTTGTACTTCTCTTCCTTGTTGGTTTTAGTATCAAGGTTATGCTAGTCTTATAAAACAAGGTGGAGAGTGTTCCTTGTTTACCCCCAGAGTTCCTGTGAGATTGCTGTTTTCTTTCCTAGATTTTTGGAAGAATTGGTTGGAAAACCAGTTGGTTTCATTGTCAGGAGGCTTTTAATTTCAGATTTAACTTTTTTCATGCAAACAAAATTTTCTGACTTTGGGTGTCTTCTTGGGTCTGTTTAGGTAAAGCGTTTCGCCCCTGCTGGGAATTTACTGAGGCGAGCAGACTCTCCAGTTAGTAAGTGGACTGTGGTTCATAACATCTTTCTTATCTGCAAGATGTGTTGGCGCCCCTTTTAAAAATCCCTGATGCTGGTGATTTGTGCTTTGTCTCTTTTTCTTACTCAGTCTGTCTGGTTTCATCAGTTTTATCAGTCCTTTCGAAGAGCCAACTTTTTCGGCTCTGTTCTTAGAAACTTCATATGTGTTTTCTGTTTCTGCATTTTCTGCTCCTTTTTCTTTCATCTGCCTTGTGCTTCGTTTGCTTTTCTTTTTTTCTGGTTTTTGGGGATAGAGGCTTAATTGATTTTTAGCCTTCCTTCTTTTCCAGTATTTGTGTTTAAGGTTTTAAGTTACTGTCTAAACACAATTCACTGCATCCCGCAAATCTGAATAAGCCAAATTTTCATTATCTTTCATGTAGAAGTATTTTCTAATTTTCATTGTGTTTTTTAAAATTATTATTCATGAAGTTCTTAAAGAAGTATGTCATTTAACTTCCCAGTGTTGGGGAGGTTTTTCTAGTGACCCTTTCTTAATTTCTGGCCTAGTTCCATGAAGAGCCCCGTCATCATCTTTTTGGGCTACTGTCTTAAATACTGTGGACTAGCTTGTGAACAACAGAAAGTTGCTTCTTGTAGTCCTGGAGGCGGGGGAAGTCCCAAGATCAAGGTGCCAGCAGGCGCCACGTCTGCTGAAGCCTGTTTCCTGGGTTCTAGACTGCCCGCTTCTCCCTGTCCTCAGCACGGTAGCCCGTTCCCTCCTGCCCTGATGCTCTCCCAGAGTCCCTGCCTCCTAGTATCATCACCGCGTGCGGGGTGAAGTTTGAGGGTACATAAACTGTCAGCCCATTGCAATCCATAAGAGTTATTCCAGTAATAATCCCTGTGTTATTTCAGTCCTTTGAAATAATTCGAGCTTTCCTAATGGCCCAATATATATTCATTTTGTTATGTGTTCCTTGGGCACTTGAAAATAACGTGTATCAGTGGGAATGCAGTGGCCCATGTTGTATTAATTAATCAGGTTTGTTAATCATGTAATTCAGATTCTGGTAGCCACGTTGAATCAAGCAGAAATAGGTGAAATTAACTATAATAAATTTTATTTAACACACCCAAAATATTACCGTTCCAGTGTGTAATCAGCATGATAAAACCTAATGAAACATTTTGCATTCTTTTTCCACACTAAGTCTTCAAAATCCAGTGTGTGTTTCAGGCTTGCAGCACATCCCACTGTGGAGCCAGCCGCGTTTCAGGTGCTTCGTGGCTGCAGGTGACTGCACCCCGGGGGCCTCGTTCCGAGGTGTGTCTTTACCGTCTCCCGCTGCGCTGATGGGCTTGGCTGCTACCCCTTTTCTACTTCAGCCGGTCTTGTGTGTTGACACTGCGAGGTCATGTTACTGGGCAGACTCACATTTAGGCTCCCCGTCTTCTTCTAGGCTGGACTGGAAGCAGCATGAGGCGCCCTTTTCTCGCCAGCAGCGCTTCCTCCGTCAGGCGCTGTCTGGCAGTGAGGCTGCCGCGTGGGTTTCTGCCCGTGTCGGCCTGGGTGCCTTGCATAACGTGTGCATCGTGTCTGGTTTTCCCTTTAATCAGCTTGGCGCTGCTGATCTTTTAGTGAGAGTGCTGCCCTGTTTGTAGCTGTGATATTTCCGGCTGCAGATGCCTTGTCCGAGTTCTGTCTGTCCCGCCTCCTCTCTGCCCTGCCCTCTTGCCTTCTTCAGGAGCGTGCAGCGCTCTCGTAGCTGCGCCCCTCTGTCAGCTTGTGGGTGTGCGTTCGCGCACACAGCGTGCGTTCCACGTTCAAGTCTAACTTCCTCCCTGACAGGACTGTTTCCTCCTTGTCTCTGTTATCCTGTAAAATTTTAGAGACGTTTTTGACATTATCGTCGTTTTGTAGAGTCAATATTTACCCTCACAGTTAACCTCATTGTTGGTCTTCACTTGCTTTTTATATTTCCGTCAGAGACTACTTTTCTCTTTCCCAAAGAACTGCCTTCATATTTTTTTAGTTCACGTCTGTGGGCGATGAGTTGTCTCGTTTCCATTTGCCCTAAAAGTCTGTATTTTGCTTTCACTTTCGAAGAGTGGTTTTGTTGGGTGTAGAACTCCAGGTTGGTGGCTGTTTGTTTCGCAGCATTTTACAGATGCCACTCCATTATCTTCTGACTTCCTTGTTCTTGAAAAGTCAGCTCTCAGTGTTGTTGTGCCATTAAAAGCCACACCTTTTTTCCTCTCAGCGCTTTGACATTTTCTTTTTGCCTTAGGCACCCGCAGAGCTGCTGAAACCAATGTGTGGTTTTCATTTTTGAGTCAATGGTCTGATTCTGGAACCAATTCTTGCCACTGTCCCTGTCAGTCAGTTCAGTCGCTCGGTGTCTGACCCGTTGCGACCCCATGGACTGCAGCACGCCAGGCTTCCCTGTCCTTCACCATCTCCCGGAGCTTGCTCAAGGTCATGTCCATCGAGTTGGTGATGCCATCCAGACATCTCATCTTCTCCTCCTTCCCTTCTCCTCCTGCCTTCGATCTTCCCCAGCATCAGGGTCTTTTCCAGTGAGTCAGCTCTTTGCATCAGGTGGCCAAAGTATTGGAACTTCAGCATCAGTCCTTCCGATGAATATTCAGGACTGATTTCCTTTAGGATGGACTAGTCGGATCTCCTTGCTGTCCAGGGGACTCTCAAGAGTCTTCTCCAACACCACAGTTCAAAAGCATCAATTCTTCAGTACTCAGCTTTCTTTACAGTCCGACTCTCACATCCACACACGGCTACTGGAAACCCCGTAGCTTTGACCGAATGGGCCTGTGTCAGCAAAGCAGCATCTCTGCTGTTTCGAGTGCCGTCTAGGTTTGTCACGGCTTTCCTTCCGAGGAGCGAGCATCTTTCGATTTCACCGTCTGCAGTGATTTTGGAGCCCAAGAAGATAAAGTCTGTCACTGTTCCGTTGTTTTCCCATTTATTTGCCATGAAGTGATAGGAGCGGATGCCATCATCTTCATTTTTTGAAATGTTGAGTTTTATGCCAGCTTTTTCACTCTCCTCTTTCACTTTCATTCAGAGGCTCTTTAGTTTCAGTCCCTGCAGGCACTTCTTATTCCCCTTTCTGTCTTATTCCCCTTTCTCTCCACTGTGAGGGGCCCCATTTATAGGTTTTAACAACGTAGTTTAACAGCCGGCTCCTTCGATACATTCTGTACTTTTTTCCCTCTTTTTTTTTTTTTTTTAACTGATCCATCCTTCAGTTCACTGATCCTCTCTTCAGCTATGTCCAGTTTGATGTTAAGCCCAGAGACTGAGTTCTTAAATTCAGTCACTGTTACTGTAAAGTTCTAGAGTCGGTTTTGATTCTCAGAAATGTCTCCTTTTGTCAGGCATGTTTTTGAGCAGGTGATGTTTGCATCTGACGCCTCCAGCACAGCTCTGACATGCCGACACACCTCTGACACTCCTGGATCTGACTCAGTTCTTTTTCTCTTGGTCCTGTTTATTGTCACACCCTTTTTTGATTTTTGGTTGCATGTTGGACATTATGTTTGGAGAACCCTAGAGGTTCTGAGTGATGCTGTATTCTCTAGTTTGCTCTGACACAGATCTCCAGGAGGGGACAGAGCTCTCTGTTCACTCAGGGCCTGAGTGGCTTGAGGCTGGGGGGTCCTTGAAAGCTCAGTCTCAGCAGCCTTCACCCACCTCCTCCCACCCCCCCAAGCCCCTGGGAGGAACCCTCCAGCGGCTCTGTCTGGAGGCTGGAGTGCCTCCCAGGGACCCCCCTTCTCACCAGGTCCTGAAGCCGCTGCCTCCTGAACACCACGAGGTGACTGATGCTCAGCGCTCAGCCGGTTTGGGCAGAGTGTTGGGCACGTGTTCCGTGCCTCTCTTTTTCTTGGGGAGCTTGGTCTCTAACGTCCAGCCCGAGTTGTCAGGCCTGCGCTCGAATTTTTGTCTTCCCAGCCCGGGGAGCCGCCCAGAGCTGTGTTAGCCAGTCCCTCTGCTGGACTTACCCCCGGCCTCTGCCCCCAGAGTGGCTGTGCTCAGAGCCCCGAGGGAAGGCGCGGCCCTCTCAGTCTCGCTAATTCCCTTGTTTGGAATCTTAGGTTGTGGCTGCCTGAGGACCTCTTTTAAACTGTATTTAGCTTTTCTAGCTCTTGGTAGGCTGACTTAAAGCTGTTTGTGTCTGTGACTGGAAGTGGGGATGCCCTGGGTGTCTTCTTTCGTCTGAAGCCACATTTGAGTGACTGTGAGTGATAGTTGCTCAGTCATGCCTGATACTTTGCAACCCCATGGACTGTAGCCTGCCAGGCTCCTCTGTTCACGGAATTCTCCAGGCAAGATTGGAGAACCCACTGGAGAGGGTTGCCATTTCCTTCTCCAGGGGGTCCTCCCGACCCAGGGATCCTGCATTGCAGGGGAGTCTTTCCCATCTGAGCCGCCAGGGGAAGCCGCATGGAGCCGTCACAGTGATACAGGAGAAGACAAGAGCCGGGGTCCTGGCCTGGCATCCAGGGTGGTGCTTCTACTCAGAGTCCCCAGCTCGCCCGGGCTGTTTCAGTGTTGCTTGAACTTGGGAAGAAGGTGGAGCCCGCAGCCACGCCGCCTGGGAACAGAGGGTCCAGTCCCCCCTCTTCCTCCGCCCCTGCCAGCCCAGGCGGCCTTGCGATGACGCTGCTGGCGGTGGAGAAGGAGGCTGAGGAGGGAGGGGTCCTGGGACTCTGTGACGTGGTCACACGCGGGTTTTCTTTTTCATTTTGGAAAAAATGACTGCTTTTAGTGTCCCCTCCAGTTCCACTTGAAGGTTGAAAATGGAGATTGTATTCTCAAAGTTGAGCGCAGTGATTTTACAGTCTTTTTGAGAGCAACAGTTGAGGTTTTAAAAAGACGTCTCAGAGAACCCCAGTAGATGAAGCCAGGAGGAGAGAGAGTGCTCGGGGCCCACTGCGGGCGGGAGCCCGGGCTGTGCTCTGTCTCTCCCAGAGGCTGGGATCGCTGGGACGGGCGGACCCAGCACCCCAGCACCCTGGGGACCGAGTCCTCCGGTGACTGCAGAGGCCGGGCTGGGCCAGGAGCAGGGCAGACTGTGCCCGCTGAGTGGAGAGCCGCCAGGGTAGGAGGGGGCCCGGAGAGGGGGTGGGCGCCTCGGGGGTACACAGAGGGGCAGCCCCTGGCGAGGTCTGGGGGCCGCTGGCTGGCGCAGCTCGAGGCAGGGCCGCCCCTGAACCTCCGCCGTGCGGCCCCCACAGGGCATAGTCGTCCGGCAGCCCAGGGTCAAAGTGAAGAGGGTGAGTCGCAGCCCGTTGAATGAACCCCTGTCCCCACTGTGGGTTCATTTTCAGTGCCTGGAGTGAGGTGGGTGAAGTGAGTGAGCCAGTCAGGGAGGACCGAGCTCAGGGTCAGAGTGAGGGGCAGCTCATGCGGCGAGTCCTCCTCGCCCAGGTGCGTTCTGGGCACTCAGGTTCAGGGGTGCCCTTTCAGTGGCCTCACTGGAGGCGTGCTTGGGGGGTGGAGGGGGCAGAAGCCCACTTAGAAGATATGCTCATTCCTGGTGGTGGTGGTTTCTGAAGCCATTTATACTGTTGGGTTTGACTGCGACCCAGTACCCTTGCAGGGTTCTGTGCGATGGTGGCCCTGGGCTGTGGGCACGGCCCTCCTCCTCCCACAGCCCACACTCCCCCGCAGCCCGCACTCCCCGCAGCCCGCACTCTCCGCAGCCCACACTCCCCCCTCCCCACGCTCCCCCACATCCCACACTCCCCCATGCCCCACATGCCCCGCAGCCCACACTCCCCCACAGCCCACACTCCCCCCGCAGCCCACACTCCCCGCAGCCCACACTCCCCGCAGCCCACACTCCCCCACGTCCCACACTCCCTCCCCCACGTCCCACACTCCCCCGTGCCCCACACTCCCTGCAGCTCACACTCCCCTGCCCCGTCATACTCCCCCGCAGCCTTTTGGTGGCTCCTCCCCTCTCTGCACCCTGGACGCTGGCCTGCGCCCCGCCGTCCCCCCCCCCCAACCTGTTCCCACGGTCTGGGTCCAGGAGACTTGCGCTCTCCCAGGTCCTGGCCTGGCGCACACGCCCGCCTCCTGTGGGTGGGCTGTGGGCCTGTGATTCTTGACTCTTGGAGCCGCCTCCAGGGTCCGCTGGTGAGATCTGGTTGACCCAAGGAGGTTGACCCCAGTCGCGCTGGGTTAGAGGTCATCCCTCACGTGATACGTTTTGCCTTTGGGAATATGTTCTCTCAGGGGAGGCCATTCTTCTGACCTTGTCCCCTGCTTGCTAACTCTTAGCTCCTGCTAAGAAACCTGGCAACTAACTCTTTCAAAGAACCAGCTCGACCCTGTGTATAAAACTCCTCTAAAACTCCTCCAAAACGCTCATATTCCAACGCAGTTTTATTTCTGCTAAGGAAACGGTTCTTAAAGTGGAAATAACGTGTCGCTCAAGCTCCGCAGGGTCAGTGGCTCGTTCCGGCCTCCCAGCCTACCTCCCTGCTCCCGCTTCTGGCCTTGCTTCGGGGCGGAGTGGTTTCAGGCGGCCAGCTCTCATGGAGGAAGGTGGACTCACCGGGCTGCGGCGGTGATTTCAGGCCCCTCTTCGACTCGGCACTGCTGCTGGTCCTCGGGGACCTCCTAGGGCCCTGGGGCCCCTTGGCGTTCCTGCCACCTCTCTTCTAACCCTGGAAGTTGCAGAGGAGATTCCTCGGTGCTCAGTCCTCCGTTTATCCACTGGTTCGCCTCTTAGGGAGCGCCCCTCGCCGTTCCTTCTCTCTCGGCCCCTGTGGACACTGGCATTGGTGTTCGTCTGGCGTGTTCATCCGCTGTCGTCTTCTTTCCAGAGACGGGCACCTTGAGCCCCTTGGATTGGCTCCTGCGGCCTTGGGCCAAGGCCCCGTTAGTCCCTGAACGTCTTCTTTTCTGGCACAAAACCTGTCCCAGGCCCTCACTGTGTGTTTCCTGCCTCAGGTCTAGGCTCATCCCTCTGAGAAGCCCCGGTGCCTTTCCGTGGGGAGGGATTTGGGATCAGCACCTGGGGCTCAGGTGGGCTCATTGTCACAGGGGTGAGCATCTCTCAGGTCCTTCTGGGGAACAGAGCCAGACAGAATGCTCATTTTCTAAGAACCCTGGATTTCACATTGTTATTTCCTTAAATTAAAATGGAGCCTTTCCACTTTATTTTATATTTATTCTTATTTTACACCGAGTTTTGATGTCTAATGATATTAGCATTATTTTCTTTGTCCTATGATGTACATGAAATATTTTCAACATTTTATTACCATACTATGGTAATGACCCTACTGTATGAAGCTTTAGAGTTTCTTTGCAGTTGATTTGGGCCTTAGAATAAACGTATCTGAAGAACGTATAGATAGAATAACAGATTTTAAAGCAATGTGAGGTAACATGAACCACACGAATAAAATTTGATACACAATTAGGTTCATTTTTTTCTGTTTATTCTTAATTTTAGGCTTTGCATTTTTTCTTTTGGAGTTAATGTTTCTCAAATACATAAAGTGTTTACTTGGCTCAAAATTCAGAGTTGTAGGAAAAGGCACCCTCAGACACCCAGCGTCTCCTGTCCCACCCGGCCCTTTGCAGGTGAGGCGCTGGCGTCCTTGCCGAGTACACGGTCCTGGGTCCTGTCTGTGGAGCAGTGAGCAGCGGTGCCCCCCTCACTCTCGAAGGGAGACAGTGAAGGTTCGCTGCCTGCTGTTGCTAATTAGATGCAGACAAAATGCTTCCACTTTGTAGGTTTTCCCTGTGGCCGAAAGTGAGCTCTTGGCTGAGGTTGGCAGGTTGGATCATGGTTCCTTGGCAAGGAAGGTCCACCCAGGGAGTTCTTATTCTTGGCTAGCTGGGTCTCATTCTTATTCTGTGGGGAGGTTTCATTTTGCTCTGAAAATGAACTTGGGAACTTGCAGCCTCCCTTGAATTTCCAAGGTTTTCTGCTTTGCACGTGGGCCAGTTATCCGCCCTGCCTGTGTAATCTGAAGCCTTTCCCAACAGTGGCAGGAGCATCGACCTCAGGCAGTGGCCGATCGATATTCAGAGCCATCAATCTCTCTTAAAACCAGAAGGTGCTGTTAGAAGCCGGGCCCCCCGCTCTCCTCCCCACTTGTAAAGTGGTTCACGGGAGACATGAATGCCAGGTAAGGTCAGGTCCTCTGTTCCCTAAAGTGGAAACCCATGTGGCTGGGGATGCGTTTCCAGTAGTCTGAGTATTCACTTGAGCAGTCTGATGTGGTATTTGTTTTCACGCACATCACAACGTAAAATAGGACTTCATTCATGGCTGCATGTGAAATCAGTTGGGCCAGAGGGTTGAAGAAGGTTTGTGTAGAGTTTTATTTTGCTGTTTGGTGGCTCAGCTCCTTTTCCTCCCCTGTCGGCCAGCTGGCCCGTTGCCCCTGCCCGCGCAGTCTGCAGGCGTTTCACCCAGAAACAGCACGCCTCTGTCCTCAAGCCGACGATGGGGGCACCAGGTCTCTCACACTCGGGCCTGGGCCTGTGTTCGGGTAGATCGACGCGCGTGTGCACACCCGCCCCCGACCCCAGGTCAGAGTCAGGGCGGGAGCACTTCCGAGGAAAGCAGCCTGCTCAGGCCGGGTCGCTGGGACTTTCCTGGTCAGCTTCGTCAGTCCCCTCGCGGAGGTGGGCCTTCGGCATTCTCATCAGTGAGGGGCCGTGGCTGTTCCTTTTCATCTAGCTGTTCTTAATGTCTGCTGAAGCTCCAGTGCTTTGGCCACCTCATGCGAAGAGTTGACTCATTGGAAAAGACCCTGATGCTGGGAGGGATTGGGGGCAGGAGGAGAAGGGGACGACAGAGGATGAGATGGTTGGATGGCATCACCAACTCGATGGACGTGAGTCTGAGTGAACTCTGGGAGATGGTGATGGACAGGGAGGCCTGGAGTCGGGCACGACTGAGCGACGGAACTCAACTGAGCTGAATGTCTGCCGTGGGTTAGGCGTTGTCTCAGGGCTGTGTGGATGCATGTTGAGGGAGATTAGGTAAAAATAGCCAACTTTTATTGCCTCTGACCCTTTAAGAGTTGAAGTGTAATCAGTTGACTTACTATCTGTTAGTTTCAGGTGTACAGCAGAATGATTGGGCTGCACACGTATATGTCCGTATTCTTTTTCAGATTCTCCCCACATCAGGCACTAACGACTGCTGGCTGCGCCCCCTGAGCTCAGGGGGCCCCTGCTCGCTACCCGTTTCGCACGTGCTAGTGCGTGCGTGTTGGTCGCAGATCCCTCGTCTGCCCCGGCCCATCATCCGGCCCCATCCTCCCCTTGGGATCCACGAGACTGTTTTCTTTGCCTGTGGGTCTGTTTCTGTTTTGTATACAAGTTCATTTGTATCTTTTTGTTTTTGTTTTTGGCTGTGCTAAGCAGGGCATGGGGTCTTAGTTTCCTGGACCACAGGTGGAGCTCGTGGCCTCTGCAGTGGAAGCGTGGAGTCTGACCCAGTGGCCCACCAGGCGATTCCCGTGTCTTCTTTTTTTAAACTTAATTCCACCTATAAGTGATAGGCAACAGCCTCTAAGCCTCTCTATGTGAATTATCTCAGCGAAGTCTCAAAATGATACTACAGAGTATGCTTCAAACAGTGCCGTTTGGTACTGTTCATTTCAGTACCGCTCTGCTAACAGTGCCACTGATAGGGAGCAAGGCGCTATAACGTGCCCCCCTACAGATGAAGGGACCGAGGCGCCGGGAGCGGGCCGGCCACGCTGGTGGTCAGTGCTGGCCCCCAGGCATCCTGACTGCAGGGTTCCTCCCACAGGAGGAGGTGGGGGTGGGCAGGGGGCCCCCAGGGCCAGCGGGGCTGGTCCAGGGAGGGCCAGGGTTTGCTGCTTCTTCCGTGGAGGGTCTCTGTGTCCCTGTGGGCTCAGCCCCAGCCCCTCCACGCACACCCTGCCTGTGGGCGGCCGGGCGCCACCCGGAATCGGGGCCCTCCAGTGGTCCCCGCGGAGCCCACCGCCCTGCTGCTGTGCCCCGGTGCTCAGCACAGCACCTGGCAGGGCCCCGTGGCACAGACGTGGCGATTTCCTGACGCTGGCGGTCGGTTTCTCTGCCCTGAGTCTTTGAGGTCAGCTCTTCTCAGATGTCTCGTCTAATCCTTTCTGACTCTTCCTGCGGCTCTTTCCTTTGATGAATCAGACGTTTAGGGTTAGACGTTTCTGTTTCTCTTTAGAGAGTTCCTCCGCTGTCCCTCATCACTTTGCACGGACACGCTTTCCTGCAGCGCGTGCCCACAGCCCCAGAGCTTGTGTGTCGCTCAGCCGGCTCTCGGCACCTGGTGAGGTTCCTGCGCTCCCCTGCGAGCCCGGCCGCTGCAGCTGCAAGCGAGGCGGGCGCTGTGGCTCTGGAGCGGCGCGCGTGTCGGGGCGAGCGGCTCCGTCCTCCGTCTCACCTGTGACGTGACCGCGGCCGTGGCAGAGCCCTCCAACGCCTTCTGCTCTGCTTCCGTCCCCAGCTCACCTCCTGGAACCTCTGGGCGCTTCTGTGTAGGGTAAGGGGGAATTTGTCCCAAGCGTGAAGTTTTCTGGACAGAAGCCTGTCTCTGGAGGGTCTTCAGGGGACCTCGGGGGTTGGGGCGGGGGGTGCGGGGGAAAGCCCTGGGCCTGGCCAGTTTCCGCGCCCCTCTTGCTCCATGACTGTCTGTGTTCTCCGGTTCCTGCACCACCCTTTGCTGTGGCGGAGGGCAGGGTGGACTGCTGGCCGCGGCCGGGCCGAAGGAGCGAGGCAGGATGCTGGGCACGGAAGTCCCTCTCCTGGGGCCAGGCCCTTCAGCCGCCCGTGGGGAGCATCCCGGTGCACTTGCGTGGGGTATGGTTCCTGCTTTGGGTGTCGATGGAGGTTTTGTGAGAAGGGCCAGGAATCCAGCGACGCGAGGGAGCCTGTGAGGATTGTCTGAACCGTGTTTGTTTTTGCCTATATGGAAGGAGCCGCTATTGGGTCCGTGTGGCTCGGAGGTTGTGCCTCACGCAGAGCTGGGGCAGGGCTGGGCCCTCCCTGCGGACTGCGCGGCTGCCCTGAACCTCCGCAGAGCCTCCCCAGAGCTGGGCGCCCGGGGCGGGCCGTGCCACCTGGCCTCCAGCAGGCTGCTGCAGAGGAGTGCCAGAAAGAGTGGCTACGGCAGGGGGTCAGCTGTGACCGGCAGGGAGGAGAGGGGAGCGAGGGAAGCGAGCAGAGAGGGCGCGCCGGGGAAGGCTGTGCGGTGTGTGCAGCAGCTGCCCGTGCCCCAGTGCGTCCTCGAGGGGCGATGTCGCGGAGGCAGCGGCGTGTTTAACATGCCCTCACACTTCTTGCTGAGAAACGTGGGTGAACTCTGTGGTAAGTGAAATGAGCCTGCTCCGTCTGGGGGCTCAATGACAGACTGCCTGCATGATCCACCCAGGAAGTATGTCGTTGTGTGGACCCTGCAGCCTTCCCAGTATCCTGGGGAAGTGGGGAGGGCCGGGCCGGGAGGCCGCGGGCCCCATGCTGCTGCAAGGCTCTGGGAAGGCTGCGTATCTGGAGACCGCACCCGCACTGCCCACATCGCTGCCCAGGGCTGCAGATGGCTGCCCGCCTCCGGACGTTGCTTGCGGCTTCCCGGCTGGAGCCTGGGCTCCAGGCCCGTGATGGGTGAGTCTGAGGCTGTTCTGCGCTGACCCCAGGTGCGGGAGAGGCCGGGACAGCAGGTGGCTGAGGCTTCCGGCTCCTCCTGTGGGTCATATGCCGTTCCTCAAGGGCAGAGCACCTCCCAGTGGAGGATGGGGGTGCCGAGGCTGGGTGGCCGAAACAGACGGCAGGCAGCAGCTACCTGGCCGCGAGCACTGACAGTGGAAGGGAGCCGTCGCTTCGGCGGCAGATGGCGAGGCCTCCTCCTGGCGGGAGGCCTCAGGGACAGTGGCCGTGTCCAGCTCCTCTCTGCCCTGACCTCCTGCCAGAGAGAGGCGAGTACAGCGAGTAGAGATTGGAGTCAGGGCTTGGGATTTTCCTCCTCCTGCCAGCCCTTCTGTCTCCATCGCTCGCTCTCGTTTCTGTTTCCTGTTCTGATGGCCTTTACTCCATTTCCAGGAGACAGTTTCGCAATCTCGAGCTGCTGCCTTTGTGGTGTGTGTAGCAGGGTGCCTGCTGATTACCTGAGCAGTCGAAAGGCCCATGGGGGAACAGTGGTGGGTGGTTAGAACAAAGGGTTTAAGTTGGAAAGAATGCACATTCCAAGGTTGTTTTCTTGTGCAGACCGTAGAAATTCTTGGTCCCCAAAAAGTTTAACAGTGAATTAAGAGGTTGCGTGAAAACGCATTCCTGCTGATAGGGTTTGCGTGCTTTGTACAAACCCTTGGATGCCCAGTACTTGCCTATTTGTTTCACCAAGGTGTTTTCACTATTAGTGACTATTAAAAGGGTCAGGCACGGCCAGGAAGTGAGACATTTTCTGGTGTACCTGTTCAGTAAGCGACTTCAGGCTGGTGATACCTCATCTTGCTGCTCAAACGGTTTCATTTCCCTCAAGAAGGAAGTGAAATTCCTTGGTGTCGACTTGGAATGCGTGTTCTTCTGTGCTTTGAAACCCTACCAGTGTTGCTTCGGTTAACTTCATCTTGAGGTTATCTCCCTGGAAGCTGTGTGGTGATTAAGACATGCTGATACAGGAAGTCCGCATTCATGGTCCCTTTAAATATCGTCAGTGATTTGGAGGGAGCTCGTGTTCCCATCTTTGTGTATTTCCCGCGCCCAGTGGCAGGTGTTAGGTTCCCTTTCTTCACGCTAGGAAAGCCTCTGTGGAAAGAATTGAGGGAAAGGAAGCCGTTGCTGCCCCCAGGCAGTGGGATAATTATTTTCATTAGGACAGACGTGTTCCTCTCGTGTCTGGCGAACACACGCGCATCCTGGCCTCTCGCCCCCTGTCTGTCGTCAGGGGCAGGTGGTCCAGCTCTGCCCCGTCGAAGGGGGCTGCCGCGGCTGTCTCCAGCCCTGCGTTCTGGACGCATCTCGCGTGCTGAGGCCCTGGGCTTAGCCAGTCTGTGGACGCGGCCTGTGTGCAGAGCTGTGCTGGCCGCCTCCCTGCTGCCCGCCTCCCCGCTGCCCTCCTCCCACGCTGCCCGCCTCCGCGTTCTGCCCTCTCTCCCCTCCAGGACCGCGCGGCACAGTCTCGGTTTCTCTTTGCTAACACTGCTGCTCTTTTCTTCCATTTTCTGGCTTCCCGGCATGGGCCCTGGGTGCCGAACCTCACAGGGCGTCTCCTGCCCTTCCTTGCCAACCCACCCAGCTCCTGGGTGAGCCTGAGCCTCGGCTGTGTGCACGTAGTGCCCCGTCCTGGCAGCAGAGGCCAAGGCTCAGCTCCTCGTTGGCGCTCCCGGCGCGCGTCTCGGCTTCCCTCCGCTCACTCAGTGCTTCCCTGCGTAAACGCCTGTCCTCCTGGCCGGGCCAGTCTGCTCAGCCTGCTCCCCTGCCCACACACGTGGCCTGCACGTGCCCCTTCTCCCGGATGCCTTTCCCGCTCCCTTGTACAAAACCCCACCTTTGTCTCACGGCTGAGGCCAGCCCTGGGTGGTCTCCACACACCTCTGATTTCTGCTGGGCCTCAGGGGCTGCCCCATCTCGAGGAAACGATGGAGTCTGCTGCCTGGGGCTGGCTTTACTTTTTATTCTTTTTATCTTTTCTCCAGTTTTTAAAACACCTTCAACTTTAAGAAAAAAGCAGATGAAGCAGTAGGATTGGATATATCAAGGCCATGCATGAGGAAGCAGGAGAAATCACGAGCTCATCTCCTGGGGATGTGTGGCTGCCCTTCCGCTTTCCTTGCAGGGATGGTGGTGACGTTCCTGGCTGGCTGTGACAGTCTGTTCCTCTTCGCTAGCTGTTGAGTAATTCTTTTCTTTTCCACCCAGTCTTTCCTTCTTTCCACCCCCTACTTCTGTTTCACATCCCCAGCTTAATAACATACCGATCTCAGCCAAGGTGTTTCACTTCTAAGACTGTTTTGTCGCCTATAAAATAGAGATCCTCTGTTTCCCAGTGTTACAGGCAGCTTTAGTGAGACGTCGAATGGAGCATCCACTGTGATAACTGCACGGAATTGGCAGCACTCACCACATGTTTGTCGTCTGTCTGCAGACCCTTTACCGTGCCCCCCCCCCCCGCCGCGCCCCCCAGCACAAGTGGGGGCATCTCGGTCTGCACGTGGGCTTGGTTCTGGTGCTTAGCAGGTTATCTTCTCCTGCAGATAACATAACGTCTGTATTCAGTTCTCAGTTCCAAGCCATTTATTAACCCAGTGACCTTTGCACTTCACTAACCTGCCTGGGCCTCTGTGTTCTGACTTTAAAAGGAGGTCACTATGAGTGCCTTACTGGGTGGCTGCGAATAAAATGTGATAAAATATATGAAAATGCTTGGAAAACCATAAAGCATTAATTGAAAATAAAGTTATTGCCGTTAATATTTAACCTTGTGTGTACTTAGTATAGTGCCTCAGAAACTGCTGTTGTTGTTGGGTAAGTTATTTGGACAGGGCGCCTCATTCCTCAGGCTGCGTTTCGATCTGCTAGGCCTACGAGAGCCAGGGAGAAAGCGGCCCACCTGTGGTTATGTCGTTACATAATTGTACCTGCAGTCAGGGTTGTGTCCCTGGGCCTTTGATTCATTCTGAGCTATCCTCTTGTTAAATTAAGGGGTAAAACTTGTAACAGGGGACTCCTGTCAGACAGGTTTGCAGGACAGGGGATACACAGACCCACAGGAGTCGAGGAAGGTTACAGAGTAGCAATCCTTGCTGTGGGAGGTGCTGTGTTCCTGACTCCATGTAGAGCTGCCGCCTGTACACCTGCGTGGAGCCCAGCTCTTTGCCGGGCTGTTTTCAACAGTGTGGGGAATCGTCTTCCTCAGGGTAGGCGAGGGTCCCTGCAGAGGAGTGTTGCAGGCGACCCGGGAGAGCCTAGAGCAGGAGGTGAGTGGTCCAGCCCGGCCCGAGGCCCCGGTTCAGGCTGCAGGAGAGTGTGCAGCTGTGACATGGGGTGGGGTGGGGGGAAAACCCGCTGACCAAGGCCTGGCGGTTGTGGCTCCCAGGAAAGGGGTGGCCGGGGCAGAGCCGGTCGTCTGCCAGCCTCTCGGGGAGACTCCCGATGGGCAGACAGGGTCGCGACAGGCCGAGAGGCGGCCCCGAGGGCAGCGAGATGCCGCGTGGACAATAAAGCCTTTATCTGTATCGTTTCCACCAATCAGCTCCGTCGGTTTCCAGTAGCCAATGTCATTCTTGTTAAGAAAGCTGCATGACAGAATCGAAAGCCTCTTTCAAGCTCAGTTGTCCTTATTACTTTCAGCCTCGGCTCTGTGGCCTTAAACACTGGAGCGTTTGTGTTTCTTTGACTCGTCAGCAGAATTTCAGGAAGTGCTATGAAAGTAGCCGTGCATCCTCTGAAGCTGTTCCTTCTTAAACTTGTATTTTACTGGCCGAGTGGACTCGAGCCCCAGGAGGAACTCCCTGATAAGCCCTTTTGGTTATGGTTTTATCCCGCGGCCTTTGATGGGCTGGAGATCCCTGCGCTCCGTCTGCTGTGTCCCGGCAGTGGCCCGTTCAGCCGTCCTCATTTCCTGCGCACTGAGGCTTGAGTGGTCAGTCGTGGTCTTCGTGTCTGCCGCGTGCTGGCCAGAGTCCCGTTGCCGCTCTAGAGCATAGTCAGGTGCGGTGTTCACGGCCCTGTCGCATGTCAGAGAGCTGCTCTCCAGTAGCACCTGCTGGGGACGTGGTAGAAATTTCTCTTGCTGCCGACATTGCAGTCTCACAGGGCAGCAGAGCAGGTCCTGTCTTATAAGCCTCTCTGTGCAGTTGTTTGCTGATACCCGTGAGGGCCCTGGAAGGCAGGGCCCGAAGGCTCCTACGTTGTCTCAGATGTTCTCATTTAATAACGTCATAAAGTCATTTTCCGGAGAGCTTCGTTGTTGTCCAGTCACTGAGTTGTGTCCGACTGTGCGACCTCACGGACTGCAGCACGCCGGGCTTCCCTGTCCTTCCTGTCTGCTGGAGTTTGCTGAAACTCCTGTCCATTGAGTCGGTGAGGCCATCCCATCTGTTGCCCCCTTCTCTTGCTTCAACCCATGTAAAAGGATTGTGGCTTTTTTTTTGCCGAGGTCAGGTGCAAAATTGAGGCTCTATGGCAGCTAATGACAAGCCTGAAATATTCTAAAATTGTGACTAAATCAGAAAAACCTGGAGCACACCACAAAGCTTTATGGAGACTTGCTAAGCTGTGACCTCCTGGGCAGTCCGGGAGTGGTGCCGGGGAGGGCGGCTTGATGGCGCCTTACCACCGGGCGGGGCTGCTCCTCCAAGCCCGGTCCTTCCCTCGAGGTGGCGTCGGCTTCCTCTCCAAGTTCAGGGTGCTCGGACACTGTCCTTCCCAGCCCTCCCGCACGTTTCTCTGCCCATGTTCCGTGGTGGTGCCATTGCCAGGAGGCTGTGGCAGGACCGCCAGTGGCCCTGGAGCGTGGCCATGGGGTGAGGGAGCAGTGAGTGCCCAGTGTCCTGCAGCTGGAGCCCCGTGCAGCGCCCCCCGTGGTGGCCTTAACGTGAGGTGCGTGGGGGAGCCCGCGTGGTGGTCAGTGTCACATGCTTCCCAAACGGCTCCCAGAAGGAGAGCTGCTGGGGTCCCAGCGAAGAGTAGAGAACAAAAGGAATCTCTCAGAGGTGTTTTCAGTCCTTGTGATGTGACCGCAGCTAGAATATAAGCTGGACACAGAAAGGAGACCAGTCCTGGGTGTCCACTGGAAGGACTGATGCTGAAGCTGAAACTCCATTATTTTGGCCGCCTGATGTGAAGAGCTGACTCATTGGAAAAGACCATGATGCTGGGAGGGATTGGGGGCAGGAGGAGAAGGGGACGACAGAGGATGAGATGGCTGGATGGCATCACTGCCTCAATGGTCATCGGTTTGGGTGGACTCCGGGAGTTGGTGATGGACAGGGAGGCCTGGCGTGCTGCAGTTCATGGGGTCGCAAAGAGTCAGACACGACTGAGCGACTGCACTGAACTGAGACGCAAAAACTTCGCATGCAACTAGAATAAGTCATTTTACCTGTTTCCATAAACATGTGGACCCGAGCCTGAGTCAGAGTTGGCTGTTCAATCTGCCTTCCTAAAAGTGCTTGTTAAAGCGGCCAGCCTGTTGGCAGTTGTCTTAATGGAAAGCTGGGGGAGTTGCTTTGTACTTGAAATTGCCTTATATTTATTTGGGCATGTATACTATATATGTAATATATAATTAAGTAATTTGGATATCCAACCAAATAACCAAAGGTTTATGGTTATTTTTACTGTTTTATAATAGCATAATATTTTAATCTGTCCTTTATTGCCGTGGTGAGATTAGAAAAGGCAAAGATTCTAAATGGAGAAATGGTGGTGACATTTGAGCAAAATTAATGCCTTTTTTCTTTTGCAAATGAAGTTTCACATTTAAAAAGCAGTGAGGCCGTCCTCACCTGCCCAGGATGGTACAGGGGCCATGCCGGCTGACCGTGTGCAGAGCAGTCCTTCCTCAGGGGACGCGATGATAGTTGCTTCTGATCTTGACTTTTCTTCGTCAAGACATCAAAACCCTGCAAGTTACAGAATGGCAAGAGAGATGGCAAAAGCGCAGAGCTGGTATTTATGTCGTGCGCGTAATTTATGGCATCAGAAACATTGTGAGTCAACTGACGGGACCCTCTGAGCCAGCAGGTCTTCTGTGTGCGCCTGAGGGCAATCCAGCAGCCCCTTTTTGTGATGCTTTCTTCACTCATCATTTTTATACTGGCGCATAATTGCTTTACAGTGCTTTGCTAGTTTCTGCTGAACAGCAAAGTGGCTCATCTACATATAAGCATGCATCCTCACCCCCATTATATTTAAATTATAATCTGTCTTCTCGTAAAGTTACATCTGTTTTAAGAATCTACCTAAACAATGAGTTTAAGAAATCAGTACATACCCTAATTGTAACATAAACTGAATTGTTAGCATTTGTTTACGGTAAAATATTTTGTTATCTAAGTGTTTGGGCATGACTGCACTGGAGGGCTATATAAGTCAGATGTGTGTACTCCTGCCAGTGAGCATTTCAGTTTAAGAGAAGATGGTCAGAAGCCATTCTGTAGGACAGTATAGGGATGTCCAGATATATTAGGATAAGTAAAAACAGACCAACCTCACTTGTGTTTGATCAAAGAAAGATAACAGTAGCTGAAATGAGGGTAAAGTGGCACTCATGTTACACATTGTCAAGTGAGAAAGTGAGGACGTATAATAACCTCACAGACAAGCTGGGCCTTCTTTGTAAGAGACACGCCAGCCAATCCCCTGCCTGGAGAGGCTCGGGGGAGTGCGGGAGCGCTCACACCCAGGGGCGGGCGCGTAGCCAGTGTCTGACACCGAAGAAGGTTTTGCGGACTTGGGTGTGATGCGTGAGAAAGGCGCAGGATGGATCCAAAAAAGAAACATTGACGCCAAGGTTGAGTAACACCCAGGATGACGGGACGTCAAAGCAACCGGTGTTTTCACGCGTTGCTGGCCCATGAGGAATCGTTTAGCAGTGCCCATTAAAGTACTGAATGTCCTTTGACTCAGAACTTCTCCGATTACCCTGCGGATAAACTTGGCGCACGTGCAGAATAGCATATGTGCGAGGCCATTCATTGCCATGTTTATCTGTAACAGCGGAAGATCAGAGGCAAAACCACAAATGTCCATCAGCCAGTGCACAAAGGACAAGTCACCGATTTTGAATTCATTGGTATATGCAGTCATGGCAGCGGTGAAAAAGGGAAGGAACTGTGGACTGATGGGAAGCATCCTTAGGTTATGTCCGTAACCATAGAAGAGGGAGGGAAATGGCTGCATTCGTTGGCGTCCATGTATGCATACATCCGCAAGAAACGCTGGCTTCAGTTACCTGTCGTGTGGGAGCGGACAGGGCGCTGGAAGGGAGGCTTTTCTCACGCGTGCCTTTATCGCTGCTTCAAGCCTGTGTGTGTGTGTGTGTGTGTGCTCCATCCTAAGCCCCCTTCTGTTCAAGAAGTCTGTGAACGAGACGAGAGCCTTGGAGATGAGCCCAGTGGCCGGCCATCAGAGCTTGGCAGCGACCAGCTGAGAGCATCATCGACTCTAATCCTGTTGTAACTACATGAGAAGTTGTTATTGAAGTCGATGCTGACCATTCTACAGTTGCTTGGCACTTGAAGTAAATTGGAAAGGTGGAAAGGCTTGATAAGTGGGTGCTTCATGAGCTGACCAAAAATTTTTTTAAAATAATGATTTTGAAGTGTTATCTTCTCTTATCCTTCACAACAACAACCATCTCTCCATCGGATTTTGACGTACGATGAAAAGTGGATTTTATGCAACTGGCAAAGACCAGCTCAGCAGTTGGATTGATAAGAAGCTCAAAAGCACTTCCCAAAGCCAAACTTGTTCCAAAAGAAGATCGTGGTCACTGATTGGTGGTCTGCTGCCCATCTGATCCCCTGTAGCTTTCTGAATCCTGGTGAACCCATTACCTCTGAGCAATGTGCTCAGCGAATCAATGGGATGTGCCTAAAACTGCAACCCCTGCAGCTGGCATTCGTCAACAGAACGAGCCCGGTTCTTCTCCACCGCAGTGCCCGGCTGCACGCCGCAGAGCCAGCGCTGCAGAAGCGGAGCAGATAGGGCTGCAGAGTGTTGCTTCATCCGCCATATTCACCTGGCCTGTCGCCAACCAGCTGCCACTTCTTCAGGCGTTTCAATGACATTTTGCAGGCAAAACGCCTCCGCAACCAGCAGGAGGCAGAAAATGCTTTCCAAGAGTTCGTTGAATCCCAAGGCATGGATTTTTACCCTACAGGAGTAAACACACTTATTTCTCGTTGGCAAAAATGTTGATTGTAATGGTTGCTATTTTGATTAATAAAGGTGTGTTTGAGCCTAGTTGTAATGATTTAACGTTCACGATCCCAAACCACAATTGCTTTTGTACCAACCTCATGGTTAGAAAGCATGAGCAACCCAGATGCCCACTAGCAGTTCGAGTGGGTAAACAGAGGGTGCCACATCCGTGTGATGAATCATCATCCAGCCGTGAAAGCGAGTGAAGCAGCGGCGCCCACGGTGCTGCGCGTGAACCCTGAGAACGTTGCGCTAAGGGGAGGAAGCCAGATCCCGAAGGACACATGCGTTGGTCTGTGTCAGATGCCCAGAACAGGCGGGTCCTGGAGACAGAAAGCAGCCTGGTGGCTGCCAGAGGTTAGAGGGAAGGGGTGACGGGCAGTGACTTCTGATGGGTCAGGGTTTCTTGGGGGGCAGGGCACGGTGGCCCAGGCCGAGGAGGCGGCAGCACGCGGTCTGGGAGCTTCGGGTGGAGGTCTAGTCAGCAGTCCTGGCAGCTGGCCCGCTTGGGGATGGGGCGGGGAGGCCATGTGGTTGCTCCGAGGGGCCAGGAGGGAGATGAGGAAGACCCTTAAGACAGCCGCGTATAGATGCGCAGGGGACCAGTGGACGGTTGCCCGGCCTGGGGGTGAAGCCTGACACAGGTCAGATGGGCACCGCGTGTGTAGGGAGAACAGGGGCCCTTGGACGGAGCCCCAGGAGCACAGCAGTTCTGAGTGGAGAGCAAGTGGCCGGGGCAAGAGGGAAGAGAGTGGGAAGACGGGGTCAGCTGCTCCCCGGAGGGCGGTGGGCGAGCGCGGAGCCCAGCCAGTGAGGCCGAGGCTGGGGCCCCCATGCGGTGGCCCTGGGAGGGCAGGGGCGCGGCGGGGCTGAGGCACGGGCGGGAGGAGGGTCTGGGCGAGTGATGGCCACGCGGGCAGTCCCTGCTCTGCTGTGCCCTGCGGTTTAATGTTGTTTAAAGGAGAAAAAGAAGTGAGGATTGGCCTTTGGTGTGTGAGTGTGAGTTGGACTGTTAAGTTCGTTCTTTTGCTTTACTTATTTATTTATTTGTCTGTGGCCGTGCCGTGAGCTTGTGGGATCTTAGTTCCCCCGCCAGGGATCAAACCCAGGCCCTCAGTTCTTATATCTACATAAGAAATATGTATATTCTTATGTAAATATGTATAAGAATATATACATAAAAGATTGTGTTTGGTTTTAACCCAGTGGAAGTCACATGGCAATACTGTTCTGCTCCATGTTGTTTTAGGAGTACACAGAGTATACAGTCTCCGTTACCTAATTGCCAAGCGCTAAGTGTGAGCATAAATTTTACCAGTCCCTGTTCTTAGAAACCCTGAGTATTCATTGAAAGGACTGATGCCAAAACTGAAGCTCCAATACTTTGGCCACCTGATGTGAAGAGCCGACTCGTTGGGAAAGACCCTGATGCTGGGAAGGTTCGATGGCAGGAGGAGAAGAGGGCAGCAGAGGACAGGATGGTTGGATGGCATCACCGACTCAATGGACATGAGTTTGAACAAACTCTGGGAGATAGTGAAGGACAGGGAAGCCTGGCCTGCTGCAGTCCATGTGGTCGCAAAGAGTCCGACACGACTGAGCGACTGAACAACAATTCTTAGAAATAAGAAAAGATAAATCGCATGTATTGGGACCTTTGAAGTGCCTATGCATTTTTCTCTGCTTGCAAATAATCAGTGATTGGAAATCCAGTGCTATCACACTGATGACTGTAAATAAGTCTCTTGAACTTGTGGCTTGTATTTTGCGCAGGCATCAAGTTGGTCTTTTTCTGTCTAGGCATCCCTCTGTCCTCCCAACATTAGGTCACAATATAAATAGTTACACGCAACCTTTCTAAGCAACTTTTAATCAATACATTGGAGTTTGAAATATGTGATTTGCTGGTTCATTTGAATGTATAAACCTCTGATCATCTTTTAATTTGGGATTTAACCTGCTTTTGGCAATGGCACCCCACTCCAGTACTCTTGCCTGGAGGATCCCACGGATGGAGGAGACTGGTGGGCTGCAGTCCATGGGGTCGCTAAGAGTCGGACACAACTGAGTGACTTCACTTTGACTTTTCACTTTCAAGCGTTGGAGAAGGAAATGGCAACCCACTCCAGTATTCTTTCCTAGAGAATCCCAGGGATGGGGGAGCCTGGTGGGCTGCCATCTATGGGGTTGTACAGAGTCGGACACGACTGAAGCGACTTAGAAGCAGCAACCTGCTTTTGCGCTGGCAGCGGCACACAGCTGCGGCTGGCGGATTATCTGCGTGAGCTCTGCAGCTCAGTTTCCAGGTGTTCGTCTTGGTTTCCTGAGAATCAGACCCCATGTCCACCCTTTATTGCAGCCTCGTCCCTCCGCTCAGAGGACAGACACTGTTGCCTCCAGGGGAGCTTCGTTCTTTTCTCAGCAGGTTAGCAAAAACGATGAGTCATTAAAAAATAAAACAGAACTGTTGGTGGCGATTACAGAGATTAGAAGGTGTAGGACTGTGACACGGGCTGGTCAGGTGAAGCACACGGGATGCGGGCTGGAGAAGGGAAGGGTTTGGGACCCCATCCATGAGGGTGGGCTTTGACCATTCCCTGCTGCTCTCCCCCCGACCCCCGAGTCCTCCTGCGGTGTCTGGGAAGAGAGCACGGTCATCACTTCCGGAGCCAAACGTCGCATCCCGTGTGTAGGACTTACTATAAAATCAGCTTGATCGTGGACTTTGACCAGGCATGTCTGGTTCGAGTAACCTGATCCTGTTGTCCAGAGCCAGAAATGATGAGTATTGACATTTTAACACATTGTGGGAAATCGGGTCTTTAAAAGTGATGTTAATGGTTGGATATTGTTTTCCCTGGTCTCAGTCCTAGAAAATGTCAAATGGAAATGCAAATCTGTATTGTACAAAAATAAAAAATAAAAAATAAAAATCTGTATTGTACAGACTTAACATTCTAAACTGAAAATATTCCAATGCCTGTTGTATCTGTTCACTTTCAAAGAGTGGACTTCAAACTTTAATTACAGTAAATAGAACGTCAGTTTTAATTGGCTTACAGTATTTTTCAAACAAACATTTTTTCCTAAAGAGAAAAGTTTGGATGCTGACAGTTAGGTTCCTATCATGGAAATAGCACAGATCATTTATTGCACATATTTGGAATTTATTCAGGCTCTACTAGTTTTTTTTTGCAAAAATAAGACAAATGCAGTGTACATATGAACATGCTTTTGGAATCTTAAACTTTGGAATTTCCTGTCTAATGTTTATCTAAACTCCTAAGTTTAATTTGCTTTGATACTTTTTTTCAGTTGAATTCTTTTGAGCAAAGAGAAGAGTTTTTCTTTAAGTAAAAATAATTGTGGAGTTCTTTACGTTTATCTTCTACTGTATTCAAAGCAGTCTTTCATAGAATGGTCTTAACTGTTGAATTCATTGTGAGAAGCACTTATATTTAGCCAAAATGATGGGAATTAAATAGTCTCTTCATAGGTGAGTGAAGACAGTTTGGTGCTATTAGGAGAAACTTAAGGAAACTTTGTGTCTGAAAGATACAGGCTTGCGTCTGGTGGTGAACGGGTTAAGGCGTGGGCAGGAATGTGGAGAAGGGTCTCTTCGATTGGAAGCGGGGCAGACAGCCGCACCGTCATGCCTCCTGGGCCTGCTCGCCGCGCCCCCCACGACGCCCGGCCCCTCACCCTTCCGCGTCTCCCCTGTTGTCTTCCCCCGCTGAAACGCTGCGGTCCACTAGCATTGCAGCCTCTCCAGCCTTTGCCACACACACGCCTGTCTCACCCGGCGGAAGCTTGCTCCTGTCGTCAGTTCCCTGTCCACGCGGCCTCAAGTCTACTCGAAGGCCCACGGTCACGGTCCAGGCATCCCGCCCTGCTTCCTGCCCTCCCCAGTGTGTCTTACCTGCCCTTCCGCTCAGCGCAGAGGCATCTGTTTTCTCAGTGAATTTGGAAGAGATTAAACGAGGACTTCCAGAAAGCGCCCCCAACCAGCTCACTGTTCATCTGGATCTGGGCCCATGGATCTGACTGCCTGTCCGCTGACCGTGGGTGAGCTGTGCGCCCGGGAAAGGCGCCCTCTGCCCGCTCAGCTCCCACCCCGCCCCGGACCCCCGCCATCAGCCTTCGGGTCCCAGCGTATCCTCTAAGAGGGCTCTCCTGACCCTGCGTCTCCTGTGACTGTCGCCCGATTGCCTTCAGCGCTTGACTGCAGAGCCCCTCACGAGAGCGAGCCTGTGCTCCCAGCCTCCCCCCATCCTCCGTCCGCTGGGCTTTCGACCCTGCCAGGGCTGCTGACAAGCTGTGGTCCCGGCCGCCGCTGGCCTCCACTCCAGCAGACGCTCTACTGACCAGTCAGCTGACTCTTCCTCCCGGCACCCGTTGGCTCTGTGGCTGCTCTGCCCAGGGCTCCTGACGCCCGAGATGGTCCCCATCCCTCCTGGCCTTCCCCAGCCTCCCTGGCCGGCGCCTCTCACTTCCCAGCCACCCAGCAGTGACTCCTCGCTGGGCTCAAACCTCGGCTTTTCTCGCCCACACTCAGCGCCTTGCTGCTCTGTCTCATCTTGGCCTGTGTCCCCTAGGACTCCAGACTGGGAGGCTCTGGACTGGACACGGCCGCTTGAAGGCCCGAGTACGTCTCAGATTAACCTTATCTGAAACTGACCAGTTAGCGCTCCCTCCAAAGCCTGCTCTTCCTGTAGACATCCCCCCCTTGGAGATCAGCGCCTGCCTCCTTCCCTCGCTCCTGGGGGGCCGTGGAGAGGAGACCTAGTCCCTGTGGCCCCCCTCCCTGCCCGCTTCCCAGCCATGATGCCCAGTGCCCATGCCCTGTGGGCAGTCTGTCCGGTGTGAGGACACGCTGGATTGCTTCTCCCCAGCGGGACTGGAGCTTTGTGTTTGCCAGTCGGTGCTGAAATCCTGACGTGAAGGGCTGTTCTTGTTCTGTAGCTGATCGATGCTCTTAGAAGCCACCTTGTCTCCAAAGAGTTCTGCGTGTGTGCGCGCCTGCGCACGTGCATAAGTTGTGATAAAATACATGTAACATGAATTTAACATATTAACCAGTTTATTGAATGACTGGGTGACTTCAGTGGAGTCAGGCTAAGAGATGGCCTTGGGGTGCCTTCAGCCTTTTTCCCAGAGGAACACGCCAAAGCCTGGTGGCCTTGTAGACCTTACCTTTTTTCTTTACTCTCCCCGGTGTTTCTAGGTCACTTGTCTGTGTGTTGTTTAAGAATCTCTTCATCCACTTTGTTGTTAGGATTTATGTTTAGGAAAGTATCTCAGACTTCCCTGGGTCTGGAGAAGGCGGGCTTGGATTCCGGGTTCTCCCCTGGCACGGGCCTGCCAGGTCAAGGTGGAGGCTGAAGGCTGGCCTGAGTAGTGGTGGTCTGTGTGGTCTTGGGGTCAGCGGACCTCCTCTTCTCTGGAGGGGCAGGGAGATCCTTTGTGTGGAGCCTGGAGAAGCTTGACCGTGTCAGTCTTCAGAGTCTCACTCTCTTTCTAAATTTGTGTTTACACTTAGTTACTCACTCATTTAACTGTTTTCTAGGAGTTTGCAGCACTTACTAAAGAACTGAATGTGTGCAGGGAGCAGCTTCTTGAAAGAGAAGAAGAAATCGCTGAGCTGAAAGCGGAAAGGAACAACACCAGGGTCAGTAGGGGGATTCTCACGTGCTGACATTCGCCCCGCGGGGGTCAGCGCCGGGCTCCGTGCTGCTGTCTTTAAACTCTGTCTGGTTTTCAACCCATTTTCCACATTTTCCCACTGAGCAGACCAGGGTGGGTCGGTTTGGGGTTCTCATGCCTCCCTTCAAGTCTGTGATGAGCTAATGTAATCTCAGTACATTGGAGGGGTTCTCTCAACTTACATTCTTGCCCATGCTTCACTGTGTGTGGGATCTTGATTCCCCGACTGGGGATTAAACCCACGACCCCTGCAGAAGTGTGGAGTCTTAACTACTGGGCCACCAGGGAGGTCCAGTCTAACTTTAGACTGAACTGGCGGGATTCCGACGTGCCTTAGCACAGTTTTGGTCTTAGCGTGAGGCTGAGAGGAGCCACTGCCCCGAATCCCAGCCTGAGGCTGACGGTGCTGCTCTGGCCTCTCCCTGCAGCTGCTGCTGGAGCACCTGGAGTGCCTGGTCTCACGGCACGAGCGGTCCCTGCGGATGACGGTGGTCAAGCGGCAGGCACAGTCCCCAGCTGGCGTGTCCAGCGAGGTGGAGGTGCTCAAGGCGCTGAAGTCGCTGTTCGAGCACCACAAGGCCCTGGACGAGAAGGTACCAGCCACCCGGCCCTCCTGGATTTGTACACTTGCTGCCTTGTTAGGTGGACGACGCACGTGTTTGTGTAACTAGTTGACTTTTGAGCGTCTTGTATTCTTGTAAATACGTTTTTTCTGTAAGAAGTCAGAGTTTCAAATATAGTTAAGAAGCGCTGCCTGTGTGCATGCTGTCATGTCCGAGTCTTTCCGACCCTGTGGACTGTAGCCCACCACGCTCCTCTCTTCATGGGGCTTCCCAGGCAAGAACACTGCAGTGGGGGCCCACCTTCTACTCCGGGGACCTTCCTGACCCAGGGATTGAACCTGCCCTCTTGTATTGACAGGCGGATTCTTTACCACTGAGCCCCCTGGGAAGCCCCCAGTTAAAAAGTATTAGTTGGCATAAATATTTCAAGATTTATTAAATTCTGTATATCAATTTGCAGTTAAAAACTGGGTAATAAAATTAATTTAGGATAACATTTTGTTCTCTCAAACTTAGAATTGAAAGCTGTTAACAAGCAGAGTTTCTTGACATTAAGATCAATGAGAGACATTAAAGGTGCTCTGTTACGGTAGCCGTGTATGAGGGTGAGTGTACAGTGAGACGTGTACTAACGTGCAAACACACGTCAGCACACAGTGACTCGGCCCCTTTCCTCTCAGGTGAGAGAGCGGTTGCGGGTAGCGCTCGAGAGGTGTAGCTTGTTGGAAGAAGAGCTGGGCGCCACACACAAAGAGGTAAGCTCGATCCGCCGTCATGTAATTCGGCTAGGGCTTGTCATTTTTATCCCTTCGTTATGAAAAAGGATGAAGGCTGTCGCGGTGGGCATCGGGTGTTATTTGTCTTTCTGGTTGAGGACCTGCCCACCTGGGGCATTTTAATGACCAGTAAACTAGCCTTGTGGCTCAGAGCTGCAGGATCTCTCCAGCGCCCCTTTGTCCAGGAGAAGACAGATTCTGACTCTGATCACCTGGCTCTATTCAGGGTGGACAGCATCACCATGCATTTTCTTTTATGTTGTGTGTTCCGTTCAGAGTTGTTGCTGTGTTCACTTACTTCTTTACTCTCCTGCGATTTTTTGGTTTCAGCTGATGATTCTTAAAGAGCAGAATAACCAGAAAAAGGTACTAACGGACGGGGTGCTTGATGTAAATCACGAGCAGGAAAGCACGCCGAGCGCCAATGGAAAGGCAAGTCCTCCGTCTCGCACTCTGCCTGGTTCTCGTCTTACTGTCCAGTCTGTGCGGGGCTTTTGGGAACCTCTCACCAACACGCCATGTAGGTTGGAGCGGCCGTGAGGGTCCGGTGAGCTCCCAGAGCGCAGAACGCAGTGTGGACCTCACCGATTGCCCGGAGTGCTGTGTCCCCTCCCTCCCGAAACAGGGCCACCTAAGGCTTCCTTCCCCCCTTAGAGATCCTCCGACGGCTCTCTGAGCCACGAGGAAGACCTGGCCAAAGTGATGGAGCTCCAGGAAGTCATCGACAAGCAGTCGCGGGAGCAGAGCCAGATGAAGGAGCGCCTGGCAGCCCTCTCTGCCCACGTGACGGAGCTGGAGGAGGACCTGGACACGGCCCGGAAGGACCTCATCAAGTCCGAGGAAGTGAACACGAAACTGCAGCGGGACGTCCGCGAAGTGAGTGACGGCGGCCGCGTCCGTTGTCCTGCGGTGGACTGTGGGTCCCTTGTTCTCCTGGGGACCTCAGCCTAGGGGTGGCTGCATGAGCAAGAGCAGGGCACCGGCGTGACCGTGGCTGGTGGCCTCCCTGCCTCTGTGTCGCAGGCTCTGGGGCCCGGGCGGTCCGTTGGCAGTGGACCGACACGAGGGTGGCCCTGGCACTGTGCTGCACCCTGGGTGTGGACTCCGCATTCCTACAAGTTCTGGGCGGCCCGTGTGTTCCTTTCTGGAAATTCATGCATCCATCCATTCAGTTATTGGCGTATAGCTGCTTTGCACTGCTGTGTCGGTTTCTGCTGTACAGCAGGGTGAGTCCTATCCCTCTTTTCCTGGATTTCCTGCCCATTCACTTCACCACGGAGCACGGAGCAGCGGTCCCTGCGCGGTGCAGTAGGGCGATGTTACGCGTGGATCCGTAGTGAGATGTGTCCCTCACTGGCGATCTTACGCGTGGATCCGTACTGAGATGTGTCACTCACTGGCAATCTTACGCGTGGATCCGTAGTGAGATGTGTCCCTCACTGGCGATCTTACGCGTGGATCCGTACTGAGATGTGTCACTCACTGGCAATCTTACGCGTGGATCCGTAGTGAGATGTGTCACTCACTGGCGATCTTACGCGTGGATCCGTACTGAGATGTGTCACTCACTGGCGATCTTACGCATGGATCCATAGTGAGTGTTACTCACTGGCGATCTTACGCGTGGATCCGTAGTGAGTATGTGTTACTCACTGGCGATCTTACGCGTGGATCCGTAGTGAGTATGTGTCCCTCCTCCCCCTCAGACCCTCAGGCCCGAGCTGCGTGACCATGTGGAATCGTGATGATTCTGGCAGTCACGTCTGCGGGTGTCGTGAGTTGTGACAAGCTCCCTAGCGGTCACTGTGAACGCAAGAGAGTGCTGGCTCAGGCCTCCTCCTGTGAGCCTCGCCTCTCCTCTGTGCGCAGACAGACAGCGCCCACGCTGCCCCCCCACCCGCCGTGAGACCGTCTCAGGGAACCCCTCCAACACGTGGTACAGCAGGGGTACTTGTTTAGTAGCTTGGTGTGAGTAATTCTGGGTGAGAACTCAAAGCAGAAATATTTGCACACGTTTATACAACCTGTTCACACTACTCTTTGGCAGTAGGAGGAGATTAGGTGTCAGAGTTTAATACGTAGAGAATTCTGGAAAAGGTGTTTTAAGACCTTTCACTTTTAATGTTAGGACTTTCCCCACGTTGGTTACTAGTGACCAGGGAGGGACCTGAAATGGGTTTTGAGCCGGCGGACAGGAGTCGCACCACCAGCAAGTTCTGGCCCTGGTTTGAGCACTTCATACATGTGGCGTAGCTGCTTTAGAAGAACTAGGCTTGAGAAGGCCGCGCCCAGTTGTGTTAAACTTTCAATTCTCTTTCCACTCGTTAATATTCTCACTTTAATTTTGAGGAAATTGCATGAGATTTTTCCAACTTCTACCCGAGGAAACGAGCCTCAGAGCTCCCCATTGGATCTATTGAAGGTCCCTCCCTGTTCTGGGTCGAGCCTGCCTGTATGGTGTAGCAGACAGAGGTCCTGACTTCCTGCCGGATACCTTCTGTCCTGGAATTCTTGCAGTAACAGGGTGGTTTAGTATACTTTCTGTTTGCTGTGGGGGTTTATTATGTAGAAAAGAAGCTTGGGAAACCGAGTGCCCAGACAGAACGTTAAGACAGACGGGTGCCAGTCGTGGCAGACGTGACACTGAGGTAGGCGCGCTTTTGCTCACGTCAGAGAAAACTGCCACGTCTAGGACTTTAATCTTGAGGATGCTAACTTTACGTTTGATTTGAAGGTTAGGATTTAGCCCGGCTTTTTTACTCTGAAGTGTATCGGAGCATTCCATGATAATGAGTTACCTTTTCTCCTCTGCAATGCCCGGTGTAGGCCATGGCCCAGAAGGAGGACATGGAAGAGAGAATCACTACCCTTGAGAAACGCTACCTCGCCGCACAGCGCGAAGCCACCTCTGTGCATGACCTCAATGATAAACTTGAAAATGAAATCGCAAATAAGGATTCTATGCATCGACAGGTAATGGCTTTCATTGAACTGTGTCTGACTTTTATAGCAGTGCGAGGAAGGTAAAGACCTATTCATGTGGCTCCCGCGTTGGAAATCAAGCCCCAGTGTAAAGTTCTTATGACCCTAAAATACTGTGTCGAAAAGTGTGGATGTACATCCTGGTAAATCAGCTGTACTGGAATGAAATACATTTTTTAAAAATTGGGGGTGACTGCAACTTACAGGTTTGAATTATTTGGGATTTGGTTTAACCATTTTGTGGAATTCCACTCACGACTCTTTTGTTTCACTTGAACGTGAATCTGTTGGCTTTTTAGCCTTTTTACTGACAGAGCCAAGGGCGGCAGGAACTTCACGGCAGCTGGCTGCCTGCTGGGAACTGGGGTCCCTGTGACAAAAGGCAGGGTTCGAGCTCCGGTCTGATTAGGCTTTGCACCTCCTGTGGTTTGGTGAGCCTTACTCGCTTCTGTTCCCCAGTGGTCTCAGATAATCAGGACTTAACCAGGAGAACCAAATCTGGCTTCTCAAAGCAAAGTGAGTCGGTCTGGTGTGTTGCAAAGGGTATCATTGGCCCCAACACAAAAATAAAATACTAGGAAACCACTAAAACTTATGATGTGGAATGCTAATTAAGAGCATTACGATATACAAAATAATGGCTGTAAAAGGCAGATCAGAAAATACCCTGTACCATATGCTGTTGTTTTCTGAGGGTTTTAAAGCATATCGTATTGTTTGTGTATGTACATAGAATAATAACACACACAGAAAAAATAAGAAAGCTGCTTAGAAACAAATGTTAACCTCTCAGGAACCTGAGCTTATCGATAATTAAGTTTTTTTTCCTTTTTTAAAAAAGAATCTATCTAAATTTTCTACATTGAAAGTTTTTCAGACTGACGAGATCTTTTAAAAGAATAATTGTGCATTTACAAACGTCCGTTGACTGGCTTTTCACCAGGCACACTCTTAGCGTGTCTGTATTTCAGAGGAGATGGAAGCCGTATTTTGGCTCACATGCCCGTGGCCGTCTGTGGTCAGTAGGGTTCCCTTCAAATGATGATTCTGGTGATGTTTTAAGAAGGGTCAGTACTGAACCCTTCTTCCCTTAACTTGTCAACAAGAATGAATAAGCTTCTATAGAAAACTGACCTTTAATGTACAAGAACTTTTTTTTTTTTTTTAAAGACTTCTTTGGGGTCGTTTAGGAAAAGCAAATACTCTGGCGGGAGGTGTTCTGCCCAGTGAGACTAAGCCGAGGAACACTGAGAGAAAATTCACTGTGCCGCAGCTGCTGAAACAGAGCTAACCCGGCAGACACGTGCGTTCAGGGTCGTCTCAGCGACGCGGCCGCTCTCACGCTCTGCTCTCCCTTTGTAGACAGAGGATAGAAACCGGCAGTTGCAGGAGCGCCTGGAGCTGGCGGAGCAGAAGCTGCAGCAGACGCTGCGGAGGGCGGAGACGCTGCCCGAGGTGGAGGCGGAGCTGGCGCAGAGGGTGGCTGCGCTCTCCAAGGTACTGCTCTGGGGCCGCGGGGGCCGGGCGTGTGCAGAGGTGGCCGTGCTCTCCAAGGCGCCGCTCTGGGTCCTGGGGGGTGGGGGCCCGCGGGGAGGGCCTGTTCCCGTGCTGTCCCACCGCGCCCCTGCCCCTGCTGCCCAGTCCAGGCAGGCGCGCAGACGCAGGAGTCATGCTGCCCGTCTGAGACGGGGGCGCTCCTGGAGTGTCAGGCAGTGTCCCCACTTCTGTGTCGTCCCTCCGTTAATCTCCCTCCATCCTGTTCCGTGTTGCGTGTTCCATGTGTCCCTGGGACGCTTCAGCTCCGAGTCACTGCTTCTCAAGAGTTCAGTCAGCCACCAACTCAAAGCCTTGGCAGGATAGTTCTTCTCAGACCTAGGAAAATCCCATTCTCGTTTAGGAGACTCTTAAGTCTTTATTCGGAGAAGTCACTGGCGACCCACTCCATACTCTTGCCCTGGAAAATCCCGTGGATGGAGGAGCCTGGTTGGCTGCAGTCCACGGGGTCGCTAAGAGTCGGACACGACTGAGTGGCTTCACTTTCGCTTTTCACTTTCACGCGTTGGAGAAGGAAATGGCAACCCACTCCAGTGTTCTTGCCTGGAGAATCCCAGGGATGGCAGAGCCTGGTAGGCTGCCGTCTCTGGGGTCGCACAGAGTCAGACACGACTGAAGCGACTTAGCAGCAGCAGCAGCTGCAGTAAGTCTTTATTCACACACTTGTTGAAAGTTACAGCGGGGCACGAGCCCCACTCCCAGCGCGCTGTCCCCGGGAGCCCGCAGGTGAGAGGCCGCATCCCAGGGATGTGGCGCTGCTGGGGGCATCATCCCCACTGCCAGCCGGCCAGCCACCCCGTCCTGGTGGGAAAGGTGTTGTCCCATGCTGCTGGTGGGCACTGGCTGGGCACAGACAGTCGGGTGGGCCTGTGCTGGCACAGCTGTTGAGAGCGTTGCCCGGAGCTCATTGAGCGGCTGAGGGGCCGTCCGGTGCTCGCAGACCCTCCCAGAGCGGGGTCACTAATAGCCGCCAGGCGGCGCCCTTCTGCCTGTGATCTTCCTCTCAAGGCTTGGTTTCTCCTCTCCCGCGGCATCTCTGCTGTCCGTCCCCGGTCGGCCTTGCAGTCCGACCTTTTGTCTTCCGGAAGCTCTGCCACTAAGGAGGCTAAACAGTTCGAACTTCCCTCCCAGCTTAGGAAGGTAGAACGTGTGCCTCGCGCGTCCCGCGCTTGCTGCTGCCCGCTGCCCGCCCCGGCTCGCCACACGCAGTCCAAGGAGGGGGCTCAGCGGCCACGGGTGCGGGGCCCAGGGCGGTGGGGAGCACGTCTCCTCTCACGAGCCGGTCACCAGCACCTTCTGTCACCCACGTGTCACATGCGAAGCCACTCAGGCGGTTTGAGCAGGCATGCGGGCGTGCCCCCCGCAAACCCGGGGCCTGTGGTCCGCATAGAGCATGGCCCGCTTGCCGCCCCTGGGGTCACAGCCCGCGTGCCATCAGGACGGGGCGCTGCGAGCGGGACTGACCCTGTTCTTGGCCGACAGGCGGAAGAGAGACACGGCAACATCGAGGAGAGGCTGCGGCAGATGGAGGCCCAGCTGGAGGAGAAGAACCAGGAGCTGCAGCGGGTGCGTGTGCTGACGGGGAGGCCGCGTCTGGGCTGGCACCACCTTTTTCCGCTGCTCCCGTCTCTGCCGTCGAGTGTGTGCGTGTGTGGCCCCGTCTGCCGACCTGGGCACCCGCCTCCTCAGGAGCAGGGCCAGAGGTGGTCGCCCATAGGCGGTGGGCAGGGGCCAGGGGAACCCCCACATCCAAGGAGGCTGCTTATTGCTCTGAGCAGCCAGTCGGGGGAGCTGCTCGGGGTACAGGTGGCCTTTAGCGTGCCCCTCAGACGAACCTGAGGTGCCAGTCCGAGGCCCACGAAGCTGAAGGCATGGCGCCCAGGTGTGCGCCCTGCTTGCCTTGGAGGAGGTGCTGAGTCCCCCGTGCCAGACTGCTGGTCCAGACACGTGTGTAGGATGGCTGCTCCTGGACAGGAGGAGAACCGCTGCTGCGCTGCGACAGAAGGCACGTCAGGAAAGGGCGACGGTGGAGGCTCGCATCCCCGAGGCCTGAGAGAGGTTTCCCGGAGGGGTTGGCCACATGGCAGTGTGGACCATCCGGGAAGCGGAGGGCCTCCCAGGTCCGGCCTCAGGCGTCAGTACTGTCCCCACGCCTGTGTTCTTGGACCTGGACTTCAGAGCCTCACACACGGGTTCCCGGGGGCAGCGATGCTGACTCCCATCATGAGACCCGTGGTGAGGCGCCCTCCCTGCCTCGGCAGAGAGCTCAACATCTCCCGATCAGGGGTACACCTCCTTACTTTCAGAACTGCTGCTCAGAGGCTGTTGAGATCGGGATGCTGTTTAAAGCAATTCAAAGCCAATTCAAAGTAGACTTTTGTTTTGCTTTAAAAATATTTGAATACTGATGTCTTAATGTGGAATCTGTGACAGGTTTTATTTTCTTGGGCTCAAAAATCACTGCAGATGGTGACTGCAGCCATGAGATTAAAAAATCCTTGCTCCTTGGAAAGCTATGATAAACCTAGACAGCATATTAAAAAGTAGTGACATCACTTTGCCGACAAGGGTCCATATAGTCAGAGCTATCGTTTTTTTCCAGTAGTCACATATGGATGTGAGAGTTGGACCATAAAGAAGGCCGAACGCTGAAGAACTGATGCTTCTGAATTGTGTTGTTAGAGAAGGTTCTGTTTTAATGGAAAATATTTAACAGAAAATAATCTGTTTTTTAATTGTTTATGATGGAGAACTTGAAACATGCCGCAAAGTGGAAGGAGCAGTATAATAAATACCCATGGCCCATCAGTTAGCTTCAGCAATTCCCAGCACAGGGCCAGTCTCAAATATATCGTTCTTTTGTCTTCTCTCCATTTTTTTTTTTATATACAGTAGATCCTAAAACAGCTTTTTAAACCATGAAATTGATGTTCATTATATAAAACACAGACTTGCCCACTTTGTTTTTTCATTGAAAAATTGCTGGAGGTAATTATTTCTAGTTTTTTAATATGAATTATCATATTGGAAAGGATGCTGAGAGGTCACCCTGATGCTGGGAAAGATTGACGGCAGGAAGAGAGTGGATGACAGAGGATGAGATGGTTGGATGGCATCATCAACTTGATGGACATGAGTTTGAGCAAGTTCTGGGAGTTGGTGATGGGCAGGGAAGCCTGGTGTGCTGCAGTCCATGGGGTCGCACAGTCAGACATGACTGAGCAACTTAACTGAACTGAATATGAATTATCATTGGAAGGAAAGCTGTGACCAGCCTAGACAGCATATTAAACAGCAGAGACGTGACTTGGCCGTCAAAGGTCTACCTAGTCAAAGCTGTGGTTTTTCCAGTGGTCATGTATGGATGTGAGAGCTGGACCATAAAGAAGGCTGAGTGCCGAAGAATTGATGCTTTTGAACTGAGGTGTTGGAGAAGACCCTTGAGAGTCCCCTGGACTTCATGGAGATCAAACCAATCTATCCCAAAGGAAATCAGTCCTGAATATTCGTTGGAAGGACTGATGCTAAAGCTGAAGCTCCAATACTTTTTCCAATACCTGATGCGAAGAACTGACACATTGGAAAAGACCCTGATGCTGGGAAAGATTGAGGGCAGGAGGAGAAGCTATGACAGAGGACAATCGGTTGGATGGCATCAGCGACCCAGTGGATGTGAGTTTGAGTAGACTCTAGGAAGCAGTGAAGGGCAGGGAGGCCTGGCGTGCTGCAGTCCATGGGGTCACAGAGAGTCAGACACGACTGAGTGACTGAAAAACAGCAATCGTTACGAAGAATTCAAGTGATGTTGGATGTAAAGAAACAGACGTGAAAGTCTGTCTCCACTCGCTTTTCTTCCAAAATGAATTTTCTCACCTTTTGCTTGATAAATTGAATTCATTTCACCCCCTAAATCCAGACTCAGGCTTCTGTTTATATATTGGGAAATTCCTCCACCAACATGTGTGTAAGCCGATGCCCTTTAAAGTCTGCTTGTTTCTGAGTGTAAATCTGCTTGCTCCCCGAGCCCCTCCGACAGGTAAATGGCGGGTGACAGTAAGGTCCCCCAGGTGCTCTGCCAAAGAGAAGCGTTGGGAGTGACCTTTGACCAGTGAAGTCCTTGCTGCCCTCTGCACCTGCCCGTCTGCTCTGGTGATGCTCAAGAGCCCCCAGAGGTGGCCGTGGAAGGGACCGCCTTGGGAGCCAGGGCGCAGGCCGCTCGCATCGCGGCTCCCCGGTGCTTTTAAAATAATGATCGTGCTTGTTCTCAAAGTTAATGAGTTTTTGTTTTTCCTGTTTTAGGCAAGGCAGAGAGAAAAAATGAATGAAGAACACAATAAACGCTTATCAGACACCGTGGATAAGCTTCTGTCCGAATCAAACGAGAGGCTTCAGCTTCATCTGAAGGAGAGAATGGCTGCTCTGGAGGATAAGGTGAGCCGGCCCCTCAGCCACTTTACCAAGAGGCGTTTGACCCGGCCCGGGCTGGTTTGTTGCGGGGGAGCCGCGGGGAATCTCCAGGAGAGGAGTTGGAAAACTGTTCCTGTAGAGGGCCCCACAGTGATGTCTTTACTGGCATGAATAATTGGGTAGCGGCATGTCACGCTACTCAGCAAGCGTGACAGCATCCACAGGCAGTGTGTAAGGAACAGACGTGGCCGTGTTCCCGCAACCCTTACGAAAGCATCAGTGAGCCAGATCCACCGATGGCCCGGGTTACAGCCGCCGTGCTAGGACTTTCTTCTAGGTCCACCCTCACCCCTTCATTTCTTTCTTAGAAGTTTATTTCTGGGCCTTTCCCAGTGGTCCGGTGGTTGGGAGTCTGCCTTGCAAGCTCAGGGACGCAGGTTCGATCCCTGGGTAGGGAGCTAAGATCCTGTGTGCCGCGGGGCAACCACGACAGAGGAGCCCTGCGTGTGCAGCCGAGGCCCAACGCGGGCGATCAGTGAGTTTAGTTCAGCAGCTTTTATATAACGTGATAGAGAACATTGAATCAGCTAAAAGCAAGCATTCTCATAATCCCAACTCCAGCCTTCTCTCTTTTCATTTGCTTTGGAAAATGTCTGAGAACCTCTGTCAGAGCAGCTCAGTGGGCAACACTCTGGTTCAGGTTTGGTGAAAACCTGTCCCAGCGGCACAAGCACCCTAAAGACGAGGCGCAGAACCTTCCCCTAGGTCGGCGCTTGGGCAGCGCTTGTCTGAGAGAGACCAGTGGTCACTATAAGTTCTGCGGCACATTTCTCCCCCACAAAACCCAAGATGATGCACACATTTCACTAGAGTCTGCACAGGGAAGGCCCCTCTTTTCACCCTGACCTGTGGGCTGGCTCTGAGGTGGGGATAGTTTTGTCTCGGGTTTGAATTTTGCATGTGAAACCTGCACCAATTTCCTGCGTGACCACTGAACTACAAAAGCTGAAAGCAAGTTTAAAGCAGTTTCACTTGCCCGAAGGAGCTGGCCTCCTTGTATCTGGAAGATCAGTCGGGGAAGGAGAAGATTGTCTGTGTACAAGTCAGTGTTAAGAGTTATCATCTGGCCTGGTGCCGGCACTTCATGCTGGGCGTGAGGCCCGCCACTCATCCCGAGGGGCTTTATGCTTTCAGACGGAAGTGTAGCTGTCCCGCCGTCCACGTAGTATCTGTAAGAATTGACACCAAAGCACTCTTTGTATCTTTTTCAGAATTCTCTTCTACGGGAAGTTGAAAATGCGAAAAAGCAATTAGAAGAAATGCAAAACGACAAGGTACTTCCATGTCTACATCGTTTAGAAATTTGTTAGGAGCCGAATTGAATCCGTCTGAATCCCTACAGACGCCCAGCGGAGGTCGAGTCACGTTTTCTTTACGGCTCGCCCACTGCTGCGTCGTGCATGGCGCTTCTGGCTGTGAACACTGACTGTATTTGCATCATAGGTGGATTTAGAGTGTGTGGCCATCCTGTGCGGTTCAGAATTCTGAGTAGTCCTTTCTGGGTTCACTGGAAAGCGGAGGCAAAGCAGGAGCCTTCCACGTGGACAGTGCTGTCCGTCAGATAATACGAGCCACGCACACAGTCTAAAGTTTCCTAAAAACGAACGGGCCACTTTACGTTCTGTTCTTCACTGTGAGTCTTGAAATCTCCTGTGTGATTTCCACATCGAGCTTTGCACCGGCCTGTCTCACGTGCTCTGTGGCTGCACGAGGCGTGTGACTGCCCTGGCCGACAGCGCAGAGCTGCCGGGTTGAGTTGAGTGACTCGGAAACTTGACCCGTGTGACTTGTTTTACCCTGTGAGGAAGTGAAGTGGGGTGCAGAGGAATGAGTGTGAGGAATGCCCGGGAGTGAGTGTGAGCTCGGTGGAGATGGCTTAAAGCAATGAGAGGAGTGAGGGCAACAGAGTAAGTCCTGCCCCCCACCCCCACCCCGCCCCAAGTCCAGCTTCTCTCTGCAGACGTCATCGCTGGTAATGGCTTGCCATGTTCCCTCCAGAAGCTTTTCTACACCTGAGATGGAACTTCCTCTTCATTATGGTTTATAAGGGGTAATACTGTTCTGAGTGTTTATATTTGCTATGGGACTCTTAAAGAACATTTTCTCAGAGTTAAAGTGTTTGGAGTGGATACCTACTAACGTCTCCTGTCATGCACATTCTGGTGCAAGTCATCTTACATCCGGAAAGCAGGCGGTGCAGGCTGTGTCATTTGCTGTTCCCTAGGACCAGCTGATTCTCAACCTGGAAACCCTGAGAGCCGAGCTGGAGCAGACGAGGCTGCGAGGGGCTCCCCTCCACCACGGGTAGGCCGCTCCCCTGGGGAAGCTCCCCTCTGCGCGGTCGAGTGGGACAAATGCCTGTCTGGTGTGCAGACAGTATGACTGGGTGTCGCTCATGGCCGCACCTCGAGGAGCCTGTAGCTCCGTGGCCAGCGACAGGGAAGAGACAAGCATCGTTCCTTAGGGTTAAACTTGGTATCATGGAGTGGTGGTCACAGTACTGACAAAACTCAAAACCACAGGCGGAGGTTTGGAAGTGGGCGCCGACCAGTTGATCCTGGGTGTATTCATTTGAGGGGCCTGACAGGCTGTGGCACTGATGTTTCTGAAGAGTCGCAGAAGGTTAATGGCCTGTAGTCATTTTTACGAGAATGGAGACTGAGACGTGACTCGCCGTTGGCTGCGGTGGGAGGAATCACCTGGCTTGGGAATGAGGCGAGCAGATCACTGAGCATCCTGAGTTTTTCTTACTCCTTGTTATAGGGGCAGTAATTCTTACTAACTATTTAGATTTTTCTTTGGCTTCTTCGTGGAAAGTGGTCACAAGTGAGAGTTAAACTTTAGCAAAGGTTATTAAAGTGCTTAACTGGTGACATTCATTCACCTGTAGGAAATCGACTCTTGCTTGAATCCTGATTTAGGAGTCTGTTTGGAGCCTGCATGCATATTTCTGCATTTGTGTGCTTAGGGGATCCTCGCGGTCCAGGGCCCCCGCCCAGCCTTCTAGAGAAAAGGGATATCATTGTAGACAAAGGCAGAGCCAGAAACTGGCCCTGTGTCTGAAACCATGGCAGGTGGAGTTCAAGGGGAGCACGTGCCCTCTGGGACGGATGGGGGACATGGCCAGCCTTGCCCGCAGAGCTCCTCCAGGGTGAGGGCCTGGTGTTGTCAGAGGGGGAGACCCCCTGCTCCCGGGGTGGATGAGATGCGTGTGAGGAGGGCTGTTTGGACAGTGGAGGAAGAGGAGGTGGACACAGCCTCTTGCTCTGCAGACTGGGCAACGAGGAGGGTGCTGGTGCTGGGACCCGAAGGCCTGGCGCAGTTGGGGGTTCAGAGGGAGAAGCCTGGTCACCAGTCCCCTGCATGTCAGTGAGAGAGAAGAGGAGGCAGCCGGGGAGTAGTAGGGGCCGCTGTGCTCTGAAGACGGGGACCGCAGCGGCTGGGCAAGGGAGGGGTGTCTCCAGGAGGCAGCTTTCCAGGGGTCAGTGACTCGGCGGCACAGGTGGGGCCTCAGGGCTGGCTTCCGGGCAGGGTAGGCTGGCCCAGGCCGGGGGAGTGGGGACTGAAGCCTGGATCAGAGGCAGGGTGGGCTCAGTGTATTTGGCAGGACCTCCCAGTGGAATTGGTCACCTTGTCTCTGAGACCTTCTCCCGGAGGAAAGAGCCTCAGGTGAGGAGGGGGAGAGCGATGGAGGCTGCACTCTGGGAGGGGACTGGGAGGTGATGGTGGGGGGCGTCTCAACCCAGAGGCCTCTGTGGCCTTCAGAGGACCCGCGAGTGTCCACAGTCCCAAGCAGGACTCTGTCGTAGCTTCCACCTGACTCCCAAGTGTGCTGCGGTGGAAGTTGAGCAGAGAAAGGAGCGGTTCCATCAGGAGGGAGGGGAGATGGGAGGGAAGACAGGTGTGGCTCGGGGAGGTTCCAGACTTGCATCTCCTGGGAAACACCGTGCGGCTCAGGTCCGAGCTGTGGGTCCGAGGGCTTTGTGCCGTGGGCGGTCGAGGTGCCGTCAGAAGTGCTGAGAGCGGTGCAGACAGTGTTCCAGGGAGACGGGTGTTTGTGGTCCATGGACGTCACACGGGAGGTGGAGGGCAGAGCAGGCACCGGCCAGAGGGGGTGTGGGTGCCCAGGAGCTGGCAGAGCAGGTGCAGCCCCGCCCCGGGACCTGAGGGTGGGCTCTGGGGGACCGCAGCCCCGAGCACCGGGCAGCCAGCCGCACCCTCGCCTTAGCGCTGCCTTCCCTACATACGGGAGCTGCCCAGCTGGTGGCGCTGAGACCTGAGTGTTCGCAGGGCAGCAGGTGGGCCTGCTGCTGTTGGAGCCAGGAGGGCAGAGCCCGCCCCACGGCCCCTTTTCTGTGAAATTGCCAATTTTCCAGATCGACAGGCTCTGGCTTGACTGACAGAGTGAGCTCTCTTTTCTCCTAACAGCATCCTTCTTTCCCGTGTGTTCCAGCCGACCGCACCTGGGCAGCGTCCCGGACTTCAGGTTCCCTGTGGCCGACGGGCCGGCAGACTCCTTCAGCGGCGCGGCGGTGCTGCGGCGCCCCCAGAAAGGCCGGCTGGCAGCGCTGCGCGACGAGCCGTCCAAGGCAAGGACCCCCCCACCCCACCCCTGCCACCCCGTGCCTATCCCTGGTGGGCACCTTGTGAGGCCCCCGCCCCCGACACTGTGGTCCTGACACGGTTTTGGAACCAAGTGTTGATAGATCGCTTTACGTCTTCGAATTTTCCTTTTTCTGGCTAAGAGTTTACAAGGCATGTTTTTTTTTTTTTTTTTTTTTTTAAAGAACCAATTTTGATAACGTGTGGCTTCCTGTGAGGCCCGGCACAGTACTAATTAGCACAGTTTTGAAACCGTCCTACGAGTGAATGGATCCACACGTGCCTCATGTTTTAGTGAGAAGATTCTCGTTGGAAGGTTAAGCGCCTTCGTATTTTCGCCTCATTCATGGCGTGTGTTTTTTCGTATGTCTCTGTGTTTTGAGCGCCCACGTTCAGCGGGAAGCTAGTTTAGACCAGACGTCGTCGGAACGAGGACTCCAGCAGTGACTTAAAAACCGTGCGTGTTCTTTATCCACTGCTGCGTAACGAACCACTGCAGAGCTCGGTAACCTCGCAGTGAGCAGGCCACAGCCCACAGCTCCTGTCCCTCTCCCAGGCGGGCCTGACTCAGGGCCTCCTGAGGGCGCAGATTAGGGAAGGCTCCCCGGGGCTGGATGGTAGGCTTTCAGACTCAGCTGGCTGCTGGGGACAGGCCCAGGTCCCTGCTGTGCAGATCTCTGTGTGGCCTGGCTTTCCTCGGAACGCCCTCTGAGAGTGAGAGCGTAGGGTGTAGCCCGGGGTCTTTCATGCCCTGGTTCGGAAGCCGCACACCTTCACTTCTGTTTTCGAGCATGAGCTGTGAAGTCCTGCCTCGCTCGGGCTGAGCAGGAGTTGCCCCTTCTGCCTCTTGAAGGGAGGAGGATGGAAGGATTTGTGGACCCCTTTTTAAACCCGCACAGCCTGTCAGACAGCAATGAGCAGGGAAAGGAGACCAGAGTGCCCGAGTTGTCCGAGGAGGAGGGGACGATCGTGTGTGAACAGGGGTGGCCAACGAGGTGACACCAGGAGGGTGACCTTGAACCAGAGACCTGGAGGCGGGAAGAGAAGCCGCCACTCGGAGATAGATCAAGGGTCGAGTCAACCGGCAGGGACAAGGGAGAGAGCGGCCTGGATCAGGGAGGACCCAGGCTCAGGCCTGAGCAGCTCGAGGCCAGAGCCTGTTTGCTACGGTGAGGAGGGCTGCCAGGCAGGAGCTCAGAGCCGGGCCTCTGCCCTGTGGAGGTGGACAGGCCTGTCCAGGGGACGAGTCTGGTCAGCAGCTGAGTGTTCCAGCCTGCATCCGGGAGAGGACTCAACTCAGCTCAAGGTGGACTGGGGTTGCGGGCATGCAGATGGTGTTTAAAGGCATGAGCAAGATAAAGTCGCCAGGCAGGTGCCTGTGGAGAGAGATGAGGTGCAAGGGTAGAGCCGGGGGCCACCCCACGTTCCGAGGTTGAGAAGGGCACAAGGGACTGAGGACGAGCCCCAGGGAGGGTGGGGCCTGGAGCTGAGGGAGAGACACGCTGGGCGGGTGGGGAGGGGGTTTGGTAACACGGGGTCCTTGGAGCCCCCGGGAGCTGCCCTGTGGGGTGGGCCCCCCGCCTGCTTGCAGAGACTGGGCAGGGAGAGGGACAGTAGAGGCCGCTCCCGGGGAGCTCTCAGAGACCCGCGGTGGGCGCTGCAGGCAGCCCTGGAGGAGCAATCTGCTGGTTCCCGTGGTGCGATTTTAAGCAGGAAGAGGGAGAGGACGTGCTGCCCGGGCTGACGGGGGTGAACCTGTAGGCAGAGAAGGGTGTGAGCTGTGGGAGGGGGCGGGCGGCATGGGGCCCAGCGGGCACTCTCTGTGCGTCCCTGATTACAGAGCTGCCTTGCGATGCGAGAGGCTGTCCCCCAGGACAGCCCGAGTGCCTGCGCCCCGGGAGGAGAGTGCGGGGGGCTCGCCCTCCCGTCCCCTGGCTGCCCGTGCTCGCTCCTGTCTGTGGGTGCTCAGACCAGCCTGCAAACGGAGGGCTGGGAACCCGCGAGGACAGCACTCCCCAGTGAGCTAGTAGCAGCGATGACTGCCGAGGTGGACCCAGCGGCTGTGGAGCTGAAGGATGTCTTTTTCTTCTCTTCCTTCAGCCTGGCTGATGGTGGCATGGGTGTATTTATTTAATTTTCGGTTTTCGTCTGACTCCGTCAGCCCACCCTTGGGAATAACCTCATAGGATTGCCTCCCGTCCATACTTAGACCTGAGTGTCACCAGGCGTCTAGGAACTGAATTTTCCTGCCCGTTTCTTCAGTGCTGCTCGCTTAAGAGATAGCAGTGGCTTATAAGCATGGCCCGTTTATCCACAGTCAGGGCTTCCATGTAAACTTGTGTTCCGTTCCTGATTCCATGAGCCACCTTGAATGTCGCTGACGAGCTGTGGTCCTCTCGTGCCCAGGTGCAGACGCTGAACGAGCAGGACTGGGAGCGCGCGCAGCAGGCCAGCGTGCTGGCCAACGTGGCCCAGGCGTTCGAGAGCGACGTGGACGTGTCTGACGGCGAGGGCGACAGGGACGCCCTCTTCAGTTCAGCCTCTCTGCTGTCGCCCAGCGGGCAGGCCGATGCCCAGACTCTGGCCATGATGCTTCAGGAGCAGCTGGACGCCATCAACAAAGAGATCCGGTGGGTGCGCCTGAGCCCAGCGCCCTGGAAACTCAGCTCCTCTGAGGACCTGTCTTGTCCTCAGAGAAGTCTGAGTGTTCCACAGGAAGAAAACTGACCTCAGATCTGCTTCAAGAGATTTTGGTTCCGAGATTGCCCTTGATTATAGAGCTTGGTCAGCCGGGGCGTTCTGTCCATGGTGTGGTGTCAGCACTCTGTCGGGGGGTGGGGGGGCGTTGTGGGGTGTCCCCCTCGCCAGCTCTGAGCCCCAGGGTGGACAAGGTGCTGAGACGGTGTCCCCTGTGGCCCATGCTTCCTCCTGTGTCCCTCAGAGCCCCCCAGGCTCTGGTGAAAAGCCACCTGGAACAGAAAAGCTCGGGTTTGGGGGCTGGCAAATTCCCACTAGGATCTACATTTTCCTTTTTAAGTTAACACAGTGTGAAAATTGGCTTGTTGTTAAACAGTAGTCCACGGACATGTGCTTGAGTTTTTCTCATCTCATCAGTATATTTAAGATGTTTTCTTTAGACACCGTCTTGGCAGTTATAACAATTTACAAAACAGGATAGAATCCAAAGGCCTGCCTCGTGGTGAGCAGGAGGCCTCGGGTCTGGGTGCAGCCGGGTGGCTGGGGACCCCGAGGCCTACCCGGTGCCACAGAGCCGTGCCCCTGTCCCCAGTGTATGCTCAGAGCGGCCGCAGGCCAGTGACCCTGCGCAGGACCTGGCAGAGCTGCTGCTCAGATTGTGCTTGTCACGTAGGCTCGGGCCGAGGTGCTCTTCCTGTTGGCCAAGTGCAGGGGGCACAGGGGAAGGGCAGGGCTGAGTGGTACAACCAGTGAGTGCAGGCGGTGTCGCCTGCAGGCTGACACCGTAGACGGGCTGCTCGTGGGCCGTGCTAGAGCACAGACGGGCTCAGAGAGGTGTCTTCCCCGTCTCCCGGGAAATATGGAACGGTTATGTATTGATATTTTTATTTTTACAGCATGTTGTCAGGTAAAAGTGATTTTCCCTTATGCAACAAGTTGACTTGATGTAAGTGGTAAATTCTGTCCATCAGCTTGTTATCAACAGTGAAAAGCTTTCAGGATGTATCAGTAGAAGTAAAGCTGGAGAGGTTAAGACCTGTAAGAACCTTGTATTTTAATATGAAAGTCATTTTATTTGCATAATTGAGTATTTAAACTGCTGTATAAAATCATCTGCTGCACATTAGGGGAGGGGAACAGCAACCATGAATTGTAGGTTAATGTAGCACAATTGCGGAGAAGGCAGTGGCACCCCACTCCAGTACTCTTGCCTGGAAAATCCCATGGACGGAGGAGCCTGGAAGGCTGCAGTCCATGGGGTTGCTGAGGGTTGGACACAACTGAGCGACTTCACTTTCACTTTTCACTTTCATGCATTGGAGAAGGAAATGGCAACCCACTCCAGTGTTCTTGCCTGGAGAATCCCAGGGACGGGGGAGCCTGGTGGGCTGCCGTCTATGGGGTCGCACAGAGTCGGACACGACTGAAGCGACTTAGCAGCAGCAGCAGCAGTAGCACAGTTGACATGAATCCAGAAACTCACATGAAGCTGGTGGAGAGCTCAATCAAGTGGTGCATTTGTTCAAATACAACTTAAAAAAAAATCAACTCAGCCCTTCATCTGGTCTGCAGACTTGTGTTTAGGAACTCCAGCTTGTTCGTGAATCGCTGTTTGATTATCAGAGTTCCCGATTCCCAGTGGAAAAGACTTGAGGCGCTGACATGCATCTCTGCCCTGAGAGCAGGGAAGGTAAAGGTCGTGAACTTCAGGTATCTCCTCACAGGGAGAGAGTTGCCGCCCAGGCCCTGTCAGAATGTTAGTGTAAAGAGGGAAAATCAAATATGAATGATCAGGGGCCCCTTTGTAAGGCTCAGTGATAAGCTGTTCTAAGTTTGAGAATATTCAGAAGGGGGAAGGTCGAACCTTTTTGCTGAGATGTTAATTGAGCAACTGTTCCTGGGATTTGCTAATCGTGACACAGTAGGCAAGCCCCAGATTTGTTGTCCAGACACGTTCCTCTGCTGACAAAGGCGGGTGATGGGTTTTCTTCTATTTTAGGTTGATCCAAGAGGAGAAGGAGAACACGGAGCAGCGGGCAGAGGAGATTGAGAGCAGGGTGGGCAGTGGGAGCTTAGACAACCTTGGTCGTTTTAGATCAATGAGTTCCATCCCCCCGTATCCCGCCTCCTCGCTGGCCGGCTCCTCCCCGCCCAGCAGTGGGCGCTCCACGCCCCGAAGGATGCCGCACAGCCCAGCGCGGGAAGTCGACCGGCTGGGCATCATGACGCTGGTACGTGTCTGCCTCCTCCCTGCCGAGTCCCTCCCCCAGCAGCCTGGTTTTCTTTTGTTTTGCTTTTTCTCTTTTTACTCTGAAGAAAATCAGGTACATTTTTGCTACGCTCAGAGGTCTAAAATTTTTAAAACCAGCTAGTCTTTAATCATTCCGTAATTGCACAGCGACAAATTAATCTTGGTATTTGGACCACTGGCTTAGCACGTCATCAGCCAGAACCTGCCTCTGTAATGTTGGGCCTGGCCTGTGCTGGGCACAGCAGCTGCAGGGAAGTTTCTGTTCTCAGGGAGCAGGCAGCTTCGTGAAAGTAACCATAGGCAGCTCTCATGGCGTGGGAAAGCCGTGCAGCACATTTTCCATTGGGGCTGCCTGGCTGCAGGGTGCAGGGCATGCGGTGGGAACAAAACCGAGGATCTGCACTGGTCTGCTTGCTGATGGACCCGGCCGCGCGCTCAGGCCAGCTCTGCGTGTGAAACCAGGTTACAAGCCCGGTGCCACAGAGCCCCAGGGAAGACGTCGGGCTGCCTCACTTTTCCGAGTCTAAAAACAGGATGATGACCTAGGGCTTTTGGTGGCAGAGTGTGCGTCTCTATTCCGGCTTTCTTGTGTGTTTAGCTTAGGCTTTCCGAGTGCACTGCTGTTTACCCCATGAAATCATGTTTATAACACTCTGCCTTGTAACTGCACTTGTATTACCACTCTTTTCTGTTACCACCCATTTCATTTTAGCTGCACTGTTAGCCAGCGTGCAGTTAAAGTAACCGTGAATCATTTTATCGGCCTGTGAAGTGGCAACTAGTCCTTTTTGTGGTCTTTTGACACACTGTAGTTACAACTTGCATCGCTGGCTAATTAGTTGATATTTAAAATTCTTTGACAGTTTCACTGTGGCTCATGCTTGGTTTCTTTCCAAGTGTTTGTAAAAGAGCAGTTCTGTGTGTTTTCCTCGCTGTTGGAGTTCTCTGGAGGTGTGTCTGCTCTCATCGTTGGTTTTGATTTCCTGTCTCACCCTGTTGTCTGCTGAGTCATTGTCAGTCCAGACCCCAGCCTCCCACCCTCCTCGCCCCCAAGTCTGTAGTTACCCGCCCATCTCCCTCCCCGTCCCCCCGGCTTGCTCTGGTCACGGCAGTGCCGTGGTTCGTTCACAGCGTGTGTCCCCTTAGTGGGGTTTCTGCTTTGTCTTCATGTCCCACTAAACAGTGTTTTTCCCCCGTAGCAGTAAGTTTGAACCAGTGTATCACTGTGCAGTTACAACCATAATGTAGATGCATCATACGCTACGTAACCTGTGTGACTCATAAATGAGAGTATGCTCGCATAAAGACACGATCCTTTAAGCGTAGCATTAATGGACTTTTGCTCAGTGTCCTTTCAGTGTTGGTATTTGTATATAAGACTGTAAATCTCATCAGCTTTTGCACGGTTAACGTCTCTACTAGACTCTTTTAAAAAGTATCTTCTATGGTTCATAAAATGTAAAGACTCCACCTGCTATTATGCTAGCTTTCATTCTTACATATTTTCACAGGGTACCTGCCTTAATAAATTTATTTTGAGAAGTTTTAAATCAAATTCTAGGTAAGGATTTTACATTAATGTCCAATAGGTGGTTAGATTTGTTCAGTGTTAAAATAGGTATTATGGTAACTTCCTCGTCAGGTAAATCACTATTGTAAAGTATGACATGCTTCTTATCAAGAGACACTAAGTCACAGAGAAGTCTGGCTGAGCATAGACCACGGTTAAGGCCCTTTCTGGTACAGAATGCTGTGCGTTAATGAATCATGATGTTGTAATAGAATTGTGTCTTCCTGAGTAATAATTTATAGCGTTTCTCTAGTAAACCTTGAAAAGCTTATTTAACTTCTGTGTGTCAAAAAAATGTTCTGTTTCCAGTCACACGCTCTCTAAATCTAAATGTTACTTACATGTTTGCCGTCAATTTTGCTTTACTGTATCTGCCTATATTGATTCTTAAATTTTCAGCTTCAAAGTCACAGTAAATCTGGTTTCTCTTCATTTCTTTGCATGCATCTGTCAGCCTAGTGATTTAAGGAAGCATCGTCGAAAGGTAAACCATTTGGTAATTTAGCAGGCCTCCGTTCCTCTGTGGAGCGTTAGAGTCCTCATCGTGTAACGTGCATGAACACTGTGTGGTCATGTCCTGGTGAATGGTTGGCGTTTTCGCGGGAGTGCTGAGACTCGCCCTCCCCCACCGCTGCAGTTGTGCTGGTGGCTCTGGTGGGAATAGGCCCTTCCCGGGGGCAGTTGCAGCAGTTGGCCTTTCTCCCGCCTGTTTGCCTTCTGATCATCTCATGCTTGTTTATGATAGACACAGTGTTATTTATTATTTTTAAATTTTTATTTACTTATTGTTTTTGGCCATGCCGCACAGCTTATGAAATCTTAGTTCCCCAAACAGGGATCAGACTGGTGTCCTGGCAGTGAAGGTGCCCAGTCTTAACCTCTGGACCACCATGGGATTTCCGCTTAGTGTTTTTAAAAGAAATGACTGACTCAGAGCCGTAGATGTTAGATTTGAGGGAAGCGAATTTAATCACGGTGGGTAGCAGTGTGCAGGAGACTCGGCGCCAGGCACCGTGTCGATTGGTTTCCGAGTCTGTCATCTAATCCCGCAGACGCCCGGGCGAGGTCCAGGCTGCTGCTATCCCCATTCCGCAGACATGGACACTGAGGCAGAGAGGCTGGGCACCCTGCCCAGGCTCGAACACCCAGCAGTGCAGTGTGGACTGGTCTGATCAGAGCCTGGACACTGAACCGTGGTGCTGTCCACCTGCTTTCCTCCGTGATGCCCTCATGTCCATCACGGCATCCCTGATGGAGGGAGCATGGCGGGGGAGCTCAGGGCCTCTCCCCTCGGGTCGCTTGGATGAGCCCCAGTTGTTGGGAGTCCAGTGCCCCAAGGGCTGGCCTTCCTTGTCCCTCTCCCGCTCGCAGCCCGCTGACGGAGCACTCCTGGGCCTTCCCATAGGACTCGGGCGGCCGTGCTCCAGTTCAGGCAGCTCAGTGCCTGGGAGCCCTACTGCTGAGCACAGCAGAGCAGCGCCATCCCCCTGGGGTTGGTGACCTGGGTGTGCCGCTCGCCCACTCTGTGGCCTGCTTTGCCCTCCTGTTAGTGAGGCCACGTGGGCACCAGTGGGGCGGCTCCCATCCTGGGGGAGGGCGGCCAGGCTGGGACCCAGGGGCCTTCCTCAGGAGGAGGCCGGGGGAAGCGCTGGCCGTGGGCCCGACTCTGAGGCGGGTGTCTGTCCGCGTCGAGTCCATAATCAGCCCAGGCGTGTCACCTCGCTGCTCTGTTCTCTGTTGTTTTCTGGCTTTTATAAATGCTTATTTTAACTTGAATTTGAGATTGATCCCTGTTCAGTTCCTCGTGGATAATTTCTAGCCTTTGTGGCCTTCTGTCGTCTGAGGGCTGTCGTTAGAGATCAGAGGAGGGTGCCCAGCGTATCCAGCTGCTGTTAAACGAGTTCAGCAGGATTTCACACTAAGTCACTCTGTTGTCACCAAGCTCCTGTGGGGCTGCACTGGGTCAGTATTCTTTACAGAACCCCACTAAAAAGGCACAGGTTAGTTGCTTACAACAGCGCACTCGTTGTCTTTAATGCTTGCCATGCATGTCTCCTAAAACCTTCCCTGGCTTAGCCACACACCCAGGTGCGTCGATGAGACCTGTCTGGAGCCTGCGGGTCCATCTGTCCCCCACAATGTTGCCACCACCGTCTTTCCTGTCCCCACACCCGGGACCAGCGGAGAAGCTGGGAGTCCAGGAGAGAGTGTCTTTTTTTTTTTTTTTTTTTTTTTTAGTTTATTTTTTAATTGAAGGATAATCGTTTCACAGCATTTTGTTCTTTTCTGTCAAACCTCAACGTGAATCAGCCGCAAGGCACATGTACACCCCCGCCCTTCTGAACCCGCCTCCCATCTCCCTCCCCATCCCACCCCCTAGGTTGATACAAGATCATCTCTTAGTGAGACCTAGGGGTGCTTTCGGAGAAGGCAGTGGCACTCCACTCCAGTGCTCTTGCCTGGAAAATCCCATGGGCGGAGGAGCCTGGTGGGCTGCAGTCCATGGGGTCGCTAAGAGTCGGACACCACTGAGCGACTTCACGTTCACTTTTCGCTTTCATGCATTGGAGGAAGAAATGGTAGCCCACTCCAGTGTTCTTGCCTGGAGAATCCGGGGGAGCCTGGTGGGCTGCCATCTCTGGGGTCGCACAGAGTCGGACACGGCTGAAAGGACTTAGCAGCAGCAGCAGCAGGGGTGCTTTATGTAAACCAGTGAGCAAATTACACTCGGACTGCATGTGAGCACTCGAGTGGGCAGCCCCCAGGCTGTCACTGAGGAACACAAGCCGGCACATGGTGTTCGCTTGGAGGGGTTAGACACCTTTTCTGTGTTTCACTCGTTGTCGTGGGCAACCTGCAGCATCACGCAAGATGGTCTTGGGGGGTGGTTCAAGCTGTTTCCTTTTCTCCTTCAGACAGAAAGGTCGGGATGGCTTTGTTGAGAGGCATCTTACTCTTGCCAGTGGTCCTTCTGAGCTGCACCTGGCGATGCGCACGGTCCTCTTCATCAGGGCGGTCATGCCAGGCAGACAGTCCATGCCGTGCAGGGCTCATGGCACGGCGTGGCTCTGCTGTCCTGCCCGCGGGGCCGCCCGCTCGCTGGATTCCAGGGAGGCTCCCATCCGGGGCCTCTGCTCTCAGTTGCAGGCTCCTGCTGCCCCGCGGCCCCACTTCCCTTGAACAACACGGTCCTTTAAGATGGTATTAAGCTAGAACAAGGCTTTTTTTTTGTACTTGGCAGAAAGCATATCTAATAGATTTTCAAGTGAGTTTCTGGTTATAATGTGAAAGCCTGTGTGATTGCCTTTTTCGACACAGTCCATTGTTACCCAGTTTTACACTTACCTCACGCCCTCAGCTGCCAGCTTCCCGGGAGGAGGTACGAGATGACAAGACCACCATCAAATGTGAAACCTCGCCCCCCGCCTCGCCGCGGTCCCTTCGGCTGGACCGGCTGCACCCGGGGGCGCTGCACGCAGCCAGCCACGAGGACATCAGGGACGCCCGCAAGTAAGCGGCCTACGCGTGCGTCGGCGGCTCAGGAGCCCCGCGCCGCTCATCCTAAAAGGGCTGGAAGCCTGGTTTTAAAGGCACCCCACTGGGTTCAGCGCCTGTTTGTAGTGAACTTCAGGTGCCGGGGGAGAGGAGCTCAGTGGCCTCAGTGATTTTAGAAAACCTCCGTCTCTACGGATTGACTCCTGGGGGAGCTTTCTTCCTGCTCTTGCCAGAGGTCTGCCCGGCCCGGGGTGCATTCCTGGCGGTGACGGCTCCATGCCTCTCGGATGCAGTCTTTCCCTCCCTTTCCCTCAAGGGTCTCCTCTTAGGAGCCTGTCACCCCTGTGACCCCCACTGTCTGCATTCAGACCACCACCTGCTGAGCTCCCGGTCACCCTGCGGGAGGCAGGGGTCATTCACCTTCTCCAGGAGCCTTGTCACCCGCCGAGCAGTGACCCTGAGGGAGGGTCAGGGCGCCCTCTGCCCCAGCGGGTCTCGAGTCGAGGCTTCTTCGGGGGAGAGCTCGAGTCAGGCAGTCTCAGCTTCCCGGGGCGGTTGTCTGTGGCCGGGAGCCTGCGTTGCTCGTGTGGAGTATTGTTGGTGAAGCAGACTCCACTGTCTGCTGCGAGGTTGGGGCGCAGGTGTGGCTGGGAGGCCGGTTCCATCAGTAGCTTGTGTGGAGGGGTGTGTGTGTGTGCACGAGGGCGCCGGTTAATGGGCCTTCTCTCTCCTCGAAGCTCGACGGGCTCTCAGGACGGCCCCGTGAGCAACCCCAGCAGCAGCAACAGCAGTCAGGACTCGCTGCACAAAGCCCCGAAGAAGAAGGGCATCAAGTCCTCCATCGGCCGCCTGTTCGGCAAGAAGGAGAAGGGCCGGCCCGGACACCCCGGCAAGGAGGCTTTGGGGCCCGGTGGGTGCTTCACCACGGAGAGGGGAGGGCTGCAGCGCGTCCCTTCCGCGAGGCCCCCGACCCGGTCCCCGTGAGGCTTCTGTCACGCACGCTGGGCGTCCTCCTGGGAGCAGGAGCGGAGGAGTTGTCTGTCTTCGTGGTGGGTCTGGCCGCCCCCCGTCATTCAGGGTCTCCCAGCGGCGGAGCCTGCCGTCCTGGAGCTCTTTCTCCTGTGGTGTCATCCGGTCAGAAAGTCCAGAGCTCCCTTCGCTCTCCTCCAGCTGATCACAGAAACACCTGCCTTGGCCATGCTGATTTCCTCTTAATGTCTCGACCATTCTGCTTCTTTGTAGCTGGTATTTCAGAGACAGAAAACTCATCTCAGGATGCCCTCGGACTCAGCAAATTGGGAGGACAAGCTGAAAAAAATCGGAAGCTTCAGAAAAAGTAAGCTTTTTGTTTCTTGTCGACCTCACTGAGCAGTTTCCAGTTGTTCCTCATTTTGAACTGTTTACTGATGAACGTGGCATCCTGCTCTGGGTGTGTATTATCTTCTGAACGCTGAACCCAAAGCCTTCCTGAAAGTGCACTTTCTGGAGGACCTAGAGCATCTGGGCTTCGGGAGGGACTCGCACGCGGGCTTCGGGAGGTTGTCTGACGGGGACGGGTCGTGGGTCCCTCCTGAATCCTGGCTCCGCACAAGTGAGCTCTGGGCCGTGTGGAAGCTCAGCTTCCTTGCGCCTCAGTGTTCCCGTCTGTGAGATGGGAGTCCTCGTAGTGCCTCCCTCAAGGGCCTTTACGAGCATCTGCTGTGCAGATACATCTGCGTAGAGGTGATGAGGCGCCTCAGACAGTGCCGGCCCCTGGCGCGTGGGGTGCCCGTGGCTGGGAATGAGGGCAGCCCAGCAGGGACTTGTTGCCAGCTCCCAGGGGTGCCCATGGCTATTGGCAAGGGTGGCCCGGTGGGGATCGTCGCCAGCTCTCAGGGGTGCCCGTGGCTGGGGGCGAGGGTGGCCCGGCAGGGACTCGTCGCCATCTCTCACGGGTGCCCGTGGCTGGGGGCGAGGACTGCCTGGCGGGGACTCGTCGCCGGCTCTCAGGGGTGCCCATGGCTGTGGGCAGGGGACTTGTCGCCGGCTCTTAGGGGTGCCCATGGCTGTGGGCAGGGGATTCGTCACCAGCTCTCAAGGGTGCCCATGGCTGTGGGCAGGGGATTCGTCACCAGCTCTCAAGGGTGCGCATGGCTGGGGGCGAGGGCAGCCCGGTGGGGACTCGTCGCCAGCTCCCAGGGCTGCTCCTCACGCCAGCAGGCCGACAGGAAGCCGTCGCTGTACTGCCCCTTTTTCTCCCCTCTGCTAGGTTCTGTATCTTTATCCTAAATAGACTGTTTTGTGGTCTTACTGAGTTTGGATTCTGAGCTGTCATGGTTCTGAAGGAGGCAGCGGGGGAGAGCTTCCTACAGAGGAGTCGGGCGTGGCGGTGTCCCCGCATCGGGCAGGGGCGTCACGTGAGCTCGAGTCTCGGGGTGCAGACCGTATTCTGGTCCAGCACAGGTTGTGTGTCGGGCGACACCTCCCTCACCAGAGCTCAGGAGGCGACAGAGCCTGTCCCGGTGAGCTGACAGGTGAGCGAGAGGCCTGACCGCCTTGTAGCCTCGGGTGCGAGTGAACCTGTGTGTCGGGAGGTGATGGTAAGTCCTGGGCCTCGAGACGGGGACGCTGCGTGGGCTCTGGTCGTCTGACAGTGGGGAGGGCCGTCTGGCTGCCATCGGGCACCTTGAGAAGCAGCCCTGGCCTAGAGCCCGGGCCAGCCTGGAGCCCCAGGACCCCTCCACCGGAGGCCAGTTTGCCGTTAGCCCTGGGGTCGCCTGTTAGTTTTCTTTTGTGAAATGTGCCTCCTGTTAGCTCTCTTCTCGGAAACCCCAGTGTCCTTGCCTGAAGTAGCGTCGGTGCAGTTCTGAGTGTAGCGTCTCTCTGGTTGCTCACGACACCGTACGAGGGGTGCTCAGTCTTTGGTTTCTGTACGAGGGAATTTGAGGAAGCCACTTAACAGCAAAGTCTGACATGAATGTTGCTGTGTCTGAACTGCATAAAAATGTTTTAAAATAACTTGGGGTCATTGCCACTTGGTTTTTTGAAACTTAATATGCAAACTAGGCCTTTTGTCTCCTGGGACCACATGACAAAAATTTGTCCTCTGGAATTTGCTGATATGTTTTTTTTCACATCCTCGTATTTAACTATCACAGGGACGCTGAGTTTGCGGCCCTCTGGTCCTCCCACCTCGCTGCTCCCCAACATTTGTATTTCAGACGCGATCCAGAGTCGTGTCAGTTGGCCAGAACGTGTCACTGTTTCATGCGCTTAGCTTATCGTTCTCAGGAGGTATGCTCGAGCCCTCGACACTGTGAGCAGAGAGCTCTGCTGGGTTATTTTCCCCAGCATGTGACTCAGTTACGCGTGGGGCAGGAATGTGTCTCTGTGTGTGTGTGTGTGTGTGTGTGCGCGTTGTGTGTTGTCTGGTAGGCAGGTTCCCTGGAGCTGGCTGTTATGGTGAACATCTAAGTCTGTCTGTGTGTGTGTGTGCGCGCGCACACGCGTGTTGTCTAGTAGGCAGGTTTCCGTGGAGCTGGGTGTCACGGTGAACATCTAACTCTGTATGTGTGTGTGCACGCGCGTGCATGTGTGTGCAGGTGGGTTGTCCTTTGCTCTGTTGTCACGCGTGGCATGGATGTTCTAGGATGTTCTGGTGGCTTCATAGAGAACAGTTCAAAGTACAAAGACTTTTCTGGCCACAGTGAGTAATCTCAGTTCCATCAGTCAACCAGAAACAACACTGACTTCAGGGAAAATGCCTTATTTATAAATGGGGAAAAGTATTTCAGTTTTCCAGAAAAAATATCATTTGAATATAGTTTAACATTCATAGCATTATAGATGTGAGATTCAGTTTGTTTCTCAAAACTACTTTGTCTCTGTTGAGCCCCGTTTGTCTCAAAGGTATTCTTTCACTTGCTGAATTTATGCAGCCAGTGCATCCACTTTCAGAGGGTTTCTGAGGGTCGGTGCGTCTCACATTTTCACGTTCTATGGAAACTCCCAGAAAGCACGGCGGGCGCAGCAGGCGCAGGACGTGCTCCGAGGAGTGGAGGCTACGGCTGCCGGGACCATGCACGACCCTGTGGGTCACCACAGCGTCCTGGGCGTGCGGGGACTCCCCCTCAGGCATCACGTACCTCCTGCTCTGAATGCTGTCTTTCCTCTTCCCCCTGGTGGACGCTGTCGTGCGCCAGCTCGCAGGGGAAGCCGAGTCAGCAGGTTTGGTGAGCTGTGTGTGTCCCGAAACCTCTCCACGGGGCTTGCCCCAGCTCCAGGCTCTGAGCTGCGCAGTGCTGCAGGAGTGGGGCCTGGAGCGGTGTTGGCGAAGGGGAGCCCAGTGATCCCTCGGAAGAGGCGCTGGGCTGGGCGGACGGTCAGGCTCAGGAAACAAGGCCACACCTGTGGTCCAGGTGGTGCCACATGTGTAGCGTTTGATGAGCAGAAGCTCAGACGGCCGTCTTGTTAGGAAAGACAGGTTGATCGTGGTGCTCATGTCCTGCTTCAAAGTGCCCGTTGTCATCCGCAGATGGCGTGGCTTTCTCTCTGGCGTGTCTGTTCCCCGGAGAATTCGCCGTATGTCCACATGTCTCTCCTGTGACTCTAACCTTAAGGCGAGGACGCGTGGCACGGCTGTGTACTCTCAGCTCAGCTCAGTCCAGTCTCTCAGTCGTGTCCGACTCTTTGCGACCCCGTGAATCGCAGCATGCCAGGCCTCCCTGTCCATCACCAACTCCCGGAGTTCACTCAGACTCACGTCCATCGAGTCAGTGATGCCATCCAACCATCTCATCCTCTGTCGTCCCCTTCTCCTCCTGCCCCCAATCCCTCCCAGTATCAGAGTCTTTTCCAGTGAGTCAACTCTTCTCATGAGGTGGCCAAAGTCCTGGAGCTTCAGCTTTAGCATCATTCCTTCCAAAGAAATCCCAGGGTTGATCTCCTTCAGAATGGACTGGTTGGATCTCCTTGCAGTCCAAGGGACTCTCAAGAGTCTTCTCCAATACCACAGTTCAAAAGCATCAATTCTTCGGTGCTCAGCCTTCTTCACAGTCCAACTCTCACATCCATACATGACCACAGGAAAAACCATAGCCTTGACTAGATGGACCTTAGTTGGCAAAGTGATGTCTCTGCTTTTGAATATACTATCTAGGTTGGTCATAACTTTTCTTCCAAGGAGTAATGGTCTTTTAATTTCATGGCTGCAGTCACCATCTGATGTGATTTTGGAGCCCAAGAAAATAAAGTCTGACAGTATTTCCACTGTTGCTCCATCTATTTCCCATAAAGTGATGGGACCGGATGCCATGATCTTAGTTTTCTGAATGTTGAGCTTTAAGCCAACTTTTTCACTCTCCTCTTTCACTTTCATCAAGAGGCTTTTTAGCTCCTCTTCACTTTCTGCCGTAAGGGTGGTGTCATCTGCATATCTGAGGTTATTGATATTTTTCCCGGCAATCTTGATTCCAGCTTGTATTTCTTCCAGTCCAGCGTTTCTCATGATGTACTCTGTATATAAGTTAAATAAGCAGGGTGACAATATGCAGCCTTGATGTACTCCTTTTCCTATTTGAAAACAGTCTGTGCATACAGATTTCTCAAGAGGCAGGTCAGGTGGTCTGGTATTCCCATCTCTTCCAGAATTTTCCACAGTTTATTGTGATCCACACAGTCAAAGGCTTTGGCATAGTCAATAAAGCAGAAATAGATGTTTTCTGGAACTCTCTTGCTTTTTCCATGATCCAGCGGATGTTGGCAATTTGATCTCTGGTTCCTCTGCCTTTTCTAAAACCAGCTTGAACATCAGGGAGTTCACGGTTCACGTATTGCTGAAGCCTGGCTTGGAGAATTTTGAGCATTACTTTACTAGCGTGTGAGATGAGTGCAATTGTGCGGTAGTTTGAGCATTCTCAGGCTTTGCCTTTCTTTGGAATTGGAGTGAAAACTGATCTTTTCCAGTCCTGTGGCCACTGCTGAGTTTTCCCAATTTGCTGGCATATTGAGTGCAGCACTCTCATAGCATCGTCTTTCAGGATTTGAAACAGCTCAACTGGAATTCCATCACCTCCACTAGCTTTGTTCATAGTGATGCTTTCTAAGGCCCACTTGACTTCACATTCCAAGATGTCTGGCTCTAGATTAGTGATCACATCATCATGATTATCTGGGTCGTGAAGATCTTTTTTGTACAGTTCTTCCGTGTATTCTTGCCACCTCTTCTTAATATCTTCTGCTTCTGTTAGGTCCATACCATTTCTGTCCTTTATCGAGCCCATCTTTGCATGAAATGTTCCCTTGGTATCTCTAATTTTCTTAAAGTGTACTGCTAGAGAACGTGTTTTAATGAATTGCACTTGGGGTCTCAAATTTGATCCTTGAGGGGGCAGAGGAGGTCCCAGCTCAGTAGCCCCACCATGCGGCCCGAGCAAGGTCGTCGCAGCGTTCTGCAGAGCAGGCAGCCTCCCAGGCTCGTCTCCCAAGCCGTCTCCGTAAAGCGAGGTTTCAGCTGAGAGTGAGCCGGTGGCAGCAGAGTGGTGCAGTATCTTATAGCGGAGGAAGGACACAAACCCCAGCAGACGCCAGGCGAGTCTTCGTTTGCTTCTGGATGGTGGTTGTGGTTGGGACACGAGCTCCTGGCACGAGGTGCATGCCTCGTTCCTCTGGGATACGGGAATTTAAAAGTTTGCCTTTTTTGAAAACTCTCCTTGAGCTATTAAGGGGCTTTCCTGGTAGCTCAGACGATAAAGCGTCTGCCTGCAATGCGGGAAACCTTGGTTTGGTCCCTGGGTCACTGGAGAAGGAAATGGTACCCCACTCCAGTACTCTTGCCTGGAAAATTCCATGGACAGAGGAGCCTGCTAGGCTACAGTCCATGGCGTCCCAAAAAGTCGGACGCGACTGAGTGAATTCACTTTCACTTTCACTTTTTGAGTTATTAAGATACATGTTGTGTTTTCTGGTATAATTATTCCTAGAAAATAGAATATTTACTCTTCTAGGAAACCTAAAGTTGACTTAAAGGAGCAGTTACTTGAAATTTTATGTGAAACGTTTCGAGCTTTAACCATACATAAATTTCATAGTCTTAAGTGAAGTCTGATGTTATTTGAGTGATTGAAAAACCACTGTGTGGCTTTAGGGGATTCCCTAGCAGTCCAGTAGCTAGGACTCTGCACTTCTCCTGCAGGGGGCCTGGGGTTTGATCCCTGGTTGGGGAACTAGGGTTCCATAAGCCAAGCATAGCCAAAAAAGAATAACCAGTGCTTAATTTAGCACAGAGCTAATTAGCTGAACAGCAGTGTAGGATAGAAACAGTCCCCATCCAGCCCTTTCCTTGCTTGCTGTGTTAGAGTGTCCCGTGTTGAAAGTCTGCGTTGCTCTTTGTGTGTTTGTTGGAAATGCTGTGTGTGCGTCCCTGAAGCTCTCTCAGAAACAGGCTCCTCTGCTCAGACCCCGGTGTGGTTGCCTCTTCTGCATATCTGCCCTCACTGTTCAGAGAGGGAAGAGTGGATGTGTTTTTCCTTGACTACCCTACCTTGGTTGTGCAGACTCCTGAATTCTTTAACCTTGGCAATAATTCTTTCATCCTGGAAGGAGGGGATTCTGTAGGGAATTGCAGGAACTCCTTCAGTATCTGATGACTCGGGTGTTCTTTGTAATATGTCCAAACTGCCATTAATTAGATGGTTTAGAAGATTAAAGGAACATGATGAAATACGTACTATTTCACTTTTGAAAAGTGTATAAAGAGAATAAATACTTAGGCTAACTTGTTTTATATCCGTGTGTAGCGGTGATTCTTGAATTTTGAATGTCTCATTACTTGCAGGCACGAGTTGCTCGAGGAAGCGCGGAGACAAGGCTTGCCTTTTGCACAGTGGGACGGGCCCACTGTTGTGGTCTGGCTGGAGGTGTGTGAGGGCCCCCTGCCCCCGCCCGCACCCCGTCCTGGGCCGTCCCTCCCTCCGTAGCCACACATAACCTCCCGCCCCGTGGCCCCCGCCGCCTCCTACCCCGTGGCCCCCACCCCTGACTCCCTCCTGGGCCGCGTGTGTCCGTCCCTCCCTCCGCAGCCGCGCATAACCTCCCGCCCTGTGTCCCGCATCCCCAGCTCTGGGTCGGGATGCCGGCCTGGTACGTGGCTGCTTGCCGAGCCAATGTGAAGAGCGGCGCCATCATGTCTGCCCTGTCGGACACGGAGATCCAGCGGGAGATCGGCATCAGCAACCCGCTGCACCGGCTGAAGCTGCGGCTGGCCATCCAGGAGATCATGTCGCTGACCAGCCCCTCCGCCCCGCCCACGTCCAGAACGGTACGCCCGCTCCTCCCGTGTCGCTCCCAGGGTTCTCTCTACAGACGTCCACTGTTCCAGCTTAAAGTTCTGTCATTCAGAACCACGACAGCTTTTCATGTGCAGCAGTCGTGTTAAGAGATGGATTATTGAATACTTCAGACGGATTGTTTTTGTAACAGCTGGGCTGCAGTGGCTTTGTAATAGAGAAATGGGAGTTTTTGAAAACATAAAAAGGGGAGTTTTTGAAGATGTGAAAATTGTAAAAAAGGAAGTTTTTGAAAATGTATTTTAAAAAATGTAAATATAAATGTCAAGAAAGTGAAAGAGAAAAGCCTGCGCCTGCAGGCTGCCTTGTTAACCCCTCATCTGACTTGTCCGGCCTGCCGGGAGCTTCAGGCCCTGGGCTCTCAGGGCTTCGAGAGTCCGTAGACCTGCCGGCTCACACCAAGTCGCATCATGGTCATCCACGTTTCCTCCACGTGGGAAGACCTTGAAAATCCTTTAAGAGGGCCCTCCTGGTTGGAAAAGTCAAAACGAATCTGGTGGAAACAAGGGTTGTTGCTAGGAGATCAGGGCTGGCCAGCTCCTCGTTTCTCGAGTGCAGACTCAGGACACAGCTCAGTCCCCACGCTCGGTGTGTCCACCCTGGAGAGGAGCCCTGGCGAGGAGACGCAGCCTCCCAGATGTACCTGCCCTGAGGAGCAGGGGGAGCCTGACTCAGGCTCACGGTCATTTTCCACGGAAAGCGTGAAGGCTTTCTCGTCCGTCTGTCTTCCTTGTTCCTGAGTGTGAGCGTGATGGTGATGAGATGCACGTGTGCTCCGCGTATCTGCTCTACGCTCTGTGCCCCAGAGGGTTCACCAGAGGCAGCTTCTTAGAAACGAAGGCGCGGAGGTTCTATAAAGTATCCCAGTAAAGGGAACTTCTCAGGAGTTGAGTTTAATGGGTGATGGCCTCACTGTGAAGAGCCTGCCCCCCATGGGGTGGGGTACAGGAGCCCGCCCGGGAGCTCGGCTGTCTCGGCCGGTGATGCCATGGGGTGCTGTTGCTGGGCCCCCCGCAGCTTCTTCTGACAGAGAGAGATCCAGTTCCTGGCAGGCGCCTGCTCAGGGTCATCCCCCCAGAACCCAAAGCTGGCTGCTGAGCTTTGTCTGGGTGAGGCCCTTTTAAACACGTCTTGTGAGTAGCTCCTTGAGAATCCCTTGCTGCTCAGACGGGCACAGTGTGCTCTGCTCTCTCGCAGTCCCGCCTGGCTCAGGCGGTCAGCATGCAGGCGAAGCGCTGGGGCCCCTCTCCGTGTGGCTGGGATGCAGTGTTGGGGGGTCCTTCCAGGCGCCAGGCCTGGCGTGTTCTCTGGGGGCCGCCACAGGCGGTGGGGCCGGGCTCCGCGCCTCCCGCCCCGGCTCACGGGTCTGCCACCTCTCCTCCCTGTCACTGCTGCCGTTGCCTGGATGTGGCTGGCCATGGGCCCCCCTAGACCACAGGAAATGTCTGGCTAACGCACGAGGAGATGGAGACGCTCACGGCCACGCCACACACGGTCAGTCCCGGGCCCCGCGCTCGTCTCCCTCCCCGCGCGGCCCGCGTCAGGGTGGCGCCGTTCTCGGCCCTTTTGTGGGAAGCAGAAATGCCGCTCCACGTTCAGTTGCTGTGGATAAGTATCTCTGCTAGGTGTCAGTTACACGTATGGACGAGCCGTAGTTTGTCTTCTGCTGTTTGTGTCCCGGGGCATTTCACTCGGGAGCCTTGCTCCCTGTAGGACGGGCCGGCTGCCGGCCTCCTTTCCGGGAGGCCAGGTTGAGCCCTGGGGGCTGGGTTCTCTTGCTGGGGCGCTTGGTGCGGGCGGGGGCGTCGGGGAGGGGCGCTGCTCTTTGCACGAGACGTGGGGTGGCGGCCTTTGCATGACTCCTGCCTGCTGCTCTGCCTCTGTGACCCTTGTCTCTCCCAGTGCGGCTGCCCCCCCCACCAGTGTGAACGTGCTCGTGTTCCCGCTCACCGGTACTAATGGTTCTGTTCTTTTGCATCCCTAACCACGTAACATCAGGAGGATGAGGAGGGAAGCTGGGCTCAGGTTGGAGACTTTCTGTAACGTATTCTTCACTATATGTACAGCAACAAAAAGAGCTGGAGGATGAGAGCTTGTAATTTACTTGTCGTGACGTTTCCAGCATCTTGATTTAGTCAGAATACTGTTAATGGTTTGAAAGCATTAGCCAAAGCAAAGCGCAGGATTAAAGAGTACGTCTCATGGACAATTTTGAACACTTCTGGTGGTTAATCTCGTGGACAGAAATCACTTTGTTTGACACATGCTCTTTCCTGCAAAGCCCCACGGCTTCGGCAGCTACTCGGGTGATGTGTTTTGGTCCCCGGTCGGGTAGGGCTAGTTACGAGATCAGTTAATGAGAAAATCGTGCTTTAATAAATTTCCAACACAAGAGTTGCCATAGAGACTCTGCCGCTGTCGGTATTGACTGTGGACTGTCCTAATCCTGTGTGTTCAGAGCCCTTCCTGCTGATGGGATTCTCAGAAACTGAGCCCACTCCTGCTTAATGCACATGTTGAATTTTTAGGTCCCCGGTTGAACTCAAAAACAAAAACTCGGTCACAACTGTTTTGCAACCTTGCTTTGAGACAGTTTGATTAAAAGCAGTGACTTTGCTCTGTGACTCGTGACAATTCAAAGTCTACCAGGTATGGGCGGGAGTTTCCCTGAGGGGGTCCCTAGTGGCAATGCTGTGTATGGACCCTGAAAAGATACCTGTGTAACCAAAAAAGCAAAGGAATTCTGAATCAGTTTTCCTGACTATAAGTTGACAGTTGAAACACCCGTTTCCCTCTATTTGGGCTTCTGAAGTAAAGTCAATTATATCACTTTTAACAGAAGAGGAAAGTAGATACAATGTGATTCTGTGAACTCCCTCACCCCTTGGCTTAGGTATTCTGTGCCACTGCTCCAGATAAATGTCCTCATTAATTATTTAACCCAGTCAGTAATGACCATCAGTGAATTTAAAAGATTGCATTTCACAGTTATTTAAATATCAGTATATTTTACACTAAGAGGCAGAACTTTGCCTGCATCATGGGAGTTAAACTGACATATAAATTAAGCTGAGCGTTTGCTTTTCAATGGAAATACAAACAAGGATGAGCCATGCCAACGACGCCAGAATTGGGACGTTTTGGTCTTCGGTGGAAGCAAGGGCCACTTTCTGTGCGGCCATCACGGGCAGAGGGTGCAGCGCGCGTCTCCCCCGCGCTGGCGCACAGGGGTGTGCTCCTGAGCCAAGGGGAGGTTGGAGGCGGCCTCGGGCTCTCGGGAAGAAGACATCAAGGTGTGGGCAGAGCCTTCAATGCTTTCATCTAGCCAGTAGCATCTCCAGGTGTCTGCCCAGGACTGTGCTCCCCACAGGTGGTGCTGGGTTGGACAGGGTCCAAGACACCATCACTCTCACCTTGTTCAGAGCTCAGAAAACCGATTTGTGTTTGTGACCGTTTCAGTGGTGGAGAAATAGGCCCTGCAGAGTCTCTTCTGCCCCAAATGTCCTCTGATCATTGGCGAGCCCTGCCATGTGCTTTCTTCCCCCAGGCTGGGATGACAGCCCAGGAGATGTGGGCCTCCCTGGGACTGAGCCTGACCCTCCCCGAACTTGTATTATCGACCACTAAAGTGTGAATAGAGTGCATAAAGAGTGAGCAAAAATAAGGCGGCTTCTGCTTCCATGGAATTCTCTGCTTAGGAGTGTCTTTGCATTTTGTGTCTATTTAAAAATACATGATCCGCGAGTAGGAAAATAATACCAGATATTCATGCTATGAATGTCAGGCTTATGAGATGAGAGTTGTGATTGAAAGAGTGAAAGCACATGATATTGTGATGATGTCTAAAAATGTTTCATGTTTTATTTCCACTCATGATTATTTATAGAAATCTATTTTCTGTTAGAAAGTTTTTTTTTTTCCTATTAGAACGCAAGAGTTCTTGCTGGAGTTTGAGTGATTCCTTCTAGCTTCGTTGGTGTAAATAGTAGATTAGAGGCCGTATTTTTGAGACAGAACATGGTGGTATCGAGAGGTATTATTTCCGAGGATCCCGTAATGCACAGAATCCCTCGGGACGCGCCCTAGCCTCCTTGGACAGAAGAGCATCGCGTGCCTTCTTTGGCACGTGTGCATATGCGTGTCACGTGTTTATCGTCACTGTGCAGATCTTGCACGTGTTCCATTAGACCTATCCCTGCGGAGTTCATAGGTTCTGATGACATTATAGTAAAGGGTAGTCTTCACAATTTTAATTTCCGGTTCATTTGTAGTATTTAGAAGTACAGTGCATTTTTATATGTCGACCTCGAACCCTGCAACTTTTCTGAACTTACTCTCATGCTTGGAACTGTTTTGTCAATTCATTTTCCATGTCAATCCTCAGGTCATCAGCAAACAGAGTTGTGTTGCTTTTTCAGTTGATGTGATTTTGATTTCTTTGTTTCTTGTCTTGTCACAGTGGCTAGGAGTTCAGTACAGAGCTGAATAGAAGCCACGAGAGCAGACCTCCTTGCTTTGCTCCTGGTCTTCGGGAGAAAGCACCATATGAAGTCAGCTCTGCCTTTCTGTAGATGGCGTTTATGAGGTTGAGGCAGTTGTCATCTGTTCCTAGATTGCCAAGATTTCCGTATATCAATGATGAGTATTCTCAGATGCCTTTTCTCTATCTTTTGAGGTGATACTGTGGTTTTTATTTTCAGCCTATTGATTTGGTGAATTTCACTGATTTTTTTCAAAGGTTGGCCCAACCTTATGTTCTTGGGATAAACCCTGCTTGCTATGATACCTTGTACTTTTAATTGATTACTGATTTCCTGCTGTGTCATTAAGGAATTTTGCATCTGTGTCTGTGAGGGATATTGATATTCTTGTAATACGTTTGTCTGGTTTTGGGTATCAAGAGAATTCTGGCCTCAGAATGAATTAGGTGTGTTTTCCTTCACTATTTTGGAATAGTTTGTGTATAACGAGCATTTTCTTCATAAACGCTTGTTAGGATTCACTAGTAAAGCCACTTAGGGTCGAGATTTTGCACGTGTGGATAGATAAGATTTCTAACTACAAATTCGAGTTTTAATAGATTCAGGTTACCCGTTTCTTAGTTCGTGGCTGTCATAGGTTGTGTCTTTCAAGAAAGTAGGGTATTTTATGGAGAAGGAAATGGCAACCCACTCCAGTGTTCTTGCCTGGAGAATCCCAGGGATGGGGGAGCCTGGTGGGCTGCCGTCTATGGGGTCACACAGAGTCGGACACGACTGAAGTGACTTAGCAGCAGCAGCAGGGCATTTTATCTAAGTTGCCTAAAGTTGTTGCCCTGTGCTTTCAGTGCGTAGGATCTGTAGTGATGTCCCTTCTTTCATTCTTGATATTGGTAGTTTATGTCTTCTCTTTTTTTCCTGATTACTCTGCTTATTCATTTTTATTGATATTTATGAAGAACCTGATTCTAGTTTTTTCGTTTCTCTGTTTTCTGTTTCATCGATTTTTGCTCTTCCATTTTCTTCTTTCTGCTTGCTGTGGATTTCATTTGTTTTTCTGTAAGTTGTTTAAGACAGAGTCTTAGATTATTGATTTACAATCTCTCTTCATTTGTGTAAGTATTTACTGTTATCAGGTTCCCTCCAGGTACTGATTTATCCTGTATATTCACTTTTACTCACTTCAAAATATTTCCCATTTCGCTTGCGATTTCTTCTTTGACACATGAATTGTTTAGAAATATGCTGATTTCCTGATGTTTGGGAGACTCCTGGATACCAGGGGTTTTTTAGTTTCTAACTTAATTCTGTTGAGATCAGAAAACATGGTCTGTATGATTTTCGTCACTGTAAGTCTGCAGAGATTTGTCTGTCTTTTGAAGAGTGTTCCATATGCCCTTGAAAAGAGTGTTACCGTGCTGCTGTTGGAGGGAGGGCTCTGTAAAATGTCGGTTAGGTCAAGGTGGTGGGCAGTGCTGTTTAAGAGGGCTTCCCTGGTGGCCCAGATGGCAGTGCCGGAGACCAGGGTTTGATCCCTGGGTCAGGAGGATCCCCTGGAGAAGGAGGTGGCCACCCACTCCGGTATTCTTGCCTGGAGAATTGTTTAAAGGCTTCTGTATCCTTCCTGACCTTGGTTGGCGGTCTGTTTTGGCTTCCTTGTTCAACAGTTATTGAGTAATTCAGAGGAAGATTGAGGTCCCTGCCTGTTACTGTGGGTTTGTCTATTTCTTCTTTCAGTCTATTTAGTTCTTGTTTTCCTTGTCTCTTTTTTTTTTTTAAACCTGTTTTTTAATTCACTTAACTGACTTTGAAATTAGCAGATGTTTTGCTAAAAAAATTTAGAAAACACAATGTTGAAAATAAAATTAAAGCCAGCCAGAGATAACTTTTAGTGAGTAGAGTTAGGTTGATCCTTCAAACTTGTTCATGAGTCGTGGCTGTTCTTTGTTGATATATTATTATCATATGTAAAAGCTGTTTCAGAAAATTAATGTGTAGTCAGTTACCGTTTTATCATGGTTTGGTAGAGAGGTTAAATTTATTAATACAGATGAGTCATAGACTTTTAATGGTATAATTTCTTTATATAAAGTTTTGCCAGCAAATTTAAAAGGTAGCAAATAAAAGACCAAATTATTTTGAAGTTATGAGCAATAATGTTGTCTTTAGCTTAGCCTTTGAGAATATGTAATTGGTTAAAAATCCATTTTAAAGATGATTTAAATGGCCCTTGTGACTGCTTCCATGGGTTTTTTTTCCCCTGAATTGACCGTCCTTAATTATTGAAAGCAGACCCTCGCGTACGGGGACATGAACCATGAGTGGATCGGCAATGAGTGGCTGCCCAGCCTGGGGCTCCCGCAGTACCGCAGCTATTTCATGGAGTGCCTTGTGGACGCGCGGATGCTGGACCACCTGACCAAGAAAGACCTCCGCGGGCAGCTGAAAATGGTCGACAGTTTTCACAGGTCGGGCGCTGCATCGTGCTCACTAGTTGGTGGAGAGACGTTTGCCTGTGGCCAGGTCTAAATTTTTTCTTTTTCTCTTGGAAACAGAAACAGTTTCCAGTGTGGAATTATGTGCCTGCGAAGGTTGAATTATGACCGAAAAGAACTGGAAAGAAAAAGAGAAGAGAGCCAGAATGAACTGAAAGGCTAGTACAGTCCTATTTCTTGCTTCCCAGTGTATAAGCAGCCTCAGTGATTTCTTGTTTGAAAGAAAAATTCAGGAAATGGCTTTCCGTGGAGGAAACACACCTCACATCATTACGGAGGAGGGGGGATGGAAGGGAGTGTGTGTGAGATCGTCCTCTGTGGCCAGAGAACTTGCACTCTGTCCTTGGGCTCACATCGGTCTGCAGGTTGTGTGTCTCGAGGTGAGAGCATCTCCCCACGACCCTAGAGATTTCCCTGTTGCTGGGCCACGTGCCCTGTTCTACTCGCGAATGCTGCTGCACGAGCTGAGAAGAGCAAGACCTGCTGTGCACGCAGTTAAGTGTGAAGAACGCTGCTCTGGCCTCTTGTCAAAGGGCTTGAGGCAGCTGGTTCTGTGCCCAGGCTGGAGGGAGTGGCCTTGAAGCTGGGTGGGAGCTTCTCAGCTGGGGAGGGACGGGGGCGGAGGCATTTCAGTTACCCTGTGGAGAGGGGCAGAGGGCTGTCCTTGAAGGCTTGCCCTGGGGGAGTGCCTCTAAGCCTGAGTACAATGGAGTTAAATAAGGTGTTAGCTGTAGGACTTCCCTGGTGATCCAGTGGGTTAGAATCATCTGCCTGCTAATGCAGGGGACATCAGTTCAGTCCCTGGTCTGGGAGGATCCCATAAGCCACAGGCGGATAAGCCCTCATGCCCTTGAGGCTGGGCTCCCCAACAAGAGAAACCACCCAGTGCAAAGCCCGCCCGTGATAACTGGAGAAAGTCTGCACACAGCAAAAAGACCCATCACAGCCAAAAATAAATAAGACAAATTTTCAAAAGGGATATTAGCCATTAAGCTCAGTGTGAGACGTCCCAGAATGATCAGGAAATAGATCACTGAGAACAAGGTCAGTGATAGAAGGTCACTAACAGTAACAAGACTCACTGAGCGAGTCCAGGCGCCTTCACAGGCTCCTTCATTTAATCCTCGCTCTAGCCCTGTGCGTGGGAGTGCTGTTTCCATCTCCAGTTTTTACTGAGAAAGATAAAAATGTTTGGAGAGATGGCCCATGTGAAGGATCGTCTAGCTGTGACTGAGTTCATTTGAATCACAAGAAAACCAGAAGCCAACATTTATAGTATCTGTCCCTTTACCCGGACAAGGGCATTGGAATTGAGAGCTGTGTCTCTGTCTTGTTTGTTTTCTGAATCCATTTTAAACCTTTTTACACTTGACACACACTGTCTTTGAAAGTCATCGGTGATCAGCTGGATATATTTGTACAGCGCGGCTATTTTTAGCACTCTGCTGCCGTTGCTGCTGCTGCTGAGTCGCTTCAGTCGTGTCCGACTCTGTGCGACCCCATAGATGGCAGCCCACCAGGCTCTCCCATCCCTGGGGTTCTCCAGGCAAGAACACTGGAGTGGGTTGCCATTGCCTTCTCCAATGCATGAAAGTGAAAAGTGAAAGTGAAGTTGCTCAGTCGTGTCCGACTCTTAGGGACCCCATGGACTGCAGCCCACCAGGCTCCTCTGTCCGTGGGATTTGCCAGGCAAGAGTACTGGAGTGGGGTGCCATTAGAGTAAATTTTGTAACTTATTACTTGACTTAACTAAGATCTTCCCCCCCACACACAAATCCCTCTAATATGCTGGACAATGTCTTTACGTTTCTCTCTTTTTAAAATGAGACAACAAAAATGACTTAAAAAAAAAGCTTCAAGATTCTAAATGAGAGGTTTATGTTGAATTGAGCAAGGTGTCCAGATATGGTACTGAGTCCTTTTTGTGACGTGAAAAAAGTACATCAACAAACACTCAAAAATAAAGGAAAAAAAGACACTCAAGTCTGTGTCTGAAACATGTTCGTGCCCGGTGCTCACACGCGTTCTTGTGTGTCCTGTCCTTTCCGATCCCTGGAGCCCCATTCTCTGTTCCCTGGAAATGCACATAATCGCTTCATCTCTCTTGGACTCACTTGAAGAATGAGTTCTAGTAGAACAGTCTCCATCAGGATGGAGAGGGGCCAGGACATCGTGTCTGAGCACAGCAGGTCGGCTGCCTGCTGAGCCGTGTGCCCCGGCCCTTGGGAGGTCCTGGCTTTTGTCAAGAGCTGAGGGTCAGCATCACGCAGGACTCCTTCGCTGCAGCTGCACGAGGGGAACACAGCTTTCTGAGGCTCCTTTCCAAACTGTCATTCCCTACAGACGTGCTGGTTTGGAGCAACGACCGAGTGATCCGCTGGATCCTCTCCATTGGCCTCAAGGAATACGCGAACAACCTCGTCGAGAGCGGCGTGCACGGTGCGCTGTTGGCCTTGGATGAGACGTTTGACTTCAACGCACTGGCCCTCTTGTTACAGATCCCCACGCAGAACACACAGGTGCGACCAGCCGGGCTCGGGCCCAGCGAGCGGGCCATCTCCCGATGCAGATGCCAGCTGGCTCCCCGACCGGAGACCAAACCTGACCCCTCAGACAGCTGGTACCCTCGTTGCTCCCCAAGTCCCTCTCGGGATAGTCCACAGTCAGAGATGCTTTGTGCCTCCGTGTTCGTGCCTGTCCACTTTTCATTCTCTGTTGGAAGCACGAGAGTCTTTCAGAAAATAAGGGGAATTCTGACTCAAGGCATTGTGCCGTGAGAGTGACATGTACTCAGTTCTTATGTGGAAAGAGATGTCCTCTTTGTGTGCCAGATGAAGGTTTTATTAATCTTCCTTCTGGGGGTAATTGCCTTGTGTGGTTCTTTTTGACTCGTGGGCGCATTTGAGAATGAGGGGACTTTTGTTCTTCTCCGGAAGGCTGTGTATCTTGTGTCAGTACCGTGATCTCTCCACCAGCACCAGCCCACAGGGCACACTTGGTGTGTAATTTCCAAGAGACCACGGCTCCCTCTTCTCAATACCCCCTCCAGAGACACCACGTTAAACCCCGACTTCAAACAGTATCACAGTTGAGTTTTTTTTTGTAAGTCTTGGGTTAAAAAACAATGGTGATGTGCTGACATTCGAGTGAGATTGTAGACAGTTTCAGGGTGCTGTTTCTTCATAATTTCAGGCTCGTGCTGTCTTGGAAAGAGAGTTCAACAACCTCTTGGTCGTGGGAACCGACAGAAGGTTCGATGAAGTAAGTGTTCAGCTTGATAACTTTTCAAGTTGCCTTCATGTAAATTATTTTGTTATACTTGTGTGAGCCATGTAGTCATGGTGTCTCTTCTAAATATGGAGATAAACTAACTTTACGAGGTAAGCTTTGCTCTTAAAAATTTATTAACAAATGAGTCATTAGAAAACTCGTGTCTTCAGTAAGATACAGGGTGAGTTAGTTTTTGTTTTGGGGTGGGTTTTTTTTTTTTGCTATGTAAGTTTTAGTCCCCCTCAAAAATATTTTTTATATTAAAACATTGGTTTTCATTTAGGAATGGTGTCTGTGAGTTGTGTTTTGGGGAGCAACTGGATGGCCTGACCCTGTTCCAGGGCCCGTGTGCTAGGGGGCTATTTCATAAGTGTATTGAAAACGCACAGAACGTTAATTTCCCCTTAGGCACAACCGTGACTCGTTCACTCCCACACTATAGTTCTTCTCTTCATTGGACCTTAAGGAGACTTGAGTTTGACAAGGACACCTGAAGATGCATCCATTAGCCTGTCCCAGCGTGAGACAGAACTGGTTACGGCTTGAAACTGTTTCCAGGGCAAATGACAGCGTGTTGCATTATATAGCAAGAGGCAATTTCTCCAAGATGAGCAGTGAGACCTGCTGACTGTCAGGGGGAACATCCGCCCGGGCAGCCGTGGCGGTCCAGCCAGAGCCTGGCACGCGTGTTACCCCACCCTGTGCCACGCTCCGCTGTTCCCAGTTTGGGCAAATCAGTCACACACGGTTATCACAAACGAGTCAAATACACATGGACAAAACTGCAGTAGCAAACTCGGCCATTTTAAAGGGCTGGTGGCTTTTTTTTTTTCCTTTGTTTTAAAATCTGTCATATTTTTTGTCCTGTAATTTCCCAGGATGATGATAAAAGCTTTAGAAGAGCACCTTCTTGGAGGAAAAAATTCAGGCCAAAGGATGTCCGTGGCTTAGCTGCTGGGTCCGCGGAGACACTGCCTGCGAACTTCCGGGTCCCGTCCTCTCTGTCCTCGCCCTCGGTGCAGCCCAGGAAGGTGCAGCCAGACGGTAGGTGGCTGGTGGGGCAGCGGGTGCGGCCTGGGCTGACGAGCTGGAAGGGCCTCCTGCCCAGGTTACCGGGCTCTTCAATGCATGCCCGAGGGTCCGTGTTCGCCAGTGAATCCTAACATCTGTTTAGAAACGTTTAACAGTCGTGCTTTTTTTTTCTTTCTCAAGTTCTTGTCTGGTTGAATATTAGCGTATTCTTCCAACTAATAAAACTGAGACTTGTGTGTATTCTCAGAGCATTAGATTGACACCCATGCTTGTAGAGATGCGTGTGTGGCCGGCAGCGCTCAAGAGCTCTTCCATAAAACAGTAGGGTCGCTCTCAGGCCATACCAGTCATCCCTCAGCAACTCTCCACGCTGGGAGGATGGCCGAGTCCACTCTAAGTGACAGCAGCGTCCACCTTCCCGCCCTCTCCCCGTCCCCACCGTTGGCGGTCCCTTGCACACTGTCAGTCGATGGGGCGGAGGAAGAAGGTGAGGCCCACAGAGGTCCTCCCCCGAGTTTGGCCGGGCCGTAAATACACCGGCCAGGCAGTTGTGCTTTCAAACCTAGCTCTGGTTTTGCTTCTGACAGCCTCTCTGCCAGAGAACGCCGCTAGTTCAGGCTGGGTGCTCAGGGCTGCTGTGTTCCCACTTGATGGCCAGACGGCTGGGCCGGGTTCAGGCTCTGGGCTCTGTGGCTCCGGAGGCGCCTTGTGCATGCCCGCCCCCCAGTGTCCTATCCGTGACGGGGTGACTCAGGCTCCTTCCTCCCCGGCCGGGTTCCCAGAGGGAGTGTGCGCTCACCCCGTGGGAGCGGGCCTGGAGGGTCTCTGTGGTGCCGTTTTTTCCTGTTAGTAGCCCTTCCCGTGAGTAGATCTATAAGCTTTGCTCTCACTTGTTCCCACAGAGCAAAGTACATTTAGGTAAAGCCTTTGCTAAGCTGGACACTTTCGGTGAGCGGGTTTACAGGGAAGCTGCGTTGTCTCTTCGCCAGAATTCAATAATACGCTTAACCAGGGCTGGGGGAGACCCAGTAACTCTCTCCTTTTCTAAACAGCATTTTTCTTCCAAGGAGCATGCAGCTCCTTTTTACAAATCTTAACTGTAGCCTAGCTTTCAGTCGATTGAAGAGTCTTAAGTGCTTGCTTTTTTATTTCCCATTCTCCTCATTATAAATCCAACATTTCCCTGTCAGATGCACACGGTGACATTGACATTAGAGTTTAGATAAATTGAAAACAATTCTAGAAAGAGTTGTTGGGAATGTAATATACGGGAGGTGACCTTTTACAAACTCCGTGAGATAGGCAGGGAATAAACTGTGTAACTGGGTGGTTCCCGTGGCTTTTGCGGTGGCTGTGCAGCAGGTCTCGGGGCTCTTAGACTCAGAAGGGTTCAGACCAGTGAGCTACTCCATCAGCAGCCCCCAGTCTTCAGCCGTCTCTGGAGCCGTGGCCCGAGACTCGTCAGATGTGCTCCTGCTGGGCCCAGGGGAAGATGGGAAACGTTGAATTGGGAGCAGCGGGTTTCTGCTAGGGGGTTATGGCGATTTCTTATTCAACTTGGAGCGGGGGCTGGGGCTGACCCTGAGTCAGTGGTGCCATTTCCGAGGGCGGCTGAGACTGAGTTTCCGATTTCTTAGAGCAGCCCCGTCCTCCGCCCTCCCTGAGGCCGCCTGGGGAAGAGCAGCCCGGCCCCCAGGACAGCAGAGCACGGGGCTCCAGGCTCGCTCTCCCCAGCTCGCCCACCCTCTAGAAGTTTCCCTAGACCCTCGTAGGAGTGGGCGCTGCTGTAGGTGTGAGTGTGTGTGTCCTCGTGCCCCGTGTGACGTTCCACGACTAACCGCACGCTGTGTTTGCACGCTTCCTCCCGTGTTCGTGGGACCAGGCAGCGTGGCGGGAACGCAGAGGCTGGATTCCGCCACAGTCAGGACTTACTCCTGCTGAGCTTCGGGGTGAGTACAGGGCGGCCTGGCCTGCGGGGTGCGGAGGCCTCGCCCTGGCAGTGAAGGGTCAGCGGGTCTCCGGAGGTTGGGCCCAGGAAAGCCCTCAGCAGCAGAGGACGTGACCGCGGCGCCCGGCTGCCTCCGCAGTGGTCAGAGCACGGCCGAGGCTCCCTCGGTCCCGTGCGCGAGGGTGTCCCTCCCGCGGCGGCAGTGCTGCTGGCCATGCCCTGCGTGCACGCTCTCGGAGGGAACCCGGAGCGTCAGGGTTTGCGAGGCTGCCCTGCCCTGGGCCTCTCCCTCTGCAGGGACGGAAGGGCGCCAGCGTCTGGGGCTCAGCCACCGCTGAGGGGCCACCTCCCTTACAGGTGCTGCTCTGGGTGGTCCTCTGGTGGGCCAGCCCTGCTCGAGCCGCTCTGAGGGCAGGAGGCTGTCTGCTTTGTCCTGTTCATGTCTCAGCTAGAAAGCTGGATTGGGGTTTAGTTTTTTTTAGCAGCAGCTTTTAGCTATATGTCAGAATAAAGTCAGCCACAGAGTTCTCTCCTTGATCTGCTTGGTCCTCCATATTTCTCTGAATTCTCAAAGCCCCTAATCCCAGAATGGGGTGGTGTGGGGGGTTCTGGAGGGGCAGGGGCTCGGGCACCAGCCGCCCCAGGCCTGACTGGTCCGTGTGTCTGTCTCCAGTGTACCCGCACTACTTCTACAGATGATCCTACAGCGTCCAGGACATGACAGAGACTACGTGTTGAACTCGATGGAATCTTTAATCTGTTGATACTTGTTATATGGACCCGAAGATATTTTATTACAGAGTTTTTAATTAGTGAAAAAATTCATGAATACCATAGAGAAAATATTTTAGAATTTAACGTTTCTTATATTTATGTAAACTGATGACTTCATTTATATAGTTGCTTCCTTTTTCTTGTATATCCAGGCTATAAATATCCTTTCAGATCAACTCATGTTCTGATACCTGATTTTAGTCTTTCAAATGAATGTACTGTAATGCTTGTATGTATAAATCCTATGAACAAATATAGGGCTTTTGTAAATGATGCATTTATTGTAATTATTCTTGTTTAATTTTTAAATGATAAACCATGAGAGAAGGGGTTTTGCTGCGATTGTAAAATCATCGTGACACGGTGTGCATTATCCTTCCAGAATGTAACCGAGCTCTCCAACAATCACTCTGAAATGAGCGAACTTAATTTCAACCAATTGCTGTTGTATTTTAACGACTGACCTAAACTGTACTTTTTCTAGCAAGAAATGCTTTTTCTCTGCAGCGTGAAGAGATTTAAAAGTACTGGGTGTTAAATGTGAGCTTCTAATCAAATTTGGGCTGAAAGGATGACTAGAAGAAGACTATGAAAATCTCTCCTGTAACCTAGTCTCCGTGGACCCGGATCCCTCGTCTTCAGTGACTGGCAGAAGCCATGAGCTGGGGAAGAGAGACTTGGCGGGGGTGGGGAGGGTGGGGCCTGGGCACCCACCGCCCGCTGTGCCCGCCCTCCCTGCCCTCCTCCTGGGAGGCAGGGTCAAGGGCGCCTACTCTTTGAGGACCAATGGTGACGCCCTGTACCCGCTGCAGAGCTGGTGCGCTGGACGTGAAGCCGCCACACCCCCAACAGACAGCGTGGTGCAGCTCTGACAAAGGCCTTATTTTTCTTATGTGAATCATCTTTTTACATCTGTTTGTAAACCCGTTTAAAGAATGGACCTAGGCGTACATTTTTAGATTTTGATGACATAGCCATTTTGGATTGTATAAGTAGCAAATGTAACTTTTACTTTTTCAGCGGCACATTAAAAAAGCCAGCAAGAGATGCGTTCAGATCATGGTGCGTTATTTATTATGCAGCTGATATCTCGGTGGACGGAGACAGCGTCTCTCTTCCCACGTGGGTCCCGCCTTTAATTTACTTGTATAATTCATTGTTACCGTTCTGTTTTTCTATTAATCTTTTGTGAACTTCCTGAATATGTAACAAAGTATGTACAGTCTACTTTTGAACTATTTTTATCACAGTATTATTTATTGCTTTCTTTCAATAAAGTACTGAAGCAAAGTTTCCCACTGCCAATCAAGAGTGCCGAGGGTGAGCTGTATTCTCACTGAGGATAGACCAGAGCTGGTAATGGGAGCCCGTGTCACCACATGGGCCTTCTGTTAAGAGAAACGATGAAGAGAATGGAAAGGCTAGAAGATGGAAGCATAGGTGTCCCCAGAGCACGACCGACGGGGTGTGGATGCCCCTGGCTCCAGAGACAAGAGGCTCCATCACTTCAGCATCTGTGGGGACAGGGCCCCTCTGCTGCTGAGGCGCAGGCAGCGGGCCGAGGGTGGGGACAGAGTGCAGGCGTGAAGCCTCACTGTGGGTCCCAGGGTGGGGTGGCCCGAGTGATGCACTGGGGAGTGTGCGTGTGCACGCTTGTGTGTGGGAGCTTTTTATGTTAAGTCAACAGTTTTATTATTCATACATCCATAGAAACAAGAATGTAGCAAGGGGAGGTGGGAGGGAGATTCAAGAGAGAGGAGACACGTACACCTGTGGCTGATTCGTATTGATGTATGGCAGAAATCAAACCAATATTGTAAAGCAGTTATCCTTCAGTTAAAAAGAACATAGCAAGGTGGTCAGGAAAGTAGGAAAAAAAGATTTCTCATAGAGATTTATAATCTCCCAACATCATCAGACCTTCCCCCCAGCATCAGACCCTCCCCCCAGCATCAGCCCCTAGTCCAGCATCAGGCCCTCCCCAGCATCAGGCCCTCCCCCAGCATCAGGCCCTCCCCGGCATCAGCCCCTAGTCCAGCATCAGGCCCTCCCCGGCATCAGGCCCTCCCCCAGCATCAGGCTCTCCCCCCAGCATCAGGCTCTCCCCGGCATCAGGCCCTCCCCGGCATCAGCCCCTAGTCCAGCATCAGGCCCTCCCCGGCATCAGCCCCTAGTCCAGCATCAGACCCTCCCCCAGCATCAGGCCCTCCCCCCCAGCACCAGACCCTTCCCAGCATCAGCCCCTCCCCCAGCATCAGCCCCTCCCCGGCATCAGGCGCCCCCCCCCCCCCAGCATGAGCTGTGGCAGCTCCAGTTGTCTGACGCTCCTGAGCGCACTCACGCAGCCCCAGAGCAGCAGGAACAGTAGCTCTTGCAGGAGATGCGTTTTGAGGAATCGCCTGCAGAGCAGCCGCAGCTGGGGTCTGTTTGAGGCCCGAGGAGAGGCAAAGAGGAGGCACTTGTGCAGGAGGCAGTGGAGGCTGTGGGCGCGTCCCCTGCTCTGCTTGCTCCCCGTGGGGGCTTTGCTCTCCTGCTCTTCACACGTGGTCACTCACGGGGCCCAGGGCTGTGTGCTTCCAGATTCACAGTCTCCTTGACATCTCAAGCCAAGTCCTGAGTCGTGTCCCAGTCCGACGTGGCAGAGGGCTGGGAACACCCAGGCTCAAGGGCTGAAAGGATCCCAGGGGGACAGCCGGGCCTCAGCGGGTAGCGGGCAGGGGATGAGGGTGGCCGCCCACCGAGGGACCCGCAGCAGCACTGGAAGGAGAGCCGCGATGCCTTGGCTCATCCGGGATGTTGCCCAGCCTGGCACTCGAAGAGGTCACCGCCAGCAGCTCTGAGGACACAGGAAGCCCGGTGAGTGATACCACCCCACTTGGCCATGTGTGTGGGCACTGCTGACCATGGTCTCGGTTTTCATTCTGGTTCCAGCTGTCCCTCCAAGGGCTGACGGGCTCCCCTTCTGAATGGCACAGATGCTTTCTTTGCACAGATGAACGCATCCCTGCTTGTTTCTGTCAGCCCTGCTGTTGGTCGTCCGCATGTTTCCCTCTTTATGAGCTGTGCTTGCTGATCTTCCAGTTTAACGTAGGAGCAGCCCTTATTTTCTGCATTTCCTAGTTCTCAGGGTTCACACGTGCTTTCCAGGTGGCGCTAGCAGTAAAGATCCTGCCTGCCAAAGCAGGAGATAACGAGACACGTGGGTTCGATCCTTGGGTCGAGAAGATGTCCTGGAGGAGGGCATGGCAACGCACTCCAGTGTTCTTGCCTGGAGAATCCCATGGACAGAGGATCTAGTGGGCTACAGTCCCCAGGTCGCAAAGAGTCCGACATGACTGAAGCAAGTTAGCACACACACAGGTTTCAGTTCAGTCGCTCAGTCGTGTCCAACCCTGCCACCGCATGGACTGGAGCACTCCAGGCTTCCCTGTCCTTCACTGTCTCCTGGAGTTTGCTCAGACTCATGTCCATTGAATCAGTGATGCCATCCAACCATTTCATCCTGTCGCCCCCATTTCCACCTGCCCTCAGTCTTTCCCAGCATCAGGGTCTTTTGCAATGAGTCAGATCTTATCAAGTGGCGGAAGTATTGGAGCTTCAGCTTCAGCTTCAGCATCAGTCCTTCCAGTGAATACTCAGAGTTGATCTCCTTGCAGTTCAAGGGACTCTCAAGAATCTTCTCCAGCACCACAGTTTGAAAGCATCAGTTCTTCAGCGCTCAGCCTTTGTTGTGGTCCAACTCACATCTGTGCATGACTACTGGAAAAACCATAGCTTTGACTAGATGGACCTTTGTCAGCAAAGTGATGTCTCTGCTTTTTAATATGCTGTCTATGATTGTCATAATTTTTCTTCCAAGGAGCAAGCATCTTTTAATTTCATGGCTGCAGTCACCACCTGCAGAGATTTTGGAGCCCAGGAGAATAAAGTCTCTCACTGTTTGCGTGGTTTCCCCATCTATTTGTCATGAAGTGATGGGACCAGATGCCACGATCTTAGTTTTTTGAATGTTGAGTGTAAAGCCAGCTTTTCCACTCTCCTCTTTCACCTTCATCAAGAGGCTCTTCCTCTTCGCTTTTTGCCATAAGGGTGGTGTCATCTGCATATCTGAGGTTATTGCTATTTCTCCCAGCAATCTTGATTCCAGCTTGAGCTTCATCCAGCCTAGCATTTCTCATGATGTACTCAGCATATTAGTTAAACAAGCAGGGTGACAATATACAACCTATCACACTCCTTTCCCAATTTGAACCAGTCTGTTTTTCCATGTCCAGTTCTAACTGTTGCTTCTTGACCCACATACAAGAAGTTTCTCAGGAGGCAGGTAAGATGGTCTGGTATTCCCATCTCTTTAAGAATTTAGAGAATTTCAATTTCACGCAGGGTTTAACAAGTGTGAAATTTAAAACCATGGAGTGTCTTTCTCATCTTACATTTCCCTTTTTGCCTGACCAGAGCCAAGAAAGCCTTGAGTATCTGAAAGCTTCTGGAAACAGTCGTCCATGATTCATGAGCTGCAGGTGTTTTATTACAACTTGATTCACTGATTCCACTTATGCCTTAAAAATACGTCAGTTGAGAAATTCTGAACGAAAGCACTAAGGAGATGTTACTGTAGATTCGCTTTTCTAAGAACGCTCGTCAGCCACATATCTTAGGCCTGCTCCACTCACAGCCAGTGCCCAGGACTTCCCCACCATGGAGATGGGAGGGGACTCACACTGCGGTCCAGGTGCGGTCCCGTTAAAAAACTTCTCACTGTTAACACCTATGTTAGGCTACTATTTCCTCCTAAGTGCTGCCTATAAGTTTCTCTACATTTCACATCATGCATTTTTGAGGTCTGTTGTTTCTTTAGTCGCTAAGTTGTGTCTGACTCTTTGTGACCCCATGGACTGTAGCCTGCCAGGCCCTCCTGTCCTTCTCCAGGCAAGAATACTGGAGTGGGTTGCCGTTTCCTTCTCCAGTGACCCTTCCCGACACAGGGATGGAACTTGATTCTCCTGCATTGGCAGGCGGATTCTTTACCGCTGAGCCACCAGGGAAGCCCATATTTGAGGTCACTGTGGTTTTGGTTTTTGATCTTTGCCTTTTGCTAACTAAGTCCTCACTTCTCCTGGAATGGGTTTCAGGGTATCAAGAAGGGTCCACCCTCCCTGTAATCTTGGCAGGCAGGCAGGTGCGGGTCCACAGCTACTGTCTAGCCACCCACTCACTCGCCCTTCAGTACATTTCTGAATGTCTCAAACCCTTTTGTCTCTTACGCTTCCTTGGCCTCATCCCTTGGTGAGAATGAGTAGCCGGTGACTTTGCTGTTTCATGTCCTGGGCTCAGCGGGGCACCTTTTCAAGGCCTGTGGTCCAGGCCAGCGCTGTGTGCAGCCCAATATGCAGCGCGCATGCCCAGTGGGGAAGGGAGCAGGGCCCAGTCCTGGCGGAGGTTCGAGGGGAGAATCTGTTCTCTCTTCTTCCAGCATTTCCTCTCCTCTGATCTGTCTTCACGTGGCCTATCCCCTGCATGTCTTATCTTCTGTCTCCTAGAAGAAGGCTCATCATTGGCCCACCCCGGTAATCCCAGAGCCTTCTCTTCATTCCATCTACAAAGACCACTTTTCCAAATTAATGCACATCCACAGGTTCCAGAGATTTGCACCTCAAAGTGTCTTTGTGGGGCCACGACCATGTGAAATTCTGGAGGGGACCCTGCCCTAGAGATCCTGGGACGGGTAGGACTGGCCCCTCCCAGGGACCGCCTCTGGTGGGGACCGGGACTCGGGACTCATCCCGTGAAGGGCGCTGTGAGAGCAGGGGCCGGGGGGCTGGGACTCAAGGGGAAGGAGCTTCCAGAACACTCACTACGAGGACGACGTGCTGGGTGTGGCAGAGACCAGCCAGGAAGAACGCGGAAAATGCTCTAAATAAACAAACTGACCCTTTGCATGCCGACAGGTTTGACTGGTAGGAGAGTTAATCTTTCAACTTGAGTGTGCAGAGCAACACAAGCTGCGAAGGGAGACGGGGCTGATCTGCCCTTTGATAGAGTGATTTGGGGACTCCCCTGGTGGTCCAGGGGTTCGGACTCTTGCGCTTTCACTTCTGAAGCTGGGGTTCAACCCCCTGGTCCTGGAGCTAAAGTTCTACCACCTGTGTGGCTCAGCCAAAAATGTTACAAAACAAATCAGATACAAAATAGAATAAAAGGATTTCCATGAGCCAGTGGCACAGACGAAAGTTTTTTTTAATGAAATAAAATATTATTTTAAAATGAAAGCAATGTAACTGAGGGATTGTAGTATTACATAACCTATAGGGCCTAAGAGATCTTAGTGGTCAATTCGCCAACACCTTATCTGCCTGTTAAAGTTTTATTTAATCAAAGTAATAGCATGTATGTCACTTAAAGTAAAACACCAATGACCCCACTCTCTTGCTTCAGCTTCCCTGGTCCGTGTGCAGCTGGGTTAACTGTTTCCTCTGCTTGCTTCCTTACCCCTAAATAATTTGTGCTTAACGTGGCCTCTTGAGTCACAATTTTCAAATTCACAATTTTCCTTTTTTATTTTTCAAAAAATATTTGGGGCTGCCCTGGTGGTCCAGTGGGTATGAATCCGCCTGCCAATGCAGGGGTCATGGGTTCAGTCCCTGGCCCAGGGAGACCCCACATGCTGACAGACAGCTAAGCCCGTGAGCTGCGCCTGCTGAGCCCACGTGCTGCAACTACCATAGCCCTGAAGCCTATGCTTCGCAACAGGGGAACCACTGCAACTAGAGGAAGCCTATGAGCGGCAACAAAGACCTAGCGTGGCCGAAATAAGTAGAATTAACTTTTAAAGTTTTGTCTCATTGTTTATTTGATGGCGCCAGGTCTTAATTGCAGCATGTGGGACCCAGTTCCCTAACCAGGGCTCCGGCATTGGAATCGTGGAGACTTACCCACCAGACCCCTAGCGAAGTCCCTACACCAGTTTAAACTTTGCCTATTGCCAACTCTTTATGGTAGATGGAAACTGTAGCACTCCTATGCCCACGCCCCCAGCCTACGAACACAGTTAAATCGAAGTTGTTGATCAAATCCATGTTCACTGTTTCCATGAATAAGGCTGTAAATTTTATTTATTGCCAAGTCAAGTGGATTACCGTGATTACCACAAAACAAAGGCGTGTGGTAAGACTGTATTCCGAGGTATTTACAGATGAAATAATACAGTGCCTGGCGTTTGCTTTACAATAATCTTGAGGCAGGGATAGGTCAGGATACAGACCAAACAAAACTGACTGTGTGGGTGGATAATTGTCAAAGATGGGTGATAGATTCATGAGGGTTTATTATATTACTCTATTTTTGCATTTGTGTGAAATGTTTTATAATAGCAAGAATTTTAAATTTTGGGGACGTTCTCCGGGTGATGAACTGTCTCAGTCTGGACTAGATGTCTGGAAATTGCTTTTGGCCCTCACTTTAGAGCGTAATTTAGCCCAGTTTTAAAGGTTTATCTGTAACCCACAGTGGAAAACATTTTATACCACAGCTCAGCATGTACACACACATTTCATCAATCCTACTGTGACCGTTTATTTCACATTTTTTACCCATGAAGTCAGGTCGTGTCTTACAAACAATGATATCATCTTAGTATGTGGGACTTGCCTGGTGGTCCAGTATTTAAGAGTCCCTGCTTCTGACACAGGGGACACAGGTTCTATCCTTGGTCAGGGAACTAAGACCCCACATGTCTTATTTGTTGCTCAGTTGCTAAGTCGTGTCTGACTCTTTGTGACCCCATGGACTGCAGTGTACCAGGCTCCTCTGTCCTTCACTATCTCCTGGAGTTTGCTCCAATTCATTTCCACTGAGTCATGCTATCCAACCATCTCATTCTCTGCCACTCCCTTCTCCTTTGTTCTTCAATCTTTCCCAGCAACAGGATCTTTTCCAGTGAGTCGGCTCTTTGCATCAGGTGGCCAGTGGACTGGAGCTTCAGCTTCAGCTTCAGCATCAGTCCTTCCAATGAATCAGTTCAGTTGCTCGGTCGTGTCCGACTCTTTGCGACCCCATGGACTGTAGCATGCTAGTGAATATTCAGGATTGATTTCCTTTAGGATCGACTGGTTTGCTCTCCTTGCAGTCCAGGGGTCTCCCAAGAGTTCTCTAGCACCACCATTTGAAAGCAACAATTCTTTGGTTCATCTTGAGGCGTGGCCAAAAAAAATAAATAAACAAATAAAGGAAAGAAACACAGTGTATGACAAAAGGCCAGCTAGGCTGCAGATTCTATCTCCTCTCACGGAGAGGTGGAGTCTTAATCCTTCCCCCACCCCCGACCCCTTAAGCCTGGGCTGGCCTGTGACTTACCTGGTTGACCAAAACAACGTAGCAGGTGAGATGTTCATGGACCTCTGGGGCAAGGTCAGCAGAAGCCTTGCAGAAACCAGCCACCAAGTAAGAAGTGCAACTTACCCAGGACCGCTGGGACGTAAGGAAGCCCCAGCTGGCTGCATGGAGCACTGTGGAGAGTGAGAGTCCAGGACGCTCCTGCCAGCCTGTGGGGAGCGAACAAGCCACTCTGGACATTCCTGTTCCTGAAGACATGACGGAGAGAAGAAATGAGGGGCTCACCCAGCAGTCAGAGCCAAGGCTCCTGACACGCGGCCCCAGTCAGTTCATCCAGCGAGAGCCAACAGTCCCGGCCGAGGCTTCAGTGGGTCAAGAGCCATCCCCTGTTGCTGCTGTGTGCCCTCAGTTACTCAGTCATGTCCGACTCTTTGCGACACCACGGACTGTAGCCCGCCAGGCTCCTCTGTCCATGGGATTCTCCAGGCAAGAGTCCTGGACTGGGATGCCATGACCTCCTCCAGGAGATCTTCCTGACCCAGGGATCAAACCTGCCTGTCTTGCATCTCCTGCACTGGCAGGCAGATTCTTTGCCACTGAGCCACAGGTCTCCCCTGACCTTTCCAAATTCCCGAACCATGAAGTTTCAGCATAAAATGGTGGTTGTTTTCCACTATGAACTTTTGGAATGCCTTATTACACAGCGATAGATAATTGGAACTATTTTGGATGAAATGAACTCATATTTTCTATGCTGCCATCTTATATACATTTTTATGCTGTTTTCCTCCCCCAGAAAATTGATTTCATAATTCCCTAAAAGATCACCATCTGCTCTCTTATCTGTTGCTTTGTAAAAATCCACCCCAAAACAGCAGTAAAAAAGGTGATCTCTTGTTTCTCTTGATTCGGGGACTGGCAGTCTGGGTGGTTCTCCTGCCTGTCTTCCCTGGAACCGCTCATGTGATGACAGTTACCTGACAGCCCTTCTGGGGCTGGAAAGTCCAAGACGGCCTCAGTCAAGGACCTGAGAGCTGGCGCTGGCTTCTGGCTGGAAGGCCTGGATTCTCATCCTGTGGCAGCTCTTTCACTCCAGAAGGCTATGTTGGACTTCTTCACAGCAACGTTGTCTCGGGTTCCAAGGTTCCAAGACCAGAAGTAGCAAGGCATTGCGAGGGCTGGATCCTTAATGCTGTATTTAGAATCCATACAAGGGGACTTCCCTGGCGATCCAGTGGTTAAGACTACATGGTTCCACTGCTGGGGGCATGAATCTGATCCCTGTTTGGGGAATCTGATCCCTGTTTGGGGAGTCTGATCCCTGTTTGGGGAATCTGATCCCTGTTTGGGGAAGAGCTCTGCATCTTCAACTTGACTGTTGTTTAGTTGCTCAGTGGTATCTGACTCTTTGTGACTCCATGGACTGCAGCACGCCAGGCTTCTGTGTCCTTCACTGACTCCTGGAACTTGCTCAGACTCATGTCCGTTGAGTTCATGATGCCACCCAACAATCTTGCCCTCTGTCATCCCCTTCTCCTCCTGCCTTCAGTCTTTCTCAGCATCAGGGTTTTTTCCAGTGAGTCAGGTCTTCGCATCAGGTGGCCAAAGTATTGGAGCTTCAGTTCCAGCATCAGTCTTTTCAATGTATATTCAGGGCTGATTTCCTTTAGCATTGACTGGTTTGATCTCCTTGCAGTTCAAAGGACTCTCAAGAGTCTTCTCCAGCACCACAGTTCAAAAGCATCAGTTCTTCAGTGCTCAGTCATTTTTATGATCTAACTCTCAGATCTGTACCTAACTACTAGAAAAACTATAGCTTTGACTAGATGGACCTTTGTTAGCAAAGTGATGTCTCTGCTTTTTAATGTGCTGTCTAGGTTTGTCACAGCTATCCTTCCAAGGAACAAGTATCTTTTAATTTCATGGCTGTAGTCACTGTCTGCAGTGATTTTGGAGTCCGTGGAAATCTGCCAGTGTTTCCACTTTTTCCTCTTCTATTTGCCATGAAGTGATGGGCTCTTAGCCTTTTGAATTTTGAGTTTTAAGCCAGCTTTTTCAATCTCCTCACCCACCCTCATCAAGAGGCTCTTTAGTTCCTCTTTGCTTTCTGCCATTAGAGTGGTATTATCTGCATTTCTGAGGTTGTTGATTTTTCTCCCTGCAATCTTGATTCCAGCTTGTGATTCATTCAGCCCAGCATTTCGCATGAGGTACTCTGCATAGAAGTTAAATAAGCAGGGTGACTACGTACAGCCTTGTTGTACTTGTTTCCCAATTTTGAACCAGTCAGTTGTTCCATGTCTGGTTCTAATAACTTCCTTAGGGTTGGTGAATTTGCCAGACAGCTCAGAGAACTTGGGCAAACATGTTGCCTACTAGATCACAGGTTGATTTTTAAAGGTTATAAACTTAGGATCTGCCAGATGGAAGAGAGGCACAGGGCAAGGTGTGAGGAGGGGTTCAGAGCTCCCATGCTGTCTGAGCACCACTCTCCCCAAATCTGCATGTGTTCACCGAACCGGAAGTTCTCAGAACCCATCCTTGTGGGTCTTTATGGAGGGCTGATCACACACCCATGATTGATCAACTCATTGGCCATTGGTGATGAATTCAACCCACAGTCCTTCTCTTTTCCCCTCCCCAGGGCTCAAGGTTGGGACTGAATTTCCAGCTCTCTAATCACATAGAAGGTTGTCCTGGCAACCAGCCCCATCCTTAGGTGCTTTCCAAAGTAACCTCATTCATACAACAAGAGACACTTTGTTCCTCACTCTGCGGAGGAACTGAAGGAGGTTCAGCGCAGCAGGAGTGTGGTGACACAGCGGGGCAGTGGGTGAGATGGAGCCAGGTCATGTAGAAAGTGGGAGGGCACTGCAAGAACCGTGGTCTTTTTTCTCAAAGAAATGGGGGGACTTCCCTGGTGGTCCACAGGCTAACACTCTGCGCTACCAACACAGGGGGCCTGAGCTCGATCCCTGGTCGGGGAACTAGATTCTGCATGCTGAAATTAAAAAAAAAAAAAAAAGATCCTGCATACTGCAATGAACATCAGTGATCCTCTATGCAGCAAGTAAGACCCAGAGCAGCCAAATAAGTAAATATTAAAAAAATCAAATAAGTGGGAAGTCCTTGGAGGAGATCAAGCAGGGGGGAGAAATCGTACAGTTTGTATTGTAATGACATCCCTCGGGCTGCTAAGTTGAGAATGAATGGGAAGAGGGCCAGGTAGGAGCCTAGGATGGACAATTCAGGCAAACTGGTGGTGGCAAGGAAGATGGAGAGTAGTGAGTAGACACAAGATACATTTATAAAGTTAAACTGTCAGGTTTGAGGATGGACAGGGGGTATGGGGTGGGGAAGGTGATGTCAGAGGTGAAAGGATAATTTTTTGAAAATCATGATTTTCTACACACATAAAATGGATGCATAGCAAAGATTTTATCTCACTTAATAATAAATGAAGCACTAAGATGCTACCGCTTGTTCAAAGGAGAAGTGAAGGGAGTGCTGAAATGAGTTTGCAAAACAACGGTCTATCCATAGGGCAAAGTCAGATGTATTTTACTGGACACAGCTAATTGGCCTTTCTATGGACAAGAATTATTTGCATTGCTGTCTGTTTTCTACAGGTTAACTTCTGCCTCTATAAAGGAGTGGAATAATCTAGGCAAATTTTTTTTATTTTAAAGGCACATATCCTAAAGAATCATGATTATCAGAGCCTTCAGTGTTCTCTTAAAAGAATATCTAATCGTCCCTTTTTCCCATTCTAAAGTATGGATTTTTTTTTTTTTTCTTTTAGAGAGTTAATGGGCAGCTGCTGTATAACACATGGAGCTCAGCTTGGTGCTCTGTGGTGCCTTAGAGGGGTGGGGTGCTAGGTATGGTGGTGAGGGTTGGAGGGTGGGGGAGAAAACACACCAAGCCTGCAGAGGGAGAGAGAGAATATGGCTGTGAACTTGGTTCTTTTGAGATGCCCATGACATGTCAAAGTGGGCTCCAAGAAGAGATGCTGGAGAGATGGCTTTTGAGCTGGAGGTTGAGGCATGAGCAAGGTAAGGACATGAAAAGGTAAGAAGGCCATTGGGGAAGAGGAAGGGATTCCAGCAAGGCACAGAAGCAGAAAAGAATGAGGTATGCATCCAAAGTATCGAGACCAGACAGATAAAACGCAAGTGTTTTCACTTCCAACATTATGACAGTACACGCTGTGTGTGGTCAGGCATTAAGCTAACTCCTTGGTCATGATGATTGAGAAGAATTGGGAGAGTTGTGAGTTTGGGGCAAAGTGAGCACTAAAGCCCAGGAGACAGCCTTTTAAGTATCTCTGAGGAACTGCTCCAAAGCAGGGAGGGAAGTCAGTATATATACCATTTTAAGTAAAGGGTGGGTATGTGAAGTCAGATACACACTTTGGCAGAGGACTTGCTAGTCACAAGGAACAGATGTGCCTGTTAATAAAATTACTGCTTTTCTTGGTATGAAGAGATGCAAGAAATTAGGTTCAGAAAGTCTTCTCCTGAAAATATCTAATGATCTCAAGTTTTTCCCATTCCCATTCTTTTCTTGCCTCAGGGCCTTTGCAGAGACTCTTTTCTTGCCTGGAAAATTCTTCCTTTCTGTCCCTGTTTACTTCTATTTGGCTTTCATATATCAGCTCCAATGTTAATCGCTGGAGGAAGCCTCTGATCTGCTGAAAGAGTTGGGATCCTACCTTCTCTCCAATCTAACCTTGACAGTTTCTAGAGCATCTGTCTTATTTCCTTAGTATATATGTATTTGATTAATGTCTGACTCCTCTTCTAGGTTGAAAGGTCTCCAAGGGCAAAATCCACGTTTATTCTGCTGACCTCTACTCCTGACACATACCTGGCTTTCTCTGGAGGAAGAGATTGACGGGTGGGTGGATGGATGATTGACTGGCGGAAAATGGAAGAAGATGGACGGGTGGATGATGTACGGATAGGTAATGGACGGACGCATGGACGGAGGAACAGTCACCTGTTCTTCCCAGGTGACTGGCCGTCACAGTTACCTACTGGCTATGGATCCAGTACGACCACCTAGGACTGTGCATGTGAGCAGTCTGGCGCGCACACAGTGGGCGCTCCGAAATTTACCCTTTAGCGTCCATCTCACTTTTAGGCGATGGAACCCCACTCCAGTATTCTTGCCTGGAGAATCCCAGGAACGCGGGAGCCTGGTGGGCTGCTGTCTCTGGGGTCGCACAGAGTCGGACACGACTGCAGCGACTTAGCAGCAGCAGCACTTTTAGGCACGCTCCGCAGGCGGGCACCGGGCGGAGCTCGCGCCTGCGCCAGCGGTGGGCACTGCCGGCGCCACGTGGACAAGGGAGGCCGCAGGATCCGCGGACCCGGCGGGGCTGGGCGGGGCGTGCCGGCGGGGGCGGAGCCTCGGGGACCCGGATGCGGCCCCGCCCCCGTCCTCGGAACCGGAAGTGGAGCGGGGCGCCTGGGAGCTGCAGGCGCGGCGGAGGCTGGGCAGAGCCGACCGGACCGACCCGAGGCGGCGGTGAGCGAGCTCGGCCTTCGCCGGGCGGGGGAGCGAGCGGGTTCCCCAGCTGCGGTCCCCGGGCGCAGCCAGGTCCCGAAACGGGAAGGAAGCGGCGGCCGCGGCGGTCTCGCCGCATTTCCGCTCGCGGTTTCGCGCGCGGGGGGAGCGCGGGCGAGGCTTCCCCGGGCTGGGGGGCCGAGGTCAGAGAAGGGGATGGGCGGGCCGGGGGCTGAGGGAAGGGGCCGGGGGCTGAGGGGAAGGGGCCGGGCCTGAGGGGAAGGGGCCGGGCCTGAGGGAAGTCCTGGGGAGAGGGATGAGGTCGGAGAAAGAGGGGCGGGCTGGGGGAAGGGGAAGGAGTCAGGGCCTGCAGTCCTGAGGGGGCTTGGGAGGAGGGTCCGGGGTCTGGGGAGGATGCCCGGCCTCCTGGGAGGAAGGGGCCAGAGGGTTGAGGGGGGCGTCTAGGATAGGAGAGGGGCCCTACAGGAGGGGTGCAGGACCTGGGGGTCGGGAGGAAGGGGCAGGGGGCCGGGGAGGGGAGAGGCCGGGCCCCGAGTGTTTAGGGGAAGGGGGACAAGGGTCCAGAGGGTCCTGGGAAGAGCGGGGACAGCCGGGGAGGGGGTCCAGGACCTGGAGGGTTAGGGGGAGGGGGAGGAGAGCCGAGAGGGTCTAGGGACAGAGAGGAGCCCTACCGGAAGGGGGGTCCCAGGCTCGGGAGGTCAGGCGGCGGAGGGCCGATGGGGAAGGCCGGGGTCTCCCAACGGCAGGGCGGGCCGCTCGCTCCCCGCTCCTAGGCCCACACCTACGGGGAGATGTTGCAATCAGGTCAGTGGAAATGCAGCGACCGGCGCGGCAGCAGAGTTGAGCGGCTCTGGATTGGGAACAGCCCCTCCTTTGGGTGCGAGCTGGAAGTCACCTGGAAGGGAGTCACTCTCTTGCAAGCTTGGTGCTCCTGCAGAGGGTCTGGGGCGAAGGGGACAGGGCTTCCTTCCCGTGGGATCTGGCAGCGTCGGGCCCGGGGGAGCGGGGGTGAGGAACCCACTTCCCGCTGGACGGAGCTCCGAGGCGTCGCGCGCGAGTGCCCCGCTGGGCTCCGCGGTGACCTGGCTCCCGAGCTCCGTGGGGGCTTAACCCGCTGGGGCCGACCGCGTGATTCGCCCCGCCGCCCCGCTGGCCGGCGCTGGGCAGGGCCTGACGGCGGGTGAGTCACCGCGCTGGTGCCAGAGGCTGGCCCGCGCCTCTCGGGGTGGAAGGTATTCCCAGACCGAGAGAGGAGCGAGGAAGGGTGTGCGGGGTTGTCCTTTATGCTTTGCTTCGCACCCCCCTCAGTAACTGGCAGTGTGTCCCCAGGACCTTTTATTTGAAGCGTTTTGAGAGACAGATCTGTAGAAAACTTAACTTGGAGTCACTGGCAATTCAAGTCTTTGGTCGGTACAGTGCAGCAGGGGCTGGGTAGGCGCACAGTTGAGAGAGACAGTTGGGAGCCCTGGGGTCTGCCCTGTGTTGCAGTGGGCCCCGTCCTGGGCCCTTGTCCATCAGGGGTCTTGTCTTTCACTGAGGCAGAGGAGGCGGAGATGAGAGGGGAGTCCTCTGAGTAATGGTGGTGTGGAGAGTGGGCCTTGTGAGACCTGTTCCTCTGCTGCACTGGAGAGGGTGGGCGAATGGACAGCTAACTCAGCGTGGTTTCATCACCTCAGAGAAACCTTACTAGGCTCCCTCACCCCCCACACTAGGCAGCCGCTCGTCTAGTCTTTCTCCCTGCAGACCTAGCAGATCTGGCCGCTTGTAGGAACGGGCCTGTGTAGTACACGGTCTCCTGCGTCCGGCTTCTTTCATTCAGTGTAAGGATTTTCAGAGTCCTTCATGTTTCGGTGGCTGTCAGCACTTCACTCCTTTTGCCGTCAGATATTAGTCACATTCCGTTGAGGGGATAGACCTCCTGCTGCGTATCACGTGGATACTGGGTTATTTCCACTTTGGGCTGTTAGGAGTGATGCTGTGTGAGTAAGTTTTCTATATACCTGGGAGTGGAGTTGCTGGGATATATGGCACCTCTGTGTTTAACCTTTTGAAGAACTGCCAGATTCTTTCATTTTACATTTCCACCAGCAGCATAAGAGCCTTCTGATTTCTGCACACCCTCACCAAACTTGTTTATTTTTTGGAGGGTGGCCCCCTTAGAATGTGTGGAATGGTATCTCAGGTCGGCTTTGATATGCTTTCCCTTGATGGTTAGTGAGACTGTCTTTTCACAAGCTTATCAGCCATTTGTATGTCTTTGGAGAAATGTCTGTTCAGATCCTTTCACCATATAAAAATCTGGTTAATTGTCCTGTTTATTATTGACTTATAAGAATTCTTTATCTATTCTGGATAGATGATTTGAAAACAGTGTCTCTCATTCTGTAAATTGTGTTCACTTTGATGGGTGCCTTTTGAAGCAAAAAGTTTAAAATTTTTGTCCCAATTTATTTTTTTCTGTTTCCACTTGTGCTTTTGGTGTCACATCTAAGGTCTGTTGTCAAGTTCAAGGTGATGAGAATCTATACTTGTTTTTTTCTAAGAATTCAGTAGTTTTAGTTCAGACACTTAGGTTTTCTGATCCATTTTTTTTCCAGTTAATTATTGTGTGTGGTGTGAGGTAGGGATCCATAGGCATTATCTTTGGATCAAAAAAAAGGCCTAGTTTTTCAAAGAGTTGTTTTCATGATTTTTTTTATTAAAAATATTGAGAGGGAATAGATTATTATAGATTTTAGATTTCAGCCTATCACTAGCTACCCTTGGGAAGATTTTCATAGATGTTGGATGATAACTGCAGTACCCAGAATGTACTAAGCAACCTACACAATTTAGGATTTCTAAAGGTACCATTGAGGAAGGCCAGCAGAGCATCTTCTGTCTGGTTGCTAATGCATGCCAGGCCACACGCCAGCACAGGCGGTGTGTGCCTGTGACTGGTCTGTTCTGGGGAACAAGGGGACTCTAGCCACCTGTCATGTCTGCAGTGCCGAGTCTAGTCAGGGCTGCCCTGTGGCCTTAGCAGTGCCAAGTCTAGTCAGGGCTGCCCTGTGGTCTCAGGGAAGAGCTGCTGAGCTGGTGGGTTGCAGACTTGGAGTCTTGGTGTTCTGAAGGAACCCTGCCCATTCGTTAGAGGCGCAGCTTGCTTTCCCTTTGCTCCCCGAGTCTCCGTTGTTCCTCACGTTCTGACAGCTGTCGCTGCTCTGGGTTCTGCCCCGGCCATGTGCTCCTCACGTGCACATACACGTGTGACAGTGTGAGAGTGCTAGGCACTCAGTCACGCCCGACTCTGTGACCCCGTGGACTGTAGCCCTCCAGGCTAATCTGTCCATGGAATTTGGTCTGCAAGAATATTGGAGTGGGTTGCCATTCCTTTTTCTGGGGAATCTTCCCCATCCAGGGATCGAACCTGGGTCTCCCACATTGCAGGCGGCTTCTTTACTGTCTGAGCTAACAGAGAAGCCCTACACGCGCACACACACACACACACCCACCCAGAGAAAGAATTTTATTGCAGAATTAGGATGAACCAGAAATGGAAAGCTCTCAGGATTTTAGCAAACAGAAATGTACGCTAGCAGTTGAGGCAATGATTCTGTCTGCATTAAGAAGAAACTTCACACAGTTGTAAATCGTTCGGAACTTTTTTATTTCCTGTCGTTTCTCACTGTGGCTAAGAGTCAGTTGAACTCTTTGGTTAGGGAAATGCAAATCTTCCCACCCTCTTTTCACATTTCTTTACAAAACCTTGTTATGTTGGGGAGGATTTCAGAGGTATTCTGAAAGGATCTCAGCATACAAAGATTTGCCCAGGGTGCCTGTCAGCTCATATCCTTCTGAGCTTTTTACTGTTAATCTTTTTACAGACAGAAGCTCTCCCCAATGCCTGGGAATTCCTCGTTGGATTACTGTGTCTTCAGCAGAGTTTTGTGAGAGTCTCGCGTCTGCACGTGGAGAAGAAAGGTTTGTGCACCGTGAGCGTGCTCATGGGCTCCACTGGGCAGGCAGGGAAACCCCTTTGACAAGGAAAGCAAGGGGTGTTCTCTCCCTGGGTTTGTAGAGATAGGGACGAAAATTTTCTGGGAGGAAATTTTCTTATTTGAAAAATGAAGTCAATTTTGGTGTTGCCTGTGGGCTAGAAAGTGGAGGGGATTCCGCACGACCTGGAGTGGAGGACCCCGGGCACCCCCAACCCTCTGGCAGCCCCGTGGCTCCTTCTTCCCGTTCCGTGGGGGTGGGGAGCCTGTGGCCACGATGCTGGGGCGAGCTGGCCAGTGCTCACCTGCCCACGAGTGAGGCTGGCTTCCAGAGAGACGGGTGGAGAGCCGGCCCTGTGACTTCTGTGCCACCATCGTGGAGAAGCCACAGGCCAGGATGTGGCTTTCACCTTGGCCTTGGGTGGGGAGTGAGTCTCGTTGGAGACCCCGTCCTTCCACATGACTGGCCGTCCCCTCACTGGCTGAGGACACCACTAGGCAACTGGAGTCCTGTGGGTGGGCGGCCCTTCTCAGGCCAGTGTGGTGCCACGGGCAGTCTTGACTCAGGGAGGCAGAGGCTTCGGGCAGAGCGTTTGGCTTTCAGGCAGCTGTGTCTCCATCTGTGAATGGGCACGCTGGTTGTGCCCACCGCGGCTGAGCCTGGTCTGTTGGCTCTCGAAGATTGTGTCCAAAGCAGTTTGCGTCAGGGTGCTCCCTGCCTTGCTTCACCTAGTCAGAGGGGAGCAAGGCTCCCGGTGGGACAGTGTCCAGGGGACTGTGTTGGTCCTGCCCACCTGGTGGCGCATGCTTCCCTGCCGAGGTGACTTGGCAGGACTCCAGTCTGGGAATCTGAGAGCTGTGCCCCTCGATCCCCACCTGCCACCACCTTGGACTTGTGACCTCGCAGAGCCGGGGGTGCAGGTGGACCCAGCTGGCGGGTCTCAGGCCTGTGAGGGGCTCCCGTCCTGTCTGGGTCCACACAGAGCACAGGGCGTGTGGCCCCACCACGCGCGATGGGCAGTGTCCTCAGCTCAGACACCAGGGTGCCGGCTTCTAGTTGCGTGAAAACAAGCCCTCAATCACTTCCTGGCCTGTGAGCAGTTTTATGGGGATTTCTGGGGAGAACAAAACCATTTTTCTCGTCGCTTTCTTTTGAAGTCCTGAAAGGCTAGATTTTGCCTTTGCAGTTACGGCGAGAGCAGCGTGGTTCGGCTGTGAGGCTGTGTCACTGTTCTCCAAGCCGATAGGTTAGAGTTTCAGGGCCTGCTGAGGAGGCAGGGCGGCCTGCCTCGGGGCTGCCCGACTCAGAAGTTGGCATTCTGTGTGCCCTGCGTTTCCCCAAGCAGATGGCAAGGCAGCCCTTGGATGACTGAGTGACTTGTCAGAGTCTAAGTTAAGAAAATCATTGTTAGGTTTCCAGTAGTTACGTTTAAGTCAAAATGGATGCTTTAAAAGAAAACTGTGATAAAATAGAGCGGACTTTACAGCTGGCGACAGTGCATTCCCGTGTCGGACAACACTGTTGTCAGGAGGCTTAGTTGGGGAGGTTCCCGTTGAGTGAAGTAGCACACGCGACTTTGTTTATTTTCCAGAAAATTTTCTCACTTGAGTTGAACCCGGAATATTTCTTCTGTGCTTCGGCCCTTTGACTGCAGTGTTAGAGCTCTCACATTAGGTTTCTTTTGATCCTTCCGGTGGCACGGGGATTATGAGTGACCTTTTTTTAAAAAAAAATAAAAAAAAAATCTATTTGGCTGCACCAGGTCTTGGTCGTGGCCTGCAGGAATTTAGTTCCCTGACCGGGGATTGAACCTGGGCCCCCGGCATGGGGAGCTGGGGGGTCTTAGCTGTTGGACCCCTAGGGAAGTGCCACGAGTGGACCTCTTGAGCACGTAGCTCCCCGCCCTCCCTGTGCTGCCCAGGGTTTTGGGGTCCTGGGCAGAGCGTCTGTGGGCCCCTGGGCAGGGCTCTGCTGGCGGCTGTGACCCTCAGCGCTGCCCTTCCAGATGTGGAAAGCCTCGGCCGGCCACACCGTGTCCATCACCCCGGACGACGGGGGAGCCGACGACTGGGAGACCGACCCCGATTTCGTGGTAGGAGCCGCCAGTCTGCCCGCCTCGCCCGTCTCCTGAAGTGGATCCTCCCGGGCTTCTGGTCTGGTGGGCGGGTGGGGGCTGTTTTACAGTCCAGGGCGTGGGGGTGTACTCGTTCTTCGTTCTTCTTTTCAGAATGATGTGAGCGAAAAAGAGCAGAGATGGGGGGCCAAAACCGTGCAAGGATCTGGGCACCAGGAGCACATCAAGTAAGAGACGCCCTCGATCTTCGTGTGACCGAGGCATTCAGGGCCGTGAGGGCTGAGGCGGGGCCGCTCCCCCTGGTTAGCGCCAGGGCCCGGCCTCTGCGCTGTCTGGCCCCTTGTAACTCACACAGGAGGTGAGGATGAGGCCTGACGTCTATGTGTATGCGCATCTGTCCACACGTGCTCAGCGGTTTAACGTTCTCATTGCCAGGGTGTCCTTGACTTTTAATTCTCCAGTGTGGTTTTTAAGTTTGTGGTTTTCGTCCAGGAACATAGTTACCTAAGCTGCCTCTCTGCAGCTGGTAGGTTTCTAAAGCATGGGTTGTCTTTGAAGGCGAGGTCAGGAACACCGCCTCCTTAATTTGTATGATTTTGTTGCAGTGTTCCTCTGTTGTTTTCAGCTGGACACCCTGAGCCGAATCCTGAGCTTGTTCTCGTGAAGGTCAAGATAGGAGAGCTGCAAGAAGCAGGGATTGTCCTAACTTGGCCAGTCTTAACTCGCCACCTCTGGGGCAGCTTGTTTTCTTGTTGGGAGGCGTAGATAAAAGGGCCTTTGAGAATGCACTCAGACTTTTATTTCCGGCTGCGCTGGCCTCAGTGCGGACGTGTGCTCCCCTGCCCTGGTTGTGGCTGCTTGGGTCGTTCACAGAGCGCTGGTCTTGGCTCTAGGATCTCTGCAGTGAAATGAAGCTCCTCTTGGCTGAGAAGGATTCAGCCGTTCATCCAGAAAAGTGGGTGAAATCTGCCCTACGGGCATTTTAGACACAAGTGTTCCTCCCTCCCTGACTTGCTGAGCCCGCCACCTCACAGCTCTTCGGAGAAGGGCCTGGGACTAGTCAGAGGAGCTGGTGCTGGGAGCTGCCTCGGGTTCCCTGCTCTGGGGTCAGGCTGACTGCTGACCTGGTTTTATCATCCAGGCCTCTTAGCCATGCTATTCCCCGTGGTTTCAAAACACGTTGGAGAGGGCAGATTGGAGAGTTAAAGAACTCTCTCTGGTCAGGCAGCCTGTGGGTGGGTTAGAATTCAGAGAATACCCGAGGCAGGACTGCTGTCGGTGTCCTGAGGTCCCTCCAGCGGTGCCTGGGGGCTGGTCTTCTTCCCCACACGTCAGGGGCTCGGGAGGCGGCCAGGCTTGGTTGGTGTTCTAAGCCGCATGTCCGGGGTTGCCGTCCGGATGTGGAGATGTGGCTGTGGTGTGAGGTGGTGCTCGGCAGCCCTGGGTGACAGCTGCCCGGCCTGCCTGGTTCTGGCTGCATCTGTTGATCTGTCCCGCTGCTCCTAGCGCTTAAAGTGAAAGTGGCTTTTACATCTTAAGTTCTGAAAGCCTCTCACTTCACCTTTGAATGGAAAGCCGGGGTGCTTCACATAGTGAGAAGCTGTCTGAATATTCCATATCTGTGGGCTCCTGGCCTAGGGTCTTCCGGGTGCACGCCTTTGGGCTTTGTCTCCTGTTTGCCTCTGGTGACGTTTACAGAGCTGGCTGTCCCGGGTCAGGGCTCTGGTGAACCCGAGGAGCTATCTTCCACTTGGTGGAATGCCGTCTACATCATAGCCCAGCTTCTGTAGGGACTTGGCGATGACTCACTGAGTGTGTTCAGACTTGCTTTTTTTTCCCTATTAACCTGCATCTGACTCCGAGAGCTGCTGGAGTTGAGGGCGGCCGGAGGTGCAGTGAAGTGAACACAAAGGAGGCCGAGCTGCAGAGCCACCGGGGAACGAAACCTCGTAGAATGCAGAGATGACGCCGTGTCTGTCCTCCCAGAAAGCACAGACGCGTGTCTTGGCAGTCTGTCTGACTGATTTGTCTTCCATCTCTTCCCTCCAAGCATCCACAAGCTGCGGGAGAATGTGTTTCAAGAACACCAGACCCTCAAGGAGAAGGAGCTGGAAACGGGACCCAAAGCCTCGCACGGCTATGGAGGGAAGTTTGGCGTGGAGCAGGACAGGATGGACAAGGTGAGTGCCGGCCCACGTGGTGTCAGGGTCCTGGCGTGTTTGACCTCACCTGGGTTAACAGGGTTGTCACTGAGCCCTCCCCCTCCATTGGAAAGTTGGGAGTCCACTTGTTGAGGATGAGATTTGCCAGAAGTCACCCTTTTTCAATTGACCTTAGCTGAGAAGGACTGCAGTTTTTGGAAGCTCTCTGCAGATTCTGAGTTGCTGGGGAGGGAGTGGTGTGCTGGGAAGCCTGGAGCAGGCGATGAGGTCTTCCCAGAGGCCGGCTCTGACCGGGATGGAGGCCCGCAGTCGGCTGGGCTGCCGCCTGGGTGTCGCCTGTGGTTCAGGCTGCAGCCTTAGTGGTTCCCATCTGCAGCATAGAGCGGAGTTGCAGCGCCTGGCTTCACGTCCAGGCTGGAAAGGCAGCCGCCTGACTGCTGTCCTTCAGAGAAGACCCTGGCCGCCGGCATCAAGCCGTGGCCCACCAGGCTGAGGACAGGCGGGTTTAAGGAGGTGGGGCTGAAGCTGGTAACAGAGCCACATCCTTTGCTGGTACTCGGAGAGGGGCTGGATCAGCTGGGGGCCGTGTCCACCCTGCAGAGAGGACAGTAGACCGGGGCAGGCATGCTGCGCGTGCAGTGACGTGGGCGCGTCTCCCAGGCTGGGCAACTTGAGGTGTCTGCCTTTGCGCTGTGCTGTGCCAGCTGGGGGCGGGTTCCTCTGTGATTCCACCCCGTGTCCCTTGTGCCCGGGTTGGACTCAGCCCGGAATGAAAGGGCTGGTCGCACTCGTGGGCCAGTACCTGGTTGCGGGGGAGGGGGGGGGCCCACGACCAGAGTGTTACCCCTGCTTCCCACAGTGCTCTGCCTGGTGCTGACTCTCTGATAAGAAGTGAGACCAAGGCCAAGCTGGGGGAGAGAGCGGTTTTGATTAGGAAGGTGGGAGAGTCGCTAAGCCTTTGCTCTGGCGGTGTTTTGGGAACAGTTCTCTGACCTCTTAGTGATGAAGAGGCGCGCTGGGGGGTCCTTTGGGCATGTGCTGCCTCCCTGTTATCTTGTCGATGTTTTCTGGGTGGGACCCCCGAAGCTGCAGGTGGGTGGTCTCTGCCGCAGGTTTTCCGAGGCTGCGGGGCTCTGGATCAGCTGTTAGCTGTGGGCATCGGATCCTGCTGGGAGGGAGAGAAAGTAGCAGCTCCGGACTGGAAAGTAAAGCCTGCTTTGCTCCCCGACTGTGGAGGCGCCCGCTGAGCTGCCTGCAGAGCTGCAGCGCTGGTGGCGACCCCGTGGGGGTTGGACCCTGAACCCTGCCGCTGGAGTTCTAGATGAGCAAGCGGGAGAGGAGTCGGCAGTGCGCCGGCAGGCCCCTCGCTGGATTGTAGGAGCGCCAAGGTGGGGGTGGCTCCTGGGGAGGACCTGGGCCCTGCACTGGGTCACATGTCAGTCACCTGTCCTGTGTCCTCGGTGTCCACAAAGGTCCGTGACCCCTGTCCATTCTGCCGAGGGCGCCTGGAGCCGTACTCCGAGGGCTGGGCCTGGGCGACTGCAGCAGCACTGGGCTGCTCAGACTTGAGGCTGTAAATATTCTAGTTTCTTGGCCGCCACAGGGTCTCGGGTGGCTCCTGAACTAGCTGTATTGTCTTAACACAAAGCTAGGCATAGATTTTCTGTAAATGAACAGATGTGGTATGTTCCAGAAAGCTTTATTTACAAAGAACCTCGGTGCTGGATGTGGGCCGCAGGCCTCGGCTTGCTGACCGCACGCCGGAAAGCTCGGGGTGGACTGCTCGGTCAGCATGTGGCCTTGAGAGGTCACCAGACCCGCTTCCCTGACTGGGGGTGGGGAGGCGGTGGCAGGCCCCGCTGCACACGAGGTGGGGAGGCGGTGGCAGGCCCCGCTGCACACGAGGGCGGGCTGGTTGCGTGGCAGGCGTTGACACTCACCGTGTGGTGTGCCTGACGCATGTCCTCTGGGTTCCGGTTTGAGCCCTGATTCCTGGGTCGCATGCTTTGACAGTGTCGCACCTGAGGAGGGTGACCACTCCCGGCAGTCTGCTGGAAGCCGTCTCAGGAGTCGTTGGCAGGCTGCTGGCTCTGGTGCTGGCTGGGGCCTGGCCTCCTGGTTCTTCATGCCCAGGCACCTCAGGAGGCCCACTGTGGCTGGGGTTTGGGCGACTTCTGGGGAGCCTGGTGTGGAGCGGGTTCAGGAACACCTGACTGGGGGCCCTGGCTTGGCGATGCCCCTGGAGTCACCACCCCTGGGCCGGCTTCCATGTGGAGCCGAAGTGCAGGCTGCCTCAGGGTGGGGGTGGGTCCAGGGTGGCGGTGCTGGTGGGCGACTGACGCTCCACTTTGCCCCTGCTCCAGTCAGCCGTCGGCCATGAGTATCAGTCGAAGCTCTCCAAGCACTGCTCGCAGGTTGACTCCGTCCGGGGGTTTGGAGGCAAGTTCGGCGTCCAGGTGGACAGAGTGGACCAGGTAAGTGAGGTGTCGTGGGCAGCCGGCCCCACCTTGTAGATTGAGGTCGCTCCAGGTGTCCTCTGGGCGTCTCGGAGTGGCGCGGAGGTGCCTCGGACTGTGGGGATGCAAGGTGGGGGCCCCGAGCACAGGCTCCTAAGGCCCCTCCCGCCCCCACCTTCGCAGATGCTCTGAGATGATTGGCTGTTTAAGAGGCGAGAGGGTTTTCCCGGTATAGAAACCCCCATGTTGGTGCCTGCTTATCGAGTGGCCCTGAGATGGCCTTCGATGTGTCCCGGGGGACGGTGGGGACTCCCTGTCCCTGCTTGTGTCACAGTGACAGAGGGCCCCCCTCACACCCACCTCCAGGGCTGGGCTGAGCATCTGATGCTGTTCCTCTGGTCTGAGGCCCTGGCTCAGGGCCGGCAGCCCCTCACTTTATGTCGTAGCATTGAGAACTGCCTCGCTCATTGGCTGGGGCGGCCCCTGGCCTTCAGTGTTTCAGGGTGTGCAAATTCAAAATGCTGGTGCTTTGGGCATTAGTAGCTTAGTAAATTAAAAAATCAAAAAGTACCAGTAACGTGGTTCGTGTTTCTTTAAAACGTCGCGTGTTGTGGGTCCAGCCATTGAGATCTCCACCTTCTCTTTTCCGTGACTGCAGTCTGCCGTGGGCTTCGAGTACCAGGGGAAGACCGAGAAACACGCCTCGCAGAAAGGTGAGATGGGGAAGGTGCAGAAAGCCCCCCGCTTTTGAAGGGCAGGAGCGCGTCGTCCCTCGCGGCCTCATCCGGAGGGGCGGGACACTGCCCTCCCCTCAGGCTTCTGTGGTGTGGCGGGGCCCCGTCAGGGGGCGCGCTGGCCTGGCGTCTTGTGTCTCCTCGTGGCCTCCCTCCTCTGAGCAGCATTGCCTCGGGCACAGTTCGCTCTTAAGCTAGGTCGGCAAAGCAGACTTTCCCCTTAGGATAGTGACCAGAGCCGTTTCGTTGCTGATGTTTGCACAGTGTGCGAGCTGTCTTGAACACGGTGCTGGCTGGTCTTCATGAGCTCGCGCTCACTTGTGAGCCTTTTTTGAAATGAAAGTACATCACTTCCTCAAAGCACTCGAGGTGTTTTTTGCGAGCTTGTTTGCTTACGCCTCTTGCAGGGCATCCGATGACCAGGGAAGTAGCCGGCCTGGGAGCGCTCTAGGAGTCCACCCAGCCCAGGGTGTTGGCGGGCTCCGGTCTTTTCTAGAAAGACCCACATAGCCATGTCCCTTTCTTCATACGCTGAGCTTTGTTTGAATGGTTACTTTCCAGAGTGCACCGGTGGCTCACCTCTGCCCTCCAGCTGTCGGAAGGGGCCAGGCTGCAGGGACACGAGACGGCACGCGCGTCCCGTCTGATGGCGGGTGGCTCCTGGTGCTGCCTCACAGGCACTTTTGTCTCCTGGGGCACTGCTGCCCGGCGCTTCTCTCCCGCTTTTCACCAGAGGCATCTTGCCCACCCTGTCTCCCCAGACTACTCGAGCGGTTTCGGTGGCAAGTACGGCGTGCAGTCCGACCGCGTGGACAAGAGTGCCGTGGGCTTCGACTACCAGGGCGAGACGGAGAAGCACGGGTCGCAGAGAGGTGGGCGGGCGGGCGGCCGCTGCGCACCCCACAGACTGTCGGGCGCCCGCGGCCCCTCGTCGCTCATGGGTTTACTGACACCAGCCAGGGAGCGCCCTCTCCCCGTGCCAGCTGCTTTATGTTTTGGTTATACAGCTCTCTTAACCCGAAGTGTTTGGACAGCCCTGCTCTTCCCTGGTTGGTGTGGGGGCTTGTCGTCGTTTCGATGACCGCACAGTCCTCCGCTGTACGAAGACGGCGTAGTCCCTGAACTGTTCCTCTCTGGAAGGTGGAGTTGAGCGTATCTCCACTTCCGGATGTTAAGAATTGCCTACCGTGAATATTCTTGTCTTTATGTCTTACGTACAAGAGTGATTATTTAAGATAAGTTCTAGCATTGGAATTGCTGAGTCGAAGGATGTTGAACTTAACATTTTGCTGGATGCTGCCAGGTTGTCCTTAGCAGCCAGCCTGAGCCTCCCTTCATCGAGGTGCCCCCTCTTGGAGGTCAGTTATAGCCCTCTGCCCACTGAGGTGCGTGTGTATGGAGTTGGACGCATAGTCTCGACCCCTGCTGCAGAGGTGGAGACTGGCTGGTTCTTCTGTATGCTGTGTTTTATCTGGCCTGTGCATTCAGGTTTTTGAATCACTGGCAACGTAGAAACAGAGCTCACAAAACCACCACTGGCAGCACCCGTGAGTGGGCGTCTCTCCGAGGGAGGGGCTGCTAAACCTGAGAGTGTCGCTTCCCATTTGCCCGAGGGCCTGCCTGTGCTGGGCCGCCCCTCCCTGTGTGGGGAACACACCCGTCCGCCTTTGCCCTGTGTGCACATGCTCAGCAGGACCTCCTGTTGGACCCTGTTCATTCTGCCAGACTTTCTCCCCAGATGCCCTTGCAGAATAGCTCCGCCTCCAGGAAGCTGGGGAGCAGAGGCCGAAGCGCCTGGAGCAGCGCAGGTGTCCTTGGCAGCTCTGGGCCTACTCAGGCGGGGTTGAGTCCCTGCTCATGGGTCTGTGGCGGAGCCTGCTGTGTGTAAAACAGCTATGTAGTATTTATAGGCACTTAGCCTTGAGCGGAACTTGAGTTGATGCTGTTTCTTTGGAGGTGGCCCATCTCGCCTCTGCTGTAGTTGAGGAAGCAGGCTGACTTAGTGTTTGTTTTATTTATGGCCGCCCTTCTTGCTCTGTGCAGTCTTTCTCTATTTGCGGTGAACAGGGCCTGTTCTTGGTTGCGGCTCACGGGCTTCTCGTCGCGGTAGCATCTCCTGTTGGGGAGCGCGGGCTCTCGGCGCTCAGGCTTCAGTCGCAGCAGCGCGCAGGCTCGGTATTCGTGCCGCACGGGCTTAACTGCCCTGCAGCGGGTGGGGTCTTCCCAGACCAGGGATTGAACCCGTGCCCCCAGCATCGGTTTTGCCGGGACTGCCAAGAAAGTCCCTGCCTAGAGTGGCCTAAAAGCTTGCTCCTGTTTCTCATCCTTGGTTTCAGAAGCTTCCGTCAGCTTGGTCTTCATGCCGTCTCTCGGACTCGAGGAGAGAGGCTGCAGTTACTCATTCGCTATACGTGCTACTTTTTGCAGTTCTGTGCTTGTAAATAATACTTCTAAGTGTTTTCCACATTTGCAGTCTTAGGGTAAGCCATAAAGCTTTTTTATTTTTTCAATTAAATTTGCTTATTTGACTGCTCTGGATCTTAGTTGCTGTATTTAGGATCTTTATTGCAACTTTTGGAATCTAGATCTCTGACCAGGGATTGAATCTGGGCTGCCTGCTGTGGGAGCGTGGAGTCTCAAGCCTCTGGACCCCCGGGGAGGTACCCCCAGTGGTGGTGGTTCTTGCTGTCTAATTTGATCTATTCATTTTTGGCTGCACTGGGTCTCTGTTGCTGCGAGGACTTGGCTCTGGCCGCGGCAGGCAGGGGCTGCTCCAGCTGCGATCGCGCGGGCGTCTCCGTGCAGCGGCCTCTCCTGCCGCAGAGCGCAGGCTCCAGGGCGTGTGGGCTCAGTTGCCGGAGGTTTCTGGACTCTGGAGCGTAGCCTCGGTAGCTGTGCTGCACAGGCTTAGTTGCTCTCACGTGTGAAATCTTCCCTGACCTGGAATCGAACCCATGTCTCCCGCAATGGCAGGCGGATTCTTGACCACTGAGCCACCAAGGAAGCCCCCTTGGTTTGTTTTTTGAGTGGGATGGTAGACGTCCTTCCTTCCAGACTGCTGAGGTTCACAGCATGCTTGCTTGTTCCTGCGGCTGGTGTGTGAATAGCGCTTTTTCTTGTTTGCAGATTACTCCAAAGGTTTCGGTGGCAAGTACGGCATCGACAAGGACAAGGTGGACAAGAGCGCTGTCGGCTTCGAGTACCAAGGCAAAACCGAGAAGCACGAGTCCCAGAAAGGTGGCCTCAGTTTAGCCCCTTCCCCAGCCGGCAGCTGTTAGTGTGTGGGTGGCAACCAGAACAGGCGCGGAGAGCCGGAACGCGACCCGGAGGCCTGAGGGCAGATGCGCTGTTAACATGGAACTTGAAAACAGCGCGTACAAACCAGCGCTGTTAACTTAGAGGCCCAGCCCTTGGCCACCTTGTAGCTCTGACACTTCAGCAGAGCGGCTGGTAGCGGCCCTCAAGTCGCCCATCTGTGTGGGGGAGAGACCCCGTGGGCTCCGCAGTGCTGGCTGGACCCAGTGCACGCCTTGGGTCTTCCTTTGTGGGGTCCCATCTGTGTTTATCCAGGAGACCCAGATTGTAGCTGAGGGTACTTTCTGGCCATGGTATGGGGAGGTCCTGTTAACAAAGCTCACTGGAAGTTTTACCAAAGGTCTAGAGCAAGCTCACACACAGGAGCAAGGACGGGTTGAGCAAGTTGTGTGTGTTTAACTTTGTGAAAAACGTGCTTTCTCCCCGTTAGGCAGGCTGCCTGTTAATCCTCGATTGTGGCCTTTTGTGTTGTCTGTAGACTACGTGAAAGGCTTCGGGGGGAAGTTCGGTGTGCAGACGGACAGACAGGACAAGTGTGCCCTCGGCTGGGACCACCAGGAGAAGCCCCAGCTGCACGAGTCCCAGAAAGGTGCGTTCCCCCGCGGCCTCCGGAGCTCGGCTTTGGTCACAGGCTCCTGTGCGCTGGGCCTCGCGGTACTTGGGTTGCGCTGTGTCATGTCTTCCCTGGGGGGCGGGGAGGGTCCCTCTGCCGCCCTCAGCTTTGAAAAGACCCCTCCGCCTGTAGTGATCCCCTGGGGGGTTGCGGTGAGGCCTCTGTGCCCTGGAGCCCCGGCTGCCGCTGCAGTTTCCCAGGGGCTGCTTCTGCCCACACGGGTGGCTGAAGGGGTGGCTCTGTGCTCCCAGCCAGGAGGCGGGCTGTGTCCCCCAGGAGAGTGGCTGCCAGAGCCTGGCTCACACCCTCCCCAGGTGGCGGGTCCAGAGCGGGGCTGCCACAGGGCTGGGGACAGGCCATGTGTATAACATGTCTCTTTCACGTGTGCAGAGACACACGCTCCTGTCTGCAGTGCAGGCAGGACCCTTGAGATGAAGCTCGGAGTCTGGCATGGCTCTTCCCAACCAGCTCCCAGACAGGTCCTAGCCTGCTTTCGGGCCGTGGCTGACCTGTTCAGATTTCATTTGTCCTTCAGCCTCTCGAGCCCCTTGTGACCATCGGTGATGCCAGGAGCTGGCTCTGGGGCTCCCTCACTCAGCAGGGCTCTCGTTTTCTCGAAGCAATGTGTTTGATTCCCGCAAACCTTCTACGATTTTAACCAAACTTGTTTCCTCTCTTGGTTGTTTTCTCCATGGTCACCTGTGGACTTTCAGATTATAAGACTGGTTTCGGAGGCAGATTTGGTGTTCAGTCCGAGAGGCAGGACTCCTGTGCTGTGGGGTTTGATTACAAGGAGAAACTGGCCAAGCACGGGTCCCAGCAAGGCACAGTTGCTTCCCAGCCCCATCCTCCCCTTCCTGTGCCCCCGCTTAGCACAGACCTCAGGCTTGGCCTCTGGTCACCGCCGTCACCGCAGGGCTTGGCTCCCCCCCACTGCTCTGCGGAGCGGAACCCCCTGCGCACTCTCTTCCCCACTCACTTTCTTCTCACCTGTAACCTCTGGGGTGTGTGCTTGGTAAAAGAGAGCGTGAACTGCAGGTGACCGGTCTCTGGAGCGGGCGCCTGGCCTCCCTGGGCCTCCCCCGGCAGCTCTCGCTGTTGACATGGCTGCTGTGACTGGAATAAGCCGCCTGCCTGCCTCTGAGGCCGGGAGAAAGGTGTTCGGTTGAGTGTGATTACTGGCCTTGGACCAGAGGGGCACAGGGCAGGCGTGTCCACATGGCTTTTGGGTCTCAGTTGTTGGAGTGTTCTTTGGGGTTTTGTTTTTGATGACCCTGTCTGCGTGTAACTCCACAACAAAGCAGACAGTAGGTACAGGAAGCTGGAATCACAGAGGGTCTGGGTATATGCTCACATTCAGGAAGCTGGAATCACAGGGGTTCTGGGTGGTACTCAGGTTCAGGAAGCTGGAATCACGGGTTCTGGGTGTGTGCTCAGGTACACAGGAGGGTCTGGGTGGTGCTCAGATTCAGGAAGCTGGAATCACAGGAGGGTCTGGTTGTGTGCTGAGGTTCAGGAAGCTGGAATCACAGGGGTTCTGGGTGGTGCTCAGGTTCAGGAAGCTGGAATCACAGGAGGGTCTGAGTGGTGCTGAGGTTCAGGAAGCTGGAATCACTGGGGTTCTGGGTGTGTGCTCAGGTACGCAGGAGGGTCTGGGTGGTGCTCAGGTACACAGGAGGGACCGGGTGGTGCTCAGGTTCAGGAAGCTGGAATCCCAGGGGCTTTGGGTGGTGCTGGGAGTTGAGATGAAGAGTGCTTATGATCAGCAAGCACAGTTCTCTCAGGGCCAGACACGCGGTTGGCCGGGTGTTGCGTCCTGAGAGGCCCTCAGCCCGTGTCCAGGGAGGAAGGCAGAGAATCACCTGGGGCTGACCCCGCACCCACATGGACGTGGCCTTGGCGCCTGTGGCGTTGACGCTGCATGGTGCTGACGCTGCATGCCGCTGTGATGGTCTCATGGGCCTGAGTGGCTGTGGCATAAGTGGGGCTGATAGACTTCCACGGGAGTTTCCTCTCTTTCAGAGGAACAAGCGAATCCGCACCCCAGAGCCTCTCCTTAAAGCTGGTGGGGCAGGGTGGCAGCAGTGGGCGAGGCGGGTGGAGGCTGTGCTGGGAGGTGAGCCCTGCCTGCCACCGCGCCCGCCCCCTCGCCCCGGGAGCACGCGGAGCATGCCCACCGCTTCCTCGCCCTGCCCTGCTTGCCGCCGGGACCCCGGGTGGAGGCGCACTCACCCCTCGGGCAGGGGCTCGTGGTGCCAGGCCCTTGCTTGCGTTGCTCCGGGCGCGCTTTCTGGGGTGCCCGCGTCTGCACGCCCCTGCTGTCGGCGGGCGCCGGTCCTCAGCCTCGGGCTGAGCGCCGTGTCATCACGTTGCAGACTACTCCAAAGGCTTCGGCGGGAAGTACGGGGTGCAGAGGGACCGGATGGACAAGGTGAGTGCTGCCCCGCCGGGGGCTGGGGGCCGGCCGCTGTTCCGTGGGAGGTCTTTGGCTCTGGGGGCGTGCCTGGCACATCTTTGAAAAGCTCCCCAGGCTGGTGTGCGTCATCCCCGTGGCAGTGGGGGTAGCTGACCCAAGTGCTGGGCTTCCCTTCCAGTGTCCCTGGGTCCTCTCCTGGACTTGTGGGGCGGCACGGTGAGGCAGTCACAGTCCCTGTCGTAGAGCGGGGCCTGGGGCCCGCGGCCAGGTGGCTGTTCGGGTTGAAAGTACTGAGCTTGCACCACGCTGGGAGCTGAGTCCCTTGGTCACTCTGGCCGCCTCGTGGTGGCTGCATCTTGGGGAAGGTGGGTCCAGAACGTCTCTGTCACTGCAGGGGCTTGTGACAGTCCACCCAGAGCCAGCGTGACCACGAGGCTCCGCTCTCGGCTCTCCCAGGGGCGCCCTCCTGACCCGTCTGTGGGTCTCTGTCAGCCAGTCCCCAGCACATCAGAGGGTCGGGGGTCTAGTCTAAACTCCAGCTGCATCAGAGGGGCAGACCTGCGAGCCGTGCTGGGCGGCCCCCACTGGGCACCTGTCAGTGCAGTGGCCGAAGGTTGCGGCTGCCCTGCCAGTGGGAGTCTGGACGACAGGGCCTGTGTCCACCGAGTTCCCCTCCCCCAGGCTCTTGGCTGACCCCTGGGGCCCTGTCCCTTGAGGGCGTGTGGCCCCAGGTGCGGGGCTCTGGTGGCGGGCGGTGACCTGACGAAGCAGAGCTGGCGCTCACTGATGCTGGGGGGCTGAGGGCCTGGAGACGGGGCACTGCGAGCGTCTGGGACACGGATGGGGTGTGGAGCCAGCAACCCCCTGGCTGCAGGGTGGGGAGTGGGTCTCAGGGAACCTGACAGAGGTGGCATCGGTGGTCTGACCATGTGCTTCTAGCGGGGCTGGGGTTAGGTGCTGATGCCCCTGGGTATAAGGGGTGAGGGGGACGGAGCGGGCAGGGCCTCCCACGTGGCTGTCGGGGCATCTGCGGGGCTGGGGACCTGGGAGGGCAGGCAGGGCTGGTGAGACCTGGGCGGGCTGCCAGGCGGGGCAGGCAGTGCCAGTGCAGTGGGGGCCTGCAGAGTGTGCGGGCAGAGGCTGTGTCTGTGGGATGACGGCGAGAGAGGAGACCCGGAGGGCGCCTCGCAAGGCGGGGGGCGCCACCGAGACCATCCTGGGGGCAGGGGGGGCCGTGTTCTCTCCCCGCACAACAGAGGCCTCTGGGCTCCCGTGTAAACACTGGGTCTCCTCAGTGGTGAGCACTCAGAAGGAAGACATGGTGGGTTTATGGTTGTGAAGATGGGATGTTGGTTTTTCTGCCCGTTCTGAGCAGTTTTCTCGAATTTGAGAGGAAGGTGCAGAGATTTCCCGTATGCTCCCCTCGCCGTGAACCTGGGTTGGACCTGCATCTCAGGCCGCCCACTGCCTGGGGGGCGTTGGGGCTCACCACTCTAGACCCCTGCGGTCTTCACTGCTCTATGAAACTCTTGGCCCTGCCTATTCCCCGGCATGTGCGTCTCTTTTCTGACACTGATTCTGGGGTCGCCAGCCGGGGTGAGTTGGCACACTTTCTGTGTCTCTGTTAGTGTGCGGGCTGGTGGGTATGAGATCTCCAGGCCCGGGCTGGTTCCCCAGGAGGATCTGGGGCTGGCTTAGCACCTGTGCAGGTTCAGCCCCTGTGCCGGCCGCAGGGGAGGGGACCTGGGCCCTCCTGACCCCCACTCGTGTCTCGGCAGACTGCCTCCACTTTTGAGGACGTTGCCGTGGTGTCCTCGTCTTACCAGAAGACTGTCCCTGTTGAAGCAGGTGAGTCCTGACAAACCCCTGGCAGCCCTGAGGGCTTTCCCAGGAGAAATTTCGTGCCATGTGGTGCTGCAGGGCGGTGCTGAGGGCGGGAGGAGGGTTGACAGGAGCCGGTGAAGCGTTAATGGAGAACCTGGTTGTCTGTGGGTTTGGGGGATGGCAGGTGGTTACCCATCGTAATCAAAATTCAGGGAGAACCATGTCCCAGGAAGTGTCAGGTCAGCCTGCATCTCACCAGGCGCAGGTGCTTCCCCAGAGGCCCCACGGCCCGCCTGCCGGGGTCCCCGAGGGGTGCTCGGCCGTCCCGTTTCGTCACAGGAGACATCGTGGGGGTGGAGCTCAGTGTCAGTGCTTCTGACTGTCCGCTCGAGCGCCTCCCTAGGGGCGTGTCTTCCTTGTGTCTGGTGGTAAAGGACACAGTGATGTTTGGAGCGTGAGAATGTTCCAGACGCAGGGCTCTGTGCCCACCTTCCCGCTGCACGTGCAGCAGACACGGCAGCGAAGGCTCGTTCCTGGCGGAGGCTGGGCTGGCAGCCGAGGGGGTGTGTCCCCGCTCAGCCGGTGCCTGGGTCCCGGGGCAGGTCCCTCAGGCCGGCCTGGTGTGGGGGCGACGGCGGTGCTCTGGGTGAGTCTCTCCTTCCTCTAGTGAACAGCAAAACAAGTAACATCAGAGCGAACTTTGAAAACCTGGCGAAGGAGAAGGAACAGGAGGACCGGCGGAAGGCCGAGGCGGAGCGGGCGCAGAGGATGGCCCAGGAGCGGCAGGAGCAGGAGGCAGCCCGGCGGCAGCTGGACGTGAGTGCAGGCGGCGCTGGGGGCTGGGAGCCTGCGGGCCCTGGGCGCGGCTCGCCCCTGTCTCCAGTCTGTGGGGTTAGTGTAGACACGGGGCCTTCTCGCACTGACGGTTTCAGCCGCACAGATGGCCCAGGCTCTTGTCCCCGGACATGGGACAGCTGACCCGCCTGACAGCCGTGCTGATCCAGCCCAGGGTGACTGCCCACCTGTCCTGCCCTGTGCAGCGGGCCGCCTGCACGCCCTCAGCCAAGCTCACATCCACACATCTCCCTGGCACTCTGTCCCCACGCATGCCCCTGGGAGCCCACCACCTCCTTGGGTGGAAGCTTGGGGACACAGGAGGAGTGCCCGTGAAGGAGCGGGTCTGTAGGCTCTTGCCACTGTTGCTTCTGCAGCCTGGCTCTGCAGGTTGCTTTGTGATTCTTTGTAGGCTTTTTCCACGAGGGAAAGTAGAGATGGGAGCCATGAGAGGTGAGAAGGACGGGGCGGCCCTTCTCATAAAACCCTTCTGGGTGGACTGATGTCCGATGGCTCTGTGCCAGTCTGTCACCCCCCAAGCCGGGTGGCTGGAGGTAGATCAGCTCAGGGAGCCGCAGCCATGTTCTTGCCCGGGCCGCGGGTGTGGAAGGGCAGAATCTGCACTAATGGTTGTGGTGTCTTGTAGATCATAAAGCTTTATTTAGACCCACAGATGTTGGTGGCTGGGGCTCTGAAGACCCCGTCGGGGGAGGGTGGGGGTGGAGGCAGGTGCTGGGCAGTGGCAGGGAGTGCTGGGCGGGGATTCCAGACGCCCTGACGTGCTTTGTCACACGTGATGAAGTCGGATAACCGCAAACTCGTAATTACCTTGTATCGTCCCTTAACTGCCAGGAACCGTAAAGCTCTCTTTCCTTCAGGTTTTTAGCTGGGCGTTTGTAAGTTTTTCTTGGTTGCAGGCCCACAGTCCGAGGCAATTTTCCTGGTAGTTTGGTCTCCTTTTTATGCAACACCTTCCTCCTCTTAAGACTCGGGAGTGTAACTCCTGTGATCTGATCTGAAAGCTGCAGAAGATTGGGAGACTCAGGAGGTTTCTGGTGGTGGTTGCCCCCCTTTTTGCTTTTGAGGGTCTCTTGCAGTCCCTGCTGCCATGTCGCCCCTTGCTGTGTCCAGCCCCGTCCCGCCGCCTCCCCCGAGTGAGCCCCCTCAGCCCAGCTTCGCTCCAGAGCAGGACGCGGACCGCGTGCATTGCTGGGCAGGGGCCACGGGTTCCTGACCCCAGGTCTCGGGAGCGAGTGTGCCCCTGGGAAGGAACATCTCTGTCTCCAGCCTTTCAAGGACACTCGCTGTGGGGTGGGGCGGGGGGGTGTTCCTCGCGCGTGTTTCCAGAGCCTGGAGGAGTTGTGACCGTCCTGCTAGTGCAGACGACCTTGGCTTCAAAGCAGACATGCCCTTGAAGTCTCTCTGCTCCCATCCCTGCTGCCTCTTCCGGCAGCCTGAGGATGTGCTGACTGTGCGTTTCAGGAGCAGGCCCGGGCCCAGAAGCCCACGCCGCCCGCGTCCCCCGCGCCCCAGCCGGCTCAGGAGAGGCCGCCGTCGAGCCCCGTCTACGAGGTTGGTGCTGTCATTCGGTCTGCCAGGGACTCTCTGACTCCCTGGAGACGCCCTCCCCAGCCCAGTGCCCTGTGGATGGGCCTCTCCCTGCGCTTGGCGCTGACCGAGGGCAGCCCCCATGCGCGGGGTTCGCACCCCCTCGACTTCCCCTCGCCCCGCTGCGTCTCCTGACACCCGGGAGCCAGAAGTCTGCTGCCCTTTCCCTCCCTCTCTCTGCCACCACCCCTCAGCTCCCCTCTCCCTTTCTCCAGAGTCCTCGGTCCCTAGGACCTGCTCCTTTGATCCCTGGTCACTGAGCGACCTCCCTACCCCCCCGCCAAAGGCCCCTGTGGGCCCTCTCCCAGAGCAGCTGGGCCCCCACCATCCACACCCACTCCCCCGAGCTCGAGTTCTCTCTCTGCCCCAGGGTCCTGTTCACTCTCCCATCTTCCATCATCACCTCAGACGTCACCTCTCAGTGGTGACTTGCTGTGTCCCAGGCGCACACACTGGCTTGACTCAGAAAACAGGGGTCGGGGGTTGGGAGAGCTGTGGGCGGGGCTGGCCTGGCGGGTGGGGTTTTATAACTGATCCCATGGAAAGGGGCCCTATGTAGGCCCCGCCGCATGCCCCACAGCCGGGCCAGCCTGCCTGAACCACTCGATGGGCGGGGGGTGCTGGTGGGGGAGGCCTCCCCCACCTCACTGACCTGCTCATGGTGACACCCCAGCGCAGTGGCTCCTTGCCCTCCGGTCTGTCCCCGCTGCCTCCAGGGGCCACTGCCAGCAGGAGCCTGTTGCCGCTTTGTTCAGCTCTCAAGGGGCTCCTGTGTCTGGCTGAGGTGCAGCCCTCCTGCCTGCCTGCCCGCACCCTTGCCACCCTCTGGAAACTGGGCCCCGACTTCTGGCCCTTCCTGGAGCTGCTGCACGCAGGCACCTTACTGCTCTGACCTGTGAGGGTGCCCCAGGCGCACCCTGGCCAGGCTGGTGGTCGGCTTGGGGCTGTCAGCAGAGCGTCCTGTGCTCTTGTGCGTGGCTTGGCGGTCGCTCCCATGCCTCGCCTCCGCAGCGTTGGTGGGGATGGCACCGCCATGTGCGGGCTCGTCCACTCCAGCTGGAGGGCTGGGGTGCCGCCCTGGAGCTGTCATCAGAGCCTCAGTGGGCTGGGGGCTCTGGGGGTTTGGGGTGCCTTGGCGGTCTGGGCCCAAAGGGGAGCAGGCCAGACCTGCCCCAGGAACGCGCGTCTCTCGTGCCTGGCAGGTCCTCAGTGACGGCGGGACTCGGGGTTGGGGGAGAGGGGATCCTGGGGAGGGTCCCCGTCAGGACGCAGGCGCTTGTAGGACGTTGGCGGGTGACTCGTCTCCCCCTGCGTCTGTCCCGTGTCAGCTCGGCCTGTTGGGTTTCCACATGGCTCTGGGCAGTGGGGCCACGGGAACTTGCCCTTGACTCCTCAGGACGCGGCTTCATTCCGGGCTGAGCCGAGCCCCAGCAGCGAGCCTGAGCAGGGCTACAGCGTGGAGACCACGGGGTACCCAGAGGCCTACGTCTCGGAGGCCGTCTACGAGAGCACTGAGGCGCCGGGCCACTATGAAGCAGGTGCGGGGCCTCCCGCGCCACGCCCCCTCTGCTGCTTGTCCTCTGCAAACTTCCCCTTTCCCACGGGCTGAGCTACCCCACCTCTGCTGTGGCCCAGCCCTGGGGGCTTCCAGGGAGACCTCTGCCCGTGCGGGGGGCACTGAGGGGGTGGTTGTGGAGGAGGGGCTCCTGCTGTTGTCTTCCCGAGGGGAAGCCCCGGTGTCTGGAGGTCACAAGGTGGAGGTCCCTGGCACCCTGAAGGTGGAGTGGGTGGATGAGCGTGGAGTTCCCTTTTGTATGTCTGGGCCTGTTCCCCCTTGAGAAGTGACGTGGGAATCAGCACGAGAACCTGCCCAGGGCAGAGCCCTCACCTCCCCGAGCACGATGGCAGGGGATCAGCTATCTCCCGCTCGCCGTTCATTCGTTCACGGCACGGACGTTTCCTGACAATAGTGCTGGATGGTTGAAATTTAAAAAATTATTCCCTGACAGCTGTCCCAGTCTCAACCGAGATGATCCCTCTGTGGGTTCGCTCCTTGGGGCGGCTCCTCCTGTCAGTAGGAGGGCAGGCAGCCCTTGGTGCCCTGGGGCCGCAGACTCCCGACTTGCTCCTCCCAGACCTTGGGAAGGGCTGTCTGCAAGGAGTGGGCATGGAGCTCTGGTTCTGTCTCAGACTCCGCCCTGGTTTATTTTAGAGGAAGGTACCTACGATGAATATGAAAACGACCTTGGAATCACTGCCATTGCCCTCTACGACTACCAGGCTGGTGAGAAACCGCTGGCGGGCCAGAAGGAGGGCTGGAGGGGTTGCGGGACTGAGGGCTTCCAGCGACTCCTCTCTCGAGAGTTAGGACTCTCAGAATGCTATTTACAGTTTTTAAGAAGAATTTATATTTAAGCAATTGCAAGGTTATAGAAAGGTTGCAGATACAAGGCAGGGAATTCTGTGTCTTCCTCAGTCCCATTCCATCTGGTCTGGGTTAGGGGTTGTGTTTTGTGTGTGTGTGTGTGCTGAGTCTTTTGGCTGTGCAGGCTTTCTCCGGTTGCGGGCAGCGGGGGCTACTTTTCGTCCTGGCATGAGGCCTTCTCATTGTCGGGGAGCGGGGGCTGCTTTTCGTTCTGGCGTGAGGCCTTCTCATTGTCGTGGCCTCTCGTTGCAAAGAGTGGGCTCCAGGGCGCTCGGGCCTCAGGAGTTGCAGCTTGTGGGCTTCAAGAGTCGGGGCTTAGTCGTTTAGTTTGTTCCGTGGTGCGTGAAATCTTCCAGATAAGGTGTCCAACCCGCATTGGCAGACAGACTGTTGCCCACTGTGCCACCAGGGACGTCCTAGCTTAGGGTTTTGTGTGAAGGGCTCTGTCGGGTCTCTGTAGCTGCCATGTGTGTGCAGAGCCACCCTCACTGAGCAGCGACGCCCGGGACCCCTCCATCCCTGTGGATCCTCCACCCCAGCACCCTGCAGCCCCGCAGAGCCTCCGTGGGAGGCCGCCAGCTCGAGGGGCTGCTGGCGGGTCTTCCTCCTGGCGGTTGGCTGACCTGGGGACACCGAGGGTGACCACTGCTCTCTGGCCTCCTCCCCAGCGGGCGACGATGAGATCTCCTTCGACCCCGACGACATCATCACCAACATCGAGATGATTGATGACGGCTGGTGGCGCGGGCTGTGCAAGGGCAGGTACGGGCTCTTCCCCGCCAACTACGTGGAGCTGCGGCAGTAGGCGCCTCGCCCCCCACCTCGCCCCGCCACGGCCGCGCCGGGCCTGGCGCCTCTTAGGGTGCGGAGGGGTGTGTGTGCTCCTGCTTTTCTGTTTAATACTTCTGCCGATGCTTTTGGAAATGTTTACGCCCCAGAACTTGCTAATATATTGTAATCATGTTCCTTGGAGGACCCGCTGATTGTTTTTATGCATTTAAGGTATTTTCTTTTTTTGCCAAATCGACTGCGGCGTGGAGCCACTTTGGTGACCTTCAGTCCCGAGTGTGGGTTGTCCGTGCCCCGCTGTTGGGAGGCAGGACCACCCCTTGTGGTGGGGGCCTCGTCCCAGGGGGTTTGGAGAAAGAGGGAAGGGCCTGATGGGAAGTTAGCGTTGCGGGAAAGCTCTAGAAAGTACTGAAGCGTTCTGGTCATGTGGAGGCGCTGCTCTTGCTGTGAAATCCTGCAGTGGTTGCTAGGTTTCGCAAAGCCCTGCCTTTCTCCTCTTGTCCTGTATGCTGCGGGAAGGCAGGTCCCTTCCCCCGGTGAACCGCAGAAACGCTTCCCATCAAGGGAGCTGTACTCTTTCTGCCAAAATAGTGTGTTAAAAGACAGCAAAATGTAATGGATCGACTTGTCTGAGAATGTGAAGCGAGCAAGCGTGAGCTCTCCTGGGCTGCTGTGGGGAGCCCGTCCCCCGGGAGGGGCTGGGAGGCCTGCTCAGCACCCTCCCGAGTGACCATGAGGAACTGCTCGGGTGTTGGGACCTCAGTGACCGCAAGGGACACCTTTTCTTTCCTGAAGTGCATTTGCTTTACCACAGTTAGGTTGGGTTTTATATGCAATCCTTGTATCTAAGTTTCTGTAGCACACCTCATAGGTATGGTTTTTTTAAATTAAATATTCAAAATAAACTTTTTTTGACCCACTTGCTGCCGAGTTACTCTACACGTGGTCTCTTTATTCTCCGCCGGGGCCCGGCCTGGCTGTCAGCACCCAGCAGGATAGAGCCTGATGTTTGTCAGCTCCTGGCCAACCAGGTTCCGTTTTGAAGAGGCACACTTCTTAAAAGGTACTTTTTTTTAGGAGTTGAAATGTTTTAACTCTCGAATTGTCAATTATTTGCACAAGGATTCCATGCAAGATAGAAAATGCCGTGTTTAAAACTCTTTTCTGAATTATGGTTCTCAAAGTAAGTCAAGTGGGGGTTGCAAGGTAGCCAGAGGTATCGTCTTCCTGGGGCATAGTAGGGCCCATTCAGGAAGGAGGGTGGCCGGGCCTGGGGGTGGGGCATGGGAGGACGGGTTTGGGGAGAGTGTGATGTGGCCGCGGGACCTGTTCCGATGCCACATCCTGATCGCCCCGATCTGCCTGTGGTCCTGTTGGTTTCTGATTTGGAGACCCCAGTGGGGCAGGGACCCACTGTGCTCACCCAGCCCCCAGTTTCCAAGACAGGAGGCAGGTCTCCCTTTGTGGGAAACTCATGTGGCCACTGAGAACCTCGAAGCCTATGGAAGGTCAGCTCCCCCACCCCCAGGGCCCCTGTGCCCTCCCGGGCGAGCTGTGTCTCAGAGCAGCCAGCCCCTCCGAGGACCCTTGCCTGGAGGGCTGCCTTTTGTCTGCAAGCTAAAAATGGAGGAAGATAGCTGCTGAGTTAGCCAGGGTTGGTCCATGGTTAGGGTGGTGCTCTCTGAAAATTCAGGAATTGAGGAGTCAGCCCTGGCTGCCTGCCATCGTGTTCCTGTCTCCCTGGATCTGGCAGGAGCTGACCTGGGTCCTCTGGGCATTCACAGGCGCTGGAAGTGGGGCTGGAAGCCTGGGTCACCTGGGCCCATTTTCTTCCTGCCAGCCCCCCATAGAACCTTCTGGCTCTGCTGAGCCGCCTCGTTGACCCCCTTCAAGCCTGAGGGTGATGCCAGTGCCCCCCAGTGCCCCCTGGACACTGGTGCTGCCTCTTGGCTGGCTCAGCCACAGGATCCCCGGCTGAGTGAGCCCGGCCCTCCTCCCGTTGCCCAGGGTGGGGTCGGGACAGGAGGCCCTGGTGCTGGAGGTTGGGCTGCTCTGCCCACAGCTGCCTGCAGGGGGTGCTGGTCCTGGAGAAATGGGCCTGGGAGGTTTCCCCACGATGGGGGGTGGGCAGACTGTGAGGAAGGTGGGGGTCAGCAGGAGCAGATGCATCTTGCCCGTGTCTGTGTGTCCTGCTGACCACAGAGCCCGGCGGGCAGGTGGGGGCTCTCCAAGAAGGACGACTCATCCTGCTGGGCTGGCCCCGACACGCCACGTGCGTGTTCTATTCCCTGTACTGCCTGGCTGACCAGTCTCTTCCACAGAAAACAGCAATAAAAGCTGTCCTCTCACCTCCCAGACCGGGGGCCCGGGGGCCACTCTCTGGGTTAGGGTTTGGAGTGTTGTGCCGGGACACACCTTAAGGGTCCTCTGACGGGGAAGCCGCGGGCATCTTAGCAGTGAGACACACAGCTCAGTTTAGGAGCTGGTTTCTCCTGAAACGTTAGGATGCCCTGATCTTACCGTCTGAGACCCGTGTTTTAAAGCCTTTTTGTTTTTTTCATCACCCCTTTGGATGTTTCTTCTGACCCGTCTGTTCTCCCTGGGGAGACAAACTCTGCACGTATGACTGTGAAAATGACAGTGGAAGGGAAAATGATCGGCAGGTAGGCAGTGGGGCTGGGCTGGGCAAGAAGCTTGTTTTCCTCCCCACTACTGGCTGTGATATTGCTTATTCAGTTACATTTAAAACTATTCAGGGGACCTTTCTCTTGCTCCAGTGCCTGAGACTCCAAGCTCCCAGTTTAGGGGGCCCGGGTTCAATCCCTGGTCAGGAATCTGGGACCTCCCTCCACCCCCACCATGCCGGAACTAAAAACAATGCTGCCTCCCTCGACCAACAAAGATGGAGGATCCCACAACTGGAGATCCTGCGTGCGGCAACACGGATCCATGTGCTACAGCTTGAGAACTGGCGCAGCCAAATAAGTTTTTTAAATTTCTGAAGAAAAATACCAGTCATCCAGAACTCAGTTGCTGTTGGTGAGCAGTAGAGATTTTCAGCTGACACGCACCATCTCAAGATTTTACGTCAGTATTTTCTCTTTAATTAAACTTCCCGTTACAAACAGAAACACTGTCTCCTGGGCCCTCCTCCAGGGGATCTTTCCAACCCAGGGATCGAACCCATGTCTCTTGCATCGCGGGCAGATTCTTTACTGTCTGAGTCACCACGCCTCCTGGGTGGGCTGTGTGAGATGTGTGTGAGCATCTCTGTAGGTCTGATAACCCTCAGGTGTGCAGAATAGTGACCTCCCGCAGATGTTCATCTGCCAGTCCCAGAAGCCTGTGATTGTCACCCTACACAACCAAGGGCAAGTAAGGTCACTAACTTGGGCTGGCCTTGGTTGGGGGTTGTCCAGTGGGCCTCAGGTAATCCCGGGGGTCTTTAAATTAGAAGAGACGGATAACAGACTTTAGAATCAGAGTGATGACATGGGAAGGAACTCGACCCGTTGGTGCTGGCTTGGGAGGTGGAGGCAGGGGCCACGAGCCAAGGAATGGGGAAGCCTTTAGAAACCAGAAAAGGCAGAAAGGGACAGGTTCACTCCTGTAGCCTCCCGCGGGCAGGACACCCGCCAACAAGTTGATCTTAGCCTCTGAGACCTCCCCTGGATCCTGACCTACAGGATCGTAAGGTCACAGACTCCTGTTCCGGGCCAGTAAGCTTGGGGTCATTCATACGGCAGCCACGGGGAGCCGATCTGCTGTCCGTGGTGGGGGCATGGGATGAAGTCCAGCTGTCTTTGAGGAGCAGGGTTCTTATTTTCCCTCCCCTCCCCCATGAGGCCCATATCAGGCTCCCGGAAGGTGCTGGACCCGTGGTCTGCAGCTGATGCAGTGACTGAGGGAGTGAGCCAAGCTGCTGTGGTGTGAATGTGAGAAGTGGCTTCAGGTCACAGGTGGCCCCTCAGCCAGTGATGCTCAGAGGTGAAGCCTTGAACTTCTGCCCATTAGCAGGCAGGCCCCATTGCCCTGTTTCTCCTCTCTGCAGTTAGGAATGTGAGGTGATGGCAGGAGCTCTGCCAGCCATTCCAAACTGTGAGGCCCTGTGAAGGTATTTTCAGAAGATGGCAGAGCAGAAAAGGGGGCTGCCACACCAGGCTTGCCTGCTTCGGTACTTTTTTTTTTTTTTCTAATGAGACAGAGAAATAAACTAAGGCAAAGAATATTGCCCACCATCCAGTCCTACAAGGACCAAATCATGAGTCCCCACAGTTGCTGATGGACGGTGCACCCTGACGAAACCGAGGACAAAGAATAAGAGAGTTCTCTGTGCTCTAGGAAAACAGGCCCCTTGGGTAGGTAGACGCCTCAGAGAAATTTTAATGAACTCAGATTCTTACATCTTCCCATACGTAGGGAAAAAAACACACTGAAATTATTAACTGAGATACCTGTTGCTCGTGGCTAACTGACCTTTTTTTAATTTAAAAAATATGTTTGGCCTTGCCATGTGGCTTGAGGGATCTTAGTTCCCAGAGCAGGGATCAAACATGCGTCCCTGGCAGTGAAAGCATTGGGTTCTAACCTCTGGATCCCTAGGGGATTCCCAGCAGTGCGCTTTTATTAAGCTGTAAACTTGGCTGCACGTATTTTCTAGTCATCCATAAACACACTGGTCCCTTCTCCTGCCCCTTGGAGCAATTCCTCAGAGCTGTCTAGGAAGTTGTCTCCAGACTGTGGTTCGGTAAGAACCTGAGTCAAACTCAACTCACAGCTCATTTTCTTTTTGTTTTCCCCAGTACCTGTTGTAACTGCAAACACAATTCCCAATTGATTGACTGAGTCAAGTATGAAATTTCCCTCCAAATAGGTTTGACCTGGCTCACACAGGGGCCTTCCCTGGTGGCTCCTTGGCGAAGGATCCACCTGCCGATGCAGGAGACGTGGATTCTGTCCCTGGGTGGGGAAGATCCTGGAGAGGGGCATGGCAGCCCGATCCAGTATTCTTGCCTGGGAAGTCCCATGGACAGAGGTGCTTGCTGGGCTACAGTCCACGGGGTTGCAGCAGTCAGAGCTTACACAGGAGTGGGTGTTTGTCTTTTTGTCAAACGTGCATATTGTAGAAGTTTTAAATCTCTAACAATCTAACAAGTGAAGACACATTTTTGTTGTTCAGTTGCTCAGTCGTGTCCAACTCTTTGCGACCCCGTGAATCGAAGCACGCCAGGCCTCCCTGTCCATCACCACCTTCCGGAGTTCACTCAGACTCACGTCCATCGAGTTGGTGATGCCATCCAGCCATCTCATCCTCTGTCGTCCCCTTTTCCTCCTGCCCCCAATCCCTCCCAGCATCAGGGTCTTTTCCAATGAGTCAACTCTTCGCATGAGGTTGTTGCTTATGTTTCATTTTCCTTCCAGTGACTTTCCCGGCCCCCCTTCTCTCTTTCCTTCTCGCTGTTTTTGTTTGCTTCCTTTTTAAAGAAACACACAAGTGAGGGGCTTCCTTGGGGGTCCAGGGGGGTCCAGGTTCCATCCCTGGTCAGGGAACTAGATCCCATAGGCCGAAACTAAGACCCAGCACAGCCAAACAAATTAATATTACACACACATGATTCTTTAGAAGCTCATGGGAAAACTCAAACAGGGACTGTTAATTCTGGAAATATTTGGGACTAGACATTATGAAAACATGCCGTAAAACATGAAGAGTGTTTAATTTTAACAAGTGTCTTTTCAGCGGAGCGTGAAGCTTGAGAGAAGGTAAGGAACATCTGTGAGTTGGGAAAGTGAGACGAGGAAGCGGAAACGGAACATGGCGGTCCTAACATCCTGACGACCACGAGGTCATCAGTTTGTCAGTACCTGGACCCAGAGCCTAGGGGCTTGTAAGGCACGTGGAGCAGGGGATAAGGGTTTGGTTCCAGCAAGTGTGCAGCCGGAACAGAGGACCTGAGTAAGGCCTTGGGACCTTGAGTGGACATTGCCTCAAGGAAAGGGTAGGGGTGTGTGAATATCTGCCCACTGGCCAAGAGAGATTCTGATATAACGATCTGTGTGGGGGGTAGGGGGGAGGTGGTTTGATATTCAGTGGAGATTTTGCCTAAAGAAGGGTAATGACGGAAGAAAGGAGGTGGAACGGGCAAGTTTGGACAGGATCCTAGTGGGCAGGGATAGAATACAGAAGGGAAGGAGGTTAAGCAAAACTGTTCCCAACACTGGCCACTAGCTGGCGTCAATAATGAACACTGGCCACTAGCTGGCGTCAATGACGAGCACAGCTTGGTCTCCCGCTGAGCAGTGCTGATTCTCTACTACAGGCTCCCGTGGTTTTCCAGTGGGTTGATTCCAGGACCTCTGCAGACACCAGAATCTGCGGATGTTCCAGTGGCTTATGCTGAGTGTTGTATTTCATATACCCGATGCACATTCTCCCGTATACTTTAAATCCTGTCTACATTACATATGCTACCTAATGTGATGTAGATCATTGCTAGGTGCATGGGAAACTTGAGCTTTGCTTTTTGGAACTTTAGACTTTTTCCCCCACAAATATTTTCAATCAGTGGTTGGTTGAATCTGAGGATTCAGAACCCAGTAATACAGAGGGCTGACTGTATATTCTTTCCTTTTCCATAAGAATTGGTAATGTAGAGATAAAAGAAACAGCCTCGGTAAATCTGCACATAGAAAGACTAGTGGTTGCCAGAGGCTGGAGGACTAGGGGGAGCAGGGAGTGACTGCTCATGGGCACCGGGTTCCTTTAGGGGTGATGAAGATGTTGACAGTGGATGGAGGTGCTGGTTGAATTGTATGCTAAAGTGGTGAATAGTTTTTTTTTAAAGGACAGAGTATGTCTCAGTCCTGAAGCTTGCAGATAGATGTAGGGAATTGTGATACCATGTGAAAGGCACAGGAACCCTGGGCATCCAGAGGACAGTGAGTGATGGGGTCAGGGAAGGATTCTGGGATGAGGTTGGGCTTGGGCAGCATCTTAAGAGACGCAAGGTGTTCTGAGCAGAAGGACCAGCAAGGCAGAGACGGTGTGAGCAGGGCCTCAGTCCTGCTGAAGCCTCAGGTGTTTTGTGGAGCATTGTGGATGGTGAGGGTGGAGACAGGCAGGGCCAGATCAAAGCGGGCCTCGTGTTTTCTGGAAGGAGCCTCCAGACACTGGACATCACGTGATACTTAACCCCTCAGCACCAAAGTCCTTACAGATAAATCTTAAATGAAACTCAGTTTTTGGAATTTAGCCCTTTGTATTTTGCGGTTACCTTTTCCCATGTGTATGCTCAAGAAAGAAGATGCCCTCATATTTAAATTACTGAAAACAAAATACAGTATTATTTGTACTTCTAGAAAATTTTTCTTCCCTTTGGTGAGAATGTGGGGTTTGAGTCGATACTGGCTTCTCCACTCTGTTCCCGTCGTCTGTTTCCCTGTCTTCTCACCAGTGCCCCACAGTCTGTCTTACCGGGGCCATGTAGTAAGTCTTGAAATAGGGTAGACTGATTTCTCTCACTTTTTCCTTCTTCTTTTTTAATCAAAATTGTTTTAGCTGTTATAATTCCTTTGTTTCCCATATATGTTTTAGAATAATCTTGTTTGTATCTACAAAAAATCTTGCTGGGACTTTTGATTGGAAATGTGTTAAATTTATCTATCAATTGAAGGAGAGTTGACGTCTTCACTCTAAAGAGCCTTCTATTGGAAGAAACAGTATTTCTTTCCATTTAGTTAGATATTCTTTTACTTATTTCATCAGCATTTTGTTTTCCACATACAATTCTTGTATGTGTTTCATTAAGGTGTTTAACAACTGTAAATAGCATTATATTTTTAATTTCCTTGTGTATATTCACTGCTAGTCTATAGAAGTACAGTTGATTTATGTAGGCTTATTTTGTATCCTACAGCCTTGCTGAGTTCCTGTATACATTCTAGAAATATTTTTTGGTAGATTCCCTGGGGTCTTCTACATGGATAATTATATCATCTGAGAAGTGGGACAGTTTTATTTCTCCTTTCCAGGCTGTATGCCTCCTGTTTTCTTTTCTTGCCTTATTGTGCTGGCTAGGATTTCTGACACTGTGTTGAGAATGGATGTTCTTCCCAGTCTTAGGAGGTAATCATTCCGTTTTTCTCCAGTAAGTGTGGTGCTTGTAGGTGCTGTTTATTTATTTATATATGTTGAGTTATAGTTGGTTTGCAGTGTTGTGTTAATTTCTGCTCCACAGCAAAGTGATTCAGTTATACGTCCATACGTGTTCTTTTAAAAATTCTTTTCCGTTTGGCTTGTCACAGGATATTGAAAATAGTTCCCTGTACTGTACAGTAGAGGCTTATTGTTTATTCATGCTCTGTATAGCGGCTTCCATCTGTTAGCCCCAGCTCCCTCTCCATCCTTCCCCATTCCCCGCCCTGCCGTGGCGACCACCAGCCTGTCCCCATGTCCATGGTTCTATTCTGCTTCATGGGGAGGCTCACTGTGTCATAGTTTAGATTCTACATATACGTAATATCCTATGGTATTCTGTTTTCTCTTTTTAACTTACTTCACTTTGTATGATAATCTACTTTCATCCATGTTGCTGCAAATGGCATTATTTCATTTTTTGCAGCTGAGTAGTATTCCATTGTGTACGTGAACCACATCATCTGTATTCACCCTGTACATGCTTTTTTTAAATTGAGGATGTTAATCCCTCCTGTTGCCTCTTCGATGTAAGAGGCATCCCTTTACCCTGCTCCTTTATAATATTATTGACAGAAATATTTTCTCTAGTCCTACCTTCATCCATGAACTGTGCAATGATGGTTTTAGAGGCAGCCTCTGAGATGGCTTCCAGTGGTCCTCGCCTCCTAGTACCACACCCTTGTGCAGCCCCCTGCCACGCAGAATCGGGCTGACCTGCGTAACAGTAGGGCACTGTGAAAATGGCCAAGTGTCGCTTCCAAACAGAGAACCTGAGAGATGCTGCAGTTTCTGCCTTGCTGCCCTAGATCGTTTGCTCTGAGAGAAGCCAGCCCCTACTCGTAAGGAAGTTCAAAGAGCGCTTTGGAGGGTCCAGGGGGCAAGGAACCGAGGCCTCCATTGTGCGAGTGTGTCAGCTTGGAAACGGATTCTCCGTCCACAGGCAGTCCTGGCCAGCGCCTGGGCTGAGAGCCTGAGCCAGAGCCATGCGGCTGACCTGCCTCCACTCCCGCCCCTGGGAAGCCGTTTGAGAAAGTTTAAAACTTGTATTGAGCCACGGTTGGTTCACAATGTCATGTTAGTTTCAGGTATACAGCAAAGTTAATTAGTTATACAGATACATGCATATAGATGTATAATACATACATACACTATATACGAGTGCTGAGCCACTTCAGCCGTGTCTGACTCTGCAACCCCTAGGACTGTAGCCCGCCAGGCTCCTCTGTCCATGGATTCTCCAGGCAAGGATACTGGAGTGGGTTGCCATGCCCTCCTCCAGGGGATCTTCCTGACCCAGGGATCGAACCCACTTCTATTTCCTGCACTGGCAGGCAGATTCTTTACCACTAGCATCACCTGGGAAGCCCCTATATTATATACACATATGTTATATGTACACATACGATATTTATATGTTATATGCATGTGTTATAGATGCATGTATGACATGCATATACATATATGTAATGTACATATATGCTGTATATACACAGGTATAATATGTACACATATACTTATATACATATTAAATATATACATAAATATAGCTATATATATACATATATATTAAATATATACATATATATGTATTCTTTCTTAGATTCTTTTCTATTGTAAGTTATTACAAGATACTGAATACAGTTTCCATATAGTAGGTCCTTGTTGGCTGGCTATTTTATATATAGGAGAAGGCAGTGGCACCCCACTCCAGTACTCTTGCCTGGAAAATCCCATGGACGGAGGAGCCTGGTAGGCTGCAGTCGATGGGGTCGCGAAGAGTCAGACATGACTGAGCAACTTCCCTTTCACTTTTCACTTTTCACTTTCATGCATTGGAGAAGGAAATGGCAACCCACTCCAGTGTTCTTGCCTGGAGAATCCCAGGGATGGGGAGCCTGGTGGGCTGCCGTCTCTGGGGTCGCACAGAGTCGGACACAACTGAAGCGATTTAGTAGCAGCAGCAGCAGCATTGTGTATATGCTAATCCCAAACTTCTAATGCATCCTCCTCCAAGATAATTAGTGTTTACTGCAGCTTTCTTTAAATTTTGGCATTAACTTACAAGGCATGTATGTTACTTATGTTTGAATTTCTCTTTTGAATCCACCAAAGAGGGGGCCCGGCCTCCCTTATGGAGACTGCTGCTGGGCTGACGGGTGTGCCCTGACGCCATCTAGGAGGGCCTGGTGTTTGGGCCATTCAGCTATTAATCAGAAGGTATAGGATGCTTGTGAGCACCACAGTTCTCTTTCTGTGGATTTAATGTGGGTGTGCTTACACATGCGCGTTAAGGAGTCGACCTTCCCTGCACAGTGGCCGCCAGACATGGTGTGGAACATCGTTTAGGGGAGCTGACAGCAGCCGCAGGGCAGCGTGGTTCTGTGGAGGCTGGGGCGGGGGAACCACGCCCTTGGGGAGCACTCCCTGGGACACTCACGCATAGATGCACGTGGCTGTTTCCAGCAGCACTGCCTTTTACATTTTTAAAATAAATTAAAAATTTTCAAATCATTTTAGACTTGCAGAAATGTTGTAAATACAAATGGAGAATTCCTGTGTACTGTCTACCAAGTTCTCCTAAAATGAACCTCTTACTTAGCTATGGTCCATTTATTAAAGCTGGGAAATTTGCATTCCTGCCATGCTATTACCTAAATGACAGATTTATTTGGATTTCATAAATTCTCCATAAACATCCTTTTTCTGTTCCTAGGTCAACTCTGGGATTCCCAGGTTACATTTAGAGAATCATTTTTCCTTAAAAAACTGATTTATTGAGCTATAATTTGCCTACTATATAATTCACCTACTTAAAAGTATACAATTCTATAGGTCTTAGTGTATTTACAGGGTTATGGGAATATCACCACTGTGTAATTCTAGAACATTTTCATCACCCCCCAAAGAAACCCCATACCATTATCAGTCATGTCCCATTCCTCCCCCTGACTCCTGGGCAGCCCTTAATCTGCTTTCAGTCTCCATGGATCTGCCTGTTCTGGACATTTTATGTAAATGGAACCATAAAACATGTGGTGGTTTATAACTGGCTTCTCTCATTGAGCATAATGTTGAAAGCACTGTTTTTATAGCCAAAAAATAAAAGGGAAATACTCTAAAGATGGATCAACAAATGAATGGATACATTTTTTATAGATTCATATGATGAAATAATATTCAACTCTGAACATGAATGATTTAGCGATACATCTGTTGTCTTTGATGAATCTCAAGAGTCATAGTGAAAAAAATAAGCCAGCTGCAGAGCTCACAAACCCCAAGAATCAGCATACTATGGCTGACAGTGGTAATGGACACCTAAATGGGTGGTGAGCGAGTGCTGGGCACCATTCTCTGTATAAGATGGCAGGTTTATCATGAATTAGGGACCACTTACACAGGCTTTAACATGTGCAGTGACAGTACATGTTGTTTATGGACACATACACAAGCAATCGACATAAAAACATGCATAGCAATGATAAAGACCAAGTTCAAGGGTAGTGGTTACCTCTGGGTGGGAGGAAAGTGGCCTGAGGAGGAGGGGGTCCAAGGGCTTGGAGTTACCTGTAGTGTTTGGTGTCTTCATTTGGGTGGCAACCTTGGTGCTCTTTTTCCCCCATCCTTTTGCCGTGCCTGATGTATTTCATAATAATTTTTAAAAGAGCAAGACTGTTATCCAGCAGTGTGTAGTGTGAGCTATATTCGTGTTTTTAAAATGATTCATATGCATATGCTTGCGGATGTATGCACCAAGCCAGGAATGAACCCCAAGGAATCCTTAATGGGCTTCAGGGTGGAGGCCAGGGTCTGGGGACTCCAGGGGAGCAGGGAGACATGCTTTTTCCTGATTATTATTATTATTTTTTTTAAATTAGAGGATAATTGCTTTATGATGTTGCTTTGGTTTCTGCTGCACAACAATATGAATCAGTCATACATGTATAGGTACCTGCTCCCTCTTAAGCCTCTCTCCCCACTCCCATCCCATCCCTCTAGGTCATCACAGAGTGCCAGCCTGCACTCCGTGTGTTATATAGCAGCTTTGCCCAGCTATCGTATTTTACACGTGACAGTATATATGTCAATGCTGTTTCTCAATTCTTTCTTCTCTCTCCTTCCCCTACCCTTTTGGGTTTTGTACCACATGTATTTTAACTTCCTGATTAAAAAGATAATTCAGCTTGTGTTTGTTTAAATACATTCTTTGTGTTGGTGGCTCAGAGGTAAAGTGTCTGCCTGTAATGCGGGAGACCTGGGTTCAATCCCTGGGTTGGGAAGATCCCCTGGAGAAGGAAATAACTCACTCTGGTACTCTTGCCTGGAAAATCCCATGGACGGAGAAGCCTGGTAGGCAGTCCATGGGGTTGCAATGCAGGACCTCATCTGCCTCCACAGAGTTCCTTGGGCTGCAGGGATTGTCAGCTCATATTTCAGATGGAAACACTGAGAAGCCCAGAGGTTGCTTTGTTCAGTGACTAGTGATTGGTGCAGGTGGGAATGGGGCAGCTGGTTCTCAGATGAGGAGGCCCCATCCTGGACAGTGAACATGGTTGGGGTGGGGGGCGCCCAGGACAAAACCACCAGTCCCTCGATTCATGAGGATGGGGGTGCCCCTCCTTATGGGCATTAGGCATGGCCAGACAGGCTGTCCTCAGAGGCATCGCAGCGCCCCCTGGGAGAGTGGGGCATGCACGCAGGGCCATGCAGCCACACGGTACCCCACTGCACAGCTGGAGGGTTGGGGTAAGTTCATTCTTCAGGAAGGATACTGCACCACCATCATGACCAACAGCCGTGACAGTGCAGCCCTGTGACAGAGGCTTGCGGTAAAGCGAAGTGGTACAGGGCGAGCGCATCTCCTCATAATCAGAAAGAAGGTAAGGGCGTGAGTGTTATGAGAGGAAGGCTAGGGAGTTCCCTGGTGCCCTAGTGGTTAGGATTCTGAAGGCTTTTGCTGCCGTGGCCCAGGTTCCATCCCTGGTCAGGGAGCTATCATCCCACAGGCTTTGCAGCGTGGCAATAAAAAGAGAGGGCGATAGCGCCTAGATGCGGAAGGTCCGGTGGCATGACTGTGGTAATTCTTTTTCCGCATGCACGCACTGTGGTGGTGAAGTCCTGAAACTCCAAACAGCAAGCCTATTAAGACAATGACCCTCAGCTGTGGGCTCCCGTTGGAAAAGCAGCGGGGTCCCACGGGTGCCTGGGCTTCAGGACAAAGCTGCCTCCCCGGCCCAGCAGCTCAGACTAGGTGTGGGGACATATCAAGGCGGACATGGGCCTCTCCGAGAAAAGGCAGAAGGGTTGAGCTCTGAGTTTCTGCAGCCGCTCTCCTTGCTTCCTCCAGGGCTGGCTACTAGACCCCGCAGCAGACGTGATGTCTACAACTTCCGGAGTCAGGGTCCTCGTGGGTGGGGCCGCCTCGCCCACAGCCCACCTCCTTGCCTCTGGATTGGTCAGAAGTTGCCCTGCCTGCTTCGGTTGGGCTATCCATGAAGCCGTGCTTCTTTGCCAGTCATGATTGGTCCCTATGGGCATGTGACCAGCAGTTGCTTTGCCAATGTTGATTGGCCCAAGTAGGGCACGTGTCCCCACGGTCTTCTTTTTAAAACCATCTTGATTGGGCCAAGTGGGCCACGTGCCCTGCAGTCCCGTTGCCTGTCGTGATTGGTCCACGTGGGGCACGTGGCCCGAGGGCCCAGGGTTCTCTGCGCGTTGCCCAGGCTTCAGCTGGCGGCGGGAGAGCCGGACCGCGAGGAGGTGCTGTGGGTCCGGGCTGCAGGTCAGCTGGCTCCGCTGAGGCCCAGGGCCGTGGGCGTAGGCGTCCCCAGCTGGAGGCCGCTTCGAAGCCGGTCAAGCCTCAGGCAGCAGGGGTGCGGCCTGCTGCCAAGATGGCGTGCGCGGTCTCTCGACGCCCGGCTTGGCCCCCGTGGGCCTTCTGCGCCGCGTTTTCCCGCCCTTTCCCACACAGAGGCGGGCAGCAGCTCCCCGGGCTGCCTGGGGGCGCCCAGCGAGGGCGCAGGCATCGCCACCCGCCGCCGCCTCTGTGGTCCGCCTCTCTGCAAACAGGTCGGGCGCCTTCTTCCGGAAGCTGGGGACTGAGAGAAGTCCTCCTAGCAGGAGATTCGCCGCGCCTGCAGTCATCCGGAGCGCGCCCGTGGTGCTGGCGCTTTCCAGCTGCCTGTGGTGGCAGGCCCGAGGCTGGGGAGGGCGAGGCCAGGAGGCGACAGAGCCCAGGTGTGTGCCCAGGGCGGCCCGCTTGGCCGGGGGATTCGGCAAGTGTCTCTCCTCAGTGGTGCCACCCGCCGCCTGCAGCTGGAGCTGGCTCTCATTTCCGCCCCAGGGCAGGACCTGACAGGTGCGAAGCTCTGGACGGAGGAGATGCCTGGTTTCCTGGAGGTGGCAGGGCCGCAGGCGGTTATGCCAAGAGTCACACATAGGTGGATGGACCGAGAAGCTTCCAAGGTATTTTCCAGACCAGGGGACCAGAAGGGGGGCGTGGGTTGCGGAGGCGGAGCTCAGGAGGAGTCCCTAGAGGCTCTAGGGGAAGTCTCGGTCTTTCCTAGGTACCTGAGGGGTTGCAGAGTTCCACACAACTGAGCAAGTGAACTGAACTGAGGACCAGACGGCAGCTTCTCTGGGGTGCAGGGTGGCTGGCTGCCTCTGCGGTGGGCCCTGAGGCTCAAGAAGGAGGGGCTGCCTCTGTAGACACTGCTTTTCCCTGGGCAACAGCTTGAGATAGGCGAAGCACCTGTCCTCCTCGTGGGAGGGGCTGCAGATCGTCAACAAATCCCTTAAGTCCACCTGAGGCGGTCTGAAGTGTTACCAAAGAAAATGGGGAGGGGTGACCATGTGATCAGGGTGCTTCTCCTCTCAACCAGGTGGTCCAGGCCATGCAAAGATGGAGGAAGAACACCTTCCAGGTTCAGCAGGTACGGAGGAGGCCCGAGGGTGGGAATGTGGCGGGGAGCAAGGTGAGCAGGAAGGGACTGCTGGGAGAGATGGGCAGGATGCGGTCACTCGGCCGCTGTGGGCAGAGCTGGGATGGGTGTGGCCGTTTCGGTGTGGCCTGCGTGAGTGCACCGTGGCCCGCGCTCTCTGCTAGAGCCTGTCTCCTCTTACGGCCTCCTCTCCCACCACGAAGAGCCATGCTCTCTGCGCTCCATTCTCCTGGTTGCTGCCAGAAAAAGCCGGTCACCGGCGCCTGGTGGGAGAGGGAGAGCTGGGCTTTCCTGGTGCGCTGGTGGGGTGCTAAAGGTTTCAGGCCCTGTGGTTTTCCCAAGGCCTTGATGTCTTTATCAGGGCCTTTGTAGTCACATTTATAAACTCTTGTTGGAAAATGGAGCCTTTATTTTTAGCTTGCCCAGATGGCAGGCGCCAAGGCCACGGGGAGGCAGCTGCTGCTCCCTGCCTTTGGTTTCTTGTGAAGCTTCAAAGTGGTGGGGCCTGTTGGACTCCTTTTCAAACTCATTCTGTGGCTTCTTGACTCCTTATCTCATCTTTCCTTCAGCTGGCTTTCTTCTCTGCCACTGAGGAGGCTGTGAAGGGGGAGGAAGGGGCTGCCCCAGTTCTCACTGCAGAAGGAGGCTGCAGAGGGTGGGAGAAGACATTCTGGTGTGGGGGTCAGATGCCTGTCAGCCAGGAACCTGCGGTTGCAAGCTGCAGGAGGTGGCGTGGACTTACTCGGGCCGCAGGAGAGCGCACTGGGAAGAGCTGTGGGAGCTCAGGCCGGGGGCGAGAGTTTCATGGGAGGATGGCCGGGCCGCTTCCTGGGTAGGACTCAGTCTCCAGCTGCTGGATTCCATGGGACATGGCCTCTGCTTTCTCTAAGCTTCCATTTCCTGCTGGGTAAAGATAACCAGCTTTGCGATACCTTGTGCGATTCTGGTGGGAGTTAAACCAGGTGTTACCCATCATAAGCCAGGGGTCATTTTCCGAATATCATGTCTTTGTGAAAACCTGGGATCCTGCAGTCCAGGCTTCCCTGATTCTAGCTGAGGGAATGAGGGAGCCAGATTCCCTTTGAGTTAAATGTCCCTTTTTCACGACCCCAAGCGATTCAGCTGGGAGGAGCCCCCACTTTGCCCAGCCTCATGAGCCACTGGCCCTTCACAGAGGCGCTGGGAGAGGAGCAGAGTGGCATGTCCTTGTCGTCAGGGGTGGCTCCTGGCACCAGCAGTGCTGCTTGGGTTCTTTCCTACAACTGGCCTTCGCTGAGGAAGCTCTAGCGCACCTCCTGTGCGCACTGTGGACCATGGTGAGACTGAGTCTTCTCATCTGTGGAATGGGGCTGTTCGTCCCTGTCTCAGCGCTGTGAGGCACTCGGTGTGTGCAGTGCTCTGAGTGGTGCCTGGCGCAGAGAGGTTGACTATTGTTTCCAGGCGGCTGTGCTACACTCCCTCTCAGGACCGTGCCTGGAAATCACTGATTTCTGCCTTGTGCTGCGGTCTCTTTGCTGGAGCTTCCAGGTCTGTGTTCCCCTCCTGCTGTCTTGAGTTGTGGGGTTTGAAGAACACATTGAATTCTCTTTAAGCCCCTTGGCACGGAAGACTCTCTGGGTGGGCGGTGGCAGGAGGACTTGAGGTGTCGGGGCGTTGGGTCAGGTTGCAGACTGCCAGGTGCAGGCGAGTGGTCAGATGTCCCCGCTCTGCTTGCTGACCTGGCCGTTTCCAGGGGTCCATCTCACATAGGGCCTACTAGGGCCTGCCTGCCTGCCTGCCCGCCTGCCCAGCGGCCGTGGCCACTGGCTCGCCCCCTTGGTTCTCGGACTCCTACACACCTTCAGCAGAGGCCACAGGGGTGTGTGCAGTATCGCCACCTAAGAAACCTGGCCGTCATCCCCGACCACCCCCTGCACATTCTCAGATGTGGGCTGCATCTGTGGGTTGAAAGGAAAAATCTGTGTATCTGGTGGGCCTTGGCCTGGTAAGAGCACCGCCGATGTTCTTGTCAGGTGAAAAAGCCCAGACACGTGGCAGAAGAACCCAGAAGCATGCTGTGGACCCGGCGCGGCATCTGCCTTGCCTCTGGAGGGTCCGGCCCGCTTGCCGAGGTCCCTGAAGATGGGGCTGCTGCTGCTCTGACCTGGTGGAAGCGCCCCGCGGACTTCCACTCTTGTTGGGATTAATCTAGTCCCAGGCAGGGCGGCGGTTCCTAACATGCTTTCTACACCTCAGACTCATCTTCCAAGATGACTGAGGCTGTGCAGGGGAGCTTAACATTTTAACTGAGGAAGTGGAGACCAAGGCCTTGAGAATGGTCTGATGACTTCACACTTTTTAAAAAACAGACCGTGTGTTGGTTGCCATGCCTGTAGCGTACCAAAAAATGGAAGTTCTGTGATGAGTGGCTTCAATCATTAAAAACAAGCATTTTTATTTTTAACAAGATGTGGAGATGCTGGAGGTGCTGCTGACTGGATAAGCATTACCAACAAGGACCACTGGGGGGCAACCCAACACGGGGAAACAGGTCTCAAAGATGTCGTTTTCTTTTCCTTGCAAATTCTCAACCATGTTTTTGTATTTTTAACTAAATGAAAATACTGAAAGTAGTATAGCAGAGAGCACTCTTAATGGAAAATTAATTGATGACACAGTCTTATTTCAATTTTCTGTTTATTTTTAACTTAAATGACTGTGTATATTCCACAGTCTTATGGTGAGAAAGGCTCCAGAACCATGTCCAGGTCTTCTCAACATTTCATTTCTTGAGTCGTTTTTTCACTGTTCGTTGTGCATTGATAGGGGCTTCCCAGTTCAGAAACCAAGGCACTAAAACTATTTTATCAGCTACATTAATACATTGAAGGTGTATTTACCCTCTCATTAAATATACAGCATTTGAATACAATATGGTTTTATGCAGATCAGGTTCAAAACACCCAAGGCACACACTTTACTTTTTTTCCGCTTTTTTGTTTCTGTATTTATTTGAAGGCTCATAGTAAAATTTCAAAATTGCTATAAACAAAGAGTTCCAGAGAAGCAATGGACAATGATTGTTGTAACTTTAAACATAACGCGGTAAAGACTGAGCTGCAGAAACATGTTACAGGAACAGTAAAGAAACAAAAGCACTGGTACAGCGTGGATTAAAAACGGAAATGAGCAAATCTGCTGAAGTCTGAGAAACCGGTCTGGAATCGCCCATCTGCCTACAAAGCAGGGGCAGGCCCATCTGCACGCGGCTGCCTGGACACCTGGCCGCTGTGGAACTGACACCTTGTTGCGTGTGTACACGGATCACTACAAATACACAAGACGTCCCAGTTTACTGGTTATTAAAATGCCTCGGGTAAAGTACAAATAAACGGAAAAAGTCTTCCAGTATCTATTTTCCCCTTAACAAGACAGACAGATACATTTATCTGGAAGAAGCCATCGGACAGTGGGGCTGGGGGGTGGTGAAGATCTGGGAGGAACCATTGGATGGGGTAGTAGGTGGACCTCGGGGAGCGTAAACTACAGAAGATGTGAGGCTGAGAATTTGTCATGAACATAGAAACAGTGGCTGCTGTTCAAGGGGAGAATGTGCCAAAGTAGAAGAAACTGCTCCGGAACTAAAGACCGTGAGTTTTCACTGATGAGACCCAAGAAGAGGTTCAATGTTTAAGTTTAAAATATGCTTCCCTACAGTGGAAGGAATCGCCCATGTCTTCTTGGCTCAGTTCTTTGCCAGAAGACACATTCTCTTGCCCCATGCCTTAGTGCACACTTGTTCACAAAAACGTGGTTGGCTCTGCGTCAGCCAGAGAGGCTGCCCAGTCTGCGTGCCCGGCAGCAAGGAGACAGCCAGCTGTGGGTGTGCGGGGTCCTCTGCTCTGAGGAGCAAGGTCTGCACCAGGCTCGCCCGCCACGCCCTTCTGCTTCCATCTCAGACAAAGGAGAGCCGGGCCTCGGCTCGCTCCGGCAGTGCTCACAGACGTCCATGGTGCTGTTCTCACGGTTCTAAAAGAACGCTCGTTCCCACCTGTGCAGTGAGAAAGCTTGCCGGAGTAGCAAGGCAGAGTAGCTCCCCGAAAGAATTTTCTCTCTTTGGGCAGATATTATCTGGTCAGTTTCATAGAGGTCAAGTGGCTGGATTGTAAGCTTGGCAACTTTCTAATTCAGAAAGTTCTCACTTTGCAATCAGAACCACAACCTTAGTGCAATAGTATATTTATTTTTTCTTTTTACAGTAATTTTGGTTGCCATACAAGAGATGTTAAGAATTGGGAGAAAGTGCAGATTACAGGAGCTTGTTTTTCTCTTTATGTTTTTAATAAGGTCTAAAAAGAATAAAAGCACAAAAGTAACAGAAACATAGATAATGCGAACACGTTACACAAACTATAGTGTGAACAGTTTCTAAAAAAACAAAAAATTTTGTTAATGGGAAAAACCGATATTTGTGGTCCACACACAAAGTCATTGCCCGATCACCCTGGGTAATGCTTGCTTGTTAAATAACTCAGAAAAAAAAAAATCACCATTTTATTAACTAAAGTATCACAAATGATTCACTTTGTGATATGTAAAGTTCAGCAAATCAACAGTCACATTGAGTCATTGTTATATTATGGATTAACTTAAAATGTGCAGACACCCTGGAGAAGGTGTCTTGGCAGGTATACAGAATTTACATCTTGAGCAATTTTGGTTTTGTATACACAATATTACAGAAACTAGGCATGTAAATGCAATTTATTTAAATTACAGTATATAACAAAAGTGGATTGTTTTAAAACCTGGAATAAGTATTAACATAATCTTTATATGAGCAGTTTAACATCTGTTTCACCGTTGGAGAGGGGCCTGGGGTAGGGCCTGGTCCTGACGTGTTTCAAGGGGGAGAGCTGGGTGGTGGGTCAAATGAGGAACTATTGCTTTCTGTAGCAAAACCAGTGAAGAGAACTAGAGACCGATTCATCTTGGCAACGTGTTTATTTTGTTGGTCAGTGCAGGCTCTGATGGGTCCTGTTACTTCTCTATAGTAAGAGAGTGTGAACCACCAACGTGGTTAGTTTGCTTGCTTCTGGTCAGTTGCATGTGACTTGGAAGTCTCTTTAAGAAAGGGAGTAGCAGCCGAGCCTCACCTCCTGGCTGCCCAAGTCAAGTGGCCCCAACGCCCCATGCTGCCGTTGGGCACCGTCTGCCTGAGGCTCCTTTCACTCTCATCCTGTCTAACATGTTGCCTGGCACTGAGCAGAGAGGTGAGACCGGCAGTAGGCAAAGGAGAAACGAGCCATGGTGGGGTGCTGTGCTTACTGGGTTTCGCAACATCACCAGATGGAAGACAGATAAGGGCCAAATCACCATCTTACACTTTCCGAACCGTCGGCAGCCTTAGCAGGCCGCCCGTAGTATCTTGGCTCGAGACTTCTCTGGGGTCATATTCATCTCATGATGGAAAAATCGACAGTACATGGAAGTAAAACACCTGAATATTAAATTGACTTCATTCAAATACCAAGATGGACCTGCAGTAGGTTTTGGAACAGAAGGTCCAAAACTCAATTTCCAATTCAGGGACATGTGGCTGGAAAAACTGTGTGTGTGGTGAGTGTGTGTGTTTTTGCAGAAAACCGCTGCATTGCGAGTTACAACCACTTTTGAAGAAATAACTGTCCTTCGATGTCGAAGTTCTAGCAAAGATAGAAAATATAACACAGCTCTGCTGGTTCAGATGCATCCAATAAGGTTGATTTAAAAAGGTCATACTTTTATAATTATTCCACAGAAATAGTAGTATTAAATCACAAAAGTTTGTTTTTCTTTAACTTTCTAGCACTGAAGTGGCACAAAGGCTGCCTAGTAGACCAGCCACTTTTTTTTTTCCTTAAAATATTGTGCTTATAAACTATCTGTACAACTATTTGAACTTGCAGTAAAGAAAGATTTTAAATTGCTAAATTTTACGTGTTCATTCTAGAGCTGTTCCAGACCTAATCAGACACTTGATTGTGAGCGTAAAGAAAAAAAGGAAAAAAAAAAATCATGTTTTTATAATTAGAGATGGGCTAGGCTAGTTCTGAAATCATAATAGAAGCCAAAAACTTGACATTCTTCCATATGTGGGAGGACGTGCTGACTCCTCACTGGGTGTTCTGTGACTTGGGTGCCGGTGGCGACCTCCCGTGGAAATCAGAGGTATTGTCACAAGGAAGGGGGCTCGGGGGAATGAAGGGTGCAAGGCCCAGGAAAGCCTTGCCCGAGGCCAGACTGCCGCCCACGAGCCCTCCCTGCTCTGTCCTTCCTTCATCTCTCTGCTTTGCATCCTCACCCCGGGTCCTGTCTGTGTGCCACGCCCACTGGGTTTTCTGAAAACCTGTTGTACTATTAAGACAAGCTGGTGGGATTCCTGGACACTCAGAGGAAAAGGGGGAAGGCCCCTCAGTACCGTCTTCCCTGGCCTCAGAGGATGAAAGGGCTGTCTCAGCAGTGATGCTTGCCCTTGGTGGGGCTCAGAGCTGGGAGGGACCAGGCCCCCCCCCCCCCCCGCCCCCCGCCAGCATCCAGCAGCAGCCATGCCCACCACGGACCTTGTGTCATCCTGCGTGTCAGAGCGGATGCTCACCTGCTCCGAGGTCTGCAGAATTCAACGCACCTTTCAATTTAAAGAATGCTGGAAGGCAGAGAAGCCCCTTCCCACGCTCCTGGACAGCCGCTCCCGGCTGACAGCTGCTTCCACCCGGGGACACGCTGGCCCTGGAGCCGCGCACGGGCAGCCGGGCCTCCCTCCGCCCTGGAATCGTGACTTTGTGCTTCGACTAACTCCACGTGACATCTGTTTGGCCACTTTGGAATTATGCTAATAGACTTGCAGAAAGAAGGAAAGCTAAGCAAAGCTGGGCACGATCCCATTCAGAACCACCCATCACTGCCAAGAGCCTCAACGGGCCAGAGAAGCACGGGTGCACGTCGGAGGGGTGGGAAAGGATCCACGGAAAAGGGGAGACGCTTCTCCACCTTCCAGAAAGGGCACCGGGGATGCACATCTGTGGGCGTCTCGCTGCAAGCCACATCCGGAAAAGAGAAGGAGCGCGTGAGCACCGCGTGCCCTCAAGAGGCCGCAGATGGAGGAGGGCCCTGGCACCAAGCCGGGGGCCGCCGGGCGCGCAGGGAGGCCGCAGGAGGTATGTGTCTAGAGTGCAGGGGCGCCCGCCTGCTGGAGCATGGCGCCCGCGCGGGCCGGGCGAGGCGAGGTTGCCGGCACGCAGGAGGCAGGCTGCGCACGCATCCCTTTCCACCTTGGAAGGACCCCTCCCCGGTCCCCTCTTTGACAGAAACAGCCCAAAGGAGCCCACACAGAGAGCCGGGGCCTTCGGCTCAGCCACGTCGCGGACACACATGCTTCTCTGGGTCCCCAGGAGACCAGCCCACGGAACGGGGTTGGTGCTCACCATCCAAACATCTCAGTGCAAGCCCATCTCTATTTATAACAAAAAGTCTGTGACGGTAAGGAGCAGCCACCCTTATCTGTCCAGCAGCTGTTTGAGAGCCCTTTCTATGTTCATTCTGTGCCCGACTCGAGTCACGCCCAGATCTATGAGGTCTTCTTTCTGGAGGTTTGGGAGGTGGCTGCCGTCGATCTCATTGTCCATGAAGGCCTCTTTATGCTCACCCAGGTTCAGACTTTCCAGCCAGTCCGCCACGTCGGGTTTAGTCCACAGGTGGACAGGCTTAGTTGTAAAAGGCTTATTGGAGATTGGCTGTTGCAGGATGGAGGGGGACGGCGACCTGCTGCGTCCCACTGGGTTCAAGCCAAACAGGTCCCCAGGCGGGGGCTGGCTCGGAAGGCTGAAGACATCCGAGAGGGTGGGCGAGGGGGCCGCAGTGGCGGCGGGCAGGGGGGCGGGCAGGACCTCTTTGCTCAGCTCTGTTGGCGAGACCACGGGGCTGGGGGCGCGTCTGGGTCCTGAGTTCCTGCTCTCATAGTCCGGGGGCCGGCTCTGCAGGGTGATGGGCTGGGAGGTCCCAGGGCGAACGGTGAAGGTGACTGTCGTGCTCCGCGTACCTGAGACGGTGCTCATGACCTCGGGGCCTCTGAAACGGCAGCAACAGAGAAAACCGTTACAAGTCCGACCACAAAGCAGATGAGGACATGGTCTCTGGGGATGGAGACGGAGACACCCAAACCACAGCAGGGCGTCTGAGGGCCAGCATGCTGGCAGAGAGCAGACGCCCTGCCAGGGCGGGGGTGGCCAGAACCCAGTCCCACTATGCCACTGCGCCACCTGAGGAGCAGTGTCTTTTGCCTCCATTTCAGCAGGGAGGTGCGGCACCCATTAGGAGACCCTTCCTCATCGCCTGTCAGCCCTGAGGCTTTCTGGCTTCACAGGACAAGGGCAGGGAAGGGCGCCTAGCAGGCCGGCTGCTTCACAGTGGGACCTGCCACGGCTCCTGGGGGCGGTCGTGAGCGCTGCCCTGTCTGACACAAGGGCCGGGGCCCAGTCTGGCTGCGCCCTGTTCTGTCGCTGTGTGGCTGGCTGTCCTCTCTGCCCTGCGTGTGGGGCTGTGTGTGTGTGTGAGTGAGACGGCCAGTGGGTTACAGGGTGCCTCTCAGCCTCCTGGCCCTTCCCCACTGGGTGCTGCGTCAAGCGTGGAACCTGCGCGTGGTCTGAAGGAGGGGCCTGTGCCGGACTTGGGCTTTGATCCTGTCCTGGGGAGAAGCATTTCCGTGGCCCGGGCCCCATCCGCCCCCCGGGCGTCACGTGTGGTTTCCTGGTGGGCCAGGGGCTCCGGGGCTGGATGCTGCACAGAGGAGACCCTGTCGAGAACCTCCAGGGGCCTTGGCTACCGGCTGCACCGGTATAATGGGTGCTGGCAGGGCAGAGCAGCTCCAGGCTCCCCCCACCCCCGACTCAGAACGAAAAAATGGGAGCCCTGCTGGTCCAGGGCATCACAGGCAGGGAGCTCGAGTCCCCCTCACCCCCCGCCCCCAGACCCCAGTCATGGGGAGAGAGGCGTGCCGTGCACACGGCAAGGACTTAAGAAACCTGCAGATTCTGGGGCCTGGGTCGGACCGGAAGATGCACTGCAGTCCCCACTGAGGGGGCCTGTCTCCCCTCTGCCGGGGGAAGGCTCACTGGAACTACCCTGACACTGGAGAGGCGTCCGAGCGGAGGTGGAGCAGCCTCCCCCAGAGGGACCTTCCAGGGACAGAGGGCCTTCTGTGCAGTGGGTGAGCATCTCACAGGAGCATGCCGCCTCCTGCGCCTGCGGCCCTGCCTGGGCCCACCTGCCAGGGCCGTCCTGTTGGGAGGCGGCCTTGCTCGCTGCTTTGTGAAGCGCTGCTGCTGCTGCTAAGTCGCTTCATTCATGTCTAAATCTGTGCGACCCCATAGACGGCAGCCCACCGGGCTCCCCCGTCCCTGGGATTCTCCAGGCAAGAACACGAGTGGGCTGCCATTGCCTTCTCCAGGAGGCACATTGATCCCCCAGTGAGAGCAGCTCTTTAGGCCCAGGCCGCACTTACCCCTGGGTCTCTCTGAGCCAGAGGGTGGCCGTGAGCACCACCCTCCCTTGGGAACAGCCCAGCTATTCCCAGGTAGCTGGGATGCTCTTTAGAAAGAGGGCTCTGCAGGCAGCCGTGTGCGTCGTCAGAAGCAGACCCACAAGTGGGCAGTGAGGCTGGGGGACAGGACAGCACACCAGAGAGAAGGGGGCTCTGCACGCGGCACTTACGTCTGTTCAGCACGACCCTCTTCTGTTACCACCCATCACGGGAGCAGACGGAAACAACAAGAGGGAATGGGTTGAGACAACACTGCAAAATTAATGACAATTAAAAAAAAAAAAAAAGCAGCTTCTCTCGATGGATGAGATGAAAGCGGAGGCCTGGACGCTAGGCCCTCTAGCTGCAGAGTGGGGTGGGCAATGCACACAGCTGCCCGGAGGAGAACCTCAGAGCGGCCTGACTCTGCGTGTTCAGCGGGGAAGCTCACACGTCTGCCCTGTGTGGCCGGGGGTGTGAGCACAGAGTGAGACCAGGAGGGTGCTGAGAAGGGGACATCGGCCTCCTCGTGCTGGCCGGGGAGCTGGCTCCCTGCTGGTGCCCAGACCCGGGCTCCCGGCTGCCCTCTGTCTTCCTCAGCCTAGGAGGCAGTGATCCGCACGCCTGCTCAGGGAGGCCGTGCTTTGCGTCAAGTCCCCACTGAGGGTTGAGAGGCTAGCAGCTAATAAAGGGGGCGTCAGACCTGGCTCTGTGCTTGCGGCCTGCCCACAGCCCCGTGGGATGTCGCTACGGAAAAGAGGAACCAGAGTGTTTGAGGCACTGCGTGCAGGTTGCCTGGGGCTGGTCCATCCTGCCCTCCTCCTCAGTGGCTTGATTTACTCTCAGTTAATCAGACGGGTATTATTCACTGGATCTCCTGGTTGCGGAGACTGTTTCGTTGCTAAGCAACCACTGGCTTCCCGGGTGGAACACACAAGAATCTGTTGCCCCGATTTAGAAACAGAGACACACACGCTCGCGCACACACGCCCTCTCTTGGATTATTACTCTCTATCCTGCCTCTTCAATCCAATCCATATGGAAACATGAGAATTAAAACAGAAATCAGGAGTTAATGACACACTCAGAGATGCGCTGTTATTTTATCAGTCAGCACAAATTGGCTGGGGAAGGGGAAGCCAGTGCTCAGGGGCCTTTTCATCGTGTTTACAGATGTGGTTCGGCCCCTGGACAGTGGCTGGCTGCGGGCCGGAGGCTGCCCAGCGAGGCGGTCTCGGAGTTCTAAGCCCTCTCCACACAGCCTCCCCCGAGCATGCCCCGCCGGCCCCCTGCATCCTGTGTGGTTACTCTCGAGTTTGTGGGATGAATCCCTGTCTCGTGCGTGTAAAACGGCGCTTATTTCCAAACTGGTCTAAGTTCTGTCTTTATTAACATTTCTAAAGGTTGGGTGCTAAAAAGACTGGGAAGGTGGCCACGAGGGCCCCAGCAGGTCTGCGTCCTGGGCCTGGCCCGCATGGGGGTCCACCTGAAAACTGTGGAGTGAACTTGAGCGGTGCATGGATGTGGGCAGCTGGCGGTGCAGGTCAGGAAGTCACGCGACTTGGCCAGGCCAGCAGATGGAGCCGGACGTGGGGGCCACGAGGCTGCCTCGGGTTTAGCAGCCCCTCCGACACACCTGAGCAGGTCGAGAAGGCGGCCAGTCTGCGGGGGGCAGCGGCCACCCCCTGACACACGTTGTCTGAGGGGTCCTGGCATTCAGGCTGGATTGTGGATGGCACTTGAAGGATAAGATGCTGCAGCCGGACCAGAACAGCCTCTGCGTACCGTGTGCGAGGAAATGCGGCAGCGCGCGTTCACCTAATTACCCACAACTTCAGTCACTGACGCGCCCTTAACATTTCAATTGCTGCCGTGAAATGATAAAACCTCCGTGACGGCGCCGAGGTGATGAAAGTGCCACTAAGCGGCTTCCATTATCGAGTCAGTTCCGAAGTCTGACCAGCTGGGCGGAGATAATTTTTTAACAACTCAAATTGATATATTTTGAAACCAAGAGGCTCTCAGGATGATACTGCTGAGAGCCCAGTGAGGAGCTGGAGGCGCCGGCTGGGCCAGGCAGTGGGTGTCGGTGCTCAGGGTGGGCACCCCCTGGGAACTGGGCAGTGCTGCCCCAACAGGCAGCCTGAACCCCACCTCCCCTGGGGGACTTGGAGCTCCATCGGCGCCTCCAGGAGGTGAAGGCCCGTCCCAGGGTCCTCCAGAGGACCCAGAAGAGTGAGGGGATCCAGAGGGGCTCCTGGAGGGTGGACCAATGCCACACCCCCGGATGGAAGCCAGTGGGGCCCCCTGCGAGCATCCACTCACGGCTCTGATCCTCCTCCCAACGGCCAGAGAACGAAACCCAAACCCCTGTTGACCTTCCGCTCCCACAGGAGTGCGGACCAAGCAGAGCTGTCTTGCTTTAAAAACATGATGGTCTCCTGGCTCAAGCCCCTGTGTTTTAGGTCAAAGTGCGTGTGTCAAACTCCCATCTGCCCATGGTCTGCTCCTGGGTTTACCTGCATCATCGCGACCCACTGACCAAACAGCTGCTGGGTCAGCTTCACGAAACAAAGCCAGGTCGTGCCAAGCCTTTGCTTAAGTCCTCGAGGGCTGCCACCACTCAGACACAGCCCTTCCCCTCGGCACGCAAGATGCTCCGAGACCCTCCACGCAGCCCCTCCCTTGCACCCAGGTGGAGGATGCCTTCCGGCATCCTGTTCTCGGAGGCAGCTGGCGGCTCAGGTCAGGAAGTCACGAGACTTGGCCAGGCCAGCAGACGGAGCCGGACGTGGGGGCCACGAGGCTGCCTCGGGTTTAGCAGCCCCTTCCGGCATCCTGGCCCCAGCGCCTGGAGGCTCTGCTCCCGGGTTTTTTGCCCAGCTGTATCTCAGGTGGTTCAGATGCCACTTCCTTGAGGAGAGTCACCTCTACCCTGCCTGTGGTCGTGACCCGTCAGGACATCTTCGTCCCTTTGTGGTTAGTGCTGTGCGCTTTGGGTTTGTCTTGTCATTTCATGTCTGCTCCCCCTTGAGAATGTAGCTCTTCAAAGGGGCAGAGACTTTGGCTGTTTCCTTGTTCAGCGAGGAGTCCTGAGGCCTAGCACGGTGCTTGGCACACACAGGGTGATCAGCTCCTGAGGACCCAGGCCGCCTTGACTGTGGACCTGCAGAGAGCCCCTCGGGAGGTCACGGGGCTGGGCTGTGGCTCTGAGGCCAAAGGTGAGTGTCCCTCTGGCTTCTCAGCTCTGTGACTTGGAGGAGCTCATCCTGCGCTCTGAAGTGAGGGGCGTGTGCCTATGTGTCTGGAGTACCAAAGGGCTCCGAGAACAGGCCGCCCGGGCTGGGAGGTCGTCCTTGGGATGTCGGCGCCTCTCCGGCCGCCCTGAGCTTGGCGCTGCTCAGAAGGGGGTGTGGGCCGGCGCTGAGGCGGAGGGCGGCTGACTTCCCCAGAGGCGGCACTGGCCTGAGCAGAGCTCTGCTTCGATCTTGGTGGATGCTTGGTCCAGAGACGAGATCCTTCCTGGGCAACTCAGCCTGGTGGCCAGGGGAGCCCTGTCTGCCTCCCCCCAGGGCGAGGGGGTGCTTCCAGACGAGGCCTGGGGAGAAGCAGCAGCCGCACGGGAGTACAAGGGCAGCGGGGCGGTCCTCCTGGTCATCCTGCCAGTGTGTCTGCAATCCAGATGGTGGCAGAACCCACGTCGTCCCTGATTTCTGGGGAGCCGCAGAGACTCACTCAGGGCTCAGGTTTGTCTTGGACCCCAGTGAGCGAGGGCCTGGGTGCTCAGAGTCTTCTTCCCGACCTGGGCCTGGACTGCGGAGCGAAGGAAGAACCACGGGCCAAAGTAGGGCAAGTCCGCCCCTGGTCTCCGCCCTCGCAGCGGATAGACGCTCTGGGGCGGTCAGACCGTTTCTATGGAAACGCGTGTGCACCTCTGCTCGTCCATCGTTTGTTTCAAAGAGCGTGGCGGGTTTTCAGTTTTCCCTAGCAAAACTCATTTCTTTTCCCTCACTAGGAATTCCCTTCATCTAATTTGGTGCCTCATTTTGGCCACGGTCGTGCACAGCTCTTAATTTTTAGATGCACTTAAAAGTAGGGATGAGACGTCCAGGCAGATGAACCCTGGCTGGGAAGGTCCTGGGCTTTGGTGCCTGGCTGGCTGAAGCCCAGGCCTCTCAGTTTCTTGGTCCCACTCAGTGCCGCCCTTGGCAGTGAGCAGGGAGGAAGGGGCTACTGCCCCGGGAGAGGGGGGCAGTGTGCGGAGACACCTGGGGACTGCCCTGCAGGTTCTCAGTCATCAGATATGCACAGAAGACCTCCAGGCATCAACTGGACTCAAGGGGCTCCAGAGGCCTCAGGAGAGCCCTGCTCTGGTGAGCTCGGCCCTGCGGGCGTTAAGCTGGGTGACCCTCCTTCCAGGCTCATCCGCAGCTCCAGGAGAACAGAGAAGTGGAACCCTGAGGCAGCTCCCCGGGCTGAAGGTCTGCTCCTGTGCCTTCCAGCTGAGGGCTCATGGCCAAGCGCTCGGCTCTCTGACCCCGGTTCTCCTGTCTGCACCCCGGGAAGGTGTTCGGGCCCCGCCTCTGTCCTGCATCTGGGAGTGCGTAGATGTCAGTGACTGCTCATGCCATGTGGGCACTGGGTTATAAATAGTAGAAAAGACTGTGGGGTTGATCACAGGCAGGGCCTGAACCCTTCACGTCCATCAGGACTCTACTAGCTGACCTCTGCTTTGAGGCCCCTCCCACCCAGGGATGCCTGCCGCTGAGACCCCTCTGCCATGAGCCCCGAGCAGCTCACCCAGCCAGGAGGGGCGGGGGAGGCCAGCAGTCTGGACGCCGCTGAGAGAGGCCCTGGCCTCCGGGGGCAGTGCCCTGCAGAGCACGCTGCCTCCCCACGCTGCCTAGAGAAGATGCCTTCTACATCTTCCGTACCGCAGATGTCACTGCGACGGAAGCACCGGTCAGAAGCCCAGCTCTGCCCACCACTGCCTGTGCCCGTGGACAGGCTGCCCGCCTCTCGGAGTCTCCATCGTCCCTTCTGAGAAATAAGCATCACTACCACCTGCTCCCCAGCAGCTGTTAGAAATATTATTCACCACATCCAAGGGTTTTATCAAATGTGAAAGAGAGAAAGCATCTTGATTGTTGTATTTTCACATAACCTAGCAACTAAAGGCGGTGCTGTTCCACGACATTTCCTGGTGCCTCTCAAGTGTGTAAGACTCGAGTGTGTGCCTCTCAAGACGTGTGTGTGTCCACGCGTCTCCCAGAAGTGGGGACCCTGTGAGGACTCTGAATGCCATAGTTTAACAATGAGGGCCCCCTTGAAAACGGTGCTTGTCGGCATGCTTCTCTCTGTGGATGCCAGCTTGTCAGCACTCCGAGGACCGTGAACCAGCCCCGTGACCTGTTTGACCCACATCGAAAGAGAGCTGGGAAGTCACAGCTCTGGGGACCCCACTCTCCTGCGGGATTGCTGATGGATGGACTTGGGTGTTGGAGTCAAACGCCTTGCCCAGCAAGCGTGCAAAGAGCGACCTTGTTAGTTGCAACAGTGAAACCCTGGAATAAAGGCCAGCAGGAGGAAAGAACGCCGCCTGGGGGACCCGGGAAGTGGCGTGTTTTAGGCGAGGGAAATGGAGCACAGAGAATGAGGGCGGGCAGCGCGGGCTCGAGTTGGGGCCTGGCAGAGCCCCGAGGCTTGGGTCTGGGACCAGCTCCCCGTGTGCGTCCCCCGTTCCAAGGAGGCAGGACCTCACGCTCTGCCCGACACTGTGGGCACCCACGTGGGCACGACTGCACGCTCTGCCATGACGCGTGCTCTGCTCAGGGTGGACTCTGGGGTCTTCACTCAGGGCAGCGGGTCCAGAACTGGCTCCTCCCCAGCCTCAGACCAGGGGGGCGGGGAGCAGAGCCCCCGACACACCCTCGATCGCACGCTGCCCACTGGCCGCCCACGTGCCCCCTGGATGGCGCGCCCCCTCCCCTGAAACCTCCTGGGGGGGTTCCAGGATGGCCCTTCGGGTTCTGGCGGATCTGGAGGATGTGGGAGGAGAGAGCAAGGCTCCTCCCTGGAAGCCACGGCGGGGACGGCTCGCGGGGCCGGGTCTCATGGCCCGTCTCTGCGTGTGGGGGCCACGGCACTGAGTCCAGGCTGGGAGAAAGGCCGACGCGTCTGCTTTGGGAGTGCCGCTGCTCCCGGGGGCGCTTCCTGCTCAGTGCTGGATGAGGAACGCCCGTCGCGGGCACTTACCTGGGGGCGAGGCCGGCGGGCTTGGTTCCCGGCGTCGGTTCCAGTCCTTCCCCTGGCTTTGCGGATTTCTCTCGGTTCATTTGCTGCAGGATTGAGTTTAACTCACTAATCACGTTCGCCTTTGGGCCTGAGAGAATCGGGCTTTTGACCTCCGAGACGTCCCCCCACAGCCTGGAGGTCCTTGGCTGGATGACCTTCGTGGGGCCGGGCTGGGCCCCGCCAGGTGGCGGCGGAGGTGCGGGTGGGGGGATCACGAAGCTGTCCACGTCCTCTTCCAGCAGCGCGTCGTGGTAGAGGGCGTTGCCTTTGTGGACTATGGGTTTCATTTTTGGCTTGGGAGGTACTGGGGGTTTGTCAACCATAAAGGCTTGCCCGTCTGCATAGACTGTGCAGGTGTCTGCATTCTCCCCGCCCTCGGAGGACAGGGTGGAGATGCTGGACACCGTGGAGATGGTGCTGGTCGTCTCGAGGTGGTGGTCGCTGCTGCTTCGGCTGTCCACCTCCTCGATCCCAGAGTCCGTGACGGCGTCAAAGCTTTCGGGGGGCGGCAGGAATGAGGCGGGCAGACAGTTTGAGAGACCAGCCGGCTTCTTACTGTCTGCGGAGTTGGTTGGCTGGCTGGAGTTCAAGGAAGGGGACTGGGAAGTGTCATTTTTTTTCTGCTTGACCAGGTCTGAGAGAGCGGGGACAGAAGCAACCCGGTCATCGGGGATATCAAAACTATTGGCAAATTCCAGGGGAGGAGGCAATGGCTCTGTGAAAATAAAATCCTCGTCCAGGTCCACGGACGCCAGAGGCGGGGGAGGGATGCGGAACGGCAGGATCACCGCCTCCTCCATGGAGCCCGCCGCCACGATGGTCCTGCCGGGCGCGATGGCGGGGGCGGCCGCGGGCTCGGGGCCTGCGGGGGTCGGGAAAGCACCTTCAGTTTCGGGGGCGCCTTCGGGCGCCTCGGATGGCGGATGATCGGGCTGCGTTTCCAGGTCGGCTTTCTCGTCCTCTTCCTGCAAGAAGTCCTCCGGCCTGGCCGCGTCCACCGTGTGGACCATCAGCAGCCCGGCTGACTTCTGCTGGGACGCGTCCACGATGCTGACGAGCACGCCCTTCTTGTCGTCCCTGCGCTCCTTGCCCGGGTCGGCCTCGTACTTGTTCTCCGTCTCCTGCCGCCGCAGGGGCCCCCGCCCGCTCTGCCTGCCAACCGGAGGGAAGCCCGCTTCCCCACTGGGCCGCATTTTGGTGTCGATGTAGAGAGGCTTGTTGAGGTCGGCCTTGGGGGCCTCCCCTTTGGGGCCCTGCTGGGACTCCTTCAGGGCCCGGTCCCTCGCCGACAGCGCCAGGGCCAGCGGCGAGCTGGGGTCCAGCAGCCGCCCGGTGAGTGGATGCACGTAGTTCTCGGGGCCGGCGACGTTGCCGCTCCGGGGGGGCGCCGCGGGGCTGCCCTCTGGCGCCTTGGCTTGGCCCGGAGCGTTCGGCAGCCTGCCAGCCTCACCCTGAGCTCCGGCCTCGCCCACACCCACAAAGTGGTTCTCAGGCTCCCGGGGTGCCGGTGACGACAGCGGCTCCGTGCCGTCCTCCTCGCCGAAGCCGCCCTCCTCGGGGAACTTGGAGGTGCGCGCCCGGGGGGCGGGCGGCCCGAGGCCCACGTCCTCGTCCCCCAGGTCCGTGGACAGGAAGGCCGGGGAGTTCCTCCGGGCCTCCAGCCGCTTCTCACGGTCGCGGACGGCCCCGGCGATGGCGGCGGCGAAGGGGCTGCTGGCGGCCAGGCTGTCGTCCGGCCGCAGCTGGCCGGGCTGCTCTGAGGCCTGCGGGTCGGCCTCCACGCTGCTGCCCTGGCTGCTCTTGCCGCTGCTGCTGGTGGAGGGCTCCTTGACGATGATGGTGGGGATGGGGATGGAGCACGTCTTCTCGGGGCTGTCCTCCACGTTGGACTGCTTCACCAGCATGCCCTTCCGCCGGGCAGGCTTGGCCGGCACGTACACGGCCTTGCTGGCGATCTTCCCCACCTCGGAGTAGGGGTTTTCGGGCATCTGGCCCCTCTTGCCGCGGAAGTTGGCCTGGGGGCCGGCGCCGCGACTGTAGAGGTCCTCGGAGTCCAGGGAGTAGCGGTCGACCTCCCGCCTGTGGTACAGCCCCTTCTCCCGCACCATGGTGGCCACCGTGTCGGAGCGGGCGGCCGGGGACACCTTGGCGGCGGGGTTCTGGCTGAACGCGGGCTTGATCGTCCCGTAGACTCGCGGAGTCGGGGACTTGGGGCAGTTGTAGGCGGTGGGGGAGGGGGGTGGTGGAGACGGGGGCACCGACTGTGGCGGGGGCGGGATGTCCTCGGAGGTGTCCGGCATGGACAGGCTTCTGGTGAACTTGAGCATCGGCGGGGCCAGAAACTGCCGCTCCTCCTCCGTTATCCCTACAAGCAGAAGACAGGCTTAGATTTACATCACGGCGAGGACAGACAGCCCCGCGGCGCTCGGAGGGCGGTGTGACACGCTAAGTCTCCTCCAAACTCACAAGGAATCACGATGTACACTTGTTCATGGGACACAGCACACAAGCCACAATGTCGAGAGGTCACGTGGCCCATTCCGAGCCAGACACAGGACAGGCACCGGGAGGCCCAGAGTGCGTGCTGTTGACTCCTGTCTGCGGGGTGTTCTGTCTGCCTCCCCGGGGCTGTCCGCAACTTGGGAGTAGCGGCTGGAGGCCAGGAGGAATGCCTCAGCTCTCCTGTCCACGGACCTGGGGGACGAGGATGTGGGCATGGGGGCTGCAGGGCAGCGGTGTGATCCGGGGCGGTGAGGGTGTCCCACTCCTTGGGACTGCAGGTGTGTGTGTGTGTGTGTGTATGGTGGGGGGCGGTGGGACGGGGCAGCTGGGATCAGGGGGCTTCTTTTCCTCAGACCTGGCCAGGGTGCCCGGGGAGGTGCTCTGGGGTCTGGGACCAAGGCTGTGAAGCTGCCCATTGGAAGCGAGAGCAAAGGGCACACCAGCTGCTTCACTGGCTGAGGGAGGCGGAAGGGGCCGTGGTCCCTGGGGTGGCCTCGTCCGCTCGACAGGGGCCCGTTTTGTTGCCTGACTTATCTGAGCACCCCCAAGGGTCCTGGAGCTCCTGGGCCCCGAGGAGGATGGCTGGTCAGCCACGAGCCTGTAACCAGGACCCAGGAGTAGCATCCCGAGCAAACGCAGCCCCTCTGGGTCCTGAGACCCTCTGGGCTGGGCTGATGGGCCTGGCGGTTCACCATGGTCCCCACTCATCACGGTCCGACTGCATGACTCGGGGTCCGTCATGAGGTCCCCACTCACGACTGGGCCGAATGAAGCCTGTGCGGCTGGGTGAGAGGGTCCTGGGGACCCGTGGGGGGGACAGCCATGTTGGGGCCCAGAGCTCCAGTGCGCCCTTTAGGTGGGATCCCACGTTCTTTCTGACAGTTCAGTATATAAAAAGCATCACCAGGACGCACTCTGGACTCGGGAAGCGGAACACAGACATGGAGAGACGGGTGCGCGGGTCCTGATGGGGGGCCATGCAGGATTTTCAAAGCGGTAATGGGATGCAGAACTTCAAGAAGCCCCCAGGACAGACTCGGGCAGCTCATCCCAAAGGAAACTTCTGCTCAATAAGGGCATTCCAAATCTCACACGGCTCTTGGGAGGGCATCCTGGCAGGCAGGGACGCGGCCCGTCGCCCCGTCTGCCTCCCAAGGAGTGATTTACGAATACGCCTTATGGAGGGAACCATTACATTCACGCTACAGACTCCAAACTGTAAGGCTCACTCACCTGATAGAAAGATTCTGCTGTCTGACAGGAGGAAATCGATTGTTATTGACCAGTTCGAGAGCCAGGGCAGGAGGTGGCGTGCGCGCCGCCCTGCGGGGCCCCGAGCTCCTCAGGGCGGGGGCGCTCTGAGGACCCGCAGACGCCACCTCCGCCGTCCCTCATCACTCAGGTCCTGCCTGCTGCGGCCCCCCTCAAACTAGCCACAGCGCCGCTGGCTGCAGCCCCCAGTGCTGGACACGCCCCAGTCCGCAGGTGGCTGGAGGGCCTCTGGGAATTCACGTGGCAGAGGCACGGCTGGACTGTCACACACAGGGGCTGGGTTTAGGGGGTTGAGTTGACCTCCCTCAGAACCGAGTCGGTAGGAAGCATGTGATGTCAACGAGATGGCATCAGTCCCCTCCCCCCGCAGTACTGTCCCCCAGGGAGCGAGAAACCGGCCCGGCCACCCCAAGCAGTGTGTCCATTGAGTGAACCCCAGAACGTGGCCGTGGCCGTTCGCGGGGGTGTGGGTCCACCCTGCCGGTCACTCACCACGTGGGGTAGGGGTGAGGGGATCCCGGAACCTCGCCTGCCTACCGCCATGCCCCGTCTGGACTGTGGACCCTCCCCTGCTGCTATCATCATGGACACTTGGCTTGTGAGGTCGCAAGTCATCTTGGATTTGGACTCCAGAGGGTAGGGAAGTTTCAGAGGGTCAGGGGCTTCCGGGGTGAGACTCGGGGCCTGCCCTCCAGTGGGCAGGCGTGGGGTCACCGAGTGCCCCGCCGAGGGCCCAGGGCCACCTCTGTGGGCGTGGCCGTGCTGCTTACCTATTGACTTCTGCCTCCGCATCGTACCTCGAGGGAGGCCCAGGAACGGGCCCTTCGGGCTCCCGGGGACGGTGGGCGTCATCACGGCGATGCCCTGGCGTTCGTACACGGACTGCAAACCAGAAAGCCGAGTGAGGCGTGGCTGACCAGCCCAGTCCGTGGCTGGCAGACACGGAGCGCTGGCCTTGGGGCCCTGCCACCTGGCCTCCCCCAGCTGTCCTGGGAGCACCCACGCATCCAGGACCCAGAAGGGGGCCCCCCCTTGCCCTCAGAACCCTGGTGGGCCCTGCCCGGTGGAGCCAAGGTCTGCCTGACGTCGACTGAGCAAGAGCAGGGCCAAGACGCGTGTCCTGCAGGAAAGAGCATCCAGTGCTGAGCGGTGGGCATCGGACCCCGGCCACGTCCGCCTCCGAGGGCAGCAGACGGCAGCAGCCGCAGTGGAGGGCCTGCCGAGCGCAGTGCAGAGCCAGCGAGCGTGTGGGACCCACGGAGGCCTTCTCCCCCGGCCCGGGAGGAGCCCGGCATGCCCTTCCTTTGTGCTGGGAGCAGATCCCCTGGCCAGCCCCCACCCCGCCTGCCACTTCTGGACTGCAAAGCCGAGGTTGCTGGCCAGCCCCCACCTGGAGGCATTGGAGGGCGACTCAGGGCACAGATGGATTAGAGCCCAAAGGACACCTGGGCGCGAGCTTTAAGGGGTCTGCTCCTCTGAGACCCTGCCTCACCGGGCTCTGGGCCTCCGCCCTGCCAGCCCTTCTCTGTTGCTGGGTGCTGGGCTTGGAGTCTCTGGGACAGGGTGGGTGTGGGGCTACCGTGAAGGGTAGTTGCCCCCGGAGTGCCTGAGACGGGGGGCAGCGTGAACACCCTGTTACCGGTAACGTATATCACAGAAAACCAGCACGTCAAATTAACGACGCTCGTGGGTGTTATTAAGAGAGGTGACAGAAAGCGCAAGTGTTAGTCGCTCAGTCGTGTCCGACTGTCTGCGACCCCGTGGACTGTAGCCCGCCAGGCTCCGCTGTCCATGGGATTCTCCAGGCAAGAATACTGGAGTGGGTTGCCATGCCCTCCTCCAGGGAATTTTCCCAACCCAGGGATCGAACCCAGGTCTCCAGCATCACAGGCAGACTCTCTGCCATCTGAGGTGTGCCGGTTCGGCATTATTAAGAAAAGGCAAGGTTAAACAGAGTGAGTCAGTCTGAAGCGGAGTCAGAGAAAATACTGAAGTGTCACGGACAGTGCCCAGCTCTGGCCACAGGCTCGAAGCTGGGGGTGCAGAGGGCGGTGTCTGGGGCCTGAGAGGAGCAGCCTGCTGGGCTCAGCTGGCGGCCTGTGGTCTCTGCCGCAGCCCAGGCAGGACTCGGGCCCTGGGACCCGTGGGGGCCTGAGACCTCGGAGAGGCAGGGTCCCCCATGTGTGCTAGGACTCAGCTTGCCATGAGGGTGCGGTTGGGCTTCATCCACCTGGAGGCTTGCTTTGCTCCAGGTGTCCCGTGGGAGGACCCTCAGTGCCAAGGGAGCAGGTCCACGGAGAGTGCAGTCCTCTGCGGCCGGTCTGCCCTGGACTGGGGTGCCCGCCTGGTGCGCTCAGATCAGGGCTCCGAGTGTGGAGGCCGGGGCGGGTGACCCGGCACCGCGTGGTCTGCCCACACCCAGCTGCGGCCCCTCCCCGGCCCGGCCACTCACGTTCATGTCCGAGACGGAGGGGAAGCACCGGCTGGTCGGCCGCTGCTTGATGGTGGCTACCCTGGACTCCAGCGCCACGCTCTCGGCCGCCCGGGATGGCTTGGAGGCTGGGATGATCTCCTCGGGTTTATCTACAACAGGGACGGGACCGTCAGGATGGGCATCAGTGACTGAGGCCCCAAAACACAATGGCGCAGGGGGCTGTTAGCAAAGTGCCCACGTGCCTTTTGCGTTTGAAGAAAGCTTTTCTCGTGCAAGTGGTATGGAGCACGCATGCCTCAGCCACAAGCATGGACACCGACAGAACCCGGCACCCCGCCCCGCATGTGGACCGGAGGGAGAGGAGCCCCTCCCAACAGCAACGCAGCCCTCAAGGCCCTGGGACTTGAAGGTATTGCTTTGTTCACACTCGCGCTGTTCGTTCGGGAGGTGGGAGCTAGGTCAACGTTGTGAATTTCTAAGAGCTCAGAGGTGCGGCTCCTCTCTAAATGCAGTTGCTAGGGTCTCAGGACCCAGCACCCAAGGATGGAGGCAACTGGGCAGTGTGGGTGTAGGCAGGGGTGGGGCTGGGGAGCGAAGATAGCTCCCCAACTCAGGAGCCAGTGGAAGTCTGAGCTTTGTTGAGTGTGTGTGGGGTCCCCCTCCCCCCAGAAGGTGGACCTTCTCAGTGGCTTGTGAATAAGCAAGTTGAAGATCAGTTATTAGTGATGCTTACAGCTTAAGAAATTATTTGAAAATGTAAATTTTAACTTTTTTTTGGGGGGGGGGGGACCTGGCAACTGCACTCAGGCACCAGCGTCTGGAAGGGGACCCTGGTTTGCTGAGACTGGAGGCGCCCCTGGGGAGTGGGAAGCCAGTGTGAGGAGGGCCTGGTGGGACCCTGTGGGGCACCACACTCTCCTCGCAGCCCCAGAGCATTCTGTCTATGGCCTGAGGTCTTCTCTGAGCTGAACCCCAGCCCCTTCTGGGGTCCTGTGATGCCCCACGAAGCTCGTGCCATCAGAAAGGCCCAGGCTTCTGGGGTCTTGGCAGACTCCAAGCTGCGAGGGCAGCATTGAGAGTCACAGGACTGGCACCCTGGTGCCCGGTTTAAGCTGCTGCTGCACCTGCCTTTAGCAGAGGCCGTCCAGGAGGAGCTCGGCCCCTGGAAGAGTTGCCCCAGACCCCAATAAGAGGGGCCCGTGGGGGCCAGCCCTCCGCCAACAGGCAGGATGCTGGCTTCTCAGGACCACGTCCTGGACCAGGGCCAGGGCCCCACGGTGCCAGTGCACCTGGCCCACAAAGGCAGAGGGGTTCAGGCAGCGGCAGCATGGGGGGACCCCACCGATCTTGCTTGCCCTGGGACCCGCAGCTCTCCCAGCCTTTCCCCCATGGCTGTGTGGGACACAGTAAGTGTCCGTCATCCTTTGGGAGTTGGTCGGAAGCACCCGTGTCCGGTGGGGAACCCCCAGCCGCGGTCACCGCACTCTTGCCTGCCCGCGTTCCTGGGGCCGGGAACCCTCTTGCCTCGTGAGGCCCTGCGCCCACCCCTGTCCCAGCAGTGCACCTCCTCCGCAAAGCCGGCGCCCTCGGGCCTGGGCCAGGGGGGTCCTCTCCGGGTGGGGCTCCCACTGTTGCTGCGCTGCACTCCCCCACCTCCTGCCCCTCTGGCTGCGGGATGCGGGGTCCTCGGGGGACCCCCTTGGCAGGCCTGTGATGACCGCAGGTCCCCCAGGCCCGTCCCCAGAATCCAGGCCCCTCACACTGGCTGCCGGCCTTGTTTCTGCTGGGGTGCAGCTCTTTCTCCGGGATGGCAGGGGTCAGGGCTGGCTCCCGCGCGGGCACATCTGTCCACGGGTCTGGCCATCTCCTTGGGCCCAGCCTCAGCGTCAGCCCATGCAGCTCAGGCACGCTGCCCTTCCCCCAGGGGAGGGGATGCCCCCATTAGGGCAAGGCCGAGTGGCTGCAGCCTGCAGGGCCTCCCATGGGGGCTCCAGAGCAGGACGGAGCTCCTGACGTAGTCAGAGTTACACAGCTGGGTCTTTGAGACCTCCTGTCCCTAGCGGGACCCCGCAAATCCATGTCTGAGGTTTGCCCAGCTCACAGGGACGGTCCATCCCACTGAGCAGGCTGGCACACGAGCCAGGATCCTCACAGGCCTGGACCAAGCTGGAGGACGCTGTGGTCTTGGGGTCCCAGGCGTGTGGCAGGCACTCCCAAAAGCCCTCAACGGTGGGTGTGAGCGGGGGAGGCAAAGGCAACCCTGGTGGGACTTCGGGGCGCCTTCATGCCGCTTCTCATCTTAACAAGGCCCGGACTGTCCCGATCCTGCAGACCGAATGGCTGAGGAGCGGACGCCTTTCGTGCTGCTGGAACTCTAGGACCGGGGGCGCGGAGCTCGCCAAGCCCTGGCCGAGAGAGGAAATCCGGGCTTGCCATCGGAACTGCCTGCCTGATCAGACTGACTGAGAAGCCAGCATCGTGCTCACCACACCACCTCCGGATGGGTGGTTTGGGGGTGTGTTTGGAGGTGTGTCCCTGAAGTGGACAGTCCCGGCCTTTGTGTAAACCTTTGCCCTCTGGCCTCCATGTGCCCTACGCATTCTGTGGAGCCGGGACACACGAGAGCATCTTGCTCTGCGGGGGTTGTGTTGGGGGCTGTCATTGTTCCTCAGTGGGGGTGGGTTAGTGCGGTTTCTCCAGTTCAGATGCAGAGGGCAGGCCTCGTCTCAAGCCGGCGCGGCCCCCGCGGCGCAGGGCTTCTTCACTGGCACACGGAGGCTTTTCAGGAACGCTGCGAGACCGGGTTTTTGTTCCTGCTTCTAGGCTCACGAGGATTATCCTGCTTTGTTTGCACAAGCCTGGGATTGGGTCTCTGTCGGTGCTGAGATTAGTGAGTCCAGCCCTGAGGCCTTACAGTGAAGCACTCCGAGGCTGAAGGCCACCCTGACGACAAGGCTGGAAAAATGTCAAGTCTTCAGAAACAACCTAGGAATGAGCTGATGGAAACACCCTGGAAGTGACCCTGTATTTTAATTTTCTAAGCAAACATATGGCATGGTGCCCACCGTCCACAGGCTGCACACTTCCTGGGTGGGGGCTGGATGTCAAGCATGGGGGGACAGGCCGCAGGCAGCCCCGTCTCTCTTGGGGACCAGAGCATGAGTGGGGTACTCCTCCCCCAGGCACGAGCACTGCCCCTTGCGCAGGCCGAGTCGCCCATGTGCCCGAGCTCTCCTGCTGGGGAAGCCCCAGGTCGTTCAGCAGACGTCACTGGTGTGGTCTGCAGGAGGGAGGCGTCGAATCGAGGAATGGAATGACCCCCCCCCCCCCAGGTTGGGGCAAGGAGGGGATGCCGAGGCCAGGCTGACACCATGCACCGGAGGCCGAGTCTCCCCCGGGAGAAACGCGGTGCCCACCCTCCGCAGACCACCCCCATCCTTGGACCCCCATCTGTCCAGGGCCACGTTCCGGGCTGGATCCAGCACCCCCACTCCTCAGAACCATCGGGAGAGCGACCCCCACTGCTCCGGAAACGCCTGGCATGGCTGAGATTCAGACTCTCAGGTCCTACGGCGATCCGGGCGGTCGCTTCACGAAATGCATCCTACTCTTGGGGACATCCCGGAAGCCTGTCCCTCCTTGTGACCTTGAACAGGGGCTCCTGCTGGCCCTCTGGGGGCTGCCAGCCTCTCCATGTCTCGGGTGAGAGGGCACCCACAGGGTCTCCTCCACAACATGGTTCCCGAGGAAGCTAAGCGCTGACAGCGCCAGATGGCACAGACCAGCCGCTCCTGGGGAAGCGGCAGCTGCCGGCCAGCCGCCCATCTCTTTAATCTTCCCAGGGGAGGCGTGCGGGAGTGCTGGGGGTGGGGCGGGGCACCCTGGCCCCCGCAGGCCCAGAGGCAGTGGTGAAGCTGGTCCCTCCCCTCTGGCCCGGATTCTGCTTGGAGCTGCCCCAGCCCAGTGTGGTCCTCACGGTGGTCCTGGCTCCCCTCCAGCGGCCACGCAGACAACCTCTGGGGACGGAGCAGGTCCTCAGGAGATTCCTCGGTGACTAAGTGGGGCATCAAGATCAAATTCAAATTCACTTTCAACTTTCTCCACTGTGCAAAGGAAGGTGGGCCCCTCTCCAGGAGTCCTGCCTGCCTCTGTGTGACTCTGCCCCGGCCCAGGCGGGCCACTCCGGCCACGTGTCTACACTTGTCCTCTTGTTGCAGTCCAGGGTGTTTGGCCACTGGAGGCCCTGGGGTGGGTGGGGCCAGGCCGCACGAGCCCCCCAGTCTGGGCCAGCCCGAGTCTGAGCTGCTCCTCCTGGCAGCAGCCTTCCCTGCCAGCCTGATGATGGCCACGGGGCTCCCGCAGCCCATGTGCAGGGCCTCTTCTGGAAGGCGCAGTGGGCAGAAACAGCGGTTCATGCTAGCTGGCCTTGGCCTTGGACCGAAGCGGGTTCAGAGGGTAAGGTGAGCCCAGGGAACTTCCTGTGCCCTGAGCATCTGCCCCACCGTCAAGAGGGTGATCGAGCCTGGAAAGCCCACTGGGAGTCTCCGAGCAGGGGGTGGGGGGTGGGGTGGAGGCCCAGGACTGCTGCAGAGAGAGGCTGTTGGGGTCTGCCTGCCTTGGAGACTGTGGGTGAGAGAGGTGCATCCTGGTGCTCCTGGACCCGAGACCCCAGATGCGGTCCCTCCGGACTCCAAGGACCACCCCCTACCCCCACCGTCTTGGTGTTGTGTCTTGGTGGCCGTGTCCAGGCCTGCGAGAGGGTCCCTTCCTTCCTTTGCACTGGCAAGTCTCCAGCGACCAGGTGAGAAACACCCCGCCCGTGGGGACTGACGGCGAGGGGCACGTCCACGGGGGCCTGGCTGCTGAGGGCAGGAGGGGCTGCTCACAGAGCGGAGGCTGGGTCTTCTGCACCACTGCCAGCCGGGGGCAGGGATCGGTGTGGCCTGGCAGTGCCCCTCCCCTCCAGTTCCAGGGTAGCCTTCCTGCCCATGGAGAGTGAGCTCCCTGGAAAGCAGGCGTTTTCTGGGCGTTAAGGGGCAGCGGTCCCTGCGCACGGCAAAGGGCAGTCAGCGGTCCACTTGCCAGGGACCCTGCTAGCCCGCACCTGGACCACCAGCCCGCAGGAAGGCCTCCCAGTCCCGACCCAGGCAGGCCCCGCTGGACGACGGGGGACACGTTGATGACATGGACACGACTCGGGGAGACGCAGACACGCTGGGCGACCACAGACGGGGAGAGGCGGGGCAGACGTCACACTGAGATGGGACGCGTCCCGGACTGGGCCTCCCCCGGAGGACCCCGAGCAGGGAGAAGACAGTACAGGCAGTACAGGTCTCGACACACTCTGGACATCGAGTGAGGGCCACGGGGTGGTGGTGGGGCTCGCCCCTTACCCTTCTTCTTCCGGACGGAGGCTTGCAAACAGAAAGGGGAGTGTGAGTCCCAGGGTGACGGGGGTGGGGGCAGCGATTCCCGGGGCCCAAGTCGGGCTCCCTCGCTGAGGGCCTGACGACCGCCCACCCCACCACGGGGGCCTGTGGTCCGAGGCAGATGCAGGCGGGTGAGGGGGCGCGGTCGACTCTCCTGGGACCTGGGGGCCTGCCCTGTCTGCAGAGGTCAAGGGGGTCTCCTCTCACAGCTCCTGCCCACCCTGCCGCAGGGGGTGTCAGATGCTAACAGCTCTCAGGAAGGACCCTCAGCCCTGGGCTGACGCAGCTGGAGCCCCCCGAGAGGCGACCTGCCTGTGGGTCTTCCTGGGGGAGCCCTCGTGGCGAACGCCACCCGGCTTTAGGGAAGCTCACGTGGACAGTGACACTGCTGTCCCTCTAGCGGGGGTGGGCCAGGCCTGGGGTGCAGGGGGTAGTTTCTGGGGAGTCTTGTTTGGACAGACAAGGTGTGGTCCAGAAGGGGCTGGAGGAAGGGGGCTCTGGCGGGGCTGGGAGGCCCCACAGCAGGGCTGCTGGTTTCTAGAACACCTAGGCCTTCAACCCAGCTGCAGGTCTAGCCCCAGGATGCGGCGATGGGCAAGGGGTGCTCATGGGGGCCGGCCTGGGCCTCCGGAGGCCCTGACAGAGGAGCCGCAAAGAGGGAGAAGCCGCTGTGTCCTTCTTCTGGATGAAAGGGCCCAAGGGTCTCCCCCTTAAGGCTGGGGCCCGGTTGGAGCCCCCGGAGACTCCCAGACCAGCGAGGGTGCTCAGACCTTGCCCCATGGACGGGTTGGGCCTGCAGGGGCGGGCTCCCGGGCTCAGGGCTGGTTTAGTGCTCCTGGAACCTGCCCTGTGCCAAGTCACAGATGCTACCCTTCTTCCCTGCCCGCCAAGCCCTCTCAGCCAAGTAAGCCTTCAGCCCCTGGCTGCTCCTGCGTGGTCAGAGCAGCCTCCTCGGGGATGTGTCCATGAGCCATGGTCCCTGACCTGGGGGGGATCCCTAACCCTCCAGGATGGCAGCTCGCCAGCACCGGGTGCCACCCTCATCATGAGCCACACAGCCACTAGGCCCAGGGCCCATGTGGCTCTGTGCGCCCTTCCCAGGCCATGCCCTGGGGCCCAGCAGACACAGCCCTCTGTCCCTTCTGGTCCTCTTGAGAAGGCCCCAGCAAGCCCTGTCCCCTGGTCTGCAGCTCGCCAGCCCACTGCTGTCTGCACCCGCCCCTGGGGCCACGGCCTTCTGGATCGAGCCACTCGTGAGAGGAAAGATCTCGCGGGCACCCTAGACCACAGAGGTCTGCTTACCTTTATCCACTAGTGAGAGGCCCAAAAATTCAAAACAAAACAATGTTAGACGAACCAAGAGAGAGGAGGCCCAATGGCGAAGCTCCCCCGAGCCCAGGAAGGACGAAGGGGCCAGCACGGGAGACCGCACTCGGGGAGGCTTCCTGACATCCTCCCGGGCGCTGGGGCCGGGAGCGGGGCAAGCGGGCAAGCGGGGGGACCATGCACAGGCTGGGGCTCTGCGAGGCCAGCCCGTGGGCACGCTGGGCGCTGGGCCAGGGTAGGTGGGAGCCGGCACTTACCAAGCTCCTCCAGCTCCGAGGTCATGGACTTGGAGCGCAGGGTGAGGGCCGTGGTCGGAGCTCGCTTTGGAGGCGGAGGAGCTGGGGGTGGGGGCGGGTGGGAGAGATGGAGGTGAGAGCCTGGCCCCGGGATGCTGCCCTCGCTCGCCCTTCCTGAAGGGTCAGGAGGGCCCTGACCTGCTGGGACAGCTCAGACGGGCCTCGCCTCGGGGCGAAGAGCCGGCGGTAGTCACAGAAAGTGCTGGAAGTTCTCACACGCGCCTCCAGCCTCCTAAGGAGGTGCGTCTGGCCTGCTCCTGGCCGCCCTCTGTAGGTCTCACTCAGGCCCGGTGTCCCCCAGCTGTGACTGCTCTTGGGGAGGCGGGGTGGGCCCTCGGACCTCTGCCTTCCCCGGGCCCAGGCTGTGAGCTGCTGCAGTGGCCGATGCAGGAGCCCCAGGCCCCTGTCTGTCTGCTGAGCACAGCCAGGCCTGAGGCCGGGGCGGCCCTGACCTCCTAAGCGCCTTTCCTACTGGTTTCCTGCTCTCAGTGGGGGACTGGGAGCCCCGCGGAGGGCGAGCGATGGGGCCCAGGAGGCAGGGAGATGGCCCCCCGCCCCACTCCCCGTGTCCCTTGGGCAGGCTGGGGGCAGGGGCGGGGGCGGGCACCTTTCTTCCGGGCAGTGTCATCCGGGTCCAGACTCCTGGTCACCGTGACCACCTTGAGGACCAGGTGGTTCCCTCCCTGGCGGATCATGGTCACGACCTGCCGGTGGCCGACCTTGACGACGTTCTCGTTGTTCACCTGCGGGGGGAGGAGGCGGGCGGTGAGCGCAGGGGGGCACGGCACCCGGCGGAGGGGTCGCACGCGGGTGGGCCCCGTGGGAGCAAGGGAGGTCCTTGGAGAAACCAGGAGGCCGAGGCCGGGCCTCCAGCCAGGCGCCGGCCAGGGCTGCTTCCCGGGAGTGAATGTCCCCGCAGCTGCCGGGGGACAGGACTACCTCCTGGGTGGCCTGAGCCTTGCAGGCGTCCACCCGGGCAGCCCCAGGAGCAGCTGCTGGGTGGCCCACTTTGCGCTGAAGGCCAGCACAGGCTCCCTGCGTGGCAGGCCTTCCAACTGCATGGTTAGAAGGGAACGCGACACTTGGCTGCCTCGTCCCTCGCCCGGACACCCCCATTCCCTCCTTCCTCCTCTCTGGTCCAGAGGCCAGAAAAGACAGGAAGCTTGGCTGGGGAGGCGCTAAGGCTGATGGCTCACTCTGCTACTCGGAGGGATAGCCGCTCCTGGGACCCTGACCTGAGGGTCACCAGGACCACCTCGCCGACGCACCGTCCATCAGAGCCCCCTCGGCCGGGAGCTCCTGGTGCCGTCACAGCCTGTTCGTGCCCTCTGACCCCCATCCGTCCCTACTGGGATAGCATTCGTGGCACAAAGGCACACAGGACCCCAGCAACGTCCGGTGGGCCAGTAAGGCCTGAGCCCCCCGCCCTCCACCTCTCCCAAGCCCACCGCCTTCCACTTCCCCCGAGCCCCCCGCCCTCCACCTCTCCCGAGCCCACCACCGAGAGGAAGGCGGGCCCGGCTCAGCAGGGGGCCGAGCTGCCCCTGAGCTACCTCCCCTGATTGCCAGGGCTCCACGGCTCCAGCCCGGCCCCCTCCCTCACACCCCCAGCACCAACACACCACCCAGGTGGGCTCTGTCCCCTGACACCCCCTCCTCCACAGCTCCTGGTGTGAGCACTGGGCATGGAGGGTGAAGCCTGTGACCACTCTGAGCACTGCCCAGGTGATCGAGGAATAAGAAGCACCCAATACCCCGCACCCCCTGCGACTGCCTGGCCCCGTTCTGCTCTACTTCTCGGCCTGCTGTGGATTCCTTAAACGCGGTCAGTGCAGCGGAGCCACAGGTTCACCAGCGCGGTGCGTCTCTGCAGATGCAACAGGCACCCTAGGTGTCTTTACCGTCTGAGCCACCACGGAATCTGCAGAAACACACTGGATGGGCTGAATAGCAGGATGGATATGACAGAGAAAAGAGTGAACTTCAAGACAGAAATAGAACTTATCCCATATGAAGAGACAGGAGATTTTCAAAAGTGAACACAGTGTTAAGGACTTGTGGGACAACGTCAGCAAGCCTAAGATGATGAGAATCAGAGGCCCAGAAGGGGAGAAGTCACAAGTCCTAGGAGAGGGAGAAAGGGAAAAAACGATGGCTTAAAAGTTCCCCAACTGGGTGAAGGACATTAATACAGATTCAAGAAGCCCAGTGATTCCCAAAAAGGATAAATATAAAGAAAAGTCAGGCCTAGGCACATTACAGTCAATCCGCTGAAAGCTAAAGATAACACGAAATCTTATTAAAGCAGGCAGAGGAGGGCACATTGCTTACACAGGAACTGTGTGGACCTCACATCGGAAACTATAGAGACAAGAAGAGCCTGGAACAACATTTTAAACCTGTAAAAAAAGACCTGTCAACCTAGAATTCTGTAACCACTTGAAAATACAAAGAACAGGGGCAAAATAAAGACCGCTGTAAATAAATGGTGAGTTATTGCCAGAGAAGTTGTTGCCAGCAGGCTTGCACTGCAAACAAGGTAGGGGAAGTTCTCTAAGCTGGAGGAAAAGGACGATGAGTCTTCAGAAGGCATGAAGATGCCAGAAATGATAAATGCCGGGCAAAACAGGAAAGATGATTCTACCCTGATTAAACAGATACGACTGTTTGAGGCAGAAATGATAACTGTCCTGTGGGGTTTCTAATGTGGGTAAATGTACGTGGGACAGCTGCAGCGGGCCCGAGGCAGATACATCTATAAGGCTGTCAAGTTTTTATGCTTTATGTGAAGTGTGCACCATGAACTCTGAGCGGATGGAAACAGTTAAGGATGCACACTGCCATCCTGGAGCCACCACTTAAGACAGTGGAAAGAGAGAGCTAAAAGCAGATAAAACGGAGCTTTAAAAGTAGTCAAATAATCCAAAATAAAGCGGGAAAGGGAGAAGAGAGGAGAGCTGAAGGGAAGCAGAAGGCAAGCCGGGATGCCTATGCAGAACAGCGTCAGAAACTAACGTGATGAGACTCCAGGTAAAAAGCAGACATTGTTTAAAAAAAAAAACACACACACACACACTATGAAAAAGAAGGGCCCAGATATGCTGTCAGCGCACTCAACACAGATTGAAGGGAAATAAATGGAAAAAAATTCCCATAGATGGAGTGGCTATGTTACTATCTCACAAAGTAGACTTCATCCACTTTGAACAGTGTTTTGGCAACCCCTCAAAAAGTTAAACATAGAGCTTATGATACGGTCCAGAAACTCCAGGCCTTGTATATGCCCAAGAGAACCGAAAACACAATCACACAAGTACCTGTACACAGAAGTTCATAACCGCACTTTTCACAGCAGCCAAATGGGCTGGAGGAACGCGCCCCTCGGTGGGCAAGAGAGTCCTCTTTGGAGTGACACAGCGTTCCCAAATTAGGCTGGCGATGATGGCTGCACAACTCTGAATATGCTAAAATCCACTGGACTGTGTAATTCAAGAGGTCGAAATTTTATGGTATGTAATTTATATATCAACAAAGCTGGGAAAAAAAAACACTTAAAGAAAAAAGCATTTCCAGAAATAAAGACGGACAGTTCCTAATGATACAAGGGGTCATTCACAAGGAGGACATAACAGGCATAAACGTTTACGCACCTAGTAACAGAGCCTCAGTATGATGCTGCTGCTGCTGCTGCTAAGTCACGTCAGTCATGTCCGACTCTGTGCGACCCCATAGACAGCAGCCCACCAGGCTCCCCCGTCCCTGGGATTCTCCAGGCAAGAACACTGGAGCGGGCTGCCATTGCCCTCTCCAATGCATGAAAGTGAAAAGTGAAAGTGAAGTCGCTCAGTCATGTCCGACTCCTAGCGACCCCATGGACCGCAGCCTACCAGGCTCCTCTGTCCATGGGATTTCCCAGGCAAGAGCACTGGAGTGGGGTGCCATTGCCCTCTCTGCTCAGCATAACGAAGCCCAATTTGACAGAATTAAAGAAACAGGCAGCTCTTCAAACATAGTGGGAAACTTTAATACCCTTTCCTCAAACTGATGAAACAGACAAAAACGTTTAAAAAGACTGCCCCCCACACCCAGATAGAGAACCCTGGGAGATATTTTCTTGGTCCAGGCTTTCCGGACTTTACTGATGTGCCTTGGTGGGAGGGTTTTCATCCCTCATACTGGGTACTCACAAATCCCTTTCCATCAGGAACTCGCACCCCTCCATTCTAGAACGTTTCCCTCAATTATTTCCCGAACATGTCTTTCATTTTCTCTTTGAGGTACCTTTATTTAGCACACACTGGACCTTCTAAATTATCTTTCCAGCTTTCCACGTCTTTCTCTTTCTGGAAGGTTCTTTTTCAATTTATTTTTCAATCTATCAAAATGTTCATATCTGCTATAATATTTTTTAATTTCAAGAGCTCTTTTGTTCTCTGTTACTTTATAAAAGAGCATTTTGTTCTTAAAAGATGCAATATCTTTTATCCCACTGATCATATTAAGAATGTCTTTTCATGATCTTATTCTCCTTGCAGAATCTGTTTCCTCTTTCTCTTCGCTTCACAATAGATTTGTTTTGGGCTTTGTCTTTCACATTTCACCAACGTCTGGTGCTCCTTGACAGGAAACTCATATTTAAGGGTACCCCCACCCCCCGGCCAAAGACCTGACTTCTATCCTAGCCAGTTACTTTGTGAATCCTGACAAACTGATCCTAAACTTTACATGAAAAGGCGAAAGACCCAAAATAGCTAATGCAGTACTGAAGAAGCACAAAGTCAGGTGCCTGACATTGCCTGACTTCAAGTTTCACTATAAAACTTCACCAATCAAGTACTGGTCAAAGAACAGACAAATAGATCCGTGGAATAGAATAGAGAGCCCAGAAATAGACCCACACAAATACAGTAACTGATCTTTGACAAAGGCGCAAAGGCAATTCAGTGGACAAAAGATCGTCTTTTCAACAATGGTGCTGGAACAATGGGACACCCACATGCAAAAAAAGAAAAAAAAAATCTAGACACAGACCTTACCTTACACCTTCCACAAAAATTAACCTCAAAAGTGTCACAGACCTAAACGTAAAACACAAAAATCATAAAACTTCTGGAAAATAATGTAAAAGAAAATTTAGGTGACCTTGAACTTAGCAACAACTTCTTAGATAAGACACTGAAAGCGCTATCCGTGAAAGGAAGAATTGATAAACAAGATCTCATTAAAATGAAAAACTGCAAAACACACTGGGAAGAGAGGAAGGCAAACCACCAATGGGGAGGGAATTTTTGCAAAGCACACGTCAGATAAAGGACCAGCGTCCAAATACACAGGGAACTCTTAGAGAACCCAAATAAAAACCAGGCAAAATATCCGGACACCTCTCCACAGAAGATACACAGATGGTCAATATCATGTCACCGCCTGTCGCTCAGTCGTGTCCGACTCCTTGTGACCCCACGGACTGCAGCCTGCCAGGCTCCTCAGTCCCTGGGATTCTCCAGGCAAGAACACTGGAGTGGGCTGCCATTTCCTTCTCCAATCATATGTCATTAGGGAAATGCACATTGAAACAACCATGAGACACCAGTATACACCTGCTTGAATGGCCAAAGTCCAGGGCACCGACACCACCAAACACTGGCAAGGATGTGGAGGAACAGGAGCTGTCTCTCATTGCTGGTCTAAGTGCTGAAAGGTACAGCCATTCGGTAGACAGTTCGGCGGTGATTTAGAAAATCAAACATATCATTACCGTATGACCCAGCAGTCAGGCTCCTTGGTGACCAGTCACCCAAATAAGCTGAAGTTCCTGCCCACACAAGACCCTGGACGTGGGCATTTACAGCAGCTTTGTTCACAGACGCCAAAACTTACACACCACCAAGAAGTCTTCCAGTAGGTGAGTGGATAAGTAAACTGGCACCTCCTGACAATGGACAGTTACCCAGCAATAAAAAGAAACGGGCTCTCAAGCCCTGAGAGACCCGGAGGAGCCTTCAGTGCACCCGCTGAGGGAAGGAAGCTGGTCTGTAAAGGCTACTTGCTGTATGATGCCAACGGCATCACATGCTGGAGATGGCAAAACGAAGAAGACCACGAAAAGATCAGGGGCTGCCAGCGCTTGGGAGCAGGGAGGGCGGAGCACGGGGGGTTTTTAGAGCCATGACACAGTTACTCTGCACAGGACTGCAATGGTGACATCTGCCCAAATCCAGAGACAGTACGGGGGGAAGAGGGAGCCCTAATGTAAGCTTTAGTTAATAATCACATATCAATATTGTATCAGTGTTGGTTCATCAACTGTAACGAACTGTACCATATCGGAGCAAGATGGTAAAAATACAGAAACGGGCAGGTAAGGAGGAGTGACGGGATGAGGGAACTCTGCACCTTTTGCTCTATTTCTCCCTAAAAATTCAAAACCTACTTAAAAATAAAAGTAGAGTCACAGATGGAGAAAACGAACATGCTTTCCAGGGGTGAAGGGGGGAGGGACACACCTGCCAGGGGTGAAGGGGGGGGACACACTGGGAGATGGTGATTGACAAATACCCACTACTATACTGGAGGGGTCGCCATGCCCTCCTCCAGGGGATCTCCCGCACTGCAGGAGGATTCTTTACTGTCTGAGCCTGCAGGGAAGCCCACGCGTTAGACAGACCACTAGTGAGGACCTGCTGTACAGCACAGGGAACTCGACTCAACATCCGTAATAGCCGATGTGGGAAAAGAATCTTAAAAAGCGTGGATACATGAATAGCTGACTCATTCTGCTGAACACCTGGAACTAATACAACATTATAAATCAGCTATGCTGCTGCTGCTGCTAAGGCGCTTCAGTCGTGTCCGACTCAGTGTGACCCCGTAGACGGCAGCCCACCAGGCTCCCCCGTCCCTGGGATTCTCCAGGCAAGAACACTGGAGTGGGTTGCCATTTCCTTCTCCAATGCAGGAAAGTGATAAGTGAAAGTGAAGTCACTCAGTTGTGTCCAACTCTTCGCGACCCCATGGACTGCAGCCTTCCAGGCTCCTCTGTCCTTAGGATTTTCCAGGCAAGAGTACTGGAGTGGGGTGCCATTGCCTTCTCCGGTAAATCAACTATACTCTAATAATTAAAAAAAACTGCTCAGAGAAATAGCCTATTAATTAAAAAGGAAGCTCATTTCTACATTTTCTATTACGGAATGTTGTCCTACGAGTAACCAAGAGCAGAGAGACTGTTCTTCGGAATCACCAAGGCCTCACCCGCCAGAGGCAGCATAATGAGGCGGGCGGTTCCAGTGCCTCCAAGCCGCCCCCTCCCCCTCATGGGCCCTCCTGGCGCAAGCCCCAGCCTTCTCTCACCCTGCTGGAAAGCAGTCTGGGCAGCTCTGTGTGAAAAGACAAAGTCCCGCGCTAAAAGCACAGCCACAATACCACTATCACAGCTACAAGGCAGCCCTCATCCCTGGGGCCAGGAAGGACCCCATCATGGCTGGAGGTCCTCCCAGCCGTCTCGTAAGTGTCCCCACAACGACAGCCGCTTCACTGGACCAGGAGCAGCACACGAGCCACCCGCTGCGTCGACTGGCGTGACTCCGAAGTCTTTTTCACTCCGCAGCCTTCCCCGGTTCCTCCTTTATCCCCTCCCGCTCCACGTGCTGAAGCAGGGAAGCCGTCACGCCCTCTTGGTTTTGCTGACCGCCTGCCTCTGCCTTCTGTTTGCCCATCCTTTGTGGGCTGGAGGCTGGGACCCACTTCAGGCCTGCATTGTGCCAGGCGGATGCCACAGGTGGGGCCGTGTGCCCCCATCGGAGCCCCCGAGTGTCGGCTCAAGGCTTTCTGGGATGTTAAGACTGATGGATGGGTTTGAGCACGGTCAGCCTGATCCACGGCCCGTTAGTTGGTCAGTAACATTTCTAGCAGCCGCCGACGGTCACTGCCTGGATCAGTTACTGCCCGGGGGGCTGTAAAATGGTGATATTCTACTTAGCGTGCTCCTTCTCCATTGATCATGTGGAATAATCTGTAAAGAGAAACTTCCCCTTCTCAACTGTTTGACTGCCCTGAGGGACAGTTTCTTTAAGAAGGGCAAGATGCACGCTTCACTCTCCCTTTCTGTTTGCCAGTTTCCAGAGTAATGAACTTATTCCTCCAAGTGACCCATTCTCGAATGTAAACTGGCACAACCTCTGTGCAGAACACGATGAAGAGTCCTTAAAACACTAAAAATGATCACCTGGTCCCGCAGTCCCGCTCCAGGGGAGATACCTGGAGAAAACCATACTCCAAAGAGACATATTCACCCGGAGCTCACTGCAGCAGGACGTGGAGGCAGCCTGCGTGCCCGCTGGCAGGGGGGTGGGTGGAGAAGATGCATGAACACAACGGAACACCACTCAGCCGTGAAAGAGCAAAGCAGTGCCACCTGCAGCAACACGGACGGACCGAGAGGCTGTCATCCTCAGTGAACTATGTGGGTCAGACAGAGAAAGACCAACACCAAAGGACAGTACTCATACGTGCAAGCTAATTAGAAAGATGAAACAAACGCAGTTATCGTCAACAGAAACAGACATACGGATATCGAAAGCTAACTCACGGTTACCAAGAGGGAAACATGGGGTTGGGGCGGGGTAGATCAGAAGCTTGCGCTACACACACACGCACACACACACACATGCACACACACACACACACACTCTCTCTCTCTCTCTCTCCAAGGACCTACTGTCTAGCACTGAGAACTCTACTCAATATTCGGTGATAACCAACATGGGAAACGAAACTAAAGAAGAATGGATGCCTGTGTTCGCATAACTGAGCCACTCCACGGTACCCCAGAAACTAACAGCGCTGTAGGTCAACTATACTCCAGTCAAAATTTAAAGAGAAAGCGACCCCTTCTTTAAAAGTATCATTACGAATTCAGGGAAGTTTAAAAAAAAAACCGTATTTAATACATCTGAACCCATTGCACTTACTATGTTTTGTGTTTGAACACACTTTTGATTTTAGAATGGTTTTAGATTTAGAGAAAAATTGTGATGATAGAGCAGGGAATCCCTCGCCCCTGACCCCATCTCCCCTGTTATAAACATGTCACATAAAGATGGTACCTTTGTCACAAATACACTGTTGCTAATTAAAGCCCACACTTAATTCAGGTTTCCTTAACTGTTACCCAGGGTCCCTTTCCTGCCCCAGGGTCCCACCCAGGGCAACACGTGGCGTTTAGGCTCCTCCGGGCTGTGACAGCTCAGACCTGCCTTGCTTTTGCTGAGCTGGACGGTTTTGAGTAGCCGCCAGGAGTTTATGGGGTTTCTCCCCAGCGAGGAGGGCAGCGGGTCGGGGGAGGAAGCGCCCCTCCTCCACCCCCCAGGGCGCCTGGCTGCTGCGGGCACCGCTGCCCTGCACACCTGGAGGAGGGGAGCTTGCCAGGCTGTCCTCTCTCTTCAGCCCACACTGTCCTCTTTGGAAGGAGGTCGCTGGGCACAGCCATCCCCAAAGGATGGCTCTTTGACGGGCAGACCATCCACATACACTTTAGGGATTCTTCTGCCGGGAACTTGTCGCTTCCGTTTATGTAGTCCTCAGGTGTTTATTTCTGTCATCAAGGCCCGGCAGTGCTCTGTGTGATGGCTCAGATCGCCCCAGCTCGGGCCATCGGGAGCTGTGTATCCCCGAGGCCTCTGGTTTCCCCACGTCCCACCTTTCTGGCCCCCCGCAGGAAGCTCTGGGCTTCTCTCCCTCTCAGGCGCCTCTGTCCCGCCTGAGCTCAGGAGGAGCATCTAGGTCACCCCTGCGCCCGATCCATGTGACTCTAAGCATCTTCAGCACCACCCCTGCTTGCTGATGAGACACGCATTCAAGGCTCTTTGTGAGTTCATAGATCATTTCAGCTGAGCTTTAGAGTAGCGGGGTTTTCCTTCTTTGATTTTATATATGTATCTCTTTATCTTTGCTAAAAAAATCTGGGTTCCTAATGACTGAAGCTCCAATACTTTGGCCACCGGATCCGAAGAACTGACTCATTGGAAAAGACCCTGATGGTGGGAGAGACTGAAGGAGGGAGGAGAAGGGGGCGACAGAGGATGAGATGGTTGGATGGCATCACAACTCGAAGACATGAGTTTGAGCAAGCTCCGGGAGATAGTGAAGGGCAGGGAAGCCTGGCGTGCTGCAGTCCATGAGGTCTCAAAGAGTCGGACACGACTTAGCGACTGAACAACAACAAGGTAATGACTTATTTTCTTGCCCTCTTTTCTATGTATCTGTCTGCCTGCCTGTCCGTCCATCCCCCTGTCTGTCCATCCATCCATCTGTCCATCCGTCTGGACATTTATCTATCGCCTGGCATTTCTCTATCACCTATCATCTCTATCATTAGACAGTTTCAGGGGAACATCATCAGTATCGTTACTAACAATAAAATTACTGAAAAGAGTAAGATTTCTTTCCATTGTGCAGTGGTATACAGACTGATACTTGAAATAATTTCCCCGGTAATGCCGTTCGTTTCATTTGTGGTTCTGTTCATTTTTATTACTTTGGTTTTCAAAATGCCGACTTAATTGTGCAGTATTCACTCAATTTCATCACCTAATCTACAGCAATTCGTCCTCAGAAAAGTCTTTTCTTTCTCTTCCTGTGCTCTACCCCGAGGAAAACACTAAATTAAAAACGTTCCTGTATAATACTTTAAGAGAATACTACCTTGTAAAATAAACGTGGTTCTTTTTTAGCCAGCACACACACACCCCCAAAAAACCCACAACACTTCTGTGTGAGGACTGTCCTCCTGTTAAAAAGAACAAGCACATACCTGTGTGAGCCCATCTACGTGCGTCCCCACACGTGTGTGTACGAGAGCATGTGTGCACACGTATGTAAGTGTGCGTGTACACCTGTGTGTCCACTCCCACCTTCTGGTCACCCGTCTCTTGCACGCTCTCTCTTCCACGTGACCAGGCACCCCCCAGAGGCAGTGCTGGGCCGTGTGCAGTGCTCGGGTCCCCTGGAGACGGGGCGGGGGGCACCCAGGGTCCAGCCAGATGCAGGAACTGGCAAGGACCAGGGGTGCCGGGCCGTGTGCAGAGATTCTTGGCTCCCCGATGGCCCCAGCAGTCCTCGCCGTTTCCTCCATCTGGCTGGACCCTGGGTCCCCCCCATTTCTCCAGGGGACCCGGGCGCTGCTGGGCCTCGGCCTGCAGGGCCCCGAGGGGCGCGCCTGCCTCAGCGTGCTCTCCAGCCGCGGCCCAGGATCCTGCTCTCTGGGGCTCTGAGGCCCCCAGGCTCCCAAACTGTGCTGCTGCAGGCTTCTGGCCCCGCACCTTCCGCGTTTATGCCGCCTGCTGGCCCTGCCCCGGGAGAAGGCAGTGCAGAGTGGCTCTCAGCTGGGCCTCACCAGTCAGGTCCCTGAAAACCCTGCCGTGGCGAAGACGCACGTGGGACATGACTCCAGAGGCGCCAGTGGGCAGACCCCCGACTGAGTGGGGCTGTCGCCCGCCCCTCAGGAGACGCTGCAGGCCACATCCTGCAGGTCTTGGTGGGGGATGTGAGCCCATACAGGAGTTGGGGGCGTGATCACGTCCTCACTTGTCTCCAACCACAGTTTATTCAAACCCCAGTCTTGTCTCCTCCTGATTAGAAGGTGATCCCTCTAGACCCGGGCCCCTCCCCCAGCTCCAGGCAGGGCCCCGCTTGGGCTCAGACACAGGCCGGCCAGACTCCCACTGTGGTACTTCAAGGATGCCCTGAGCTCCCCTTGGCCCTTGGGAGCACGTCTATTCCCTCAGGTGTACCGCAGTCAGACCAGGAGACAGGAGGGAGAGAGGCACCGTCCCTCGCCCAGGGTGACTCTGCGTTACCCGTCCTGGGATTCCCTCCTGGGACCACTCTGGGAGACGAGAGGGTGCCCCGGCCCCCCAGCGCCCTCTCAGCAGCCCGGGCTGCCATGCTCCAGTGGCTTCTGCTGGGGGCCCGCTCCAGCCCTGTAGCCCTGTAAAGATGCTGCAGGCGAGACCCCCGGGCTGGGAGCAGGTGGCTTCCTTGTCCCGGCGAGCCCGCGGGCCCAGCATCCAGCACCGGCTTAGAGCCGGCGGCTTCCTCCCCGCCCTGGCTGAGCATCTAGGTGCATGGTGGGGTCGCGGACACGTGTCCGTGTCCGCTCGTGCTGGCATGCGGCTGTGTGCACCTGTGGAGGGCGTGTCCCCTGCTGGGCCTCACGGCTCCCTGTGCAGCAGGGGGCGGGGCCTGCACACCAGCAGGTGAAGGACGACTCCAGGTCCTCATGTGAGAGCACGCTGAGTGGGCACCAGCGGGGTGTCCCTGTGCTGAGGACCTGCGCGGTTACACCACTGAACCCCGTGGGCAGTAGGCCAGCAGCCCCCCAGCCTCGCCCCCTGCACGGCCTGGCCTCAGGGCCATGCCGGGTCTGAGTCTGCCCACCATGGCTGCAGAGAGCCGACCAGCCCAGCTCTCCAGGCAGCACCTCGCTGGTCCTGTGCAGATGACATCATGGGGAGTGTGTCTCATAAGCCGGAAGCAGCAGGCACTTCAATGCCTTATCCGCCAATACAAGTGGGGAGATGAACCCCACAAAAGCGCTCCGAGAGGCCCTGGAAGCTCGGTGGTCGGGTAGGCGGCAGGGCTCCACTGCAAGGGCCGAGGTGAAAGTACAGACACATACAGGAGGCCTGGCAGCCCTTTTGGAGTCTGGAGGCAGCATGCGCCACACTGGAGCATGTGTTCCCCACCCGCCAAGCCCTCTGTGAGGCTGGGGCCGAGTGGGGCCCAGGGTGAGAGCGTGGATGGTCCGCAGCAGGTCCCAGGCTGCAGGGAAGGCCACTCGGCCACCATTCAGGGCCCAGTGACACTGAGCATCCAAGCAAAGAGGATGCTCTTAGGAGTGTCCGGCGGTCACAGAGCTTGGGGACCCTGGAGCTGCCTGATGCCCCACCCTGCATGTGACTTCTTTTGAGAAACACCTGTTGGCTCGTGGGCCTCAAGGGCCTGAGGCCCCAGTGGTGCCGCTGCTTGCCGAGACTCACGTGGTCGGGGGAAGGGACCACTTCCATCGGACTCCTTGGTTCGTTCTGAGCCAGCACAGCAGATGGACTAACGGCAAAGGCAGCACCCAGCACGGCCCTCCCACTCCGTGACCCCCAGGTCGGCAGCTCGGGGGCGGGCTGGGAGGAGGCCGTTTCTCCCTGTTTCCCCACTTCCTGTCCAAAGCATCGGTCACACCATGACAACAGCGAGAGAAAATGGCCTTGGGAGAAACGAAGCGGTTGGGGGTGATGGTGAAGGCACACAGGGCCCCCTGGGAGGGATAGAAGGCTCTGCTTTCGTCCCCTCGGATGGAGCCCGAGCCCCTGCCCATCTCCGCAGCTTGGGGGCAGCTGGCTGAAGGGCATCTCCCCTTGACCCCCGAGCTCCGGCTCTTGGGCTGAAGGGTCCCTGTCCCTGTATGACTCCAGGGGGTTAGGGAATGGGCATCTGCGCCCTCGGCAGGGGGTGGTGTGTGCTGGCCTGGGGCACGAGGAGGAGGAATCTCTCTTTCTTCATGGGACACAGACAGGATGATACCCCAGGGGCGAGGAGCCACCTGGGCTCCTGAATTTGAGGACCTCCTCTCACAGGGTGGGGGTGGGGAGAGGGCGGGGCTGGGTCCCTCCCCTCCTATAAAGCAGGAGGGGAACCCCCGCTTCCAGAACAACCTCAGTGGGGGCCTGAGCCATCTCACCCCGAGTGTCCCACCTCCTTGCCCCTGCCCCCTTCTGTCTGTCCAGGGGCACCTTCCCCGTGTGCCCCTCCCTGCAGCTCTGCTCGCCCCCCCACCCCCGCGATGTGCCAACAGCCTGGCCTCCTCGGCTGCAGGCCAGACACCCCAGGGCCTCAGCTGCCCCAGGGTGGGGACGCTGCTCTGGCCCCTCCTACGTCTGGGCTCCCCCACCTTAAGCCTCCCAAAGAGGATGCCTAATTGAGACTCTGGTGACCCAGGCCCGCTCCTCTGGGGGAGACCCCCCTGGCCTGGCACAGACTCTGAGGGCCCCGGGGAGGGTGTGGACTCAGGTGGGCCTGACTCAAGTTGGGAAATCCTAACGTGGCTGACCTAAGTGGTATGTTTAAAAGAATCAATTTGCCCTTAACGCAGAAGGGCAGTTGCTACAAAAGGCCCTTCAGGCGCGTTGCCCACAGGACTGACACGTGTAATTACGGTTGACTTGGGCTTGAAAGAAGGGGCGCTGCTGGTGGAGCCCCCACGGGGGTGCTGATCGTAGCAGGGGCCTCTGTGCCAGCCTCACGGCCTCCTGCGTCCCCGCCGCCCGTGACTCAGGCAAGAGGTCCCTGAAGAGGGAGTCTGGAGACACCTGGCAAGCCCGTGGGCTGGGCCGGCCCACCTGTCCTGCCGAGCCGGCTCCTGGGCCAGCGGTCATTCCTCTGCCGGCTCACAGGGTGGTGGCTGCACTGCGCTGTCCCCAGGGCCGGGCCAAGCGTCCGAGGGCACTGGACTCCCGGATGGAACCGCAGGGACACGCTGGAGCCCCAGTCTCTGTCACTGTAACCTCCCAGCGTAACCAGAGCGGCTTAAGTTCACGCACACGTCAGGTTTGGGGCTAGAGAGACACGCTGGGGACCCAGCACACCTGCCGTTCTGCCACTATCTTGTCCATCGCCTGGCCTCCGGTAAGCGTCCATGGAACACCGCCGGACTGCATGCCGAAAGGAAAGAGCTTGGTGGGGACTCAGGGTTGGGTAGTGGAGAGCAGGGTGGAGGCTGCTCAAAAACGCACAGAATAGCCGTACAGCCCAGGAACCCCTCTTCTGGGCACGTGCAGGGACTTGAACAGACGCCCGTGTGCCAACGTTCGTGGCATCGTGACTCCCAACGGCTAAATCACGTAAAATGCCCAAGTGTCCATGGATGGATGAAGGCAGAAAGGGTGGCCCCTCAGCCTTAAAAAGGAAGGAAATTCTGACGCTTGCTGCAACGTGGACGAACCTCGAGGGTATTACGCTCGGGTGAAGAAGCCAGGTGCCAGAAGACCATCACTGGGCGGCCTGCTCACAGAAGGATCGACATTCAGGGGTCGGGGGGCAGGGGCGGGGCTGAGGAGGGGCGAGGAGGCAAGCGGCTAGTGGGGGCGGGGCTTCCGTCCCGGAGATGGAGCGGCAGGGGCGGGGCTGAGGAGGGAGGGAAGGTGAGTGTCTGGTGGGGGCGGGGCTTCCGTCCCCAGAGACGAGCGTTCCGGGAATGGACCGGGTGATGGGTGCGAATGACTGCACCTAACGCCACTCAACTGGGCACTTAAAAGTGGTGAAGACGTTAAGTTTCATGGTACGTGCATTTGCCACAGTTAAAAAAAATTATCTATCTATCTATATATGTATTTATTTTTAAAGGGAAAGGCATGATCTGAGGTCCTGGAACCAGGTCCCGGCTCTGTGCCCCTCCACTGGTCCCTGGGAGCTGCCCTGGGGCATGGTGTCATCTCTAAAACAGGCGGACAGTGGGTGACTTCACAGGGTCCCAGAGCACCAAGGAAATGCATACAAGTGCCTCCCGAGCCTGGGCCAGGGAGGGCAATGGGGTGACCCATGGCTGATTTCCCATGAGTGGACACCCTTCCCCTAACTCAGTGGGAGGGTGGGGACCCGGGCAGGCCAGGGTCCCGCGGGATGGAGCAGAGCTGCGGGCATGAGCGTGAGGCTGAGGTCCCACCGGACGGGTGGTGGACACTGTGCTTCACGCTGGTCCCCCCTGCCGGGGCCAGGACACTTGGGCGGTGTGACCGGGTGAGAGCTTGGCAGAGGCGAGGCCCCGGGGAGCCCCACCTGCCTGTCACATGTCACACAGGGCTGAAAGCAACTCGTCCACTCTTGCTCACTGGCTGGCTGGTGCCAAGCTGACTCGAGAGGCTCCTCGGCCCTGCTATCCACCCGGGTGTCTCATCCCCGTCTTGCAGCCCTGGAAGCCGGGCTGCCCTGCTTCGGGTCCTGAGCTTGCACGCCCAGGGCAGAGTCTGGCACGGAGCTCCAAGCACTTTCCCTCCTGGGCCTCCTCCCTACAGCTCACAGCACTTGGGCAGGAGGAGGCCTTGCCTGGCGGTGAGAGGCTGTGTTGGTGTTGGCTGAACATGCGTTTCCACCTGGGGGCTGCTCTCAGGAACACGCTTCTGGGCGTCGGCAGGCATGGCCCCCCTGGATGACCGCGCAGATTGTGCACTGCACCAGGGTCCCCCCTGGGTGGGGCCCTGGCCCAGCCTGCACTCTCTCATCCTGCTGGGACCCCCTCTCCCAAAGGGTGCCTTTTCCAACCTGTTTTGAGGCCGTGGACAACAATGGGGGCCTGTGTGCATTTTCCAAGGGCGAGGGACCCCCGTCCTAGTCAGATTCTAAAGCAGGATCCCACCCACGAAGAGGGGAAGAGTCCCCCTACGACGGAAGCAGGCCCGGCCTAACAATCCCTCAGCCCGTGCAGTCCACCTCCCACGCTAAACAGTGAGCGCTTGATGGGCATGGATAATGGGCAGCTGCCGTGGAAGGCTCTTGGAAGGTGCCTTCAGAAGTGAAACGCGTGGGACTCCCCGGGCAGTGCAGTGACTAGGACTCTGCTCTCCGTGAAGGGGGCCCAGGTTGGATCCTGGTCAGGGAACGAGGGCCCACATGCTGTAACTAAGAGTCTGCACGCCACAGTTAAGGCCCAGCGTGGCCAAGTAAACACAGCGTGAAACACAGAGCGACCATATGCCCCAGCGATTACCACCCTGGGTCTGTCCCCCGAAGACGGGAAAGAGCGGCTGTGACAGGCGTCTGCACACCCACGTCCACAGCAGCGTTTTCACAACAGCCAAGTGGTGGAAACACCCTTGTTGTTCAGTAACTAAGGCATGTCTGACTCTTTGCGACCCCATGGACTGCAGCACGCCAGGCCTCCCTGTCCATCACCATCTCCGATGTTTGCTCAAACTCATGTCCATTGAGTCAATGATGCCATCCAACCATCTCATCCTCTGTCGTCCCCTTCTCCTCCCACCTCCAATCTCTCCCAGCATCAGGGTCTTTTCCAATGAGTCAGCTCTTTGCGTCAGGTGGCCAAAGGATTGGAGCTTTAACTTCAGCATAATCACTTCTTTAGAGACCCTCTTTCCAAATACAGTCATGTCTGAGGGGCTGGGGGGTCAGGACTGCACATCCTTCTGGAGGACACAGGTCAGCCCCCAGGATCTTGGCTCAGTCACGTCCTCACAAGGTCTCTGGGAATTCTCTGGCTCGGGCACAGCTTTGCGTGCCGACCTGTGCTTGGAGCCACCACGGCCCCCTGTAGAATGACACAGCGTTTGGCCAAGTGCTTCCCTGAGAAGCACAGCACAGAGCAGAACGGACGCCAGGCCCCTGTGAGCACAGGCCGGATCGTCTGCCCCGGCTGGCCCCTCATTAAAGGGCCAGCCCTCTGAGGACCCCAGTGCTGGGCACACACTCTGTGCCAAAGCCCTTTCGCCAGAGAAAGAGATGATGAACAAAAAGAAAGAAACCGCACTTGACATGAGCAATCGGCACATGCCACTTGAGCTTAAAAAAAAAAAAAAGTGAGCTTTCAACACCCCCGGATCTGGTGGTTCCGTCAGGGGTACGAGGGGGCGTCCCTGGCCCCCAGATCGCATGGTGTCTGGCCTGTATCACAGCCCCTACCACCTGCTTGTCTCTCTTGCCACCAAAGCCAGGGCTGAGCCACCAAATGCCTCTCGGGGGAGGGGTGGTGGCCGCTGGTGGCTCAGTGTGGCCGGGAGACCAGACTTCACAGGTGAGCTGCCTGGCGGAGACCTCGAGGGAAGAACCCTGGTCTCCCATAGCTCACGTCTCCCCCGAAGCTGAGGGAGCCAAAGAAACAGACGCGTGGGGCTGCTCAAGCCTCCTGCCGGCTTCACGTGAGGCCTGGGACCCTCGGGGTCCAGCCCCCCGCCCCTGCCCACCCCTGGGATTCTCTGCAACAGCCACCCGGCCCCTCCGTGTTCCCCTGAGTTTTTTGAGCATGCAGACCTCAGGGAAAATTGAGGGGCTTCCCTGGTGGTCCAGAGGTTAAGATCTGCCTGCCAGTGCAGGGGACACGGGTTCAATCCCTGATCCCGGAAGATCCCACGTGCCTCGGAGCACTCAGCCCGTGCCCACAGCTACTGAGCCCCAGCGCCCTAGAGCCAGGCGCTCCACAGTAAGGGACGCCGCCGCAAGAGAAGCTCGTGCGTGGCAACCAAGGACAGCAACCGGAGAAGAGCCCGCAGCGCAACGGAGCCCCAGCGCAGCCAAAAGTAAGTAAATAAAATTTAAAAGAAAGGCGAAATTCACGTAAAGTAAAAGTCCCCCTTCGTAATTAGTGGCATTTAGTTCACCCACAGTGCCGTGCTCCCACCCCTCCGGCTGCTTTCAGAACCTTCTCACTGCCCCCAGAGCAAAGCCCCAGCCACGAGCTGTCAGACCCACGTCCCCTCCCCCAGCCTCTGGGGGGTTGGTTTAGTCGCTCAGTCGTGCCTGACTCTTCGTGACCCTGTGGACTGTAGCCCGCCAGGCTCCTCTGTCCATGGGATTCTCCGGGCAAGAATACTAGACTGGGTTGCCATTTCCTTCTCCAGGGGATCTTCCCGACTCAGGGATGGAACCTGGGTTTCCCGCGCTGCAGGAGGATTCTTTATTGACTGAGTGACGAGGGAAGCCCTGGCGATCACTAATTAATATGCTTCCCGTCTCCGTGGATTTGCTCATCCTGAAACATCTCACACCCGTGAAATCATACAGGAGGTGGTCTGAGCGCCCTCTCTCGGCAGCGTCACTCACGGTTCATCTGCGCTCCTCCGCGCGTCACTGCTTCAGCGCTCGTTCCACGTGAGGGCTGCTCCGCCGCAGGGACCCCTGCGGGCTCTCACGGGAGCCCCGGGTGGCTGGGCCCCCCGCCTGGACTCCTGCTTTGCCTCTTTGAGAAGGAAGAAGGGCCAGCATTTGCCGGGCGCTGCCCCTAGGGGTGGGGGGCAGGAGCCCCGGAATCCTTGCTGCACCTGGAAGGCAGGTCCCGTCACTGTCTCTGTTCATGTACGGGAGCCCACGGGGCTGAGACCACCAGGTTTCACACCTACAGGGAGGGGTGCTGGGCCCCTGTGCACGGGTCAGGGAGCTGGGTGGGTGCCTTGCAGGTGGGCGACTCCAGGGCCCTGAGCAGGGGGGCCGGCGGAACCCACACCCTCCCACCCCCAAACCCCACCCCTCCCCGGCACTGAATGCGGCAGAGCGGACGCTGGAGGGAAGACCAGGGCCACCAAACAAAAGCTGAGAAAGTGATGCTACAGCCCCAAGAAAGTGAAAGTCGCTCAGTCCTGCCCGACTCTGTGCAGCCCCATGGACTATAAATATATAATGTAGTCCATGGGATTCTCCAGGCCAGAATACTGGAGTGGGTAGCCATTCCCTTCTCCAGGGGATCTTCCCAACCCAGGGATTGAACCCAGGTGTCCCGCATCGCAGGCGGATTCTTTACCAGCTGAGCCGCCAGGGAAGCCCACAGTCCGATACAGGTCCTACAAATACGCTCCCTCCCTCCTGTTACCCGTCCATCAGTCCTTCCATCCATCTGTCTGTCCACCTATGCATTATCCACCCAGCCTGTCCTCCTGTTCTATCTTCCCACGTATCCACCCACCCTAATTCCCATCGACCTATCTGTCTGTCTGTCCATCCACCCATCCCTCCATCCACTGGACCAGCTGATGTCTGTGAGGTTGAGCACTAGGTTTCACACCGTGAACGGACAACTTAGGAGGACGGTCGACTGGCGGGAGCCTGGACCACTGCGCAGCACGCATGCGAGAGGTCTCCGAATCCTGTACCAAGAGCCGGGCGGGCAGCCCGGCCCAACACTCAGGGGGCTCGAAAGCCTGAGAACAGGCAGGGACCTCGGGCCCTGGAGAGCCAGGGGAAGACATGGATACTGGCCAGGGACCCAAGGAATGGAGCGCGGACCAGGGTGAGGCTGTGTGAGCGAGCGGGGCACTGGGCCTGACTCCACAGACACTCATGCTCCCCTCCGGGGCCCTGAGGACATGCCCAGCACCCGCGGGTCTAGACCATCAGACCTCAGCATCAGACCATCAAACCTATGGGTCTGGTCACTAGGGCTGAAGGCCACCCACGGCTGCCGGAGGACATCAGCCCAGGAGAACCCCGCACACCCCAGCTCTGCCGGGCTTCAGGCTGAGCCGACCCCACGTGGCCGGAAGCCGGGGGGCTGGGCCAGCTGTAAATGCAGGGCGAGGCTGGGCCCGTCATGCTTCTTTTTTTGTTAAAGTTCAGGTCTGTTGGACTGTGCTGAGCATGAGGCTGGGCCTAAAATAAAACCGGAGCTGCGTCAGCGTGTGGGTTGGTTCTGCAGGCTGGAGGCCGCTCCTCGGAGGCTGGGGGCTGCGGGCGGCGTGCTGCTGTGCGGTCCCCAGGGGGCCACCACCCGGGCCAGCTGAGCGCTTCCCCGCTCCCCGCCCCCAGGAGAGGCCAGCTGGCACCTCCTGAGAGTGCAGGGGCAGAGCAGCTGGCCCGCAGCCTGGAGCTGGGAGCCTGGCCGACACAAGGCCGCACAGCCTAGGGCCTGCTCCCGCACTCAGCTCCCCGCTGAGCGCTTGGAGCTGGAGCCTTTCCCGTGGATCGGGGGCCAGGCTCCCCGGATTTGCCTCTGACTTCTTGGGCCAGGGAGCCACGGTGGGGGGAGGGAGCAGAACAGAGAGATGCTGCTTCTCCCACAAGGAGACAAACATGGCCTTTTCTGAGCCCCTTCAAGGGCAGGGCTTCAGGCTGTGCCCCAGATAAAGGAGGAGCCCCCCGAGATGAAGCTGGGGAAGGGGCTGGGGCATGCTCTGCTCATCTTGTCCCTCCCTCAGGGGCTCCCAAGCACTGGGTTCTAGGGGACAGGGTTTGGAAACGTCTGGCTCTGGGTCTGCCCAGCACCCAGCCGACGACTAGGTTCTTCCATCTCTCTGTAATCCTGATGTGGTTTGGGGCAGCAATGTCCCCAGATTCTAAAGTGAATAATTTCCCAGTCTCCCGTGAAACTGTTGGGGGACGGGCAGCAGAGTTCCAGCCGAGGAGATGCAGGGGCAAATCTGCTGGCAGTTCTAGGAAAGTTTGGCTTCTCTAATATAGGTGCTAATCAGACACTTCCTTTGGCCTTCTTGATTGGAATATGGATGCTAAGGCTGGACCTTCAGCAGCCATTCTGTGACAGCGAGGTGATGGTCATGCTAATTCAAGCTACTGGACACTTGACCTGTTGAACTACTGCTTGTAAGCTCAGGTGGTGAAGAATTTGCCTGCAATGCAAGAGACTTGAGTTCAACCCCTGGGTCAGGAAGAACTCCCTTCTCCCTATCCCAGTGTTTCTTCCTGGAGAATTGCATGGACAGAGGGGCTACACATTCGATGGGGTCCCATAGAATTGGACATGACTGAGTGACTAACACTTTCCGCATACTTTCTGGGCTTCCCTGGTGGCTCAGATGGTAAAGAATCCGCCTGTCATGCAGGAGGCCTGGGTTTGATGCCTGGGACAGGAAGATCCCTTGGAGAAGAAAATGGCTACCTACTCCGCTATTCTTGCCCGGAGAATCCCATAGACAGAGGAGCCTGGCGGGTTACAGTCCATGGGGTCGAAAAGAGTCAGATACAACTGAGTGACTAACAGTGAACTACAGATTAAGAGATCAAGTAACTTTCTATTTGTTTTAAAACTGCTGTTTAATGTGGTTATCTTTAAAGTGGAAGCCAGTCCCTCACTGAGAAACCTGTTAGGGTGTTGTCCAACTCAGAGGTTCCCCATCCTTTGGTCCTGGTCTCTGTGACGTTATGCCTGCAGCCCTGATAAGGGACCAGAAGGATGAATCCCTACATAAACCAGCTCTTTAGGAAGGCTGGACTCTCTTGCCTCCTCAGCCAGGAGAGGACACCCAGTCTTCCAGGACAGGTGGGGACATGATGTGTAAGCTGGGGCCAATCTTCTGCATCTCCTTCCCACTTCTCCCAACAGGAAACCCAAGTGATGATGGCCCCACGTAGACTCATTCCCATCCCTGCTGCCCCTTGGATGCAGCTGGCTTGGCTGGGTGAGGCATGCCGTAGTGGACACATTTGCTGAGTGAGTGTCTGGGAGGGACCTGTTTGCAACCTGGTCCAGGAAGCGTGTAGATGGGATGTGTGCCCAGGTGACCCAGTGCCAGGGGAAGGCGATGAAGACACGGAAGGTCAGAGGGGCAGCCTGGCAGGGAATAGTGGGCACTGCAGATGGAGCCCTGCTGGGGAGACTGGGGCAGCCTCCAGAGCGAAGGCAAAGCTCGAGCAAGGCCAGAAAGAGTAGGGCTGGGGCAGCCAGGCCCTGCAGAGGCTGGGGATGAGGAGCCTGGGACCTCGTCCTGTGTGTGGCAGGCAAAAGGGGAGGGTCTCCAGGGCAGACGGGGCGGTGGCGGAGCGCATGAGGAGGGGGCCCAAGGAAGATGAATGAATCTAAGACCAAGGCAGTAGGGAGTGGGCTGGGAAGGAGAGCAACAGGTTTCCCGAACTGCTTTCTAATATGAACCCTCCAGCCTCAGCAGCCAGCACACCCTGCCCCCGTGTCCCCTGAGCATCCCTCCTTGGAAGCCCTTTGCAGGGGTCTCCCCAACACCATCCAGAATTTAGACCTCATAGGATGACGGGTGTCCTCCTAAAGACAGGTCTGTGCCCTAACTGGGGAACCTATGAATGTGACCTTATTTGTAAGAAGAGTCTCAAGATGGGATGACCCTGGCTCTAGTGTGGACCCTAAATCTTGTTCAGAAAACTAAGATCATGGCATCCGGTCCCATCACTTCATGGCAAATAGGTGGGGAAATGATGGAAAAAGAGACAGACTTTATTTTCTTGGGCTCCAGAATCACTGCAGGTGGTGACTGCAGCCATAAAATTAAGAAGACGCTTGCTCCTTGGAAGAAAATCTATGACCAACCTAGACAGCATATTAAAAAGCAAGACATTACTTTGCTGACAAAGGTCCGTCTAGTCAAAGTTATAGTTTTTCCAGAAGCCATGTATGGATGTGAAAGTCAGACCATAAAGAAAGCTAACTGCCAAAGAATTGATGCTTTTGAACTGTGGTGCTGGAGAAGACTCTTGAGAGTCCCTTGGACTGCAAGGAGATCCAACCAGTCAACCCTAAAGGAAATCAGTCCTGCATATTCATTGGAAGGACTGATGCTGAAACTGAAGCTCCAATACTTTGGCCACCTGATATGAAGAACTGACTCACTGGAAAAGACTCGGATGCTGGGAAAGACTGAGGGCAGAAGGAGAAGGGGAGGACAGAGGATGAGATGGCTGAATGGCATCACCGACTCAATGGACATGAGTTTGAGCAAGCTCCAGGAGATGGTGAAGGACAGGGAAGCCTGGTGTGCTGCAGTCCATGGGGTCACAAAGAGTTGGACATGACAGAGCCGCTGAACTGACTGACTGACTAGGGTGGACCCTACGTCTGATCACGGATGGACTCAGAAGAGGGGACGATGCGGGGGAGGGACCATGGGAAGATGAGGCAGAGGCTGGAGGGACGTGGCCGCCGAGCCCAGGGACACCAGGAGCTCCAGAAGCTGGGAGAGGCGGGAAGGACACCCCACCCCCTCCCCAAGCTCAGGAAGGCGCAGCCCTGCCCACACCTGGATTTCAGCCCAGTGAACCTGATTTAGAACTTCCGGGCTCCAGGACTGTGAAGCACAGACGCCTGTGGCTTGCAGGGCCCGGCTGTGGTTGTCTGCGGAGGCAGCCCCACAGTGCTCACACACACTAATGCCGAATGAAGCGGAGAAACAGGTGCGTGTCTGGGCCGCCTTGGTCCCGCGGAGACCCCGCCAGCTTGGGGCTGGGGGCTCCCTGGGAGCAGGGACCAGGCGGCAGGGGCCAGGGAGGGGCCGTTCTGGTGCACTGGCTCCCAGCCCCGGGTCCGGGAGTCCTCGTGTGACTCTCAGGTGAGTTACCTGCTTGGGAGATTTCAAACTCAGAGGGCAGGTGAAGGACTCAGCAACTCCTGGAAGACTGATCGCCAAGCAGCTGACTCACTTCAGATTGGCACTACAGCGCAACGCTCGCTCAGCCATCTGGTCCTGGGGCCAGCCACCCACGGGCAGGACAGGGACAGCACAGAGGTGGGGGAGGGGGGATCAATGAGTCCCCTGATCTCTGCTGGGCTGAGGCCTGTGCTGGGCTGGGGTCCAGCGACACCCCTGTCCCTTGGGGTCCAGTGGCCCTGCCTGTGAACACAGCCACCAGGCTCAGACCGCCTCTCCCAGTCTCTCCCAGGAGGCTCAGCTGCAGCCAGAGTTGTCAAGGGATCCGTCCGTGGCCACAGTCTGCCCCAAGGGACTGGGCCCAGGACACCCAGCGGATAAGAGCTGCCTGCCCAGGCTTCTCGTGGACAACTAGTGGGGCCTCTGGGCTGGCTCAGGAGGGGCCGAGGACAGTGGGCAGCTGGACAGGGCTTTGGGGGAACCACACCACCCTGTCCCATAAGATGACCAGGGTCCTGGCCCTGGCCAGTGTTGAGCTGGGACAGAAAGAGGGACCCAGAGTGGCATTTCAAAAGCAAGAGGCAGATGTGAGAGCAGGAAGCCAGGCCACTTCTGTCCTGGGGATGGGCCGTGAGGCGACCCGACAGCCCCCTGGGGCCTGGGGGAAACCGGCCAGCTCCCAGCCCTGCTGCTCGAGGATCACAGGCTCCTCTCTCTGTGCAGCTGGGGTGGGGAGGTGGACACCGACCCCAATACCCTCTACAGGGCCGCAGGGCGCCCACACGCACCATCACGTGTGAGAGGTGCTCCATGGAGAGCGTGACACATGGCTCAGAGGGGACCCACCGCTCTGCGATTAGAAACGGGAAGAGAAGCCAGTGCCGTGGAGACCGTGAAATGGTTCCATCCACCCCTCGAGAAACATCCCAGAGCTCACGCTTTCATGTCTTAATTTCCCATTGTGGTGAAATACATACAACCTAAAATTGACCACTTGAGCAGTTTTGAAATATTTAGTTCTACTGTGATAAGTATATTCACATTCATGTGAAACAGAACTCCCGAACTTTCATCCAGCATAATGGAGACTCTGCCCATTAAACAACACCCCCCCCTCAGCCCCCAGCCCCCTCCCTCCTGCTTTCTGTCTCTAAGAGTTTCATGGAAATCAACCCTGAATATTCATTGGAAGGACTGATGCTGAAGCTCCAATACTTTGGCTACCTGATACAAAGAGCCGACTCATCAGAAAAGACTGATGCTGGGAAAGATTGAAGGCAGGAGAAGGGGACAACGGAGAATGAGATGGTTGGATGGCATCACCGACTCAATGGACGTGACTTTGAGCAAGCTCCAGGAGTTGGTGATGGGCAGGGAAGCCTGGTGTGCTGCAGTCAATGGGGTCGTAAAGAGTCGGACATGATTTAGTGACTAAACAACAGGATTTATCCTTTCAGGCCTGGCTTTTTTTCACTCAGCAGTATTCTCAGGGTTCATCTCTGTTGCAACCTGTGCCAGAACCCCTTCCATCTAAGGCTGAATCCCAGTCCACTGATGGACAGACCACGTCTCATTTATCCGTTCGCCTGTGGATGCACTCTCAGGCCAGGGCTGGCTCTTTTCTTCAAGTTTTTATTTGTTTGGCTGTGCTGGGTCTTAGCTGTGACATTTGGGATCTAGTTCCCTGAACAGGGGTTGAACCCAGGCCCCTGAATTGAGAGCATGAAGTCTTAACCAGCAGACCACCAGGGAGGTCCCCAGGGCCGGCTCTTTGAGAACATCTGTCCGTCCCACCCAGCCTGACTGAAGCCTCCACACCTCCATCAGGGACCTCCCTGTGGTCCCGTGGTTAAGACTCCACCTTCCAAAGCAGGGGCCCAGGCTGGATCCCTGTTCAGGGAACTGAAGTCCCACATGCCATGGCGTGTGGCCAATAATGAAAAAAAAAAAAAAAAGTCTCCATCGGCTGAAGGCAAAGGGCAGGAACCAACAGCACTTGCCCCTGAACAGCCGTCCTCGGCTTCATCAAGAGAACTGGCGGGGGCTGTTCTCAGCCCGGTGGCTCCCCGGCACGCCCTCTGACCTGGTCACCTCTGCACCGAGGGGGTGGGCTGGCAGGGTTGAGCGGGCAAGTGTGGGGTCAGCCGAGGAGCAGCCCCACAGGGTGGCTGTGGACTGAGCTGGAGAGACTGCCGGGTCAGCAGGGGCAGAACAAAACTTTTTTGTAAGTTAATTAATTTGTTAATATTAGTATTTTCTGCACCGGGTCTTACTTGCAGCATGTGGGATCTGGTTCCCTGACCAGGGATGGAACCGGGGCTCCCGCATTGGGAGGGGCGAGTCTCAGCCACGGGACCACCTGGGAAAAGCCAACATTTCTGTCTGAAGCCACCCAGTCGGTGTCCCTTTGTTACGTCTACCCCAGGAAGCTCAGGCGGGCTGCACTCAGCGTTACCCCCGGGGGCCCAGTCCGGGGCGCCCGACCCTCCCCGCTCCTCCAGCGCAGCCAGCAGTTCCCTGAGCAGCTGCCCCCTGCCCCCGCCAACAATGGCCCAGAAAGACGGGCAAACGCCTTGGAGTCGCCCCCAGGAGACCGTTTCCTAAGCCAGCTGTCCTGTATGATGAGCTCAGAGCAGACACCTGAACCCGTGGGCATGTCCGGTGAGCCTGCCAGCGAACCCCCACCCCTGAGCCCAGGAGCAGGGGGAGCGGGGGCTCCCTAGGGGGCTTCTCAGGGCCTTGTGTTGCTGCAGGATCTGCTGGAAGGGGTCTTCGCAAGGACGACTGACCAATCGTGTTTGTAATAACTGGAACCAGGTGAGTGGGTGGGCAGGCAGCTGGCACTGGGTGGCTGGGGGACCCTATCCGGAGCCCTCGAGCAGCCTGGCGGGGACACCGGCCAAGCTCCCCCAGGGCAGGCAGACGAGGATCTGCAGTTCTCGACTCAGCTCAGAGGGAGGCGCGGAGGAACGAGGGGCCCGATTTGTAGTCGATGGGAGGCGCTGAGCAGACAAGCACCCCTCCCTGGAAGAAGCCAGAAACAGGCCGGGTGGGAAATGCAGCCTGGCTGCCCCCTCTCAGCCGGGCATCGAGGGTGACAGGCTGGGTCATGGCCCTACTCTCTACGTCTGGGTGGGGGGCAGTGGGGGCCTGGGGTTGAGGGTGACGGGCCAGGTCATGGTCACAGGGGTGGGGGGCACTGGGGGCCCTTGGGTGGACAGCGACAGGCCGGGTCATGGGCACACTCTCCATGTCTGGCTAAGAGGCCTGGGACCACGGTATAGTTCTGTGCCTCAGTTTCCTCATCTGTAAAATGGGGTCACCCCAGTGCCCATCTCAGAGTGGCTGTGGGAGCCAAATGAGGCCCCAGAGGTGCAGCCCTAATATGGGACCTGCTGGCACCAGCCGTAAGTGGCTTCCCCTTGTTACAAACTGAGTGTCTGTCCCCTGTGTTTACGTGTTGAAGCCCTCGTCCCCAGGGGAATGGTGTTTAGAGGCAAGGCCTTTGGGAGGTGATTGAGGTTACGGGAGGTCACGTGGATGGAGCCCTGATCTGGTGGATTAGCGCCCTTAGGAGAGAGCTCCATGTGAGCACACAGTGAGGGCCCAGCGGCCACAGGCTCAGGATGAGGTGGGGCCACCCCCCTCCCCCGGATGACTGGGACACCATCTGCCCTAGTGACCTCAATTTCAGGAGTTTTAGGAGCCCTGAGCCAGTAACTGAGGACAGGAACCAAGTGTTTATTCTTTATTCTCCCTTCAAGACCTCAGCCTGCCCTGAGATTGTCTGGCTCTGAGCCCAGAAGGGGGCCCTGGAGGCGTGGGTCGGGGGAGCCCTGGGCCAGGCTGTCCCTCTGCTGTCTCGCCCCTGGCACAGCCTTGCTGGGGCCATGTCCTCCTGAGCCGTCGGAGGCCAAGGGGAGCACTCAAGGGTGGTCCACAGGCCTTGGGACTGACTGTCTGGCCCAAGGTCCAGAGATGCCACGGGCTTTTTCTGGGATGGGGGTGGGTCCAGGAGGAAGGAGGCGGAAGGGCTGGAGACGCTTCTCCAATGCAGAGGAAAGGTGGTCTGGGGTGGGCAGCCTGCTGGGCAGAGGCGGTCAGCGTCGCAGGCCTGGCCTACCTGCTCTGCTGCCTGTCAGGGAGTGTGGCCGTGCCTCCACAGATGGAGGGGCCGCCCAGGACCACAAACCCGGCTCATCTAGAGCAGCCCAGCAAGGCTGGCCAGTGTCTCCCCCATGGGTCACCTTACTGAGCTCCCGTTCCCAGGCTCAAGGCTGCCCCCTGCCTCCCCTCACTGGCAGCCTGTGCTGGCCCGGGGCCTCGGCCACCACGGGGCCCCACACTGCCCTCCTGGGCCGCCTCTGCCCCAGCCCGTGGCAGAGCTGAGTCCCAGCCTCCCAGTCTCAGGACCCCCACCCCGACTAGAGCGTGGCCGGTCTGCGTCCACCTCGCAAGCCTGCTTGTGAGACAGGAGGGGATCATGCATGACGCCTGCGCTCAGTGGGTGCTCAAGAAACAGCTACTGTCATTCCTGGGTGCTTCTTCAGAACACCGAACACAGTCCAGCAACAGTTCTCCAACTTTGGCACACCAGCCTCTACTCGAACTCAATCCTGAGTCCCTGCAGACCCCACAGGGTCCCACAGACCCTCTCCACTCTGATATTGCCCATCCAGGCCACACACACTGCACCTCGGACTGGTTGGATAGGAGCTGGGGGTTCACGCGATTCCCTTGTTCGGTTCAGTAATTCGCTAGAATGGTTCATGGGCGTGCGTGCGTGCGTGCGTGCGTGCTAAGCCGCTTCACTCACGTCCGACTCTTTGCGACTCTGTGGGTTGTAGCCCGCCAGGCTCCTCTTTCCACGAGACTGTCCGGGCAGGAAAACTGGAATGGGTTGCCATGCCCTCCTCCAGGGGATCTTCCTGACCCAGGGATCAAACCTGTGTCTTGAGTTTCCTGCATTGCGGGCGGATTCTTTACTGCTGAGCCACCAGGGAAGCCCAGAATGGTTCACAGAACTCATCAAAGGGCTTTACTTACTATAATAAACTACCTGTTTGTTATAAAGGACACGACTCAGGAACAGCCAGATGGAAGAAATGCATCAGCCAAAGCACGGCCGGGGGCGAGCTTCCACGCCCTCCCGGGCCCCCTGCCCCAGCCCTGCTCTCTGAAGTCTCATTATGTCGGGGTGACACTGAATCACTGGCTGATGGGGACTGATCCCGATCTCCAGCTTCCCCCTACCCAGAGGAGGGTCTAGCTGGTGACCAGCCCCCATCTTGAAGCCTGCTGGGGTGGCCTCCCCCACTCTGCCCCCCAGAGGCATCTCCTTAGCACACGAAACACAATAAATCCCGAGGATTTTCAGAGCGCTTCACCCAGAACTGAGGCCACGCGCTGCATTTATTTTTCATTCTGTACAGCTGCCACCTGCCCAGATACTCTGCCTGCTTCTGCGGTCTCTCCTTCCAAACGGGCCCCTCTGGGCATGCCATCACTCCACGTTTGAGGTTCTCAAGACCCTGTCCGAGCCCTCCCCGGGGCGGGGCTGTGTGGACCCCTTGCTGGACCAAGGGGTTTCTGCCCAGGGTCTGTCCTCCTCTGCAGCTGGTGGGCTGCCCAGTGGAGTGCAGAGCAGGCACCTCTCCTGCCAGCCCGAGGTCCCTCCAGCTGTGGAACCTTCTGGGCAAATCATGCCTCAGCTGGTTCTGCACCTGCCCCATCCCACTGGGGGCTGGGCCGAGGGGCACGCCTGAGTTTTCCCGCCTCTCCTCAGCCTTGAGGATAGAGCAGATCCACCCAGAAAAGAGAAATGTCCTGGAAACCCCAGCTGGCATAATAACCGACCTGAAAGAGAGCACTTATTCGAGGTCTTCCTGGTGCAAATGATCTGCTAGAGGGGTGCTTTGTCCTCTGAACGCTTTTTTTTTTTTTTTTTTTTTTTAGTATTTATTTATTTGGTTGCATCCAGTCTGAGCTGTGGCAGGTGGGAGCTTCAATCTCTGCTTCTGCACGTGGGACCTTCAGTTGTGGATGTGACCTCTTAGTTACAGCATATGGGATCCACTTCCCTGATCAGAAATTGAACTCCTGCCCCCTGCATTGGGAACAGAGTCTTAGCCACTGGACCAGGAGGGAAGTCCTCTCCTAACGGTTTAGACGAACAATCAAAATGAAAACGGAGAATTAAAAGCTTTCATCTGGCCCCTGGGAGCCCACAGGGGCTCCATGGTGGGAGAGGGAAGACAAGCTTGTTATGGACTCAGGCCAGGAGGCACTCCTGGAACTGGACGTGCCTGCCAGCCTCCCAGGACACAGTGGGGCTGCGGCCCACTCAGGCCCGGCCCTGGGAGTCAGCCCCTCTGACCAGCAGGGACAGCCCTGGGCAGACGCTCCGGGAGCCCCGTCTTCTTATGCTTTCTCCTCCCGTGGGCAGCAGGCAGGCGGGCGCTCCACGGAATCCAGGTGGGCCGCATCCCTGCAGCGCGCCGGGCGTGGCCTTCAGGAAAGGCCTGCGATGCCATGCCCTGGGTTCTGGAGTCAGGGGTCCTTGTGGGTGAAACGCGTGTCCTCTAAAGAGGTGTGTCCCATGCTAACCCTGTGAACAGGCGCTTACCTGGAAATGGGGTCTTGGCAGATGCAGTCAGGTTAGGATGAGGCCACTGGGGTGGGCCCAAATCCAATGACTGGTGTCCTTATAAGAGGGGACCCTGGACACTCACACAGGGAAGGAGGTCGTGTGACCACAGAGGCGGAGCCTGGTGTGATCCGGCCGCAGCCCCAGGACACCGGAAACCCAGAAACCGGAAGAGGCAGGAAGGACGCCCCCCCAGAGCCTCTGGTCGAGAAATCTGCACAAACCTTGTTAAAGTCTGCTCTCCCAGGCACTCCCTCACCATGGCCTACCCCAAACCCTGGGTCTTGTCAATTCCTTTTTTTTTTTCGCTATGACTGGCATGTGGGATCTGAGTTCCCCAACCACAGATCCAATCCACGCCCGCTGTGTTGGAAGCACGGAGTCTTAGCCACGGGACGGCCAGTAAGTCCCCGTCTTGTCTGTTCTTCCCACAGTCATGGTTTCTTGTCTAAAAGGAATAAAAGCTTCCTGCTCTGGTCACTTTTCCGGGTCTTCATTCTCTCGGGAAGACTCCCACATCCTTGTAAGGATTCCTTAAGATTTGTAGGCTTTTCTCCTCTTAATCATTGTCAATTTAATGTGTAGAGCAGCCGGGGCCCCTAGAAGGTGAAGGAAAATCCTCCCTCCCTGATGACCAAAGAAGTGAGCCCGCACTTGCTGTTTCTACTTTGTTCAGGGGGTTCTCTCACACTGGGAGCCCCCCTTCATGTGTGCTCCTGAAAATGAGGACTTGATGGCCCAGAAAGATGCCCATTTACTCAGGACCTGGAGGCCTCCCGCCCCACTGAGCTGCTGGACACCAGGCCACAAGGATGACCCTTGCTGACGTCGCAAATCAAGTCCACGGCTGCTGTCCCCTGGGAGGAGGGCAGCTGGCACCTCGCTGGGATGCACTCTGCCCAAGGTCACTGTTTGGGGAGTGGGGCAGCCCACATGGGACCCCTGGACTGCAGAACCCCTGCACAGGGCTCTTCAGCAAAGAGGAACAGAGGGGAGTCTCGTACGGCTGACTTTCTAGGAATTCCCTAGAAAATCGCGCCTTTGGAAGGCAGCCCATTTCCATGCATCATTAACAGCAACACGAACGGGTCAGGACACAGAGCTGCATTTTCTGCATTATTCTCAGGACATTTTGAAATCCAGGCTCCCTGGCAGGTACAGGCTTGCAAATACCCAGAAGTCCCAGGCCACCTCTTGGCCAAATCTGGCAGGACAGCAAAGCCTGCCCCCTCCTGATGGTGCCTGTACATCACATTCTTAGGATTTGCCCACTGGGACCCCTGGATAGCACATTAAAAAGCAGAGAGATTACTTTGCTGACAAAGGTCTGTCTAGTTAAAGCTATGGTTTCTCAAGCAGTCATGTATGGTTGTGAGAGTTGGATTATAAAGAAGGCTGAGCGCTGAAGAATTGATGCTTTTGAACTGTGGTACTGGAGAAGACTCTTGCGAGTCCCCTGGATAGCAAGAAGATCAAACCCGTCAATCCTAAAGGCAATCAACCCAAATCAACCCTGAATATTTATTGGAAGGACTGACGCTGAAACTGAAGCTCCAATACTTTGGCCACTTGACGTGAAGAGCCGACTCATTGGAGAAGACCCTGATGCTGGGAAAGATTGAGGGCAGGAGGAGAAGGGGACGACAGAGGATGAGATGGTTGGATGGCACCACCCACTTGATGGACGTGAGTTTGAGCAAGCTCCGGGAGATGGTAAAGGACAGGGAAGCCTGGTGTGCTGCAGTCCACGGGGTCACAGAGGGTCAGACACGACTGAGCGACTGAACAACATCACTGGGACCCCAGACACAGGCTCAGGGAACTGCGCACAGTCTCGGCTGGGCGACAGTGGACGGACTGTCGTCACTAGTGATCAGGACTCCCCGCCTCAATGGAGACATTCGTAGGACGCAGGGTGTGGACTCCCCGGCCCCTGCTGAGCCCCTCCCCAAATGTGTCCCTGCTTCGGGACTGGTGCCAACAACACCGGGCTTCCCTGTGGCTCAGTGGTAAAGAATTCTCCTGCGGATTCTTTATGTGGGAGACCTGGGTTCAATCCCCGGGTTGGGAAGATCCCGTGGAGGAGGGCATGGCAACCCAGGCCAGTTTTCTTGCTTGGAGAATCCCGTGGACAGAGGAGCCTGGCGGGCTACAGTCCATAGGGCTGCAAAAGAGTTGGACAAGCAACTGAGCATGCACCCATGCACGCCAATGACACGGCCCAGTTCCTGCCCCACTGGCTCATGGGGGTCCAGGGAGGACCAAGAGTGAGCCCAAACCCAGGACCTGCATTTTCCTTCCTAAGAGAAGCCTTCGCCCACCAACTGACACAGACTCGCAGCTGCTGCTGCTGCTAAGTCGCTTCAGTCGGGTCCAACTCTGTGGGACCCCATAGGCGGCAGCCCACCAGGCTCCCCCGTCCCTGGGATTCTCCAGGCAAGAACACTGGAGTGGGTTGCCATTTCCTTCTCTAACGCATGAAAGTGAAAAATGAAAGTGAAGTTGCTCAGTCGTGTCCGACTCTTTGCAACCCCATGGACGGCAGCCTACCAGGCTCCTCCATCCATGGGATTTTCCAGGCAAGCGTACTGGAGTGGGGTGCCATTGCCTTCGCCCACCAACTGACACAGACTCGCAGCTACAGTGGTGGAAAATATCCTCTGTCTGAGGCGGAAGGACAGCGGTAAGGATGGAGAAGGGAGTCAGTGATGGAAAACGCAGCATTTGCCCGAGGACGCAGACCATTCTCTGCTCACCTGCCTGGGGGTGGCCAGCCCATGGGCCCTAAGGCTGCAGGAGCTCTTCCTGTCTGGAAGCTGTAAGCTTCATCACAGCCCCACCCACCACCAGTGCCCACCCCCATCGGCCCCCTCAGCTGGCTTTTCCCAGAAGGAAGGGGATTTAGGAAAACCTTCCAGGACCACCCAGCTTGGGCCTCGGGCAAGAGGCCGCCTCAGGCTGCAGGGCCCACGGCAGGCGCCACCCAGCGGGGGGTCTCCCAGCTGAGCGCTAGTGCCGCCTCCTGGATGGAACGTGGATGGAGGCTGGGCGCCAGCACCCAGCCAGGGAGACTTCCAGCTCAGCTAGCTCCTGCATGTCCCACGTCATGAGCATTATCGAGCGCTTCAACTCAAAGGCAGCAACTGAGACACTAATCCCGGAAGCAAACGATGAATTCGCAGAGAAGACGGGCCGCCTCACTTCCGAGGCCCCGGTCTCCGGGTGCTCTTCCTGGAAGACAATTCATCACTTCCTGCCTGGGCCCAGGAGGGTGGCAGCTGCCTCCGGACAAACACCAGGTCACCTCGGGCAGCCCCGGGGCCCGTCGCTGGGCGTTAATTAAACCTGTGGCCCAAAGGGTCCTGCTGGGTGAGTGGCCTGAGAGCAGACACCCTCATAATGCAAGATGAGCAAGGGGCCGGCCAGGTCCCCGTGGACTGGGGTGCGTCTCCATCACCCCTGGGGTTAAGACAGGATGCTCTGGGGTCCAGCTGACCTCTGCCTGGACCCCGTTCCAGCCATCTCTGTGTGAGTCGCCTCCAGCTGCCGGAGCATAGCCCCACAGTCCGGGTGGCTCACACGACAGGAATGTAATTTCTCCCAGCCCTGGAGGACAGAATCGGAGATCATGGTGTTGGCGGGGGAATTTCTTTCCTATTCTCGGCGAGCTGACGGCCGTCTCCTCCCCGCGTCCTCACAGGGTCGTCCCTGTGTGTGTCTGTGTCCTGACCTCCTCTTCTTATCAGGGCCCCGGTCCTGTGGGATTAGGACCCACCCGAGGGACCTCACTTTACCTTAATCACCTCTTTAAAGGCCCATCTCTAAAGACAGTCACATCCGAGGTGCTAGGGGTCGGGGCTTCAATATGGGAATTCAGGGACAGTTCAGCCCATGACAATCCCAACAAGCCTTTGTTCTTCTGTGGCCGTGCCATGAGCATTGTGCAGGATTTAGGCCCCCGACCAGGGCCTGAACCCATGTCCCCTGCACCGGGAGAGAGAACTTCTGCCAGGGGAGAAGGAGAGCTGCTCTTTTTCTCCCTCTTGCTCGCCCACCCGACCTCCTCTCCTGACCCCGGGGTGCTGGAGGTCATGGCCACAGTGAATCAGGGTCAGGACCTCTGCACCCCGCCCTCTTAACCAGGCACAGAGGAGCCTTGCGGGCTTCAGTCCTCGGGGTCGCAAAGAGTTGGACACGACTGAGTGACTAGCACGCACACTTGCGACCCTTGGCCAGACACGTGCCCTCGCTGGGGGGCGTGTGGGATGAGCCGGACGGCATGAAGGTCCCTTCTGGCTCTACTGCACTTGGGTGTCAAGGGGTCACCTGGGGGACCTGTGTGCTGTCCCTGCACTGGCTCACACCCGCTGCTCACACCAGCACTCTCGGACGAGTAGGAGCTCAGTCCCGTGGGAAGTCATTTCTCGTCTCAAGGTGGCAGCTGGTCCCCAAGGAGAGACGCAGGGCCCAGGCGCTGCTGCTCTCCACAGGGGGCTTCTGGGCTTGCGGTCCGTCTGCATCCACATGGCGAATGGATGGAGGACCTGCAAGTCGTACCCGGAGCTCCGGCCACAGAACGAGAGCTCGGGCACATTGGTAAGCCCGACGTCAGAACACGGGTCCCTGGGCAGTGGTGTCAGCTGCGTGCCCCAGAGGAAGAGGCTGCAGGCCTAGAGGGCAGCAAGCTGCTGTGTGGTAGGGAGGTTACTTTGAAAAAAAAAAAAAAAAGTGTGGAGAAACTGCAACAACCTGGGGGAATGGGGGCCGCTGCGGGCAGGAAGTCCTTCACGTGGGTGATGAAGCCCCACGACCTCGGTCTGGGAGGCAAGCCGCCTGTCCTCGTGTGCCTGGGACTCCTGGGTTCCTGGGCGCCTCCCCAGAGCAGCGCACGGGGAGGAGAAAACGCCAGGTCTGCACCTGCCTGAAGTCCCGGACCAGCGACCACACGCACCTCCTCGCCCCACCAGCCACTTCCGGACGCCCCCCTTTCCTTCCGGGGCCTCAGCTCTGATGGGATAGAGGGGGGCCGTCCCCCTGATGGACGGGAAGGCCAGCGACACGGTCTGGTCCTCGGCCCCCTGGGACGCTGCTGACGGTTCCAGAGCAGCTTCTCTCCTCTGTCCTGTTCGGATGACAGGCTCCCTAAGAATCCCACTCTGCTGCAAGTGAGAGCTTGGGAGGCTGTGCGTGATCGCGTTTCCTCTCAATTAAGAGTTTATATTGTGGAACATTGAGCAGATATGAGGGAGCGATCCCACGGCCCCTCCCACGTTCCCGCAACCCAGGCCCCCATCATTACCATCAGGTGCCGATGTGCTGCGCTGCTGCGATGGGTGAGCCAACCGCGACACGTTATCACTAACTGGAAGCCCAGTTTACCCGGAGGCTCCCACTTGCTGTTGTACATTCTGTCTATCTGTCTCTGTGGCCCTGTGGACTGCAGCCCACCAGGCTCCTCTGAGCATGGGATTTCCCAGGCAAGAGTACTGCAGTGCACTCCTCCTCCAGGGGATCTTCCCGACCTAGGGATGGAACTCTGGTCTCCTGCACCTCCTGCACTGGCAGGCGGGTTCTCTACTGCTCGTGCCACTTGGGAAGTCCTTGTGCATTCTGCGGGTTTTGACAAATGCTCACTATCGTGTTTCCACTGTACCAGCATCCTACAGGACAGCGGCAGCACCCCAGGGATTCTCTGCGGTCTGCGCAGTCACTCCCCTCTCCCCTGACTCCTGATCCTCCGACTGTCTCCAGAGTTTTGCCTTTTCCAGAATGTCATATAGCTGGAATTACATACCGTGGAGCCTTTGCAAATTGGCATCTTTCCCTCAGTCAGATGATTTTAAGGTTCCTCCATGTCTTTTTGTGGCTTGACAGCTCATTTCTTTTTATCACCAAATGACGGTCTACTGAATGGGTGTACCACAGTTTTACTGAAGGATGTTCTGCTCACTTCCGGGTTCTGGTGACTGTGGATAAAGTTGCTGTAAATTCTCATCTGGCCCCTCATCATGCTTTCACAAAGCCACAGCTATAAACATCCTGGCATCACGGCTGTGACTCACATGGTCCTAACAGCACCCGTATTTCAACTGCTCACTACATAGCAGGCAGGTAGCTTTCCTCCTCCACCCCTCACTTACCACATGCCTCCTGCAGGCAGGAGTGTCCGAGAGCCGGGGACAGAGCAGCCAACGGGTGCCAGGCTCAGGCGCTACAGATGAAAAGCGGCCAAAGCTACTATCATACGGTGAATGCCCAGGCCTGCCCACCTCACATCTCCACAGGTCACCCGGGGGGGGGGCAGTACTGACAAGTCAGGGCTTCCACGCAGAAGCTTCTAGAAGCCTGTTCTTGAGGTGCAGTGGGTGAGGGAGCCCTGGATGCATCCGGTCAGCAGTCCTGGTTCCAAGGCCTGATGTGGCCCTGGGGCACCGGGTATGGACAAGCTCTGAGGACAGGCCAGGTGGGGGGCACCCGGGTGGGGGCAGGGGTGGGGGGCTGGCGGTGCTGCAGGCAGGTTGGAAAAGGAGCCCTCATCCTGCAAACCACGGCCCCCCGCACACCACTGCCCCCCAGGCAAGCAAGAGGCCCCACTCGGTCTGTCCCTGGTCAGAGTGAGCACACCCCCTGCCCTACGTTAAGTTCCGAGTGAATGCCAAGAAGTTCCCAGGTGGGCCCGTGGCTTCCTTTGGCCGCACAGCTGCCCAGCGACTCCAAGGGGCGGAGCGCCACGCTGGACCGCACGGAGGCTGGTGTAAGGCTGATTGTGCTCCCAGGATGGAGGGGGGGATGCTCAGCACATGCCCCCTGCCCCCAGTGGAGACACAGAGGCCCACAGACTCGGGTGCAGGGCTGGGGCCTGAGTCACGGCCACTGTTTGAACATCCTTCCCTTCAAACGGACAGACTTGGCAAATACATTAAATACCAATCGAGACTAAATGCCACCGTGAACTCGAGTATCCTTCGTCTTTCAAGCACAGAAATGCCACGTGGAGCTAGGCCACGAGGTGACCCCACGGAAGGGCCCTGGGTCCACTGTCTCTGGCACTCGTATCACTGGGCCTGGCCGTCCGCCAGCAGACACTGGGTCCAGGTGATCCCTCCCCAGAAAGTGGGAAAGCACCTCTGCCAACCCCCACGCTTGCCCAAACAGTAAACAACAGGACAAAGAGTAGGCAACTGGAGAAACGGTAGACAATTGGATGCACTAATATAAAAAAAAAGTCATGACCCAGAAGGGTCCTCTCTCTTCTTCCCTCAGGCCTCACCGCTGCAGCCCCCAGGGCTGAACACCTCATGGGAAGAACCTATGGCACCCTTTCGAGAAATTCTGGGATTTCCGACCTCAGCTGCAACAAACCATCAAGACAGAAACTTACAATTACCTTTACAACATCTTCAAAAATGATGAAACGGTTCAGGATAAATCTGGCCAAAGGTGCACACCCCTGCACACTGAAAGCTGGGACACACTGCAGAGACACGCAGCAGACTTGACCACAAGGAGTGATTCCCCACGGCTGCGTCGCCAAGACTGTCTTCAGATGTCCGTGCTCCCCAGCTTGATCTGTCGAAATCCCAGCAGACTTTTTAGAGGAAACGAAGATCTGATGGCTAAACTCACACAGAAATGCAAACTATCGAGGACAGCCAAGAGACTTGTGAGAAACAAGAGCTGGGGAACTAACGAAACCTGACTTGGAGACTTATTATGGATAGGCAGTAATCGAGACAGTGGTCTAAGACAGATATTTGGAAAATGGAACAGCAGAGCGCTTGGAACTGGACGCACACGTACATGGGGCATCTGGTCTTTGACAAAGGCTTGAAGTCGTGTCCCAGCTTTCATTTCTGCTGCTGGTAGACTGTACCTTTTTCCTTTCTTTCTTTTCTGGGTTAGTCTGGCTAGAGGTTTATCAATTTTATTGATGTCCTCAAAGAACCGGCTTTTGCATCATTTTTTTTCCTTATCATCTTTCTATTTTCTATTTCATTGATTGCTGTAATTTTCATTATTTCCTTTCTTCTGCTTACTTGGGTTTAATTTGCTTTTTCTTTTAGCTTCTGAGAGTAGAAGCTGAGGTCACTGATTTGAGGGCTTTCTCCTTTTCTGATAGAGGCATTTTCTGCTCTAAATGTCTCATGAAGAACTGCCTTGGTGGCACCCTACAAGGGCTGATGCGCTGTGTTTTCATTTTCAATCAGCTCGAACACTTTCTAATTTCCCACTGGATTTCTACTTTGACCCAGGCATTATTTAGAACAATACAGTTCGGTTTCCAAATATTCAGGGACTTTATAGACATCTCTCTCTTACTTGATTCTTAAGGTGATTCCCTTGTGGTTAGGGAGCACATTTGTAAGGCTTGCATAATTCTGCATTTATTGACACTTGGTTTATGAACCAGAATGCGGTTTATCTGATAACCGTTACAAGTGCATTTGCAGAGAAAGCATCCAGAGGTCTATGCATGTCAGGTAAATTAGTTAATTGGCGCCGTTCAAATTTTCTATCCACTGATTTTCTCTCTATTTGCTCCACCAGTTACTGAAAGAGGGGGACAGAAATAATCTGATTATAATCGTGGGTTTTTTCTATTTCTCCTTGTGTTTTTTTGTTGTCTGTATTTTGAAGCTCTTTATTAGGTACTTAGGGTTCTTATATCCTTCCCCAGAACTGATCTTTTTGTCATTATGAGATAACCTTCTATAACTCTCTTGGCATTCTTTGTTCTGAAATCTGCTTTGGTACTAATCTAGCCACTCTGTTTTTCTTTTGATTGGTGTTAACATGGTATATTCTTTCCATCCTCTTACTTTTAACATATTTGTGTCTTCATAATTTGAGCGTGTGCCTTGGAGGCAAGCATCTTGCTGTTTCATCCAACTGGATAATTCTACCTTTTAACTGGGCGGGGGGGAGGCATTTATACCATTTATATTTAATGGGATTGTTGATATGACTAGGCTGAGCTCTGTCTTATTTCCATTTATTTTTATTTGTCTGGTGTGTACCCCCTCCCTCTTCTTCAGCCTTCTCTTGAGAATTTTTTTATGATTCCATTTTATATCTTCTGTCAGCTCATGAGCTATGATTTGGCTATTTTAGTGGTTGCCTTAGGGCTTCTGGTGTGTATCCTTCACATATAATCAAGTGATGTTTCCTGACTTCACAAACAGGATAAGAATCTCTTTGCTCCTCTCCTCCCAGCCTCTTTGCCATTGGCAGCATACGTATAACCTTTCCATGTCATAACTCGAAAGTACACTGTTACTCACTTCTGCTTAACACCCAAGACTTTTAAAGGGACTGACGTAATAAGGGGTCACTCAGTCGTGCCTGACTCTTTGCGACCGCATGGCCTGTAGCCTGCCAGACGCCTCTGTCCATGGAATTCTCCAGGCAACTATACTGGAGTGGGTAGCCACTCACTTCTCTAGGGGATCATCTGGACCCAGGGATGGACCCCGGGTCTCCTGCATTGCAGGCAGGTTCTTTCCCGTCTGGGCCCCCAGGGAAGCCCTGAATAATAAGACCATCTCTCCGCATATTCCTGCAGGTACCATTTCTGGCGCCTCTCGGACCTCTGAGCATTTCCATCAGCCCTCATTCTCCTTCTACCTGAAAAATGTCCTTTAACATTTCTTATAGAGTGGTCTGCTGATGATGGAGTATCACAGCTTTTCTATTTTGAAGAAGTCTTGTTTTTGAAATAGCTATTTTTTCTTCCCTTTCCACGCTTCAAAGACATCTCTCCGCTGTCTTCTTACTTGATCTGTTCCTGAAGATGTATCTGCTGTCATGTACGTCTTTATTCCCTCATGTAAGGCAGCTTTTCCCCCTTTCTGGTGGATTTTAAGATTGTTATCTTTATCCCTGGTTTTGAGCAATTTGAACACCACATGCTTTGGTTTATGTTTTCTTCCCAATGCGTCTTGAGCTTGGGAGTCATAGAGCTTCTTGGTTCTGGGAGTTCACAGACCATTTCAAATTTGGGAACGACAAATTTCTATCAATTACGTCTTCAAACACTCTCTTTGTTCTTCTTTCTCTCCTCACCTCAATCCCCTCTACGTACGCGTCAGGCTGTCTGCAGCTGCTGAAACTGTCTTTTTTGTTTTTTAATGACACTTCTTTTTCTCGTTTTGTTTCCTTTGAATCCTTTCTAATCCTACTTCTGCAAGCTCACTCTTCTTTTCTTCTGCAGCCTCCAATCTGCCCCGAATCCCATCTTGTGTATTTTTCATCTCAGATACTGACTGCTGTTTACCTCTAAAAGTTTGAGCTTTAAATTTAAAACAATTTTACTTGTAAAATGCACATAACATAAAATCTGTCATCTTCCACGTTTTTAAGTGTACGGTTCAGTGACTTAAAAAAAAGAACTCTCTTTGAGACCCCATGGACTATACAGTCCATGGAACACTGGACTCTCCAGGCCAGAACACTGGAGTGGGTAGCCTTTCCCTTCTCCAGGGGATCTTCCCAACCTCGGGACTGAACCCAGATTTCCCGCCTTGCAGGCAGATTCTTTACCAGCTGAGCCACCAGGGAAGCCCTTGAGTTTTAAATTTAAAATTTTTACTTGTGGTAAAATGCACATAACATAAAATCTGTCATTTTACACATTTTTAAGTGTACGGTTCAATGACTTAAAAAAAGAGTCCACATTTTTGTTAATGTTTTAAGCATGTGGAACAGAGTTACGATGATTCTCTCCTACCTCTGCCTGTGGATTCTAACACCTGTATCCAGCCCTGGTCAGTTGTGACTGACCGAACTTCTCCCTCAGCACTGGTGGTGTCTTCCTGCCCTTTGCAGGTCTGGGAATTTCCAGAAGGATGCCAGACACTGCAAATTCCACTTCATGGGCGCTGGATATTTTTGTAGTCTTACAGACATTTCTGAGCTTTGTTCTGGGTGTGGCTAAATAACCCGGAAAGAGTTTGATTCTTTCAGGTTTTGGTTTTAAGATCTGGTGGGGGAGATGGGGGAAGAAAAGCTATGACCAACCTAGACAGCATATTAAAAAGCAGAGACATTACTTTGCTAACAAAGGTCCATCTAGTCAAAGCTATGGTTTTTCCAGTAGTCATGTATGGATGTGAGAGTTGGACTATAAAGAAAGCTGAGCGCTGAAGAACTGATGCTTTTGAACTGTGGTGTTGGAGAAGACTCTTGAGAGTCCCTTGGACTGCAAGGAGATCAAACCAGTCCATCCTCAAGGAAATCAGTCCTGAATATTCATTGGAAGGACTGATGCTGAAACTTCAATACTCTGGCCACCTGATGCGAAGAACTGACTCATTGGAAAAGATCCTGATGCTGGGAAAGATTGAAGGCAGGAGGAGAAAGGGCCGACAGAGGATGAGATGGTTGGATGGCATCACCAACTCGACGGACATGAGTTTGAATAAACTCTGGGAGTTGGTGACAGACAGGGAAGCTATTGTGCTGCAGTCCATGGGGTCGCAAAGAGCCGGACAGGATGGAGCTGCTGAACTAGCTAACTGACTGGGGGAGATCTGAGCTATGGTTAATTCAAGGCTAATTCTTCTCCAGTACGGAAGCGAGACCCTTCTGAGGATTCCCCACGATGCTCCGTGAATTCAGCCTGCTGGGCAGGAAGAGGCACTTTCCACCTTCCCCCATCCTGAGTGAGCTCCAGATTCTAGTTCTCTAACCCTCCGGGCGATACTCTCTCCAGCTTCTGGTTGTTTCCTCCCACACATGTGCGGATCAAAGCTCTGCTGCACTCTGCACAGTGGCCCTTCTGGAATTCTAGCCTGCCAACACTACCTGCCACGGTCCCTAGGCTCTCAGCTCCGCTTCTTCCACCTGAGCACCCCTCCAGCCTCTGCTGGGGCTCTCCCTCCCCGAGGGAGCCAGGCAGTCGGAGCGCTCATCTCAGAACAGAACAGGGCCCTGTGGGGCCTTCCCAGGACAGACTGGCCCTGCCTCCACGTCCTCCACCTGCAGGAAACCTAACCAGAGCTGAGGCTTCCCTGGTGGCCTGGTGGCTAAGACTCCACCCTCATAATACAGGGGGCCGGCCTTCCATCCCTGCTCAGGCAACTAGGTCCCATACGCTGGAACTAAAGATTTCACCTGCTACAACTAAAGATCCTGTACGCCTAAGGCCTAGCACAGCCAGATAAATAAATAAAAATATATATTAAGAAAAAAAGAAAGAAACACAAGGACAGGTGGAGCTGGAGGATCAGAGGGGGAGAGACGATGAAAAAGAGAGAAAAGCTCACAAATAGGGCGAATCTAATCCGAGAGATGAAAAAAAAAATGCAGAGACAAAGGAAAGCCGTCAAACAAGACAAAATAACAGGCAGCCTCCGGGAGGGCTCAAGCCAAGGGGCGTCTCCCAGAACTGCCCTCCAGGAGGGCTCGCGCCATGGGGCATCCCTCAGAAGTGCTTCTGCCAGTGCCCCCGGGCCTGTGGTCAGCCACTGCTGACCCACACCTCCGTAGGAGACCCTCCAACACCAGCAGGAGACACAGGCTTGATCCCCGGTCCAAGGTCCCACATGCTTCTGGGCAGCTAAGCCCACGCACCAGGACTAGAGAAGCCTACAGGCCGTAACGAAGCCCACACACTCTTGAGCCCGTGCTCTGAAACAAGAAGCCCTAGGGCCTCAGAACAGAAGCCTGTGCGCTGTGACTAGACACATCCTGCACGCGGCAACACAGACCCAGGGCAGCCAAAATACAGATAAATGAAAGGAAGCCAGCACAGCAATAGTTTGGCCATTAAACAAAGTCAAGGAACTTCAGCGCTTCCCCAAGGGCTACAGACGATATTCTGAGCCACGTCCCTGGAGCTGTTTTGCAGACACTGAAACCCCCCCAGCAGGTGGAAGAAGTTAACTACATGGCAACCAGATTGTAGTCACAACATAAGCTGCCAGAATTCTGAGAACAGCGTCAAGGAAAGGGGAGCAAGTCGACCCTAGAACTGAGGATGAACAGTGCGTAAAACAGCCAAGATGATGCTGATCAGACCACGCATGCTGCACACAGCCCCTCCTCCCATCTGTGCGCCCCAGCAACTCCCCTTTAGAGCCCTGATTAGCAGGGGGAAGCTGGTCTTTGGGACGTGAGTCCACCTCCTCCCCAGGATTGCCCACTTCCTCAAAAAAGCTGTCTTTCCTTCGACTCACCACTTGCTTCTCAGTATCGGAATATTGAGCCACGAGCAGCCAAACCTGAGTTTACAATCTCTTTTGTTTCCCATCTTTCAGGGATCAGTCATTTGTTGTCCGATGCTGAATCTTAAAATCTGTTGTTTCCTGTATTGTCTGAGCTTTGGTTACTGCCTGTGGAAGGGTACATCCAGCCTCTGTTTTCCCATCACAGCCACAAGAGAAATAGCCGTAGCAGCAGGCATTACTACTATCTTTTTAAAATTTCGAAGTTTCTGTTTTTGAAAACTGCAAACATAAGCAAAAGCAGAGTACCATGGGAAATCCTGTAATCTTTCCCGAAACTTTCACAATCATCTGTTTCATGGCGTTTTTCGTACACAGCAAAACCACACTTCCCTGCCTTGAATCCACAAGACCTCGCTTCTCACTGTGCGGGGAGTAGCTAACCCCCAAGGGGAGTGGACAGGTGACGCTGCTATCCGTCCCCGAAGGTGACTGTTCACCTCCTGACCCCAGCCCCGGGCTGAGAAGACCCTCACCAGCCCCCTGCCCCAGGCTCACTGCAGGGTAAGGTGGTGCTCGCAGTTCAAATGCCAGAATGAACACTGAGACAGTGGACAACTTCGTCACTGGTGACGAAGATACAGGTTGACAACTGATCTTGAAAACGGAAGAAGTTACTGGTCTCACTAGGCCTCCCTGGTGGCTCAGACAGTAAAGAATCTGTCTGCAGTGCAGGGCACCCAGGTTCGATCCCTGGGCCGGGAAGCCCCTAGAGAAGAGAATGGCTATCCACTCTAGTATTCTTGCCTGGAGAATCCCATGGGCAGAGGAGCCTGGTGGGCTGCAGTCCATGGGGTCGCAAGGAGTGGGACATGACTGAGTGACCAACACTTTCACTGGTCTTCCTGAGAACCTGAGCCTTCCCCAGCTTGCCCTCCTCAGCCCCCTCCCCCACCAGTGGGAAGAGAGCGGGCACCTAGCCGCGATAGTGTCTCCCAGGTGCTGTGCGGTGTGACGCTGGCCGCTAACAAGCCAGTCACTAAGTCTCCAACACAACCACTCAGCAGCCTCCTTCCCCCCTGTTTCTTGTTTGGGGCCCTCTGGACGCATCAGTCTGAATAATTGATTTGAGCAGGAAAGCCTCAAGCTTTTGAAGTGGCTCATTAATTACCTGGACAGAAGGAAGACTCTGCTCGGCCACACACCTGCCCACCACGATCAAAGCAGCCTGCCTGGCTTGATTGGTTCCTCTGTTCGCAGGATGCAGAGTCCCCTTCACTGAGGCACAGGCTGCTGAGTCCCAGAGAGCCCCCTGCACCCCTCCCCCAGTCCCTGGAAGGGGGCTGCCCTTCCAACTTACTCCAGGCACACTCAGCTATGACCAATGAAAAGGTGGTCTGCAGAGCACCTTTTGTTGGGGTGCTGCAATGGGCTGAATTATGTGCCCCCCAAATTCATATGTTAAAGTGTTGACCGCACCCCCCACCCCCCCCATCCAGTACTTCAGAATGCGACTGTATTTGGAAATTGAGCCTTTAAGGAGGTAACAGTGAAGCTGGTTGGGTGGGCCCCAATCCCACCTGACTGGTGTCCTTACAAGACGGGGGAAGTGGGACACTCTAGGAGAGCCCAGAATGCACACAGAGAGACGGCCGGGTGAAGAGGGCAACTGTCTGCAAGTCCAGGAGAGAGCCCCTTACGGCCTGCAAACCGTGAGAACGTGGATTTCTGTGGTTTAAGCCCCTCGGCTGTCGTGTCTGAGCACAGCACTTCGAGCTAAGGCAGGTGCGAAGCCCGGTGCTGGCCGAAGGGCTGGTCAGGAGGCCACGCTTGCTGGGTGTGTACCTTCTCACTCGAGCAGCTTAAAGCGGACGGGCCTAGTCCAGACCAAAGCACACCGAGGAGACAGACCACAGAAGAGCGATGCCCTTGAAGGGAGATGTTCAGGCAGTCAGTTCACAGGCAGCTGCAGGCTGGGGGTGCGCTCACAGAGGGCCAGGAGGCCAGGGGAGGGGATCAGAGTGCGACCTCCATCCTGGCGGGGTGGTTTCTCCTAAGGGGTCCGAGGAGAGCTCCCAACAGGAGCATCTGGAAATCAGCTTCCAGCAGTCATGTACGGATGTGAGAGCTGCACCATAAAGAAGCCTGCGTGCCGAAGAATTGATGCTTTTGAACCGTGGTGTTGGAGAAGACTCTTGAGAGTCCCTTGGACCACAAGGAGATCCAACCAGTCCATCCCAAAGGAAATCAACCCTGAACATTCACTGGAAGGACTAATGCTGAAGCTGAAGCTCCAATACTTTGACCACCTGATGCGAAGAACTGACTCATTGGAAAAGAGCCTGATGCTGAAAAAGATTGAAGGCAGGAGGAGAAGAGGACGAGAGAGGATGAGATGGTTGGATGGCATCACTGATGCGATGGACATGAGTTTGAACAAACTCTGAGAGCCGGTGAAGGACAGGGAAGCCTGGCGCGCTGCAGTCCGTGGGGTCACAAACAGCTGGACACGACTGAGCGACTGAATAACAACGGGCAACTGCAGCTGCCACCTCTCACCCCGAGACAGTCACCAGGCTGGAGGTGGGGACCCCGCGAGGGGAGGAGCTGTCTCCAGCCCCGGGATGGATCCTGACTTTCTCTTTGAAAAAATTCCACACAGGGACTCCCCTGGTGGTCCAGCAGCTAAGACTTTGTGCTCCCAACGCTAGGGGCCCAGGTTCGACCCCTGCTCAGGGAACTACGCTTCACATGCTGCAACTAAAGATCCGCCTGGTCGCCAGGAAGACCGAGGGTCCCGTGTGCCACAGCTGAGACCTGGCATGGCCAAACAGAAAACAAAATGAAACAACAAAGACTCATCCTGGCCATGAGCTTAAGAACAGCAGGAAAAGGCAGCTCCGTGAAAGAAACACCGACAGCTAAGCTCCCTTCCCCATCTCAGACCTGTGAAAAGTCCTTGCGGGAGCCCCTCAGCTTTACAACCTAGACAAAGCAATAAAAGTGATCCCAGAGAGCACATCCGATGGTCTCTTGGAGACGGCTGAAATTCTCAGGGCTCCGTGGAGCTGGGGAACACCTTATTCTGGGTAGAACCTCTGGCTGGAGGGAAAGGGCTTGAATTTCCCCAAAGCCAGCCTGCAGGGGAAGCCAGCCCCCCCGTTCCTGCTGGAGAATGGATCCTCCCAGCACCTCCTCCCCTGTGTGGGCAGCACACTGCTGCCAGGCTGCCCACTTCTTCCGGGAGGAGAGGGGTTTGTTCTTTTCGGGAAAGCAATGAATAAACGGCAGAATGGAGCGGTCTGGGTGTGGTTCGGGAGGCAGTTAAGCAGGGCAACCACGGTTTGTTTGTAGGGTGTGGCCTCTGAGGCTTTCATTTTTGGCACCAGCCTCGCTGCAGAGCACCCTTCCTTCATTCCCTCTTTCCTGGGGCCTCAGGCCCTGGCACCCCCACTCCCGCTAGTCATCAGATGCCTGGGAACCCGGCTGTGGGTTCAGAGTGCAGCTGGGCGGTGAGCGACAAAGCCGCTGCCGAGCCACGGCTCCCAGCCCCCGAGGAAGCTCTACGCCCCCCGTCTGCCCCTTCTCCAGCTTTGGGCATGCCGGGCTGGGCCTCCACTGCCTCCTCTCACCCTAGGGCGAAGGCACCAGGGGAAAGAGAGTCCAGCTCTGGGGTCCCTGCCCTCCGAGCAGACCTCGGTGCTGAGCGAGGGTGTGCAGGGCTAAGAGGCTGAGCCTCCATGGTGGACGGCTGTGGGGGTCCTAGGCAGTGGGGCTGGGGAGCTGTGACCACGGGGTCCAAGGTGGTGGTGACACCGAGCTGGACTCGGGCTCCTTTCCATGGTCCCCGATTCCTGTTTGTAGGAAACAGGCTTCATTCACCTTCGTGACCTTCCCAGAGTTCCAATGGGTAAGCTCAAACAGCTGCTAATCAGAGAAGGGACGGGGACGCAGAGACGGAGGAGGAACAGCCAATAAGTGACAGTGTGGCCTTGGTTCTTCCTCAAGAAACACACAAAACTATAAGGCGAGCTCTCAGATGGTAAGGAGTCTGCCCGCCATGGAGGAGACCTGGGTCACAAAGATCCCCTGCAGGAGGATGGCAACCCACTCCAGTATTCTTGCCTGGAGAATCCCACGGACAGAGGAGCCTGGTGGGCTACAGTCCATAGGGTCGCAAAGAGTCAGACACGACTGAGCAACTAACGTTAACCGAACTAAAACCACCTACAGATGGAAGATGTCAGCATTCTTCATTCCGGAGAGGCGCAAGTCCAAGTGAAGGTCGCTCAGTCATGTCCGACTCCCTGCGACCCCATGGACTGCCTCCAGGCCGGAATACTGGGGTGGGTATCCTTTCCCTTCTCCAGGGGATAGAACCCAGGTCTCCCGCGTTGCAGGTGGAGTCTTTACCAGCTCAGCCACCAGGGAAGCCCAAGAATACTGGAGTGGGTAGCCTATCCGTTCTCCAGCAGAGACGCAGGAATTGAACCAGGGTCTCCTCCCGCATTGCAGGCGGAGTCTTTACCAGCTGAGCTATCATTTCAGAGAAGGTCGCAGTTTAAAAACCTGTTTATCAAGAGACCGCCTGAGGCGAGAGTAACCGAGTGCAAGCCCTGAACACACGCTGATCCTTCCCAGCAACCGCACCCCCGAGCCACCGCTATAAAACTCACCGAATCCCCCAGGGTGAAGACACAGCTCTGAGGCACAAGCCCACTCTGTCCCCTTCGCCTGGCAACGCAACAAACCTATTCTTTTCTACTTCATCCAAAAGTCTGTCTCCGAGATCTGATTCGGCGCTGATGCGTTTTTGGCTTCAGTGGGGCTGGGGAGCCACAGCTGTGGGGGTCCTGAATGGTGGGACTCGGGAGCTGTGCCTGGGGAGTCGGTCTGCCTGGCCCCAGTGTGGAGAGGCAGGATCTGGGTCTCTGAGAAGGGGCTGGAGGGAACTCCCGGGTCCCTGCCTCGGGCCGGGGTGGAAGGTGGGCTGACACAGGGATGAGGCCCCAGGAGGAGGAAGAGGCTGCAGGTGGTGGAGATGGGGGCCCGAGCTCTGTTCACCAGGGGCTCCCCAGCTTCCTCCCTGCAGCTTTACTTCCCCGGCCTCCCCACAAGGTCCTGGCCATGGTCAGTGGGGGGGGGACAGCCGTCTCTGGCAGTGGGAACACCCACATGACCCAGTCCTGACCAATCAGAGCTTCCCATCTCCCAGGCCACCATGGTTGGTTCCGGGATGGCCGTGTGACCCAAGTCAGACCCATCAGAACCCTGCCTGGGTTCTGCCAGGTCTCCCGGGAAGGGTGGTCTGAACAGGGAGCGGGGGTGGTCTCAGCAGTGGGAGAGACAGACCTGCACCTGGGAGGGCAGCAGAGCAGCAGAGGCGAGACCAAGAGAGGGAGACAGAGACGGAGAGACAGAGGCAGAGAGACACACAGAGGCAGAGACAGACCACGGCGGAGAGGCAGAGCCCGAGAGAGGGAGCAGACGAGACAGGGCGCGGCGCCACTCTGCGCCCAGCCGCACAGCTGAGGACCCACCCCTGATTGTTCAGTCACTTGTGTGTTAGCTGCCGGTTAAGCCTCAGCTATTCAGCTGGACCATACAAACGGCTGCTTTTTGTTTTTTGACCTAAAAAATGGCAGCTTTGACGGGGAGAAGGGGCTTGTGTCACTGGAAGTTGAAAGGACCCAGAATAAAAATGGATTCAGCTGGTTGCTCTGCTGAGCTGCATCGCCCGGCCCTTTGAAGCCCTTCCTCCCTTTAGATCTTACGGGCCTCGTGAGGGGCACAGCACACTCCTGTCCTTGGTCAGGAGTTGAAACAACTTTATTTCAAATTCCTGGTGGCAGAATTTCAGGCCCCAGTGCCTCCCTGGGGCCTGTTCTCCAGGCAGCCCTGACCCAGAGGGGGGCCGCCTAGTTCTCCTTAGAAGCTGACGTCAAGGGAGCCCCCAAGTGCGCTTCTGGGGGTCCGTGGCCTGGGGTCTCATCGCCAGCCGCCTGTGGAGGCCTTACCTGGGAGCAACCTGCCTCTCTGTGGGCAGGGCTGGCAGGTCTGTTCCACAGAAAGCTTGGGCCCAGAATCAGACAGTGCCAACCCCTCCTGAGGTCACTTCAGCTGGGCTGGCTTCTTAAGAGGGAACGCTGTCAGAGGCCGTCTCAACCAAGGGGCTGCAGAACGTGGGGAGGCCTGGAGTGGGGAGCAGGGCGATCAAGGCACCCAGAAACTTGTGCCCACTTACCCCCAGGGTCCAGCGATCAAGGCACCCAGAAACTCGTGCCCACTTACCCCCAGGGCCCCCATCCACTGGGACCTCAAATGCACTTCCTTTGTGGAGTCATTCAAAGATGGAGAAGCTCTATACAGTCAACAAAAACAAGACCAGGAGCTGACTGTGGCTCAGATCATGAACTCCTTATTTACAACTTCAGACTCAAATTGAAGAAAGTAGGGAAAACCGCTAGACCATTCAGGTATGACCTAAATCAAATCCCTTATGATTATACAGTGGAAGTGAGAAATAGATTTAAGGGCCTAGATCTGATAGATAGAGTGCCTGATGAACTATGGAATGAGGTTTGTGACATTGTACAGGAGACAGGGATCAAGACCATCCCCATGGAAAAGAAATGCAAAAAAGCAAAATGGCTGTCTGGGGAGGCCTTACAAATAGCTCTGAAAAGAAGAGAGGCGAAAAGCAAAGGAGAAAAGGAAAGATATAAGCATCTGAATGCAGAGTTCCAAAGAATAGCAAGAAGAGATAAGAAAGCCTTCTTCAGCGATCAATGCAAAGAAATAGAGGAAAACAACAGAATGGGAAAGACTGGAGATCTCTTCAAGAAAATTAGAGATACCAAGGGAACATTTCATGCAAAGATGGGCTCAATAAAGGACAGAAATGGTATGGACCTAATAAAAGCAGAAGATATTAAGAAGAGGTGGCAAGAATACACAGAAGAACTGTACAAAAAGATCTTCATGACCCAGATAATCATGATGATATGATCACTAATCTAGAGCCAGACATCTTGGAAAGTGAAGTCAAGTGGACCTTAGAAAGCATCACTACGAACAAAGCTAGTGGACGTGATGGAATTCCAGTTGAGCTGTTTCAAATCCTGAAAGATGATGCTGTGAAAGTGCTGCCCCCAATATGCCAGCAAATTGGGAAAACTCAGCAGTGGCCACAGGACTGGAAAAGGTCAGTTTTCATTCCAATCCCAAAGAAAGGCAATGCCAAAGAATGCTCAAACTACCGCACAATTGCACTCATCTCACATGCTAGTAAAGTAATGCTCAAAATTCTCCAAGCCCAGCTTCAGCAATATGTGAACCGTGAACTCCCTGATGTTCAAGGTGGTATTAGAAAAGGCAGAGGAACCAGAGATCAAATTGCCAACATCTGCTGGATCATGGAAAAAGCAAGAGAATTCCAGAAAAATATCTATTTCTGCTTTATTGACTATGCCAAAGCCTTTGACTGTGTGGATCAAAATAAACTGTGAAAAATTCTTCAAGAGATGGGAATACCAGACCACCTGACCTGCATCTTGAGAAATCTGTATGCAGGTCAGGAAGCAACAGTTAGAACTGGACATGGAACAACAGACTGGTTCCAAATAGAAAAAGGAGTACATCAAGGCTGTATATTGTCACCCTGCTTATTTAACTTCTATGCAGAGTACATCATGAGAAACGCTGGGCTGGAAGAAACACAAGCTGGAATCAAGATTGCCGGGAGAAATATCAATAACCTCAGATATGCAGATGACACCACCCTTATGGGAGAAAGTGAAGAGGAGCTAAAAGCCTCTTGATGAAAGTGAAAGAGAAGAGCGAAAGAGTTGGCTTAAAGCTCAACATTCAGAAAACGAAGATCATGGCATCCAGTCCCATCACTTCATGGGAAATAGATGGAGAAACAGTGGAAACAGTGTCATACTTTATTTTGGGGGGCTCCAAAATCACTGCAGATGGTGATTGCAGCCATGAAATTAAAAGACGCTTACTCCTTGGAAAAAAAGTTATGACCAACCTAAGTAGCATATTCAAAAGCAGAGACATTACTTTGCTGACTAAGGTCCAACTAGTCAAGGCTATGGTTTTTCCAGTGGTCATGTATGGATGTGAGAGTTGGACCGTGAAGAAGGCTGAGCGTCGAAGAATTGATGCTTTTGAACTGTGGTGTTGGAGAAGACTCTTGAGAGTCCCTTGGACTGCAAGGAGATCCAATGAGTCCATTCTGAAGATCAACCCTGGGATTCCTCTGGAAGGAATGATGCTAAAGCTGAAACTCCAGTACTTTGGCCACCTCATGTGAAGAGTTGACACATTGGAAAAGACTCTGATGCTGGGAGGGATTGGGGGTAGGAGGAGAAGGGGACGACCCAGGATGAGATGGCTGGATGGCATCATGGACTCGATGGACGTGAGTCTGAGTGAACTCCGGGAGTTGGTCATGGACAGGGAGGCCTGGCATGCTGCGATTCATGGGGTCGCAAAGAGTTGGACACGACTGAGCGACTGAACCGAACTGAACTGTGGAGTTATCAGTGTGGTTCCAGGGACACAGAGCCTGCTTGTCACACAACTGAAGATGTAGGTGCCAAGTGATGGGGTTGGGGGGAGAGAGTGAGGGAGAATAAGACAAGGAGACCCCTCAATCTGGTGTACACCCCACCGCTTTCTAGTTCTGCTCACGGAGAAGACACACAGGTGGCTAACAAGCACAGCACCATGGATCGTAAGAGAAACGCAAGTTAAGACCACGAGACACCTCTGTACATCTACCGGAAGGTTTCGAATGAACAAGATCAACCTCAACAGGCAGCGGCGAGGGCGTGGAGGAGCGGGAACCCTCATACAGGCAGGCAGGAACGCAAAACTCGGCAGGGGCATTGGAAGACAGGGCAGCAATTTCTTTGAACATTTATCTATTAATAGCACATGACCTGGCCCTTCCCTCTCTGAGAAGAGACACAAAAATATTTTTCAGAGAGACACAACAATACATTCCTGCACAAAGACTTGAATATGAATATTCATAGCACCGTTAAGAGTCAAATGCCCATCAGCAGGTGAGCGGACAGCCATATAAGCAGTTCATTCTAGAGGGGACCCTCACTCAGAAACCCGGCAGGGAGGAATGGACCCTCAGTCAGAAACACGGGGAAAGGGACGGCTGTCACATGCAAATCTTGAAATAATTATGCTGAGCGAAAGGAACCAAAAAAAAAAAAAAAAAAAAAAGAAAGAGCGCAGACAGTGTGATTCCATTTATGTAAAATTCCGGAAAAAGCAAACTACTCTGCCGTAGCAGCCAGCTGAGCGATGGCGGCCAGCAGGAGGTGGGGTCGCGCAGGGCCACGGGAAACTTCTGGAGTGGTGGATGTGTTGATCATCCTGACCTTGGCGATGCTTTCAGCTGCGCACACACGTCAAAACGCGCAGCGTGGGAAGTTCAGTGATGGCCATTAGAGCTCAATGAAGCTCTCTGGAAACAGAAGCCGTCGCATCCTACAGCAGAAGATCACGAGGGAGGCGGCCCCACCCGGGGGACACGGTGCGCAGCAGGAAGGAAATACCCCCGAGTGCCACCAAGACAGGAGGGCGACCTTGCGTCGGCGCCTCCGACGTCAGCCAGAGCGAGTTTCAAAGTCCTGGGAGCTGGTGTCTGAAGCTGCGCCCCTGCCAGCCCCGCGGCTCCTGGAGTGAGGACAGGAAGTGGGTCCTAACTCACACTCCTGCCCCAAACCCCGTGAATTCAGGGAAGACCATTCCCACCTTCTGTCGTAGCTCCTTCAGAGTGCGTCTCACGCTGAGGATTTGGGGGCACCCCTCCCCCCGTGACAGTGAGGGCTGCCCCTCCCCCTGCGGCAGGGCTTGGGCCAGAATCAGCCATGGCCAGGCAGAGCCCTGCTCTCCAAACCCTCCCGGGACTGATCCCGCGATGCCAGGCTCTCTCCAACGGACACAGCGGAGCCCAGAAGCCCCCAGGGCAGAGGTAGTTCCCACCCGCCAGAGGGAAGAGGAGTGACTCAGAACCACTCCTCGGGTGCCCACTGACCTTCTGCAACACGGTGAGGGGTCGTTAGGTCCTAGACCGGGGCTGTGGACTGGGGGTAATCTGGACAGTCTGGGGGTGAGGAGGCCCCAGCTGTGGCTGCCCGGCTCCCTGTGGGGTGGCCACAGGGGACAGGCCAGGCTCAGACTCTGGGGCCAGCACTGCTTGGGCTCAGGGGGCAGGAAGCACACGGCCTCCCAGAGCCTCGTGTTCATACACAGGGACTCACGGCACAGAGGCTGATTTCCAGAACGAAGCTGGGTGATGGGCGTGCGGGGGCTGGGCAGGGGTGGGCAGCACGGACGCTGACCGACCGCAGCTGCTCCCAGTACAGGGCATGTGGGCCAGAACCCTGGACTCCCCGTCCGGCCGTGGTCAGCCATGCAGCTCCTGGAAGCCTGACCAACCATCGCAGGGCACGTGGTCGGCGAGGACAGCGACCCTCATGTCCCTGTCCGCAGTAGAAGCTCTGCTCTGGAACCTTCCATTTCCCAGAATGCTCTCTCTGCTCCCACGCGCTGAAGCTCCCTGGGACCTGCTGCTTTAGTGGACGCCCCAGAGACAAGCTGAGCCCCCACATGGCCCGTGCCACTGGGGTCCTTCCCCTGAGCCTGACAAAGATCCTGAACCAAGAGGGAGAGAAATTTGGCTCCAGTGATGAGCTGAGGTCGGAGGGGTCCCTGGACTTTGATCTCGACACCCGAGCGGCAGCAGATACCTTGGCGTCCAGCACGGAGCCGGCAGGGTGGTGGTCGGGGGTGAGGGGGCTGTAGGACTGTGATGCACTCAGGATGCCTCGGGAAGGGCTGGGTGTGCTCAGGGCGGCCCCTCTGGGCATGATGTCCGGTCTGGGGAGGGCCTGGCAGGGGGCCAGAGAGTACAAAGGATGGGGGGCTGGAGGTCAGAGGTCAGCTGCCCAGGCCTCCTGATTCCTCACAGTTCACCCTCCAAGGGCTTCGGGGGATTCAAGGATGGGGTATGGGCACTTGAACGGTGCACAGAAACACCCGCATGGGCTGGACAGTGTCCCCTGAAATACCCACGTCCTGACCCCAGCACCTCAGAATGTGGTTGTATCTAGAGCTGGGCCTTTAAAAGGTGATTAAGTAAAATGAAGTCAGGAGGGTGGGGCCCTAGACCCACAGGACTGGGGTCCTTGTAAGAAGAGGAGCTCAGGACACAGACACACTCAGAGGGACGGCCCTGTGAGGACACGGGGAGGAGACGGCCGTCGGCACGCCCAGGAGGGGGCCTCAGAAGGACCAGCCCCGCCCACAGCTGGGTCTGGGAGTCCAGCCTGCAGGCCTGGAGACAGCAGTTCCCACTGCTTAAGGTGCCTGGGCTGTGGGTCTCTGTGTCAGCAGCCAGAACAAACCTATACACGTAGTAAGCACAGTGTCCTGCCCAGGCTTACACACTCTGCCCCCATTTCACAGGCCAGCCAAGGGAGACATGGGGGTGTACGGCCCCTGGCCAGGGGCACTTGGACCCTGGCAGGCTGACCCCCAAAGCCTCGCTTGCCCTACAAGGTCTCACCTTCCTCTGCCTGCAGAATGTGTCTGTGATTCTCAGAAGGAAAACAGACCACCAGGAAAGGGGGCCCTGGCCCCGAAGGAAGGAGGGGTGGACCTTTCTTCTGAATTTGTATTCCAGCCACACGGGCTGTGTGCACAGCCTGCTCACCTGGGGATGGTGACGTCACTGGCAGAACGCGCGGTCTCAGGCGGGACACACCGCCCTCTCCTACAGCGAGCAGGGAGACACGCAGAGAAGACGCAGACTTCCCGCCCTGACTGTGTCCCCAGACCCCCACGTGCTCACAGCGGGGAGACGCGGAGGCCACAGGAGGGCAGGACCGTGGTCCATCCACAGGGGCGACAACGGCGTGTCCTCTGGAGAGGCGGGAGGAGTGGTGTCCACGGCCTGAGGGCCCCCGAGGGCCACAGGCCGAGTCCTCATGCTGCACACCAGTGCCTGCCAGCCAAGCCAAGCGGCCTGCCACACGTCCCACCTGCTGATCTTTCCAGCATCGGAGCAATCGGAACAGCCAGCCGAAGGCTCTTAGCCCAGCTCAGAGATAACTGAGGGATGGATTTTGTTCTCAAATGAAAGTGACTGTTCCTTCCAAGAAAACGTTGCTCGTTTGTGATGGTGTAGACCCTCAGGATGCCACGTGCTCAGGGGTCATTACTGTGGTGACTGCCAGCCCATTTCTTGCCTTGACCCCGGGCCCACAGCAGTGTCAGAAGGGGCTCTCACACCTGCCATTTCCCTTCAGTCTGTGCTGAATATGGGTGCGTGTGAACACAGGTGAGTGTGAGGCCTTTGCTGAATACAAGTGTTAACACTAGGTGAGTGTAAACACTAGGTTAAATATTCTTCTTACTCTGATTTATTAAAAGTAGGTCCTTCTCCTTAAATCTAAGATATGACATGAGAAAATTCCTAGAAGTCAACAAACGCAATACATTCTCCGACATAAACCTAGCAATGTTTCTTAGGTCAGTCTCCCAAGGGAACAGAAATACAAGCAAAAATAAACAAACGGGACCTGATCAAATTTATTAGCTTTTGCACAGCAAAGGAAACCATAAGCAAAAGGCAGAGAATATTTGCAAATGATGTGATGAACAAGGGCTTAATCTCCAAAATATACAAACAACTCATATAACTCAGTAACACACACACAGACAAAAAAACAACCCAGTCAAAAAATGGGCGGAAGACCTAAACAGACATTTCTCCAAAGAAGACATAGAGATGGCCAACAGGCACATGAAAAGATGCTCAACATTGCTAATTATTAGAGAAATGCAAATCAAAGGTACCATGAGGTACCACCTCAGACCAGTCAGGATAAATAATAAATGCTGGAGAGAGTGTGGAGAAAAGGGAATCCTCCTACACCATTGATGGGAATGTAAATTGGTGCAGCCACTATGGAGAACAGGATGGAGCTCTCTCAAAAACTAAAAACAGAACTGTATGGTCCAGCAATCCCACTCCTGGGAATATGACCAGCAGAAGCTCTCCTTCAAAAAGATACGTGGAACCCCAGATTCATCGCCGCACTCTTCACACTTGCCCAGACATGGAGACCACCTAGGTGTCCGTCGACAGATGAACGGATAAGATGGTGTGGTACATATTCACAGTGGAATACTGCTCAGCCACAACAAAGACCGAAACGAGGCCATCTGCGTCGACGTGGATGGACCTGGAGATTGCTACACTACGTGAAATAAGTCAGACAGAAAAGGCAAATACCATATGACACCACTTCTTCTTGAAATCTAAAAAACCATTTTTTTTTTAAGCAAAAGAACTTATTTACAAAACAGAAACATACTCATAGACATAGAAGACAAATGAACAACTACCAAAGGGGAAAGAGGCAAGGAAGGAACAAATTAGGACTTCGGGGTTAACGGATACAAACTGTTAACGTGCTGTGTGTGCTAAGTCGCTTCAGTCGTGTCCGACTCCTCGCAAGCCCATGGCCCACAGCCCGCTGTTCCTATGTTCATGGGATTCTCCAGGAAGGATACTGGAGTGGGCAGTCATTTCCCTCTCCAGGGCATCTTTCTGACTCAGGGATCGAACCTGCCGTTCTTATGTCTCCTGCACTGGCAGGCGGGTGATCACTGGTGTCACCTGGTTAATATTATATAACAGACAAACAATAAGGACCTACCGTATAGCACAGGGAACTATGTTCAATATCCTGCAATAAACCATGATGGAAAAGAAAAAAAATGTAGGTCCTTTTCAAACTTCTGCACCCACACCACCACTGCTGTGTGAAGACCCCAAGGGTGTGGACGTTGCCCTGGCCCAGCCCTGCTCTGCACGGCTGTAGTGCAGTCTCCCTGCTGTTCAAGACCCTCATTTGCAGCCAGTGAACCCACGAGGCACGACTGAGCATCTAAATGAACAACAAAGGTGGGACTTCTCGATGAAGCAGAGGGAGGCCCTGGCGTGGCCCCCGTGATGGCAGGCGGCGGGACGTGGCCCCACCAAGGTCTGGTCGCCACGTGGCTGGGAGAGGGCAGAAGGGTGGGAGCTGTTGCCTGGGAGCATCCAAGGCGGGGCTGGGTTTAAATGCGTCTCAGTTCAAGGAGGCCCCACGAGACCCAAGCCTGTGTTTACGACAGGGAACCTGGGGGTACCCACTGACCAGAGGCTGGAGGGAAGGAGCAAGTCTATATGGGGCACCCAGGGTGTGCAGGCTTGGTGCCAGGCCCGGGGGCCAGAGCCTCAGACTCAGTCAGCCCTGCTCTCTGCCTGGTGACTGACCCATGTTGGCACAGCTCCACCCCTGCCATGTGGCAGCTGAACATGGGGCAGCCTGGGCTGACCCTTCAATGGGGCCATGTGGCTGTGGCCAGAACCAGCCACTGAGGGTCCTGTGTCAAAGGCCGAGCCTGGGGTTCCCTCGCGTCCATCCTGCAGGCAAAGGCTTGCACCTGGGCATTGGCGGGCTCTCTGGGCCAAACCTTACAATCAGCCCCTGACTGTGTCAGAGAGAGGAGACCCCCTCAGTGTCACCTGAAAAGATGCAGAGGGCTTTGAGTTACAACGTGGCAGCCAGTCTCCCAGCCTGGCCCATGGTGCAGGACTCCTATAGCAACCTTCTTCCCACACTCCTTGGGACCTCTGTGCCAACTTTGTGCCCGGGCTGGGGCTTGATGGGGAAGGAGACAGACATGGCCACACCACAGCAGGGGGACAGCCACGTGATAAGGGATGGGTGTGGGGGGAGGGGCATAGAGCAGGGAAGTGGGTCCTGGTGGGGGGCAGGGCAGCGGCACTGGGAAGGAGGAGAGAGTCCACCAGGCAGGAAGTGGGTGGGAGTCAGAGCCATAAGGATGGGGGGGCACCTGAGACTCTGGAGAGTGGGCAGAACTCGGGGAACGGGGGAGCAATCATCAGCTGAAACCTACCGTGCACTGTCTGCCCTGATGGCCCCTCCACACATCGCCTCCCAGAAGACCCAGCAAGAACATGCCAGGAGTGGATTCTCCCGTGGAGCCAGTACCTTGGTTTCAGCCCAGTGAGACCGTTTTGGACTTATCACCTCCAGAGCGCCAAGGTAATAAAGTGTGCTACTTTAAGCCTCTACAACCGGGGTCACATGTTACAGAAGCTGCAGGGAAGTCAGGAGCACAGCTGGCTCCCGCAGAGGCCGGAGCAGAGCAAGCTGGGGAGGATGTGGCTGAGGGCTGATGGACGGATGGGGGCCCTTCCCAGACCAGCTCCTCCCCGTCGGCCGTGGGGTGGTGGGCCTGACGGGGGACCCAGCTGTGCTCGAATCCCCCTCTGGACAGGAGGCAGCACTCAGCCCTGCTCCCTGAAATGCCCTGGTGTCCACGCGGCACCAGTGGCCTGTCTCCGAGTCAAAGATCCCATCCGTCTCCAGAACAGTCAACCACGTCCATGCCCCACCAGCAAGAGGAGGTCTAGACACTGCTAATGGGCAGCACAAGTCAGCAGGCTGGCTGCTGGTGACACGATCTCCCTCGGGGTCCCTGGGGGTTCGCTCACTGTGGCCAGCAGGACCGAGTGGGGCTCAAGATGAAGAGGGGCGAGCAGGTCACCGGCCAGGACCAAGGAGAGCTCCTTGACCGCAGCTCCTGGAGACCCTGCACGCACAGGAACTCAAGATGAACAGGAGGGAGTGGGTCACTGGCCAGGACCAAGGACAGCTCCTTGGCTGCGGCTCAAGGAGACCCTGCACGTGAGCTAGTTCCTCCCTCTCCAGGCACCCCCCGTCCGCCTCCATCCTTGGCGCCACTGGTCGCCTGGCCTGGCTTCCCGGGACAGCCAGAGAGAACTTCCAAACCCGCCAGGGCCGGGGCTGGGAAGGGCAGAGCAAGGCCAGTGGACCCAGCTGCAGCACCAAGTCTCTGTACCAGGGGGAGGCCTCAGGGCCTGGCCTGCCCGCAGCGGCCAGGACAGGCTAGGCAGGTGAAGGCAGACCCGGGGCCTAGTTTGCTGGATTTCGTGTCCCCTCTGTGCACACCTGGAGCACCCCCTCCACTGCCCTGCCTTGTCTCGGAGCCTACCACATCCAGGGCACTTTCAAAGCTCCAGGCTTTTCTGCCATCATTGGCAAGTGTCCATCCTCGGTTACATCACCCCAGAGACATGACCCAGGGAGGAAGATGCCAGACTGTGGACAAGAGGAGTGTGAGTGAACAATAAACACAGGCTCACAGGCCTCCCAGAAAGTTGTCTGTAAGGGCCTAGAGGGAGGGACACAGCTGGGAAATCGATTCTTTTTTTGGGAGAGGGGCAGAAGAGGAAAAACTTTTGTGGTCACTGAAATAAAGCTGCAAACAGATCCGTTATTCCATTAAACTAGGAAAGGACCATAAAGAAGGCTGAGTGCCAAAGAATTGATGCTTTCAAACTGTGGTGCTGGAAAAGACTTCTGAGAGTCCCCTGGATAGCAAGGCGATCAAACCAGTCAATCCTAAAGGAAATCAACCCTGAATATTCACTGGAAGGACGGAGGCTGAAGATGAAGCTCCCATCCTTTGGCCACATGATGTGACGAGCTAACTCTCTGCAAAAGATGCTGGTGCTGGGAAAGATTGAAGGCAGGAGGAGAAGGGGATGACAGAGGATGAGATGGTTCGATGGCATCACCAACTCAATGGACATGAATCTGAGCAAGCTCTGAGAGATGGTGAAGGACAGGGAAGCTTGGCGTGCTGCAGTCCATGGGGTCACATAGAGTTGGACACAACAGAGTGACTGAACTGAACCGGGGAAAGGCCTGCTGTTGTTGCAAAGAGGTCCTCCATCTAAAGCACACACGTGTGTTGCATGAAGGCTGCATGGGCTTTCTTTATTTTTACCTCTGACTGACAGCATAACTTCACTGGGTGTTTTAAGCTAATTGAGGCAAAAAAAAAAAAAAACCACCAAAAACCCACAAATCTGCAGGAAGGCTGGTATCTGGGAAGGCACGTGGAGTACACAGACACCAGCATCTTCATGGAGGAACCTGCCTCCATCCTTGTTCTGCCATCTCCATGCTGTGTGACCCTGGGAAGCCACTTGACTTCTCAGTACTTTCACTTAATCTCTTGAATAGAGAAGGTCCTGATGCCCATCTCTTAGGCTGAGGCAGATGAGGCTGGAATGTCTGCCCCAGCCCCGCCTCTTCTTTCAGCCAAAACATGGGCAGACATTGCAGCGGACAGACGACCTGGCTAACCACACACCCAGGTCCCCAGGGCCGGCCCCCTCTGTGCTGAGTCACTCAGGATAAAACCCTGGAGCCCTCCTGGGGGGCCCTCCTCACCCCTACCCCCACCATCAGCAAACCAGGTCCCACCCGCTCCAAAGTTGACCTCGAGTTCACATGCCCACTGTCAGGATGCTGGCACGTGGATGTGGGCAGGGACCTTGGAACTGGTTCCCCAAGCTGCCTTTGTTCCTCTGCAGTCTATTCTCAGCCAGGAAGCCAAAGAGCTCACTGCCCAGGGCAGAAAACACAGGGCATTACAGCCAGCCAACCCTGGACAGTGACCTGTGAGGGCCCCCTGACCTGGCCCGGATACACCCCTTCTGTCCACCAGCGGCCACTCTCCCCGCTCACTCAGTCCAGCCCAAGACCTCCCTCCCCTCCTCCAGCCTCTGGGCATGGCTTGTGGGGTCTGGCCTCGCTCTCCAGACATCCACAAGGCTCTCCCTCTGGCCTTGGAGGTGGGCTGCCCTGACCACTGTCCTGAATGCGGCGACCACCCCCTCCAGGCCATCCTTACCCATCGCGTGCTCCCCACCCAGACTTCCTGGCTCTGCCCACTGTTTGCAGCTTGACCTGGCGCCTGTCAGCAGAGATGTGGAGATCGGAGGTTTGAGAACAAGCCCCTGAGCTTCACTGCCACAACCCCTGGGGGCAGCAATGGGGCCTGGGGCTTGATTTAAGCATTGTAGAGGTCATCCTGGATTTTGGATGGAGGCCTGGTGAGTGCCATCTCACAGCTCCTTCTCACTGGAACTGCCCAGGCCACCCTCTCCACCTTGGGCAGCGTACTCTGTGCCCCGGCAGCCCCATGACCCAAGAGAAGCACCTGACCCAGGGGTGCCTCATCCACTGGCTGGCCAGGGGCCACCGCCAAGGTCTGATGCAAAAGGCATTGCCCAGTGGGTCAGGGATGACTGGTGGAACTCGACGGACTGGCTACTTTCAGAATCAGAGAGTTCAAGGCCAGTGACAGCAGAATAGACCAGCAGAGAGGCGCTGGACAGCACAACAGAGGGCGGGGTGGTGGCCAGTCAGGAAAGCTGCCCACGGTCCCGAAGCCTCGACTCCCAGGCCACAGGGCCTTACAGCACTCCCCAACCCTAAGTATCACTAGCGAAAATTGGCTGAATGTGTCCCTGTTCTTTGTTGATAAGTACAGGCGTGTTTTCATCCTTACATCCCCCCCTCCACCCCTCCATCCATCTTTTTACTTATCCCTCCCTCCCTCCACCCATAGATCCATCCATCCACCGATCCATCCCTCCTTCTCTTCATCAAAGGATCCATCCATCCACCAATCCATCCCTGTCTCCCTCCTTCCCTCCCTCTATTCATCCACTGATCCATCTATCTTTCTATCCATCCATTCAAAAGCAATTTGAACTCTTGAATGACCACCTACACCCAGGGAGACAATGAGCAAAAGGACAGATTTGACCCTGGCCCATGGAGCTCCCGGAGAAGGCAATGGCACCCCACTCCAGTACTCTTGCCTGGAAAATCCCATGGACGGGGGAGCCTGGTGGGCTGCCATCTATGGGGTTGCACAGAGTCAGACATGACTGAAGCAACTTAGCAGCAGCAGCAGCAGCAGCATGGAACTCCCAGCCTGTGGGCACATTGACTGAACAACTAACCAGAGTGTGAAGGTTCTTGGAGGGCGGCACAGGTGCCTGCCCTGGAGGTGAGTAACACGGTGGGAGCTATTCTAATCAAGGTCAGAAAAGGCTTTTCTGAGCACATGACCATCAGACCTGCCTGGTGTTAGAGAGATGCCTGCAGGCATAGGGAGGCAGGAGCTCAGGAGGGAGGCACCCGGGTCAGGGATGCTGTTGGAAGGTCACTGTGCTTGCCTGTTGGTTTTGCTTCTCTAGAGGAAGAGCCGGAACCAACGCACAGGTGGTCACTCAGAGCCTGGCAGCGTATCTCTCCGGGATCTTGGTGGTGGCCCCTGGGTGGCCAGCCAAGTGCACGTGGAAAGGACAGGTGTGGACCTCAGCATCCATCGCTGACCTCGGCCACCGTCTTCTTGCAGGCCAACTGGCAACACTGATCATGAGGCCAGTCGATTTGAACAGGGAGATTCCTTCCTCTTGTCTGTTCTTCTGGACCCCTTCTCCCAGAATCGCGTAGGAAGCAGAGCTCACAGCCGGTGCTGACGGTGGGTGTGGGCCCTGCAGGCTGCTACCCGGGAAGGCCGAGAGCCTCACCTGCCAGAGTGGGCAGGGCTTCCAAAGCATCATCCCAGAATGCTTTGCTGCTGAATAACCCAGGGGAGCACAAGCCTCCCTCTCCCCTCCCCCCGCCCAACCCCCTTCCCTGGAGCACTGCAAACATGCATCTTTGGGCATTTACACAATTACGCAAACACGAGGTGTCCTTTTCAATAAGACAGGGTCACTCTCGAGTCTGGGAGTGCCACTTGCTCTCACAGCTCAGCTGTCTTGGCAGGGATACTGGATTTCCAGCATCACTTCTCAAGGCCGGGCTGGGTTCCACGGACAGTCATGACAGGGTTCGTGGAAGCGGCTTCCTCACACATCCAAGAATGCTATGCCACGCAAATCACCCAGAGATCAAAGCAGTACGGCTCCCCGTCCCTCTAAAGGCAGACTGGCCATCGAGACCCCCATTAGGTGGATCCTGCCGGGCCCGAGACTAGGCGGTGGGAGGGGAGGCGAGGAGACCCCGGGGAGATGCACGTCAACGGCACGGTTCCCGCAGGAACACCCCAGCAGTGAGAGCCAGGAGGACGGGACAGGTGTGCAGGACTCTGTGCAGCCACCGAGACCGCAGGTCACAGCACCCACTGATGCGGAAAAATGGTCTCCCCATGTTGACTGAACAAGGGTAGGTTATGATGGAGAACGTGACGAGCCCATGATCCAGAGGGAAGAGGCGTTTGTGGAGAAGCCCTGCAGAAAACAAGGGGGCTCTGGGGCTGAGGAGGGCCCTCTTCAGGGCAAGACTGTTGCCCTTCGAAAAGTCACTCTAGTGACTAGTGTCCCTGCCCCTGACATCTGTTAAGTCTTGAAAAGCAAAAGTCAGGAACTGCCCTGGTGGTCCAGTGGTTAAGACTCTCAGCTTCCAATGCAGGGGGCACAGGTCCAGCCCAGATCGTGCAAATAGGATCCAAAGTGCTGTGTGACCAAGAAAATTTAAGAAAAGGGAAAGACAAAGACCGGAGTGAAGAAGGCCCAGAACCAGCATGTGATGAGAGAAAGAAGGCAGAGAAGGAAGAGGCACGGACAGGAGAAGGGGCCCGGCCCCGGAGCAGCAGGCGCAGGCGGCCACAGGAGGCCGGGGGGGCCGACGGAACCCAGTCTGAGCCAACTGGGGCGGGGATGCCATCACCGGCTCCCACACAGAGTGAGAGGCAGGATTTCTGCCAGCCTGGGGTTCCACACGGAGATCTGCGGTCAGGGGGCACTGGCACCCTGGAGGCGCTGACAGGCAAAGATGCACTCGGCTCTGTGCCACCAGCCTCGGGGCGCACGCGGGCCGTTTGGAGAGGCTCTGGACACCACTTAGTGCCTTGGCCACTACGACACCCTCCACCTCCTCTGCCTGAGTGCTGCTGGGAGCAGTCCCAGCCCTTCAGCTCGGACCCATCAGAGCTGGGATTGAAACGCGACTCTGTCAGACCTTGTATGAGTCAGCTCAGGTGACTCAGCTGTGTAACAAAACACCGCAGTGAGCATGTGTGCTGAGCCGCTTCAGTCGTGTCCGACTCTTTGTGACCCCATGGACTGTGGCCCACCAGGCTCCTCCGTCCATTCTCCAGGCAAGAATACTGCCCTCTCCTCCAGGGCATCTTCCTGACTCAGGGATGGAACCCACACTCATATCTTCTGTACTGGCAGGTTAGTTACCATTAGTGCCACCTGGGAAGCCCCAAAATACTTAAGACTGGGGCTTAAACAACAGGGCTTGATGGTCTCATGGTCTGGAGGCTGCAGGTCCGAGGCCAGGGTGTCAGCACAGCTGGGCTCTGCTAAGGGCCCTCTCCATGCCCTCACGTGGCAGGAAGAGCTCTGGTACATCCTCTGCTTCCCGGAAGGACGCTGACCCCATCGTGGGGCAAGGGGGCTCCACCTTCATCCAACCTGAATTCTCTCTCCAAGGCCCCGCCTCCAGATACCCTTGTAACTGGGCAGAACTCCATGGGCCTTCCCAGGAGAGGTGCACTGCCCCCCACCCCCCCACCACAACCCCCCGTGTCTCCCTCTGCCTCTTGACTGTAGAAAAGCTTTAGCCAAAGAATAAGCTTAATCCGAACAGCAGGAACACGCAGAAGCAAAGAAGAGCAGTCAGACAGGACAAAATCATCGCCTAGCCCTTAAACAAAGGGGAGGACCTTCAGCTCCGCCTCAAGGGCTACAAACAGTATTCCGGGCCATATCCCTTGAGCTATCTTACAGGTACTGAAACTCCCACCAGGTGGAAGAAGTTAACCACAGGACGGCCACACTGCAGCCGTGACGTAAGCTGCCACAATTCCAAGAAATGGCTTCAAGGAGACCGGAACAAGCCAGCCCTGGAACTGACGATTAACTGTACTTAAAGCAATTAGGATGATGCTGGCCAGACCACCCTCGACAACTTCAAGACGACTGTTGGGGCTGCTGGTGGCCCCCTCCCTCTGCTTGTGCATCCCTGAAACTCCCCTCTAGAAGCTCTCACCCCCCTGGTTGGCAGGAGGAAGGCCTGCCTTCTCCCCAGGTGCCGGCCTCCTGAATAAGGCAACCTTTCTTTGCTACCAACGCTCGTCTCTTGAGTACTGGCTTTCGAGACGTGTCGGGTTAATGGCCACACGTGTGCTTAGGGCTCCCACACGTGAATTTAGGGGGAACCAGTCGTGGGCCCTGCAGACCTCGGAGCTCACCCTCCTCTGACACGTCACCCTCTCTCTTCCAAAGACACTGTCCCGTGCTCACTGGCTTGTCCCTGTCACCCACTGGGAGTAGGCCCAAGCCAGGTCACAGCGACACCAGGAAACACCCTCTGAGCTGGGAGGGTGACCTCCTGCCTTCCTCATCGTGCGCAGACCACCACTGTGTGCAGGCCGTGGGAGAAGCCGGGCCCTCGGGGCCCTGGTCTCTGGCTGCCTCAAGCAGGGACCAGGCCTGGGCCGGATAACGAGGCAGAAGGGTCCAGCTCACCACAGGGTGGACACAGCCCGAACCCTCCACCGAGGGGTGAATAGGCCCGTGACCCACCCTCTTGAATGGAAGTGATCTGCACCCTGGCCGAGCCAAGCCCACTGGGCGAGCTCCGTGCCCTGTTTCTTGGGGCCCACAGCTTCCTCCTCCCCACTTCCCACGTTTCCGGACTGTGGGCCGATGTGTCGACAACTGTGTGCCTGCAGCCTTGACCACTACGTCCTGCAGCCACGCCCGCCTGAGATGAGCACCTTCCGGCCCCCACTTCCCACCAGGGAGACTAGGCTTGTCTGTCTCACTGCGGTAACAACCCAGGTCCAGACGCGTCCCCTCCCCGGCCTGCCGCGTAACAGGTGCTCAGCGAAACCTGGGTGAGAGGAAGTCAGACTCACTCAGGAAGCCAGAGGTTTTCTGGGGCACTGGCCGTGAGTGGGGGCTGGGGCTGTCACCCCAAATCGCAGGCCCAGGATCACATGTGATGCCCACAGTCCAGGGGAGGCCCCAGGCCACTTCTGTTGCCTTTTTGAAGTCCCCCCACCAACACTGTTTCAAATGTCAGCACACACACAGCCCAGCAAATATAACTTATGGACTGTGAACCATCGGAAGACAGCTGTCTGGCTGGGTGGACCCCCGCCTTAGGATGGACCATTCTCTCTCGGTCGTCATCAGCTGCCCTGAGACTTCTGGCCCAGTGCGAAATCTCACTTACGAATTAGTTTAAAAGTGAAGTTTGGTTACGGTAATTAAATATTTACTCATTTCAGTGGTTTTATTATCGTTTAAATCCTGGGCCTCAAAGAGAGATCTTTTCTAGATCTCTTTGCTTTAGCAAAGCTCTCCAGTGCTCAGCTCCTGGCAGAGGCATCCTGGAGGACTGTGGTGCTGGACCACTGACCCCCTGCCCCCAGCCTCTGCTTCATCACTGGGCCCGATGACCCCATCTATCCGCCTGCCCCACGGGGCTTCCAAAGCACTCAGAGGCCACCAGACAGCGGGTGTTCATGACCCACCTGTCGACTGAGTGAGTGAGTGAGTGAGCAGACGGATGCTAAGAGTCAGGAATCCTGGGAGGGGGTTATTCTGTGGTCAAGCGCAACGTCCACCTTCTGGAGGGACAAAGGGGCGACCTTGTTCTTTTAACAGCTCCCGAGCCTGCTGGCTGGGGGCTGCCTTCCCCAGGCTGTTGGGAGGTGCCCAGGAGAGGAAGGTGGAGATGGCAGGAACCACTAGGGTCCCTTCTCCAACCTCCATGGACAGAAAGTCGTTCCAACATAAGCTTCCCTCCAAAGTGCCCTAGAGCCTAAGAACAGAGTCAAGTGTTCTCCAGGATCCTGCCCGTGAAGGAAGGAACCAGAAAAGCCTAGAGGAAATGCCCACCCTCGCACCCTGTGAGTGGGGTCCTCACATACTGCTCCACCTCCTAGGGTGGGCCAGCCCCCCAGAGCCACACAGCTCAAGCGGCTGCTGAAGCAAGAAGGGAGGCGGGCAGATGGAGGCTGGGTGGGGGGTCGTGCAGCTGTTTCTGTTCCTTTACTAGTCTGCTCACTCATTCATTCAGCAGGCACACGGCAGACGGGGCTCTGGCCCCTCTGATACACTGATGAGGACGGCCGTGGGGGCCTGCGGTGTCGGCCGTGGCCTGGACCCACCCAGGGGCAGCGAGGCTGGCCTACAGCAGACCTTCCCGGGCAGTCCTGGCCAAGTCCACAGGCCTGATGCACGCGGCCACCCTTGACATCTCGTGGTCAGCGGATCATGACCAGGAGGGCCCCGTGACACTGTCCTACCTGAACCCCCTCGTCCTCAGAGGCCTGGCCCTGCCTCCCTGCCCATCAAGACAGGAAGGACGCTCCTCAGGGGCCTGAGTGCTTTGTATCAACAGAGAACAGGTCCCTTTAAAAAAGGACCTGGACGCCCATCAAATACCAGTATCACCGATGGATGAGTGGATAACAAAACGCACGTGCCCATCCATGCAGGGGACGTTTTCCAGCCACAAGAAGGGATGAAGCACGAAGCACCCCAGCACACGAATGCCCCTCCACGACACTCTGTGCTCAGTAGCCAGGCTCCGGAGGCCACATCCCGGGCGAGGCCACGTGCACGCAACACCCAGAAAAGGCAAATCTGGGCTGGGGCAGGGGGAGGGGAGAGACAGCTGACGGATCAGGGCTTCCTCGGGAGGGGGATATAAGAATGTTCTAGAATCAGCTAGAGGGAGTGCTGGCATGACGCTGGATGCTAACACCACTGAACCCGATGCTTTAAAATGGTTAATCTTCACCTCAATAAAAGGCTGAAAAAGTGAACTTGAACCCAGGATGGCTGAGAAGGGCTTCAAACCCGATGGGCTCGTTCCCCTCAAGTCGCCCATTGCTTGTGGACACCACTCACTCCACTCGGGAACAGCCGGAACTTCTGGGAGCTGGCAGAGGCTGGAAGGACCCTTCCCAGGGGCCTCCGGAGAAGCTCAGCCTCCTGACACCTTAATTTTGGCGTTTTGGCCTTCAGACTATGAGAGGATGGATTTGGTGTTTAAGCCCAGTGTGTGGTCATTAGTCCTGGCTGCCCCAGGACCTCCCACTCTGGGGAGCTCCCTGCCCCCGAGCGCTGACAGGCCCCCGGCCTCTGGCACACGGCTGGTTCTGCCAAAAACCTACGGAAGGCCTGAGAGCACATGGCCGAGCCGGACGCCTTGCTGCTCACAGGGCGCCCACTTGGATTTCCTTCTGGCTGACCTGGTACCTGGGGACCACGGGGATGGGCAGGTTCGGCAGGCAGTTCAGAAGAAACCAGAAGCTGTGGGGAGTGGGGAGGGGGCTTCTGAGAGATAGGCCAGGGTTGAGAAGGTGCGAGGAGCAGGGGCTTTGGAAGCTTTGCTCACGGGGGTTCCAGCTTCTGAGGCGGGAGAAGCACCGTGAACTCAGACGTGCCCTGGGGAGGTCCTGACGTGGGACCCCCAGGCCTCGCTGTGTCCAAAGGACCATAGGACTTGATGCAAATGAAAGATGCCAAGAGCAGGATCCAAGTAGGGAGCAGGGGGTCCAGCGGGCAGGGGCTGCTCGGGCAGGGGCTGCTGCTTCTCCATCCTGCCCCCTCCATTCCCTCGGCGAGCGGTTATTAGGCAGCTTCCGCTGCGGTACGGCAGTAAACAGGAGGCTCCCGCTCACCCGGGCCCCACAGACAGCTGGCCTAGCCCAGGGTCATGGGCCCTTTGATGGGTGTGCCTGGGAGCTTCCCAGGCGGCACTAGTGGCTTTAACCTGCCTGCCAGTGCAGGAGACGTAAGACAGGCGGGTTCGATCGCTAGGTGGGGAAGATCCCCTGGAGGAGGGCACGGCAACCCACTCCAGGATTCTTGCCTGGAGAATACCATGGACAGAGGAGCCTGGAGGGCTGTGGTCATAGGGTTGCAGGGTCGGACACAACTGAGTGATGTGGCACGCACGCAGAGCACTGGGGCTGCGGAGCAGGGCCCTCACTCCGACCTGGGGGGTCACAGGAGGCTCCTCGAGGAGGAAGTGGGGTCTGCGCCGCAGACTGAAGGCTGGGATAGGACCTGGGAGGCCTGGGGCACAGCCTTCACACAGGCCTAGAGGTGGAGGGCGGTGGGGGCAGGGCAGGAAGATGGAGCCGCAGCCCCCAGGCCCAGGGGCAGCAGACAGGAGTGTCGTCTGCCCAGGGTGGACAGGCTGGGCAGCTGGCACTGGTGCCCCCGTGCCCACCCACAACCAAGGAGGGCGTGCCCAGGGAAGGGCCTGGCCCTTTCTCTGAGGTCCTGCTGGGGCGGGGAGACAAGAAGACCGACCGGGGTGAGGGGTCTCCGAGCTGGTGGGGACCCTCAGGTCTGCCACCTGGCTGTCCCAGGGGCCTCCACGATCTGGGGTCAAGTCCTTGCTCACCGCGGCCTCTGCCCGTCTTCACGCATCCTCTTCCATCTCCTATGAGGACACCACCACTGGCTTTGGGGCCCACCCAGCTGAGCCAGGACGACCTGGTCTGGACATGCTAATTTTGATTACACCTGCAGAGAGTTTTTTCCCAAACAAGGTCACATTCACATGAATCTTAGGGGCCACCGTCCAGCCCCTCCTGCACTCTGTGAATATTTTAGTTTATTTCATTTCAGTCTTCCAATGACTGTGCACAGACTCGAGCTCCCCCGACGCCGCCCCCCCCCCCCCCCCCGCCCACAGTGAGTGATGTCTGTCTGTAGCTGTATTTATATCCATCTCGAGAGCCCGCAGCAGGCCCCCACGCCGACCCCTCGGCCCTCTGAAGAATACTGAGTACAAAGCGCACTTGCTGCCAGGTGTGGCCGTCCCCTCCAGCCAGGGGGGCAGCGGCAGTGGGGGCTGGGGGCCGTTGGGGGCAAGGGGCCCGAGGCTGCCGGCTCCCAGGTCCTACCCTGGCTTCACTTCCTGCTCTGCTTTCTTGGGGCTTGTCCTTTGCAGAGCCTCCATGACCCCGAGGACTCAGACTGGGACACGGAGAACCGTGGCTCCGGGAGACACAGGAGGCCAGAGGAGCCCAGGGGCGGTTTTCTCGGGACCTCACTGTGGGTGGTCTGGGGTCTGCTGGGAAAGCCAGGTGAAAGGTGACCTTGCTGCCAGCCACGGTTGGGACTATAGAGCTCCCTCACCCGGGCACCATCACCCTCCGCCTGCAGGTCCCACCTGAGATGACCTCCCGCAGGGCGCCTTCCGGGCATGCTGCCGAGGAGCAGCCCCCCGGGCTGGGTGCTGCTCCTTCCCTCCCCGGGCTGGGGCCTAGCAGTGGATGAGGCCCTCTCCACCCGCCTGTGGGGTCAGGGGCCGCTGTGGGGGAAGAGGCAGGAAGGCTGTGGCGGTATTCGATTTGTGTTTGTCGGCTGAATGAAGCTGGGCTGGAGTATAGGGTGTTTGAAGGTGGAGAAGGCAGGGCAAGAGGCCGGAAATGTCTGCTTGGGGGCCTTAAATATCTGGGGAAGGAGTTCAGAATGGATTCCTAGTTAGCACAAATGACTCAAGAAGGAATCAAAACCAGAACGGTCCAGTAACCACAAAAGACATCACACCCACAATTACACCTCTTTTCACCAGGAAAACATGAGGCTCTGTTGGCCGTCGGAGCAGGGTCGACCCTTCACGGAAGGAACAAACAATTCTAACCCAAAGAACGTCTTCCAGAGGTAAAAAGAGAGAAAGCCACTTCCCAGCTTGTTCTCTTGAGATTGACTTGATTCTCAGATCAGAAAAGAAAAAGACTCAGAAAGAAAAATTACAGGAAGCCTCGTTCATGAACTTAGATGCAAAAATCCTAAACGAAACATTAGTGAATGGAATTTAGCAACGATTCAAAAAGATCACTTCATCATGGAGAGCGGGTTTATCCGAGGAACCTAAGATGAGCCTCCTAGAAGATCAATTTATGTAATGAAGCAGCAACGGAGAAAAGCCACACGACTGTATCAAGTGATGCACAGACGCCCTTGATAAAATCCAATATCCATTTGCAATTAAACTGAATCCCCTCGGCACACTGGGAAGAGACTGAAATATCAATACTTGAACCTGATAAAACTGCGTGTCCAAAAACACCTAGAGTCAACAGAAATTTTGAAAGTGTTTCTTTTCAGATCAGGATCAAGACAAGTAGGTCCTGTATCCCCACTTTAACGTTTTATGGCAGGTGGGCCCTAGTCAGCAGAGAGAGAAAAAGAATAAAAGACACAACCAACGGACAAAAAAATGAGAATTAATAAGAGAATTCAGCAAGGTAGCAGAATGGAAAAAAATCAATATACCAGAGTCAGCTGCATTTCTACACTCCAGCCGTAATCAGCAAACGTAATTTTAAAAAATATACCACGAACTACCAAAAAAGAAGGGAGAGAGAGAGAGAAAAAAACGACTTAGGAATAAGTTTAAAACTGCTGCTGTTGCGCTTTATGGAGACAGTTGTTGAATCTGTTTGAATGACACGCAAGGCGGCCTTAACAGATGGAGAAATAGAGACACTCCTGGAGGGGAAGAGGAAGGTGTGGATTCTCCTCAAATCAGTCTACTTTGAGTCAATACCATTCTAATACGAATCCCAACAGGGTGTTTTTGTTTGTTATCTGGTGTAACTTGATTTGCCAATTGAAAAAAAAAAAGTATGTCGAAGAGTCAAGATCCAAGAATAGCTAAAATAATTCTCGGGGCGTCCCTGGTGTTCCAGGGGTTAAGACTTTGCCTTCTAATGCAGCAGGTGAGGGTTTGATCGTTGGTTGGGGAGCTAGAATCCCACATATCTCACTGCCAAGAGACCAAAACATAAAAGCAATATTCTAATAGGTTCAATAAAGACTTTAAAGATGGTCCATGTCAAAAAAAAAAATCTTAAAAAAAAAAAAAAAAGCTAAAGAGGAACAAGGTGGGTTGGGTGGGGGAAGGAAGGTGTGTTTAGATGTCACCATGACAAAGGCGTCAGTTCCCAGCCCAGAAACAGATCTGCATCCGTGCGCACACTTGGTTTATGGCTGACTCAACACTGTACTACCTGGAGAAGAGGTTCTTACTGCACAGATGATGCTGTAAGAATAGGTTTTCCACCCGGGGGAAAAGGTGAAATTGGATCCCTACCTCACACCACACACACACACATACAAACAAATTCCTGGGTTAAAGACTTAGATGTGAAAGGCAAACTTATAAAATTCCTAGAAAGCAAGACTGGTAAAAATATTTTGATGACCTCTTGGTGGAAAATCATTTCTTAATTAAGTCACAACAAAACATACGCTTGCAAGGAAAAGTTGGATAAATTCATCTATGTTACATTAAGAAGAGCTCATCATCAAAAAGATGAAAGAGGCACGCTAAACAACAGCAAACAGAATATACAAAGAACACAAGTCAGGAAGAAAAGGACAAACAACCACAGGGAAAACTAGGCAAGAGGGGAAAACAAGCATTTCCTAGAAGGGGAGCCCCACACGGTTCAAAAGATATGAAAGATGCTCCCAAGAGTTCACTGCCAATCAGGCAACGTGAACTGAAATGCCAGCGGAAAGACACTGAACGCTCCTAGGTTGGCAAAACCGACAAGTCTGGGCAAGGAGCACTTGCTCCTCAGAAGGAAGGCTATCACAAACCTTTTGTTGCTGTTCAGTCACTAAGTCACATCCGACTCTGCAACCCCACGGACTGCGGCAGGCTAGGCTCCTCTGTCCCCCACTATCTCCTGGACAAGCCTAGACAGCATATTAAAAGGTCAAGACATGCTATGGTTTTTCTAGTCATGTACGGATGTGAGGGTTAGACTATAAAGTCGGCTGAGCACCGAAGAATCATGAGGGTTAGACCATAAAGTCGGCTGAGCACCGAAGAATCGATGCTTTCAAATTGTGGTATTGGAGAAGACCCTTGAGAGTCCCTTGGACTTCGAGGAGATCAAGCCAGCTAATCCTAAAGGAAATCAATCCTGAATAGTCTTTAGAAGGACTGATGTTGAAGCCGAAGCTCCACTACTTTGGCTACCTGATGGGAAGAGCCGACTCACTGGAAAAGACCCTGATGCTGGAAAAGATTGAAGGCAAAAGGAGAAGAGGGTAGCAGAAGATGAGCTGGTTAGATAGTTACACCGACTCCACGGACATGAATTTGAGCAAACTCCAGGAGGCAGTGGAGGACAGAGGAGCCTGGCGTTCTACAGTCCATGAGACTGCAGAGTCGGACACGACTTGGCGACTGAACAATAACAACGAGGTCTGGGGACAGCTGTGGCACTTTAAGGCCTGCCACCCAGTGTGACAAGTGGGGGGAGGATTTGACTGGAATGGCCACTACAGAAAAGTTCTGTGCCACCTCCTGGGAAAGCTGCTCTGGTTACAGCCGCAAAAGCCGGGAGGCCACCCAACGTCCACTCCAACAGGAGAGTGGACATCTACACGATGAAAGAGGTCCACACTACCTCCCAAACTCCTTGTCAGAACGGCCCTGGAAGCAAAGAGAATTTCTCCTTCTTCCTTCTTTCGTGTAGTTTAATTGGCGGGAAAACCTGGTCCCAAGAGAAACAGACGCATTTATTAGCTGCAATTACCCTTCTGGGTGTGAACATCCAGATGTTCCGAGGCCAAAAAGTCAGTGTGCTGATTACATGGCGCTAATCCCTGGGATTATACAAAATACAGAGAACCTTATATTTTGTAAAATTTAGCTTAGAGTGTAAAATAAATACACTGGGAAGCATTCTTGGGCGTCCCGGGTGGCAACAGTGGTAAAGATCCCACCTGCCAATGCAGGACACTTAGGAGAGGCAGGTTCGATCTCTGGATCTGAAAGATCCCCTGGAGACAGGCATGGTTACTCACTCCAGTTTTATTGCCTGGAGACTCTCATGCACAGAGGAGCCTGGAGGACTACGGTCTCTGGGGTCATAAAGAGTCGGACGAGACTATAGCAACTTAGCGCGGAGCACGCAATGCATACTTATTTTATCACCTTTGCTCTGAAACAAACCTGGCCCCAAGGACTGTGGATGAGAGACTAAAAACCTGTCTACTAAGTGGAATCCTTTACATTTCCTGGGAAAACAAACAGACAAGCCACAGACGTCTCTGAGGATAAACCTCAAATGCATCACCCTGGTCAAAGGTACAGGTCATCCAAGAAGCTAGATGCCCAAATTCCACTTACATAAACTTGGGAAGCCGGCAAAAGTGAGCTCTGTTGAGTGATATAAACCCAGGTAGCCATCCTGAAACTAACACAATATTCTAAATCAACTATACTTCAATCTTTCGTCTCCTTAAACGACGTGCTAAGTATGGAAATCAAGAGGACGAGATGGTTGGATGGCATCACTGACTCAATGGATGTGAGTTTGAGCAAACTTCGGGAGACAGTGAAGGACAGGGAAGCCTGGCGTGCTGCAGTCCATGGGGTCACAAGGAGTCGGACACGAATGAGCGACTGAACAACAAGTATGGAAATACCCGCATTTGTCTCTGCTATGAAGCCGGGGTCCAACAGAGCCTTTCCTCAGGAGGAACACAAATACTCTTGAGCAGATGAACCACTGAGAGTAATGATAATGACACCAGGGAACAGAGACATTGAGTAACTTACTTAAGGTCACACAGCTGACGTGGCCTAGAACTGGGGTCTGTGGAAGAGGCCTCCTCTATGCTGTGCAGCTTTTTCTCGGGCTAGGCCTCCTCTAACCCCTTTGTCCAATCTCCTAAGTGTGATGCTTTCATGAAAACTAGAAAGACCCTGGAAGGAGACAGGAGAGCTAGGGGTTGGCTCCTGGACTGCCTCCGCAATTGTCCTCCCTTTACAGCCCAACTGGCAGGTGAGGCGATGTCCATGGAGCCTTCCCCCAACCCAGGGCACATGCAGTGACCGACCCGGACGCTGGGGGCCGCAGTGATGTGAGCAGATGGAGGTCAGCGGCCAGCAGAGGGTCAGGGAAGCAGAAGAGCCCAGGACCACCACTTATGTGAACACTTAGCCCCCGGGCAGGAGCTCCCAGTGCTCCTCATCCCTCTCCCCATCCCCATCGCCTCCTTCAATAAACACCCCCAACAGCTTCCCCCATCCACGGGAGGGGGACTTCAGAGCAACCAGAGGAAAGTGAGCTGAGCGAGCACATAACTATGACCTTGGGGAGGCGGGTGTGGTACTCTGAGTATTCCTGAGGGGTGGCCTGGCCTGGCCCAAGGGCAGCAGTCATCTCCAGAGGAGGGTGCAGTGGGGCTGGAAGGATGCCCAGGGCCTCAGGAGGCTCGCTGAAGGGCCACTCTCCAGGGAGAGGGAACCTCATGAAGACCACCTACTGGCTGGAGCCAGCCCCTGAGACCCCACCCAGGCCCTCCTGCACCGCCGTCATCTGGACCGGGGACCCCGATGGGCACACAGCTACCTGGGGCCCTCAGGGCCCCCGGAATGGTCTGCATGGTGAGTCCAGTGGCGGCCTGGGAGAGGGCTTACCAGCACTCTGGGCTGTAGTGGGCACCAGTTCAGTTCAGTTCAGTTTAGTCACTCAGTTGGGTCTGACTCTTTGCGACCCCATGGACTGCAGCACACCAGGCCTCCCTGTCCATCACCAACTCCCGGAGTTCACTCAAACTCAAGTCCATTGAGTCGGTGATGCCATCCAGCCATCTCATCCTCTGTCGTCCCCTTCTCTTCCTGCCTTCAATCTTGCCCGGCATCAGGGTCTTTTCCAATGAGTCAGTTCTTTGCATCAGGTGGCCAAAGTATTGGAGCTTCAGCTTCAGCTTCAGTCCTTCCAATGAATATTCAGGACTGATATTTCCTTTAGGATTGACTGGTTTGATCTTCTTGCAGTCCAAGGGACTCTCAAGAGTCTTCTCCAACACCACAGTTCAAAAGCATCAATTCTTTAGTGCTCAGCTTTCTTTATGGTCCAACTCTCACATCCATACATGACTACTGGAAAACCATAGCCTTGACTAAATGGACCTTTGTTGGCAAAGTAATGTCTTCCCTTTTACAGCATCGGACCTTGCTTCTATCAACAGTCACATCCACAACTGGGTGTTGATTTTGCTTTGGCTCCGTCTCTTCATTCTTTCTGGGGTTATTTCTCCACTGATCTCTAGTAGCATACTGGGCACCTACCGACCTGGGGAGTTAATCTTTCAGTGTCCTATCTTTTTGCCTTTTCATACTGTTCATGGGGTTCTCAAGGGAAGAGTAGTCAAGTGGTTTGCCCTTCCCTTCTCCAGTGGACCATGTTTTGTCAGAACTCTCCACCATGACCCATCTGTCTTGGGTGGCCGTACACAGCATGGCTCATAGTCTTCATTGAGTTAGACAAGGCTGTGGTCCATGTGATCAGATTGGCTAGTTTTCTGTGATTGTGGTTTTCAGTCTGTCTGCTCTCTGATGGAGAAGGATGAGAGGCTTATGGAAGCTTCCTGATGGGAGAGACTGACTGAGGGGGAACCTGGTGATCCTCTGGTCAGCAATTTAAAGATGCCCTTTCAAAATTTACTTCCTGGAAGATTTTCAGAAGAAAAGAATCATAATGTAGCTAACAATCTATCCTCAAGGTCTTTACAGTACTTGGCTCATTGCTGGTCTGCAGTGGAGTTTGGAAAAAAGTCACAGCACGGGCAGCTGCCTGTGGCAGGTACGAGGCTGGTCAGGGGCAGCTCAGTGCCCACCCGCCCCACGCTGGCTCTGGAGAACGAAAGCCTGCAGGGAGCTCATGGCCAGGGCCTGCTGGCTGGCTGTGGAGGAAGGTCCAGTCGGGATCCTTCAGTAACACTTATTAGCTCTTAGTTCACCAGGGGAACGTCTGACGAGTTTTATTTGCTCATTCCTGAGGGCACATCGGGAAGTCACTCTCCTCGGGGAAGGAGACAGGCAGTGCGTCCCCTGCCACTGGCTCTGCTGGGGCTTGGGCACCGGTGGCCAGACGGAAGGCTGACCCGGTGGTCTGGGACACGCTGCAGGGGAGTAAGAGGCAGGGTGTGCAGGCTGTCCTGGTATCCAGTCTGCTTTTCGTGACTTCAGCCAAGATCTGTGCGAACTTAGTCTGGGCTGACCTTCAGCTTCTGTCCTTAAGAGAGCCCCGGGGCCACTGCCAAGCTCCTCTGCCTGTCACTTCCTGGATGAGTGTATGCTTCTCAATCTCACATCCTTCACATGTCTCACCAGGCACTTGACATTCACTGGTCTTTTACATTTTCTAGTACTTCTTTCATAATTTTCTCTAGTGGGGTGGGCGGGGGAGGTGCCTATTCTACGCTGTAAATGAAAACCAACTGAATTTAGATTTCCTTTTGTGCAAGGATCTTGCCTATAAAAATTAACTTGATGGTGCCACTGGGCATTTGGTGCACACGTAAGAGAAGGTTTAGAGCGCTGTGCTCCCTGAGTCTCGGGAATGTGTTATTGATCTAGGGAATACCGGTCTGCTGTGTTTGCTGCAGTCTGCAGCACGGGGAGCTGGGAACCGATAGTTTTTTAAGCCAGGAGGGTCTCACTTTTTTTTCTCTTCTGACGTCAAATATTAAAATTAGACATTTACCGTCTAAGTATACTACCTATGGCTAAGAGTCCGCACACCTGCGGCCTCCGGGTACTGGCTGCCGGTGCCTGCGTCCTGTGTCAGTATTGAGATCTTGGACAGATCACCCTGTAGCCAGTCAGCTACCATTACTCTGTGGACACAGACCCTCGGCCCGGGGAAGGGCTGTGGTCACCGCGTAAGGACGATGATGCGGCTGCTGGAAGGAAGGAGATCTTCCCCTGCCGAGTGGGCGCCACGTGCCCTGTCATAGGTGTGCACGGACAGACACACGGCCTGACACAGCCACACACGAACAGAGCGGCCCCGGGCCTGGCGCCCACGGGACTGCACACACGCGCCCACATGCACACGTGTGTGGGAGGCCGGGGGGCCACAGGGCGGGCTCGGCAGCTTGGCAGCCAGTGTGTAGGCATCGCCCTGGCAGCAGGAGGCCCTCTGTGCAGCTGGAGTCTAGACGAGCCTCCGGCGGGGCGGGGCGGGGCGGGGCGGGGCGGGGCAGGGCAGCCGCGGGCAAGGAGTCGTTGGTCTTGGGCAGGACCTGGCTGGAGGCTTCAAGGAGGGGACAGTGGACAGTCCACGTAATGGAGAACAGCATTTGCTCCCTAGACGCCCTCTTTCCATCAAGCCCCATTTCTCTGTCCATAAAAATGCACCCCCGCCCCGGCCACTCCCAATCTTAGCTGAGCGTGATTCCTCGGAAGGATGCTTTTGTGCTGGGCGGCCCGGTCACACGGCATGTGGTCCTGTGCCTTGGGGCTGTGCACACCCTCAATGAGAAGGGTGGTCCTGGGGGCAACCAAGCTTGGCACACCCCAAGGATGAGCTGAGTGCCCGCCCCCGGCTCATGCGTGCCTGGCACGGGCCCTCCTCAGGATGGCCCCATTTCCACTCATTTTTGGGTCACACTCTCTTCGACCCTAGAGTTTTCCTAATGCAGCTGGTCTCTCCCCTTCCAGCGATTAGCACATCGGTGGCGAGAGCTCCTGCCAGGTTCTTAATGGCTCGCGGCCTCCAGTCACCTTATTTTTAGCAATTTTCACTCCAATTACTGCTCAGTGACAGCGCAGATGTATCGAGGACTTATCCATCCCGCACTTTCTTCCAAAGAGGCAGGTAGAGGCGAGGGGCTACTAATCTGGACCCCACAGTTTCCTGGCCCCGGAGCACACAGCCCGAGTTACAGGCATAAGTTTCCAGCTCATTTCTCACTGTTTCTCCGCCTGGACCCAGAGCAAAGGGGAGCTGGGAAATTTGATGGCAACCAGCCCCAAGACGGCAGGCAGGCTGGCTCTGGTCCACGGTCACCACCGTAGCCGAGCTGCAAGCCTGGCACCAAAGCCACATTCCTCTTTGGAACAGGACTGAAGGGAAGTGTAACCGCTGCTTTGGCGACTTCACCTCTCCCCACGTCCTCTGCAGGAAACACAGAGCCCCCAGGAGGACACAGAGAATTGAAAGGATCCCTCAGAAATCATTTATTGTTCCCGCCCTCCCTGAGATAAAAAGATACTGTGAAATAACATCATGCAGAGACTCTGGGGGAAAAACACCAGAGAGCTTGGGGCCCCCAGTTGGGCCACAATAAGTCGGGACTGCTTCTTAGAGCCCCACTGTCAAGGAGTATTCCTGGCCAGAGGCACCCAAAGAATGACCTGAGCTACCCGATGACTGTCAAGACTCATCTGAAAACCAGCTCATCCATTATTTGTAAAGCATCTCCTTGCTCTCCACCAGGACCGAGGGTCTCAGAAATAGCCTTCACAAGTCTGACTACCTCCTGCCCCAGGCCTTTGCACTTGCTCTTCTGACTCCTTTGAATATCTTCTGCCCACCTTTTCCATCTAAGGGACTCCTACCCACTCTCTTGAGATCCTAGCTTGCATTTACCACTTTAATGTTCAAGCAAACTGTCTGAGATCTCGTCGGAACTCAGGGTGGGATTCAGCAGGTGTGGGGTGGAGCCGAGTCTTATGTTTCAATCAGGCTCCAGGGTGATGCTGAGGCTGCTTTCCCAGAGCTGTGTCTGGAGTCCGAGGTTCTAGAGCCGTGGGTGCTCCGTTCCTCCACGGACATGCCTGCAAACATCACAGACCAGGTGGTACCACCATTGCCCACAACACATGGCCCCCTTCTCCTGTCCTTGAGGGCCAGGCCAAGTCCTGGCTGCCTCTCTGATCCCCCCAGACCCAAGCCAGGTGTGGTGAGTTGGCAGAGACCTCACGTGTCCCCAGTCCTCAGGCGTTCCCCCAGCCCCGACCCCATCACTCGTCAGGCAGCAGCAGGAAGACACTGGCAGGGAGGAGGGCCAGGCGGCAAGCAGGAGCAGCGTTCTTCTCACGTCCTCACTCCTGGACTTGGCCCTGGAGATGGCGAGGCTCAGCCTCTGGTTAGTGACCCTCTGGGTCCCTGCCGCGATGCCCGAGTTTCAGCTCGGAGATGAGGCAGCCGGGTGGGGTTGTGGCCAGCAAGGGTACCAGCTCGCACACCAGCCTCTCTGCAGAGCTGGGGTCAGATGGGTCTCATATCCACACCAGGACGTGAGATGCCCCTCAGAGGGAGACAACTCGCCAGGAGGCATCCAGCCGCATCCCAAGACCACAAGGCAACGCGCCCACCTCAAGCCGGAAAAGAAGTGGTCCAGGCTCAGGGTATTGGCAACTTGCCCAGGCCCCACAGCACGGGCCTGGGGACGTTTTACTGAGTGAAGTGGCTTCTGGACTAGACGCTGGGCCAGGCCTCCCTGGAAGGTCAGAGGTGGTAGACTAGCAGATGCCAAGGCCCTGGGGACCTGGTCACCATCAACCCCTCCTGCTGCTCTCGTTTGGTGCCACCTCCCCCAGATGAACACACGCCCTTGCTGGGCCACTGGGCCAGAGGCTTCTCAGAGAAAGCCTGCAGCCACCAGGGGGCTGGGCAGACAGGCCTGGAGGAGAGGATGGCGGCCCTCAGGTGGTTCCTGGGTCCACGTCCCCGAAGCCACACGCTTCATTCGGAAGCAGCTGTGCTGAGTGCCCTCAGCCGGGCCAGTGTGTGGTTCAGAGGACATGGAAAAGAGGCCCGGGTCAGTAGGAGGTCACCCAGTGTTCTTGTTGGACAGGGTCTAACCCCTTCTTCCCCTCCCTCTCCTAGAAAGAAGAATCTATTTCTGGTCCTTGTGGAGCAGGGTGAGCAGCTAGCTGCCTACTGTCCACTTGACTCCGAACAGAGAGGCTGAGCGACTCTTCCAGGGTCACACAGCAAAGGCAGCACCAGGTATCTTGACCACCTCCCACCACATTTTACAAAGAAGAGCTGAAGGTGAACTTCCCCTGAGGCTTTGGCTAGAAATCGTCCTCTGATGTGCAAAGGGTTTTTTCTTGCCTCTCTTTGGAAGAAGGGCTAGTTTTTCAGCCACTGGTTGGGCTGCGTGAGGATTTATTTAGCTGGCCAGGTAGGGGGCCACCAGGGGATGGTGAGGGGGCCAACGGATCTGAGAGGAGGGCTGGGTTCAAGCACAGCTCTGTAGATTTGACACCCAGGGGCTGTGGGCAGGTCACTGCAAAGCCAGGAATGAGTCTCACCATCTGGGTCTATGACAATCAAGCTGCGAAGCGCTGTGGGCGCTGACCTACCGCACACCCTGAAAGGAGGTCAGCATCAAGGGCAGGGGAAGGGACTCTGTGCTTTGGGAAAAAAGGCAAAACCAGCCCTCACATAGTTGTATTTCAGAAAAAAATTTACAAACCTGAATCCTTACACCCTTGCAAACGTGGAAAAGCACTAAAACCATGAACTGACATGTCTGCTCCTCATGGCTAGTCTCAACCTTCTAAGGAGATCTGAGCTTAACCGCACGAGCTCCCTTCGCTAAAGTCGAGTCTACGCCGGCCGCTCCCCCAACTCTTCGGAGCAGTTCCTCGGGGCATTCTCAGCTGCTGTTTCTGGGCTACGGTCCTGAGTAAGTCCCTGGATGAAACGGAAGTACACAGCACTCATGCTGTGCGTTTTCCATTTCAGTCGATGTCACCCATCCTTTCTCTGAGCCTCGGTTTCTACATCAGGAAAATGGGTCGAGAGAGGGCCAGGACCCAGCCCATGCTTGATGGAGGGAGCCAGTGAGGGCTGCTGCGTCTCCTCCCGCTGGCCACAACCCCCGTCGGTCAGCTACGGGCTCTGATCCACCCTGGCCTCTCTCTGAGGACTCAGCTCCCCGCATAGCCACCTGGGTGCGGGCCCCCACCGCGCACAGAGGCCCATTCAGCACGAAAAGTCTCTTCTGTTTAGTCTCGTCTGTTTACAGCAGACGATGGAACTTGATCTCAAATTATAGGCCACTCAGCTCAGCGCGGTTTATTACGCACAACCTCACTTGGATGGCTATAAATAACCCTCACCACACAGACCCCAGGACTCCTCCGGAAGGAAGCTGCTGGTTTTGAATACGAGGTAATGGAAACTCAAATTGATGCTAATGAATTTCACTGCGTGGAGAGGATGCTGCCCTAGGGCGGCTGTGGTCAGTGGGGCTCAATCAGGCAAACCCAGTGCACTGAGCAGCCTAGGGCTGTTTACGGACCAGACTGAGAGGGGCCAGGAGCCTGCTCATCCCTCATCCCTCAGGCCCGGGAGGGGGAGAGGCTCAGAGGGCGTTTAAACACACACACAGACACACACACACAGACACACACACACACACACACACAGAAATGAAGGCATCTGGACTGCCTGTGAAGGCAGATATTTTCCGAGGTAAAGAACCTGCCTGCCAAAGCAGGAGATGCAGGTTCGATCCCTGGGTCGGGAAGACCCCCTGGAGAAGGAAATGGCAACCCACTCCAGTATTCTTCCCTGGAGAATTCCATGGAGGGAGGAGCCTGGTGGGCTACAGTCCACGGGGTCAGAAAGAATTGGACATGACTGAGCACACGATCCTCTGAGTGAAAGAAGAGAAGAGAAACCTGGAGCCGGGCTGCAGAGGTGGTGGTGGAGAGTTCGCAGCAGGCTGCTCTGTCTGTGCAAGTCGGGCCCCCAGAGAGATGCAACGGAGGGCGTGGAGCCCGCCAGGTATGGAGACAGTCTGGCGGGTCTTCAGTAAGATAACTGCAGAGTCGCCTCAGGACCCAGGGCCCCACTCCTGGGAGATGCGCCCCCAAAGATCCAAAAGCGGGTGTACAGACAGGTGTGTGCCTGTGCCTGTGTGCTCAGAACCACGCGATCTGCGATGGCCAGAAGGCGGAAACAACCCACGTGTCCATCACCAGACCAGCGGAAGCCAGAGGGGCCCGTCCACACAGTGGAACAGTATTTGGCCGTGAAAAGGAATGAGATAGGAACGAACTCATCTGCAAGACAGAAGCAGACCCCCGACCTCGAGAACAGATGTGTGGCTGCCAAGGCGGGGCTCGGGGGAGGATGGACCGGGAGTCTGGGTTGGCAGACGCAGACTCTCACCTTTAGCAAGGACAAGCAACAAGGTACGGGCTTCTCAGGGGGCTCCGCGGTAAAGAATCCGCTGCGATGCGGGAGACGTGTGCTTGATCCCGGGGTCGGGAAGATCCCCTGGAGAAGGAAACGGCAACCCACTCCAGCATTCTTGCCTGGAAAATCCCATGGGCTTTCCGTGGGAATGTGGTGGGTTACAGCCCATGGGGTCGAAAACGAGTCGACTTTGCAACTGAACAATGACAAAGCACCAGGTCCTACTGTGCGCAGCCCAGAGCGCTACACCCAACAGCCTGGATAAGTCACAGTGGAGACGAACACAGAGAAGAACGCACACACGCGTGCGTGACTGAGCCACCGTGGTGCAGAGCAGAGATGAACGCGACGCTGTGAATCACCTTTACTTCAGTGGAAGAAAAAAAAAAGGAACAAAGCACGGACACAGGCTGCCATGTGGATGAACCTGAAAACCTCCTGCTCCGCGACAGAAGGCAGACGCAGAAAGTCACGTGGCGGAGTTCCCTTTACACAAAATGTCCAGAAGAGGCAACTCCAGAGAGACAGAGACGGGAGACGTGGCTGTCAGGGGCTGGGGGAGGGGCAAGTAAGGGCTGCTTGATGGGAATGGGGTTTTCTTCTGGGGTGATGAGAAGGTTCTGGAGCTGAGTGGTGGGGATGGTGGTGCCAGACTGTGAATGCGTTTTACGTCGCTGTTGTTCAGCCGCTTAGTTGTGTCCGACTCCTTGCGACCCGATGGACTGCAGCAGGCCAGGCTCCCCTGTCCTTCATTATCTGATCTCCCGGAGTTTGCCCAGATTCATGTCCATTGAATCGGTGATGCTATCTAACAATCTCATCCTCTGCCGCCCCCTTCTCCTCTTGCCTTCAATCTTTCCCTTTTGCAAAAATTCTTTTTTGCACTATGAAAAGGCAAAAAAGAATGCAGTTAATAATTAATACCATTTGCAACTGTTCATTTTAAAATGCTAAGGTGGAAATTTTATATGTATTTTACCACAATTAAAAAAAGAAACCAATGAGTTACAGGACCCACGGGGTCTTAGAAGGGTGCTTCACGGTCCCCGAAGTTCCATCAGCTTGGCTCATTCTAAGATTTGGAAAGTGGACATGTTTGCCTCCAACATACAGGGCCTTGCACCCAGCTCCCAGGCCCCTCCTGCAACCTGACTGGTAAAGAATTACTCTATGCCCGAGTCTGGTTTGATGCCGCCCTGCCAGAGGGGCTGCGGGGTGGCAGAAGCCACACCTGGTGACCTCAGGCCAGTCCCCACTGCGCTCGGAGCCTCAGGCTTCTCAAAGGTGAACTCAGAAGCGTGAACCGGGCTCCAAGGAGTTCCTTTGTGCCCCAATTTCGAGGACGATGGCTTTTCAAGCAGGCTGCATTTGCGAAGTAGTAATTAATTTTCCATTTGATATTAATTAAAGACAACTGCCAGCCAGAGCTGCTGATTAGCGCCAGTGGACAGAACAGGTCCAGAGACTCTCCAGTTAGTAAATGTGGTTTTTGCCCAGACGTGAATGTGACACAGAGCTGGCATCCTGGAGTACCCAGGCAGCCTTTCTAGCTCCTTTAGGCTTTCTGAATATTCAAAGCAGCTTGTAAATCCCAGGGCTATGCGAGGGGCCCCGTGGGGATCCACATGACGCTAGCCAAGAACCACTGAAATCTCTCTCATCTTAAAACTCCTTGATTTTGAAAAACAAATGGTCCTTTAAAGATGAATGCTCCTTCCAAGTGGAACCTCTGGGCACCCTGAGAAGGATGCTGAACCTGTCGCTATGGTGACTAACAGGCAACTTAGAGTTTCCAGATTTCTCTAATCCAAGACCAGCTTACCCACAAATGCCGAGGCTGCGCAATGCATAAGCAGCAGCATCCTTTTCAGAAGAGCTCTGAAGTTCTCACTCAGTCGTGTCCAGCTCTTTGCGACCCCATGGAGGAATTCTCCAGGCCAAGATACTGGAGTGGGTAGCCTTTCCTTTCTCGAGGGGATCCTCCCAACCCAGGGATCAAACCCAGGTCTCCTGCATTGCTCGTGGATTCTTTACCAGCTGAGCCACAAGGGAAGCCCAAAGGGAAGGGAACACCCTCTTTTAACAACACAAGAGAAGACTCTACACATGGACATCACCAGATGGTCAATACTGAAATCAGACTGATTATATTCTTTGCAGCCAAAGACGGAGAAGCTCAGCAAAACAGTCATACACTCAGCAAAAGCAAGACCGGGAGCTGACTGAGGCTCAGATCATGAACTCCTTCTTGCCAAATTCAGACTTAAATTGAAGAAAGTAGGGAAAACCACTAGACCATTCAGGTATGACTTAAATAAAATCCCTTACAGTGGAAGTGACAAATAGATTCAAGGGATTAGATCTGATAGACAGGGTGCCTATAGAACTATGGATGGAAGTTCGTGACATTGTACACGAGGCAGTGATCAAGACCATCCCTAAGAAAAAGAAATGCAAAAATGCAAAATGGTTGTCTGAGGAGGCCTTACAAATAGCTGAGAAAAGAAGAGAAGCTAAAGGCAAAGGAGAAAAGGAAAGATATACCCATTTGAATGCAGAGTTTCAAAGAATAGCAAGGAGAGATAAGAAAAAGCCGTCCTCAGCGATCAGTGCAAAGAAACAGAGGAAAGCAATAGAATGAGAAACACTAGAAACCTCCTCAAAAAAATTAGAGGCACCAAGGGAACACTTCATGCAAAGATGGTTACAATAAAGGACAGAAATGGTAGGGACCTAAGAAGGTATGGAAGGTATGGAAGAAGCAGAAGATGTTAAGAAGAGGTGGCAAGAATACACAGAAGAACTGTACAAAAAAGATCTTCATGACCCAGATAACCACGATGGTGTGATCACTCACCTAGAGCCAGACATCCTGGAATGTGAAGTCAAGTGGGCCTTAGGAAGCATCACTATGAACAAAGCTAGTGGAGGTGATGGAATTCCAGTTGAGCTATTTCAAATCCTGGAAGATGATGCTGTGAAAGTGCTGCACTCAATATACCAGCAAATTTGGAAAACTCAGCAGTGGCCACAGGACTGGAAAAGGTCAGTTTTCATTTCAATCCCAAAGAAAGACAATGCCAAAGAATGTTCAAACTACCACACAATTGTACCGCACTCATCTCACATGCTAGCAAAGTAATGCTCAAAATTCTCCAAGCCAGGCTTCAACAGTATGTGAACTGTGAACTTCCAGATGTTCAAGCTGGATTTAGAAAAGGCAGAGGAACCAGAGTTCAAATTGCCAACATCCTCTGGATCATTGAAAAAGCAAGAGAGTTCCAGAAAAACATCTACTTCTGCTTTATTGACTATGCCAAAGCCTTTGACTGTGTGGATCACAACAAACTGTGGAACATTCTTCAAGAGATGGGAATACCAGACCACCTGACCTGCCTCCTGAGAAATCCGTATGCAGATCAAGAAGCAACAGTTAGAACCAGACATGGAACAACAGACTGTTTTCAAATCGGGAAAGGAGTACGTCACAGATGTACATTGTCACCCTGCTTATTTAACTTCTATGCAGAGCACATCATGAGAAACGCTGGGCTGGATGAAGCACAAGCTGGAATCAAGATTGCAGAGAGAAATATTAGTAACCTCAGATATGCAGATGACACCACCCTTATGGCAGAAAGTGAAGAAGAACTAAAGAGCCTCTTGATGAAAGTGAAAGAGGACAGTGAAAAAGTTGGCTTAAAGCTCAACATTCAGAAAATGAAGATCATGGCATCTGGTCCCATCACTTCATGGCAAATAGATGGGAAACAGAGGAAACAGTGAGAGACTTTATTTTTTTGGGCTGCAAAATCACTGCAGATGGTGACTGCAGCCATGAAATTAAAAGACGCTTGCTCCTTGGAAGAAAAGTTATGACCCACCTAGACAGCATATTAAAAAACAGAGACGTGACTTTGCCAACAAAGATCCATCTAGTCAAAGCTATGGTTCTCTCAGTGGTCATGTATGGATGTGAGAGTTGGACTATGAAGAAAGCTGAGAGGCGAAGGATTGATGCTTTTGAACTGTGGTGTTGGAGGACACTCTTGAGAGTCTCTTGGACAGCAAGGAGATCCATCCAATCAATCCTAAAGGAAATCAGTTCTGACTATTCACTGGAGGACTGATGCTGAAGCTGAAACTCCAATACTTTGGCTACCTGATGGGAAGAATTTACTCACTGGAAAAGACCCTGAAGTTGGGAAAGATTGAAGGTGGCAGGAGAAGAGGATGACAGAGGATGAGATGGTTGGATGGCATCACCAACTCAATGGGCATGAGTTTGAGTAAGCTCTGGAAGTTGGTGATGGACAGGGAAGCCTGGCGTGCTACAGTCCATGGGGTCGCACAGAGTCGGACACGACTGAGCGACTGAACTGAACTGAGGTTCTCAAATCAAAGACGCCACTTCCCAAGGCTGGTGCTGAAGCACTACAGGGAGGACTGGCCTGGAGGCTCAGAAGCTAAGACTCCGTGCTCCCAATGCAGGGGCCCAGGTTCGATCCCTGGTCAGGGAACTAGATCCCACGAGCTGCAATGAAGACCCGGCCCAGACAAAAAGATACATATTAAAAAATAAAATGGTGCAGGAAAGGGCTTTTTCACAGACGCCCCTGATGGAAAGTTCACTAACGTTGCCAAGGGCAAGTTCACAGGTGTTGGTCAGGGTACTGCTCTCAGAGGGCATGGTGAGACAGGCCAGGGCAGATCCAGACAGCATCATCACCCCTGAATCCACAGGTCCAACTGGAACCCCCGGCTGCTCCCTACCTGGCCTGCCCTGTCTGCCCTGTGTTGGTCCCTCAGCTGCCCCGGGCACTTGATCACCAACTGTATCTCGTGCCTCATGGATCCCCCCCACCGCTGGAGAGTATCACAGAGCAGAGTGACGTGGGACAGGGACAGAGGACTTCAGGTCTGAGGGTATTTCTGCATTTGTTTATCCTCCTGTGCTTTATTTCGGTTCCACATCAAAGTGTGGTTTTGGAAAAGCTAAAAACCCACAGAGGGAGGGGACCTGTTGGCTAGGGGCAACCCAGGAGGGCATTCTGGGGGAGGTGTCATCTGAGGTTCTTTTACTCCTTTAACACTTTAGGGAGAACTTCTAGGTATCTGGGCACCCAGGATGGGCCTTTCAGGATGAAGGAAGGAGTTTAGAAAATTGTCTTCATTTCTACTGAAAATGATGAAAAGGCAGTTTTCTGTTCTTTTCCCAGACTCCTAAGTATCATGAAACTAGGCTGCTGCTGAAAGGGAACCAAAAGCCTCACCCCTAACTCGCCTGCATGCTGCTAAGCCCCACCACACACACACCCAGGAGACATGAGCACTGAGATCGTTGTTGGGGGAGAATGTCTTGCTCAACATACAAGGAGGAGGTAGCTGGGTGTGACATGGATGCAGGGAGGGGCGGGTGGGGGACGGGAAGGCCATTTGCGACTCCTGCCTGGGGACCCCGGGTTCCGTGTTGGTTTGAGGGGAGCTTCATGTGTCACCTGTCGGGTACATATCCTAATAAGGGCCATGAAGGTGCCCCCTCCCGCCTGCACACAGGCTCTGAGTGTGAGAGGGGTGGGCCAGCAAGGATGACCCAGAGAGCTGCAGAAGCCCACTCACGACGCCCCTGCCTCTGACCTTGGTGGTACAATTCTTGGTGAGCACCTGGAATCTGGCCGACCAGGCCTGGGTCTCCAGGTAGGGCTGCAGGCCACAGCAGGGAGGGTCTGGAAGACGCACCTTCTCACCAAGAACAGACCCAGGCCTGAAGCCAAGAGGGCCGCCCCCAAAAGAGAGCCCTGGACGCCCACCTCTTGCACACGTGGCGTTCTGACTCAGGCCCTGCTCGGGTGCTCCCAGGCGTGCTTCCCGGGTGGGCTCTGCAGGTTCCCAAGCCCCTCACTGCAAGGAGCCCAGACAGCAGGCCTGGCTTGGGTAGGGTGTTTCCTTGAGGATGAGGCCCCGAGTGGGTGCTGAGGCAAGTTGAGAAAGGACCAAGCAGTGCAGCTGGAGCTTGGGAACTTCCAGGAAGCAGTCGCTGCTCGGGCACATGCCCGTGGAAAGTGCAATGAAACGGGTGCAGACGCAAAGCCCCAGTGAGCACAGAACCCAGCCTCCTGGGACCCTGCTTGCCTCCCCGCCGCCAAGGCCAGAGCCAGGGCCATCCGTTCCCCGGTGTCCAGGAAGACGCCAGCAGGGTCTGTGTTCTGATGTCTTCAGGTCTATCTGTGGCTGCTCAGATGTCTTTACTTACACACACACATACACACACGCGTAGGTACTCTCAAAGACTTTTTTCCTTCTTTCCACGATTGTATTTAGATAAACGCATACTTCTGTGAAGACTTCCCAGGGAGCACTAGTGATAAAGAACCCGCCTGCCAGTGCAGAAGACGTAAGAAGCACAGGCTCGGCCCCTGGGGTGGGAAGACTCACTGGAGGAGGGCACGGCTACTCACTCCAGTACTCTTGCTTTAAGAATCCCACGGACAGAGGAGCCTGGCAGGCCACGGTCCGTGGGATCGCAGAATGGACATATCTGAAGCGACTTCACACACACACACTTTGACGAAGCATCACTCCATATCAGAGCACTCTGACAACCCTGAGGCCACCAGGTGCCTCCCCAGCCAACCTCACCTCCACCCCAAGGTAGCTGGGATTCTGCATTTGTGTTTTTCGTGTGTTATCACATGTTCATACCCCTGATTCATCGATTCATCCTGCCTCCTCTGCAGGGAACCTTACATAAATTAGGATCACATTTCACGCCTTCCTCGACAGCTCAGTCTTCCCTCCACACTGCTTCTGCGATTTTCCTGCAAGACGCGCAAGGCCGGCATTCACACAGTCCTCACTGCGGATGGTACCCCCGTACGACCAGATCAGTTTCTTGATCATTTCTGTTGTTAATGCGTTCACGTGTCATTCCCAATTTCTTGCCAGTGTGAGCAGAGGGGCTCAGAACCTTCTCATGTGTGTGAGCAGAGCGGCTCAGAACCTTCTCATGTGTGTGCCCTGGAGCTCGTGTGTGAGCGTAGCACAGGGTGGTGGTATGTGTACCCCAGAGTGAACCGCTGGCTCTTAGAGTTGTTACATCATCAATTTTCATGGATAATGACAATTATTTTCCAAGGAGTTTGCAATTTGGGATCTTTTTCATGTTTTGTTTTGCTTTTTTTTTCCCCCAAAACAAAGTGTTGAAACCAGAAAAGGCTCCGAAAGGCCTGGCTCTGTGCGACAGCGCTGAGGATGGAGGTAATTGTTGGTGTAGTTCGGTCACTAAGTCGTGCCTGACTCTGCAATCGTGTGGACTGCAGCCCACCAGGTTCCTCTGTCCATAGGATTTCCCAGGCAAGAACACTAGAGTGGGTTGTCATTTCTTTCTCCAGGGGATCTTCCTGACCCAGGAATCGAACTCACGTCTCCTGCATTGGCAGGCAGATTCTTTACTGCTGAGCCACCAGGGAAGGTGTGGGTGGAGGTGTGTCTCCCCCAGAAAGATACTCTGAAGTCCTAGCTCCCAGCACCTGTCAATGTAGCCTTCCTTAGAGATAGGGTCTTAACAGATGTAACTGTTAAGATGAGGTTGTACTGGGTTAGGGCAGGCCCTGAGTCCAAAATGACTCTTCTTGGGGATGTCCCTGGCGGTCCAGTGGTTAAGACTCTGTGCTTCCACCGCAGGGGACGTGGGCATGACCCTTGGCTGGGGAGCTAAGATTCTGGACGCCGCATGGCACAGCCAGCAACAGCCACTGTTCTTCTAGCAAGAAGGAAATGCGGACGCCGACACAGACAGAGGGGCGCGCCACGCCACGGCAGAGGCGGCGATGCGAGGGAAGCAGCCGCAAGCCGAGGATGGCCAGCCGCCCCCCGAAGCCGGGAGAGCCGAGCCAGCATCTTCACCTGAGCCTCAGCGGGCGTGCGGGCCTGCTGGCCCCTCGATCTGGGAAATCTAGTATCCAGAGCCACGAGACCACCTATTTCTGTAGTTCTAAGCCCCCAGCTTGCGGTCCTTTGTTACAGCCCCAGAGACACTAGCACAGGCAGCATTCCAGTCCTCTCCCGGCCCGCCCTGCAGTCCAGCCGTTGTTTCACGACCAGACACGTCCAGTGCAGTGAGATCAAGGATGGCAGGAGCCTCCACGGACCCAGATGGATCGGCGTGTCCCTCGAGCAGGGAGTGAGCATCGGAATCCTTGCTCCGCAGCCGCCGGACTCCACCGCTTTATCTTAGCAGCAGGAAAGCCTGTGTTTCCCATCCCTGCATCAGAGGCTCCCGAGAGGGGACAGGAGACAGGGGCAACTATTCTGCTCCTGGCTGGGGGACTGTGGTCCCAGAGGTTTGGTGAGGCAGAAGGGAGGAAAGAAAGACAGCCTGCTTTGATCCCTACTGCGCACGGGCCGTCACCCACGTGCCGCCTGCGGCCCTTCTCAGACAAGGCCTTTGGAGGGCCGGACGCCCTTGGCCTGTCTCTGAGCCTGGAGCCTGGGAGGCAGGGGAGGAATAGCTCGCCACGGGGTGGGTTCAGAGGGGAAGGGGGGCTGGAATGTCCCTGCCTGCCCCCCAACGGTGAGGACTGGCTGGCTGGGTGGCGGTCATTGGGCTGGTCCGTCCAGCTCTGGGCTTTGCAGCAGCACCAGCTGCCGCCTGCCCACTGAGCTTAGCTTCACAGACCCACGGTGCCAGCTTTGTGGGCGCTCAGGGAGGGCTCTGTCCCCGCCTGACCAGGGACCCAGGGGCTGGATATGGGGGGGCAGGCTCCCCTCAGGGGTCAGTGGTGACGCGAGGATGAGAGGGTTACGCTAGGGTGATGCGTTTCTTGGTGCCTGTTAGAGGCCAAGGCGCATCTCAGGATGAAGGATGGTGTGGGGACCCAAGCCTGCGCCGGGAAGGCCACAGGTTTCTCCCTGGGTGGGACCCCAGGAAAGCGCCGCTGTCATAGCTCAGCTGGTTAAATGGGGGCAGTCAGATAAGGGTCAGCCTAACAGACGCCTTACCCAGCAAGCCTGCCCCAATAAATTGACACGGAGGCCCTAGAGAGCATGAGGCCACACCCTGCCCACCGTGGCAGACGGACCCTCGGTGACCCCCACGTAGGGCCAAGCTCTGGCAGAGACCTGGGGACAGGCCCGGGGGACCCCAAGAGGAGGTCATCCCCAGGCCTGGAGGGTAAGTTCAGCAGAGGAATGAGATCCGAGAATCCGTGTGAGAGGCTGGGCCGTGACTCGGAGGCAGACGCTGGGGGAGAAGGGACAGGCAGGAGGCAGGACCAGGCCCCACGGGTGGGAAGGCGCGTGTCGCTTCCTGCAGGCCCAGGATTGGATGCTCAGCGCCCAGCTCTAGGTCCCAGGCGAGTCCTTCCAGGTAAAGATATTGCACCTGAGATGGGGGAGTGGGCTGGGAGGAGGGAGGCCGAGGCTGCCGGGCTGGGGCTGGGATGTGTTTCCAGGCCCATGGGGCCCAGAGCCTGGCTGCGTCCCAGGCAGGCCTTCCGCCAAGACCACCACCCGAATGGCCCCCAGGCGAGCAGCCCTCCTCTCCTGCAGGGAAACTCACATAGCTGCTGTCATGCAAGAGGGATGCAGGTGTCACCCGCAAAGGCCACAGTTTAGGTATTTTAGGGTCAAGGTTGCATATCCCTGTGTGTGTGTGTTTACAACTCTTTTAAGAATGTAAGACCCTGCCTGCTTACAGGGTGCACCAAGACGCTTGGTGGATCAAAGCTGGCCACAGTTTGCCAGTATGTACAGGCAGAGTCCCTCAGTCGTGTCTGACTCTTTGTGACCCCACAGACTGTAGCCCGCCAGGCTCCTCTGCCCATCGGACTCTCCAGGCAAGAATACTGGAGTGAGTGGACACTCTCTTCTCCAGGGGATCTTCCCGACCCAGGAATCAAACTGGCATCTCTAGCATCTCCCGCGTTGGCAGGTGGGTTCTTTACCATTAGCACCACCTGGGAAGCACTGCAGTTTGCCAGACACACAATGCAAGAAAGTCGTTTAAGAGCCAGGCGCAAGAAGGCCCTGAGCGGGTCGTCAAAACCCAGAGCGGTTGGGATAGGACACACGTGTGCTCTGGATGCCACTTTAGTTCGGCGTTCCTGGGGGGCTGGGGAAAAAGAAAGTGAAAGTCTGTCACCAAGGTGTCTCCAGCGCTTTGTGACCCCACAGACTGTAGCCCACTGGGCTCCCCTGTCCATGGGATTCTCCAGGCAAGAATACTGGAGTGCGTTGCCATTTCCTTCTCCGGGGGATCTTCCCGACCCCAGGGATGGAAGCTGAGTCTCCTGCGCTGCAGCTGGATTATTCTTCACCATCTGAGCCACCAGGGAGGCTCCCCCACCCCCAAAGGGGAGAGGAAGCATCTAAAGCCAGAGGCAACACAGAAGCCCCCGCAGCAAGTTCAAGTTCAGAGTGAATTTGGAACCTGAGAGGGCGGCAGGACCGAGACCAGATGTTCAGTACCGGGGTGGGGGTCACCGCCCGCAAACACGACCCAAGCCAGAAAACAGGAATGCAGAGTGAGGTCGACTGGGTCAGGCACGTGTGAGGCTGAGGTGCTGCATGGCGGGGGTGATTCTACTCGGTGCTGAGAGAGTGAAAATAACCCACAGGAGGAAATTCCTGGGCCTCAGGCCCCAGGTCCCCAGGTTAACAGGCACTCACATCCCAACTTGCTCTCCACGGCCAGAGCCGCATGATTCCTAAGCAATCCTCCCGCCAGAACCCCCCGAAGCGGCAGGGCCCCTGACCCAAGCCCAGGCCTGGGCCTGGGGCTGGGAGTGTAATGAAGTCCCAGAGCACAAGCCTGGCTGATCCTCCCGCTAGAACCCCCCGAAGCAGCAGGGCCCCTGACCCAAGCCCAGGCCTGGGCCTGGGGCTGGGAGTGTAATGAAGTCCCAGAGCACAAGCCTGGCTGATCCTCCCGCTAGAACCCCCCGAAGCGGCAGGGCCCCTGACCCAAGCCCAGGCCTGGGCCGGGGACTGTAGTGAAGTCCCAGAGCACAAGCCGGGCTGCTCCGAGAACTGTGAGGCATGCCGTTTAACACCGTACTCCAGCATAATTAACCCCGAGTCAGAGAGCTGGACCGAACTTCCGGGTTACGTTAGCCCATATCTCAAAGCCAACACCACGCAGAACGCGGTGAAAACAAACCGGGGCCTGGGAAACTGGGGAGAAAGGCCTGGAAGCGTGGACGCTGGCTGCAAACATCAAAGAGTGGAGAGCTCCGCGGGGACCAGGGACAGCCCAGCAGCAGCCAGTAGATGGACAGGGCAGGGGCCCCGCCCAGCTGCCCAGCTGCCCCCATCCTGCCTCTTCTGTGTTTCCATCAAGCATCCTCCCCGTTCCCCACGCGACCAGGCCTCAGAGAGAGCAGCCCCCGCCCACCCCGCTCCACCCCAGGCGCTGCTCCAAGCTCTTGCAGAATGTTAATCACTTAGGCCTCTCAGCCCAGATGCGAGGGCATTAGACTCCTCATTGTGGCTCCAACAGATGATCACAAATTCAGTGGCTTAACACAAACTCATCTTAGAGCTTTGTCGCTCCGACTGTCGGTGACATCAAAGTGTGGGAGGGCCTGGCTCCCTCTGGAGGCTCCTCCAGGGCGGGGGGGGGGGGAGGCTTCCTGCCTCTTGCAGCTTCTGGGGGCTCCAGCCGTCCCTTGGCTGTGACCACAACACCCCACCTCTGCCGGCTCCCTGTCTGTGTTCAGATCCCCTCCCACGTCCCTCTAGAAGGATGCTTGTGATGACACCGGGCCCGCGATGGATAATCCCAGATCATCTTCCCGTCTCTGGGTCCCGGACGCCATCACATCTGTGGTCCCTGCTGCTGCGGATGGCAACACGCTCATAGGTCAGGAGGATGAAGGCGTGGACGATCTGGGGACCGTGATTCAGCTGCCCGCAGGGAGACACAGCTGTTCTATTTGGGGGACCCCCTAGGGTCCTAGGGCTGGTAATATTTGCTGCGGCTGACCCTTGGGCTGGGCTCGGTGTGGCCTCAGTCCCTGGGCTCCAACACTCCCTAGTGTGAGGATCTGCCTGGTCCAGAACACACCTGCCTTCACTTCATTCTTCCCTGGTGTCCATGCTTGGGTAGAAAAGGTGCCCACCCCCGGGGGTCACAAGTACATCCGCTCCACGCCCACCTCACCTTCGATTCCCCAGAGGTGACATGGGGTCGGCATGGGGTTTCCAGGGAAGAAGGCAAGTTAAGATCTTTTCACAATGCCTGGCACTCTGGGAGCCTAAACTGTTAACCTCTCTAATAAATCACAGCCTCCCTAATAACATTAGCCACCTGAATTGAGACACGGTTCAGTCTTTCCCATGGCTGTGTGCATGCGTGCATGCTGAGTTGTGTCCGGCTCCTTGGGACCCTGTAAAGACTGCAGCCCGCCAGGCTCCCCTGTCCATGAGACCATCCAGGCAAGAATACTGGAGTGGGTTGCCATTTCCTCCTCCAGGGCATCTTCCTGACTCAGGGATCGAACCCACATGTCCTGCGTCTCCTGAACTGCAGGCGGATTCTCTACAGCTGAGCCACTTGGGAAGCCCTCTTTCCCATGGCAGAAGCATCATTTCGCTGCTATAGCCTCTTTTTTTTCTTGTAACAACACCACCACACTGTTCTGCCTTTAAGAAGCCTCTGCTGGGCTGGGAGAAGAGCAGATTTCAGGGGCTGTCAATGAAAGACTGAATTAAGCAGAACAGGTAACCCCATCAGGGTCCCCAGGAACTCAGAGACCTGCCTCTTTTGGGTGGTGCTGCCACCACTTGTGGGCACCTGTCCCGCCCCCGAGAGACTCCATCGTGGGGTCCTTTCCCCTGGCTCTGAAATCAGGAGCTGGGCTGTTTCATCCGAGCTCAGCGTGCCCTCAGGCCAAGTGCCAAGGGTGTTGTTATGGTCCGAATGTGTGTGTCCCCCCAGCTTCATTTGTCATGGTCCCAACCCCTAGTGTGACTGCGTTTGGAGACGGACTCCTCGAGGAGGTAATTAAGGTTCAGCGAGGTCACGAGGTGGGGCCCTGATCTGATAGGGTCAGCGGCCAGTAAGAAGAGACGTCAGTGCAGCGTCCTCCCTGCATCTCCCCGCCACTCGAGGACACGGTGAGAGGCTGGCCGTCCGCAAACCAGGACGAGGCCCCTCACCAGGAAACGAACCTACCTGCGCCCAGATCTTGGACTTCCAGCCCCTAGGACTGGGAGAAAGAAACGTCTGTTGTTTGAGCTGCCGGCCCACGGCAGCCTGGGCTGATGAAGACACTCTCGGGGGCAGGTGTGAGACCCGTGGGGCCTCAGTTTCCCCACCTGCAAGGGGCTGTGGGAACGGCACCTGCTCTACAGGCTGCAGGGAAATTAAACGTTCTGATTGCCCCTCTGAGTGTGCACGCGGCAGGGCAGGAAGACCCACAGCGGGCTCCCATCCAACACTGGGGCACAGAGGGAGCATGCCTGTGACCTCCCAGGAGGCCCGAGCTCACCCTCTGTTCTGTTCACCCACTTCTGTTCTCACCATGCCCATCCATCCGATCCCCAACTTACAACCGAGCAAACAAGCAGGAGCGGAAAAAGAGTTTGCCCAAGGTCACAGCGGGAATACCTGGAGAAGTGGGGCTCAAACCCAGGCCTACTGAATCCAGAGACCCGGCTCCAGTCCAGGGCCGGTCTGGACTGCAACACAAGCAGGCCACACAGGCTGGTGACCGACGTGGACGGAGGAAGGTTTGCCAGACCACGTGGGCGAGGAGGATTTAGAGGCAGAGTCTGGAGGTGGGTGAGGACCACCGCCGCCGTGACTCTCCCGGCAACGCCCGTGAACAACCCAGGACACACGCGGCACGCGACTTCATGGCAGAGGCTGATAAGCCGGCCTGACAAGTACTGCCAGCGGAAGGCACGCCTGTACCCAGGCCTCGGGAGCCCGCGGGTCCCTGCTGGGGAGAGGGAAGGGATTTGAGCGGTGGGGGTCCCCATGCCCAAGGTCATCTGCGGCCCCTCCCTCAACCTGGGCGAAGATCAGTGTCTGACCTCTGGCTTCTTGGAGCTAAAACAAACTTCCTGGATCTGTCAACCCCGCGCTGGGAGCTCCCACAGCTGAGCCCACTTCCCCCAGGAGGGGCCCTGGCCCGCTCTGCCGGTGCCCCGAGGCGAGTCAGGGTAAAACATACTGCCGCCTGGCAGGGGGCCCGCTGACAAGAGCAACTGCTGATGGCTCCCTGGCACTTCTGGGACCCAGCGGGCCGTCTAGCGGGCATCTCTCCCCCACAGGGCACAGTAGGAGGCCAGAGGCCTGAATCCGAAGCTTCTGGAGGCGCCCTGGTCGCAGCCCCTCCCAGTTATGCGGCGGCTTCTCCCCGCTTCCTGTGTCTCCTCTCCTCCCAGTTCAGTTCAGTCGCTCAGTCGTGTCCAACTCTTTGCATCCCCATGGACTGCAGCACGCCAGGCCTCCCTGTCTGTCACCAACTCCCAGAGTTTACTCAAGTTCACTGAGTCGGTGATGCATCCACCCATCTCATCCTCTGTCGTCCCCTTCTCCTCCCGCCTTCAGTCTTCCCCAGCATCAGGGTCTTTTCCAGTGAGTCAGCTCTTCGCATCAGATGGTCTCTCCTCCCAGAAGGACGCTAGCCGTGGATTCAGGGCCCACAGATGCAGGACAATTTTGTTTCAAGACCTTTATAATCACACCTGCAAAGACTCCAGTTCCATATGAGGCTGCCGGCAGAGTGAGGTTTGGGGGGACACTCTGGAACCCACGGCACCCTCCAAACTGTTCTTCTCATGGGAGCCAGCCAGGCTGAGATGTACACACACACACCCTTTTGTGACTGCCTATCCCAAACCCTGCCGCCCTGGAAATGAAACCTGAATTCCTCACCTTGCCCTTAGGGGTCTGTGCCCGCTTCTCCCACCCTCCGCACCTCTGTCCCCACACTTGGGCCTCCTGCCACCAAGGCTCTCGCCAGCTTCCACCTCTGGGCCTCCCTGCGGCCACTCCCTGGGGGATGGGGAGTCGCCAGCCTCAGCTCAGCAGCTGGGGATTCTTCTAAGTGAACCATAACCTTAAAAGCGACTCATTGGTCAAGACCCTGATGCTGGGAAAGACGGAAGGCAGGAGGAGAAGGGGGCGACAGAGGATGAGGTGGTTGGATGGCATCACTGACTCCATGGACATGAGTTTGAGCAAGCTCCGGGAGATGGTGAAGGACAGGGAGGCCTGGCGTGCTGCAGTCCATGGGGTCGCAAAGAGTCAGACATGACTCATTCGCTGAACAACAGCAAGGCCTCACTGAATGGCAGTCGAATAAAGTAACTCAGCTGCTTGTGGATACTCTATTTTTTCCCGCTTTTCAGGAATTATTAAGTTTTTAACTGGAGTAGAATTGCTTCACGATGCCGTACTGGTTTCTGCTGTGCGACGAGGCGGGTCAGCTGTATGCACACACATCCCCTGCCTCTTGGACCTCCCTCCCTCCCCCTTCCTCTCCCCATAGTTCAGATTAAATTGCTTAAGATGAAACAAAAATAAAAATTCAGTTCCTCACATGCCCATGTTTTAAGAGGTCAATAGCTATGTGTGACGCCAGTGACGCCACATCAGGCAGATGGGTGTTTCTGGAAAGTCCTGCTGGACCACCTTGCTCCAGACCCATGAGCCAGAGAGGGTCAGAGGCTGTCAGTGTTTCGAGGGGCCCTGGGCCTGTCTTCCAACCTTCCCTTCCCTCCCAGGCAGGTGGGAGCCAGGCCAGACGTGGAGGAGACACTGCTGGGCTGTGCGGGGTGTTGAGGCTGAGGGGACAGTCCCCAGCCTCAGTCCTAAGGGGGTGGACACTGAGGCCTGTCACCAAGAAAGGGGAAGACGTCCCGGGAATGGGGACCACCGGGGCCTCTGCTGCCGCACGGAAACAGGAGTGTGGTCGCCTCGGCCACGGGAGGGGTGGGGGACAGGGGAGGCCGGCCTCAGCCTGCCCAGATCCTCCTGGGCCCATCCTACCCCCGGTCGGGCAGGCCCCCTCCCCAGAGGCTCCCAGGCTTCAGAGGGGCTGAGTGTGGGGGTGTTGGTGGGGGGACAGATGGGCCCCAAGCAGGGCGGCACTGGGTCCCCCTTCCCGGGAGAGGTCCCCCCGGGGGCCTGGTGGATGCTGCCCGCTCCCAGAGGGCAGCAGTGGTCCCCCTGACCCCCCGCCCCCACCTTCGCAGGACCCACGTCGGCTTCTCCCTCCAGCACCCAGTCCTGCCTTCAAGTAGACGCCCCGCGGCCCACAACCTGATGAAGAGCCAAAGCGGACACGGACCCCCCGCTGCGTGATGCAGGGTCTTCAGCCCAGGGGACCCCCACGCCTGTCCCCAGGGGTCATCGCGCACTGCCTGGAGACCTTGTTCTCACGATCGGGAGGGGCCCGACACCGCACGACGTGGGACTAGTCCCACACGCTGAGAGTCTCGGTGGAGAGAGGCTGCCCGACGCCCCTGCCCTCCCAGCCCCCAGGCCGCGTTGCTCTGGTCTCTTCTGCAAAGAGAATCCCCATGAGCAGCACCCCCTTGCTCCCCGTCCTCCTGCCCCAGGGGCCCCATGGATGCCGCCTCTGTTTCTCCCACAAACCCCTCCGGTTCCGGCCACCATCCTCTTGCCCAGACAATGATGCCTTGGGTCACCCACGGGCCTCACACCCGCCCCTCACCTGGAGGCCCAGGAAGCACCTCCAACCACACAGCTGGAGAGCGGGGCCCTGGTTCTCCACCGTACACTCCCCGCACACCTGTCCTGGCCTCACCTTCACAGCACGCAAGCCCCAGCATCCGCCCGGCCGCTCAAGGCTGACCCAGGAGTCACCCTGATTCCCCTTTTCGTCACCCGCCCCCAGATTCAGACCGACCGCAAGCCCCGTCCACTCTCCCTCCAGACCATCCTTCCGACCCGTCCTCCCCGCCCACCACACGCCTGCACTTGACTCGGCGGGCTCTCCCATAGTCTGCCCCCCACCCACGGCCAGTGGGCCTCCCCCAGCTTAGATGAGGTCCGGGCCACCCTGCTCCTGCTGATGTGCCCCGCTGCCCCTGCCAAGACATGCCGGCTTCCCGCAGGGCTTGGCCCCCAGAACACGCCCTGGGACCCCCTGCCTGCCTCCATTGCCCTCCGCCGGCAATCTCTCTCCCGGGTCTGGAAGGGCTGCCCCAGCTCAGGCTCCAGTGATGCCTTTCCGGACAAACCCCCTCCTGCCCTGGTCCTTAAGCACCCACGTGAGGGTCAGTTCCAGCAAGCACCACCAGCCGAGAGCCATCTCTGCCTGCATGCTGCCTGGAGGACACGTCCAGCCGGACTGCCAACCCAGACACACTCCCTGCCAGCACGTCGGAGTCCTTCCTGGGCTCCATCACACACTGCTCCTCGGTGACCTCGGCGTGCTCACTCACTCAGTCGTGTCCGACTCTCTGTGACCCCCTGGACTGTAGCCCACCAGGCTCCCCTGCCCATGGGACTCTCCAGGCAAGAATACTGGGGTGGGCGCCCAGGCCCTTCTCCAGGGGATCTTCCCACCCAGGGATCGAACCCGCATCTCCTGAGGTTCAGGCTAACACGCTTACTCTCCAGTCTCTCCCAGAGGTCAAAACTGGTAATGGGGTGGCCCCAAGCTCCCATCACAGACCACACTGCCAGATCGTGTATCTGAAGCCCCAGCTGACAAAGACGTGTATCAGGCAGGACAGGACGCTCCTGGGCCCCAGAGATGCCCTTCCAGGAGCGGGAGGCAAGGATCGGACCTCTCTGTGGGTCAGAAAACTGAGGCCCAGACAACAGGGAACCTGCCCAGGGTCCTAGCTGAAGGGGAAGTGAGCTCTGATGGCTCAGCCCCGATGCCCTTTCAACAGGACCCTCAAAGCTCCACACCTCACTCCATCCAGAGGTCATCACACCCGTGCTGGTGCAACCCAGCCCCGCTGCTTGCCAACAAAACCAGGAAACGGAATAAAAGACCTTTGTGTAAAAATGGAAAAGTAGGACATGCTCGTGAATGAAATGAGCACGGAGAAGGATGCGTAACAGAGGGGAGTGGTCCTCATCCGTTCACCCCCATGGAGACCAGCGGTGCCTGGGGGTCTGGAGTCTTAGTGGACCCCTGCTCACGTGCAGAGCCCAGGCCTCCAGGGCCGCCCCCTCCTCCCTACAACTCTGCCAGCATTTCCTGCCTGGCAGCCTCGGTCCCAGTCCCCCATCCCGGCTGAGCGTGGTACCCCGCACCCGTGGTTGGTTGCTAGGAGACCGTTGCCGAGAGTCACAACTTAGCTGGCGATGGAGAACACCCCCAGCAACACAGTTTGCTGGGCCCATTTAGTCATGCTTTCTGGTCCACTCCATGCCTCGGCCTTTGTGCAGACATTTGAAGGGTCTTCTCTCCCATGGTGTCACGTAGCAGGCACTCCGTCCTTAGGGGGTAGTTGTGAAACAAATATAGCAGTCACTTGTCTGCGTTGAATATGGCACGAAAGCTGCGACTGAGACGCAGGGAGACGTCTCGGGGAGAATCCACTTCTCATCACAGGCGGGCTGGGACTCCCGGCTGATTTAGGACCTTGTCTCATCTGATCAAATCCCAAGCAGAAAGCTTCAAGCCACCGAGTTCAACACTCAGCAGATTCATGGGAAAGCAAGAGAGGCTGGTGGCTCCCACCCTGGAGCAAGGCGGCGGGTGTCTCCACTGCTGTGTGGAGAAACATCCCTCCCCGAGCCCTGTCCTGACACCTCAAGGCCCCAAGCAGGCAAGGGATGAGGTCTGAGCCCGCCAGCAAGGGGGAGATGCTGGTCACCAGCTCCTCTGATTGCACATATTTCATTTTTGGGGACCCCTAACCCAGGGGACCCCGGAGAGCTGGCACAGACAGCAAGTCAGACAGATGCCCGCAAGTTAGGATGGTGGCACAGCCATGGTGAGGAGATTTGCCTGGAAGCACCTCCAATCCCCAGCCCTCCATCTGGCCAGGAGTTCTAGCACAAAAGGCTCTTGCTTTGGGGCTCCCCATTTCCCTCTGCCTGGGCACAAGCAAGGCGGCATCTCTCCACCCTCCTGAGGCTAGGTGTGGCCAACGAGAGGGGAGCTGACATGACAAGGTATCCACCTAGGGGATCACCACCCAATTCTCCAGGCTCCCCCTCCAGTCGCCTCGGCCACCAGCAGCTGGTTCCATCCCCCTGGGCTCCTAGGTGGGGATGCTGTGGGACAGAGCAGGGCATCACACGAGGGCGAGCAGGAAATAAACCACTGTGATCTTGGGGCTGTTTGTTACTGCAGCCTGACCTGGCTGTGCTGACTGCTACAAGTTAGGTGGGGATCATACCTCAAGGGCACCCTTTAAAATGCCAACATCCCTAGCAAAGGAGAGACTTCTTAAAGCTGAAGATCTTCTCAGGTAGCCATGTGTGTGTGGGGAAGGCCACAGGATAAGCTGGAGAAAGGGGACTCGGAGAGGAGCTGAGTCCTGACGGGGGCCAGTGGGGCTGTTCCAGAGCAGGAGGTCGCAGAGCCAGGAGGTGGACACCAGGGGCAAACGCAGCAGGGATGCTTGTTACGTGGTGGAAGGGAAGCAGGAAGGCAGGTGGGCAGCAAACGCACATGCCCCCTCCTTCTCTTTCCTACCCAGGCTGCTCCCTGCCATGCTCCTCTGGGCCTCAGTTTCTCTACCTGCAAAATGGGCAGGGTCACCCTTGCCCTGCACATGGGCTGGTGAAGACCAGTGGGAGGACTCTGCACACCGAGGACCTGACGCACAGCACCAGGGTAGTGCCTCAATATGCAATATACACGCTTCACAGGGATCTCGTTCAGTCTTGTAGGAGCTTCGAGAGGTGAGTGCGTGCGTGCGTGCTAAGTCACTTCACTCGTGTCTGATTCTGTGCGACCCTATGGACTGTAGCCCACCAGGCTCCTCTGTCCATGGGATTCTCCAGGCAAGAACACTGGAGCGGGTTGCCACGCCCTCCTCCAGGGGATCTTCCCAACCCAGGGATCGAACCCTTGTCTCTGTGTCCCCTGCATTGGAAGGCAGGTTCTTATCATTAGCGCCCCCTGGGAAGGCCCCGAGAGGTGAGTATCTGGCTGCTTTTGCAGAAGTAATGGAGACCTGGTGGCCAGCCTGGGGTCGCCAAGCCCACTGCAGGCAGAGCTCGCTCGTGGCATCTCTGACCTCCTGAGCTGCGGGTGCCTGAGCGCTGCCTTCCCTCCGGCCGTGGGTGGGGTCTCGGCGGGGTGGAGAGGCTGCGGGCGCCCTGCCCGCCCAGGTGAGTCCTGGGAGAAGCGCTGGACGGGCAGGGTGAACGGGTGGCAGCGCGAGCGGCCAGCCCAAGGCTCCGGCTGGGCACACAATCCCGGTTCTGGGGCTCCAGGCCCCAGCGCAACAAGGCAGAGCGTGTTCTGTGCAATCAAAGACAGGATGTACTAGGGAGAGGCCGAGCAATTGTTGTTGTGAAGCGGAAGAGAAATTAATTTTAATCTTGGAGTCAATTCCAGCTTGGGAGGGAAGTGCCAACGCTCGGAGAGGGCGGGTGGCAGGCGCGTGCCGCTGCTCACGTGGCCACCGCAGCCTGAATCTGGGGGGACGCGCACCCCAGTGGGGGCCCGAGGCAGCACTACCCTCCCCCATTAGCACCCCAAGCCCACCCCCACAGCCCGGCACAGGAAGAGGCCCTGGCCCCCTCGTCCTGCCCAGAAGGTCTTGGACGTGCTTTCCACTGAGCTGGTCCCTCTCCCCAGGCCCCTCCGTCCTCCTACTAAAATGTCCCCCACCCCCACCACCTTGCCGGGAATCTGGTGGCACCCATCCACCAGATGCAGAGCAGCAGGGGCAGGGCAGTGGGGCAAACAGAACCGCCTCTTGCACCTGGCCTGGATTCTCTGCCGCTCCACCCTGAGCCTGGAGACCCACAGGCCTCCCCACTGACCCCCGACCGGGGAGCCCACCCCATCTCTGGGCCTCAGTTTCCCCAGCTCCATGGCAGACCACTCCAATGACACCCAGTCCAGTCCCCTCTTCTTCACCTCAGGGACCCCCAACTTCATCTTGGGGGTGGGGGCAGTAGACGGACCCTCAAGGTCTCTCCTAAGCTTAGCTGCACTGCCAGAAGTGGCCCAAGAGAAGAGGGGCTCCCTCTGGCTCTCCACCAGGCTGGACTCAGCCTTCACTCTTCGCCCCGGCCCTTCCCTTTCTGCTGCCTGGACGCCCACGCCATGCAGGGGTGGAACGGGCATCATGGGACTCATGGCGGCCCCATGACAAGGATGGCCAGGCCAAGAGCCGTCAGGTGCTGGAGAAAACTCCCGAGAGTCCCTTGGGCTGCAAGGAGATCCAACCAGTCCATCCTAAAGGAGATCAACACTGAATACTCATTGGAAGGACTGATGCTGAAGCTGAAGCTCCAACACTTTGGCCCTCTGATGTGAAGAGTCGACTCATTGGAAAAAACCCTGATGCTGGGAAAGATTGAAGGTACGAGGGAAAAAGGGTGACAGAGGATGAGACAGCTCGATGGCGTCACCGACTCAATGGACACGAGTGTGAGCAAATTCCGGGAGATGGTGAGGGACAGGGGAGCCTGGTGTGCTGCAGTCCACAGGGTCGCAAAGAGTCGGCCACAACTTAGCAACTGAACAACAGCTACGTGCCAGCAGCCGGGAGGAGCCTGGCTCCTGATGGCAGCAGGGAGCCTCGGTGTTGTCCCCGGGTTTCTGACTTCATGAGAACCACGCATTCCCTCCGTGGATTGAGACCCTGAGGTGTGTTCCTGGCCACTGCATGCAATTCCTAAGCGAAGCAAGCTCTGCACAGAGACGGTAATAAAACAACTGTGTTATTGCGACTAAGGCAGCAACGGCTCTGAGCCTTCAGCTCTCAGGATCTCATCCCACAATAGTAACGTGAGACCAGTCTTGCTCCCACATCCGTTTCACAGATGAGACTGAGAGATGGGGTGTCAGTCACCCCAATTTGGGGAAGGGGCTTCATTTCAAGGGCAAACGGCAACAGCTCTGAGAGAAAGCAGCTGGACAGAAAAAGTCACAGGTTGTGTGACTCCAGGCAAATCCATTGAGACAGAGAGCAGCCTGGTGGCTGCTGGGGGCTGGGGGGCGTGACTGCTAACGAGCACGAGGTATCTTTATTGGATGGGAATGTTCTGGAGCTAGGCAGTGGTGATGCCTGCACACACCGTAAGATGCCTTAAGAACAGGGCCTCCTGGCCTCCCTTGCCCCCCGGCTCTGTCATCCCCGCCGCCCACAGGGAGCAACGAGGGACCAGCCCTAGCCTGGTGCGCCCTGAGGATAGCAGGGGACCGTGGCAGCGTCACCAGCAAAGGGGTGATCGGGAGTGTGTCAGGGAAGACTGGCTCTGAGGCCTCAGAGGGAGGCCCTGGGGCAGGGACAATGCAGGTGGCTGACCGGCCGAGACCTGAGCATCCCGCATCCTTCCTGCTGGGGGGCCAGACCCCACAGGGCCCCGCCGCCGGTCCACGACTGGACCAAAGGCAACGCAGGCTAAAACGACGGGGGCCACACTGGGCGAGCCTGAGCCTGAGATGTGACCACAGAGGGCGCTGGTTCACGTCCTGCTCCCCTATCACGCTGGGCAGTCAGCCCGAGGTTCGAGGGGCGGGGCGGGGGCCTGTGCTTGGAGCGAGAGAAGCCGCCCCAGCGGGCTGGCTCTGACCACACGGGTGCCCGCGGGTCAGCCCCAGAGGGCCGGTCAGCCCAGGACAGAACGCTGCTGCTGCCGCTGCTGCTAAGGCGCCTCGGTCTTAGCAAGTCACTAGCAAGAATAGCGTTTCGGATTAGCTATGAGGAAGAGCACTGTAGACCTGCCAACCAACCCCCAGGAGCAGCAGGCAGGTCCCTCCTGACAGGTCCCTGACAGAGAGAGGAGCTGAGTTTTTTTTTTTTTTTCAGAATCAAGGCAGCCCAGCCTTACAAGGAGGGAAGGACATCAAGGGCTTCCCTGGGCCCTTAGGCTCTGCCCAAGTGACATACCCAGGTGCCACCCAAGAGGAGGCCTTGTCGTCAGAATGCCCCCTGCACGCAGGCAGGCACACACCCCTCCCCACCCTCTGCAAACAAAACCGCGGTCCTGCCCCCTTTACTCAGCAGCAGCGTCCCCATCGCGGAGACGGCCACAGAGGCCTGGGCTCCTCATCAGCACAGTGAAGTCGCTGGGGGGACACTGACCTCCTGGGCCTGGGGAGCCAGGCACACCGCCGAGCTCCGAGCAAGGTGGGCGGTTGGAAGGGTGTGGGGAGAGGGCTGTGCGGGGCCCCCAGCAGTGGGGACACAGGCCGGGCCTGCGGGGGCACTTCCTGGATGGGCAAGTGGGGCTGTCAATACGCACATCCTGAGCAGGACGGAGCCGGCCCCTGATCTAATCAGCCTCTCTCAGGCGCCCTTCTCACCACCAGGCCTCCCGAGACCCAGCCGAAATCTGCCGGGTAATTAGATCATCCTCCAGCTCATTCTGACCGCCCGTCTGCACCCATTGTGGAAAACACAAGTCTCCGAAGAGGAAGGCTGCTTCCAGAGGTAATTATCTCTATTACATTACTCAGCATCACGTGGGGAAGTTGACTAATTAGATTTCCCCTTAGTTAAAAAAAAAAAAATTATGAGTTTTAGAGGCTCAAGTGGTTTTCATTTACAAAAGAAAGATAGGCTCACAGACTTCAAAAACAAACTTAGGGTAACCACAGGGGAAAGGCGTGGGGGAAGGCTAAATTAGGAGTTTGGGATTAACAGAGACACACTGTACATATATGTCTATCTGTTATATAAAATAGATGGTCAACACAATACATACGAAATAGATGATCAAAAGGACCTCCTGTCTAGCACAGGAAGCCTACTCGCTACTCTATAATAAACTATATAGGAGAAGAATCTGAAAAGGATTGGATATACATACACATATATGCGAATCACCTTGCTGTCCACCTGGAACCAACAGCACTGTTCACCCAACACACTCCAGAACAAAATAAAAATTAAAATGTAAACAAACCAAAGAAAGCACCATGGAAATGTCCATTCTCCCGAGTGAGGTTACATCACAGCACAAACTATTCTGGGGAGGTCGGTTCTTCACGCCGACAGGAGTGAACCCAGCCAGCCCTCACTGCGGCCACCCACGCCGTGTACTCCTCCTGGTTCTGTCCTGACATCCGAATGGCCCTCCATGTGGCTCCGTCCCAGGTCGGCTGTGGCAAAGCACCTTTGAGTCAGACCCACGTTCTTGGTTCACCTAGTGGCTCCTGTCTTTAACTGATAACAGTCTAGGCTTTGATTATTTTATAGAGTATTCTTTTACAACAAATACCGCCCCCACCCCCACTTATATCTGAACCTGGCCTGGAGACACCCGTCTTCCAACTGGTATTGGTCCAACACATGGTGGGCACTCGACAAAGACAGTAACTAGGGTGATCATGCCACAGAAACCAAAAAAGGGTAAATGTACAGCGAGCCTTATTTTTCAGAAAAAAATATTATTATTGATCTTTATCTTTAAAATGTTTTGAAATAAGGTGGTGATTTGGAAGGCAAGTGGGTGAGGACGCAGACCTGGCCGGAAAGGACGCTGCTCAGCCACGTGGGCAGGGACGGCCGGTCTCAGAGAGAAGTTATCAGGTGGGGGGCTCCTCAAAGGGGGCGGCAGCCGCCACCGCCTGACCCCAGCTTCTGCCACTCAGGATGGGGGATCCAGATCTGTGTGTCTCTGGATGGGATGCGCACGGACCGTGCGGTGCCCCCAGTGGGCTGCTGGGCCCGTGCACAGGCTCACGTCCTGTGCACAGGTGGTGCTCACGTCCACCTGTAAGAGGCAGGGGGCATGGAAGAGCAGGTCAGGGGCGGCTCGGGAGGCAGAGAGGCAGGTCCAGGTGTGCGGCAACCGGCCCAGCCCCCTAACACAGCAATGGCCGAAGGAGGAAAAATGGCTGAGACTGGAGCCACAGCCAACGCTGAGCCACGTCACTGCTGGGATGGGACATTTCTGATACTACTGGGGAGAAAGGTGACAGTGGGTGGGTTTCCGATGAGGCTGTGGGGGCCGTGCCGAACGCTCAGGTGGGACGCTGGGGTTGGGCCTCATGAGAAGGAGGCTGTGCTTGGGAGAAACTCGGTCTAAAGTGTTACAGGGGAAGTGATGCGATGCCTGGGACTTGCCCAGAAAACCGAGAAGAGAAAAGAAAGGGATGGATTGGGGGGGGGGTAACAATTTCTTGGCTATAACAGCAAAGTACAGGCGGCAAAACAAACAATAGACTGGACTACATTAAAAAAATCAAACAAACAAAAAAAAACTGTACATCAAAGAGCACAATCAACAGAGCGGAAAGGCAACCAGTGAACGAGAAAATGCCTGAAAATGGTCCATCTGATAAGAGATCAATATCTAGGATATACAAAGAACTCCCACAACTCAGCCTCAACCAAAACATAATTCAATTTAAAAGGCAGGCGAAGGACCTGAATGGATGTTTCTCCAAAGAGGATTCACACAAAGGTCCAATAATAAGCACACGAAAAGACCCCTGACATCACTAGTCACTATGCAAACCAAAACGGTAGTGAGATAAGACCTCACGCCCCCAAGGATGGCTACGAAGAAGCAAAGCCGGAATAACAGGAGCTGCAGATCAGAGCCCAGCGCGCTGCCGGTGGGGAAGTAAGATGGCGCGGCTGCTGCGGGCAAGGACTCGGTGGTCCCTCAAAAAACTAAACACAGTGTCACCGCCCGATGCAGCGGCTTCACCTCTGGGCATGCACCCCCCAAAACCGGAAGCAGAGACTCAGACAGATGTTCGCACGCCTATGTTCAGAGCAGCATGGTCCACAGCAGTCAAAAGGTGGGAACACCCAAGTGTCCACAGGTGGCGGAATGGATAAACAGGGTGTGGTCCATCCCCGCGACGGGAACACTCTCCAGCCTGAGAAGGTGAAGCAATCCTGGCACTGGGTACCACGTGGATGAGCCCTGAGGACACGCTGCTCGGTGAGAGAAGCCAGCCGGGAAAGGATAGATCCTGCAGGATCCCGCTTCCAGGAGGTCCCTGGGGGAGTCTGATTCCTAGAGACGGGAAGTATGATGGTGGTTGCCAAGGCTGGGGGGCGGGGGTGGGAGGAGAGGGAGGCGGGATGAGTGTTTCATGGGGACGGAGCTTCCCTGTTTTGCAAGATGGAGAGTTCTGGAGCTGGAGGGAGGGCACGGCTGCACATCACGAATGGACCGAAGGCCGCTGACCTGCACACTGAGAGACAGAGAGGGTGGTACACTTTGCCATGAGCATTTCACCACAATTTAAAAAATCATTAAGTGAATGAACTGCAAAAAAAAGAAACAGGGAGTGGATGGAGGCATCAGGTTCGGGCTATGGTTTCTGGAAGGCCAGGGGTCCAGGTGTGTGTGTGTGAGTAGCTCAGTCGTGTCCGACACTATGGGCCTCTGTGGACTGCAGCCAGGCCCCTCTGTCCATGGGATTCTCCAGGCAAGAATACTGTGGTGGGTGGCCATTTCCTTCTCCAGGGGATCTTCCCAATCCAGGGATCAAACCCAGGTTTCCCTGGTGGCTCAGACGGTAAAGAATATGTCTGCAGTGCAGGAGACCCAGGTTCGATCCCTGGTTGAGGAGGATGCTCTGGAGAAGGAAATGGCTACCCACTCCAGCGTTCTTGCCTGGGAAATCCCATGGCCCGAGGAGCCTGGCGGGCTACAGCCCATGGGGTTGCAGAGAGTCGGACACAACTGAGCAACTAACACACTGAATAATCTGGGACCATCCCAGCCCTGCATTGGGCAAGAACTGACTCTCAGTACAGGTTCCCACATGGACGCTCTGCACTTGAACCAGGGAGCCGGAATCCAGCCCTTTCAGATGCAGGACGGTGCAGTTAGGTTGACCAGACCCAGTGCCTGTGGGAAGCGGGCCCGGTGTGTTCTTCACAGACGGGGAGGTGGGGCTATGCTCTCGGGATGCTGCTGGGGCTGGGGGGCCAGGCAGAGAAAGGCGGAGCACTGAGTGTGCCTGGCCCACTGCACCCCAGATCCTGGCCCCTGCACCCTAAATCCCAGCCCCCTGCACCCCAGATCCTGGCCCCTGAACCCCAGATCCTGGCCCCTGCACCCCAGATCCCAGCCCATTGCACCCCAGATCCTGGCCCCTACACCCCAGATCCTGGCCCCTGTACCCCAGATCCCAGCCCCCTGCATCCCCAGAACCCCAGCAGCACTGTAACCCTAGACTCAGCAGCCCTGCACCCCCAGCAGCCCAGGGAAATGCCAAGGAGCAGCCACGCTGGGACCCAGGCGCCTGGGCCCACCCCCAGAGAGCCAGCACGTGTGGTCTGTGGCTGGCGGTCTCCCGTGTGGCCCGCAAGCCACAAGACCCTTTACTTTGGATCCAGGCCTGTGGAGCCCACCTGAGAGCCCCTCCAGGGGTGGGTCCCCTTGCAGGTAAGGGCTTACGCACCCAGCAGAGGAACCTGGAAGGTGCCCTGGGGCCAGCGGCAGCCCATGGTGAGCTGGGACGCACACGGCAATTGCGGCTAATTTTCTCCTGCAAAGAAGCTGATCCCATAATTTGGTAAATACACTGATCATCACTGTGCGGCTCTGAGTGGGAGTGTCTGTGTTCCAGGGTCCAGGGAGAGTGGGCTGGCAGAGAGATCACCGGTTGCTGGCATGAAGAGCCCACTGCCAGGAAGGGAGCTTCCCAAAGCCAAGGCTGGGATAGGAACGGCCCCAGTGACTGAGGACCGGGTCTGGGGTGACCGGCCGGGCCTGCAGTCACTGACCCCACACCATGTGCCTGTCTGGCCTCACGTACTGACGGGGACACTGAGGCTGCAGCTGAGGACTGGCCCGGGTCTCCCCAGTGACCATTCCTGCAGCTGGGGTCTAAGGTGAGTCAGCCTGTCTGCCTTCCCCTTCCACTGAAGCAGAGTCCAGGCGGCTCAGGAGATAGGGACCACCACTTGGGGAGATCTTCCCTTGAATCAGAGGTGGCCACGGGAGCCCATTTTTGTTTTTTTTTTCCATCGGCTGAGTTTCTTGTGTAATAAGAACAGAAAATGTGAACAATCACCAACAAAAGCGGTGGAGAGATTTCCCAGACAAATCTCAATGTTCAGCAGCTACAGACTGAATGTCTGTGCCCCTGCCCCGACACAGTCCTATGTTGAAATCCTAACTCCCCAGGGTGATAGTGGGTACAGGAGGGACCTTGGGGAGATGATTAGGTCACGAGGGTGGGGCCCTAATAAATGGGATTTGTGCCCTTATAAAGGAGATCCCAGAGAGCTCCTTGCCCCTCTACCCCGTGAGGACTGTGGCCCAAGGATGCCTGACTTGCCCACCTGCTCACACAGAGCTGCCTCTCTGGCTGGAGGTCAGGAAGGAGATGGTCCCCTGCCATGCAGGGGGTTGCCTCCCTGTCTTCCTTCCGCAGAATGCTCTTGAGTCTGGGCTCTGAACCCTGTGTGAGCCACTTGGCCCCTGAAATCTCATCATCTTCATCTGTGAAATGGGATTGTTGCCCTTATTTGGTTGCTCCATCGTGTCTGACTCTTTGGGACCCCATGGACCGTAGCCCACCAGGCTCCTGGGATTCTCCAGGCAGGAACGCAGTGGGCTGCCATTTCCTCCTCCAGGGATCTTCCTGACCCAGGGATCGAACCCATGTCTCCTGCATCTCCTGCACTGGCAGGGGGATTTTTCACTGCTGAACCACCAGGGAGGCCTGTAAAGTAGGGATGGGGATGCTAATCCGATAGCGTGAGTGACCAGCACCATCACAGTGACCACCTGGGATGGGACTGAGAGGGTTTGGAAGAGCCTCCTTGCCTCACTTCTAAAATTCCAGCTAAAACCACATACTGGCCATTCCCTTGCAAAAAGTAACAATAGATACTGTACAGATATTTTTTTTAATGGTAAGTTTTTCCATGATATATTTCTTTGAAAAGTGCTCAAATCTGTTCATAGGCTCTAGGAGAAGTCACTCCTCAGCCAACAGCAGAGACTGACCCTTCGCTCTCCCAACTGCCCAGTGAGATGAGGGCTCCCTCACCCTCAGGACTCTGACTCCAGCTAAAAGTGCGCGGGTGGAAGTAACTGGCCAGCTAGACACAGCGGAGCCTGGAGACCAGGGCGACCCTGTGTCGGGAATGGAAGAGCCAGGAGAAGGGGAGACCCTGGGTCTCTGACCACAGCGTGGATGAGGGCTGGCTGCCCTTTGGAAGCATCCTTTAGGGACTTGAAAGGAACAAGAAATAAACCTCCGTCGTTCAAATCACAGCCGTGGACTTCCTTGTTGGCGCAGTGGACAGGAATCCTCCTCCCAATTCAAGGGACATGAGTTTGATCCTCGGTCCAGGAAGATTCCACATGCCTAACTGAGCCCGGGCACCAGAACCCAAGCACTGGGCTGCACTCTAGCCTGTGAGCTGCAACTACTGAGCCTGAGGGCCTAGGGTCTGTGCTCTGCAGTAAGAGTAGCCCCCACTCGCTGCAGCTAGAGAAAGCCCACTTAAAGCAATGAAGACCCAGCACAGCTCCGCCCAAAACCAGCCTTATTCCTCCTGGGGACTGTTTGTTACAGGCCTGGTATGACTCCAGCTGTGGGTGGAGTCCGGTGAAGGCAGCCCCCCAGGGAAGGTCCAGCACTGGGACCGTCATCGGGGCTGGCTGTTCTGGTGACCAAGGTCACACTCTTTCTCAGGAGTTCTCAGGCTGGGGGAGAGGATCCGATGGGACAGGACGTCAGGGTGGGGAAGGTCAGAGGGCAGAGATCGGGGTTGCTGTGTGCCCCCAGTGTCTCTCTGGGAGGCTATTTCGTGCGTATTTTGCTGTGAGCAGATTCAAAGGCTTTGCCATCAGGGTCTCTAAAAAGAAACCAGAAGGAGCCATCTCCACACTTCCTGCGTCGGGCCCTGATCCCCGATCACAAACCATCCTGCCGAGCGCTGGGCACTCAGGCTGCCTTCCAGGTACATGTCTGTGGCTGAATACGCCACGGGCCTTAAAACCGTGGTTTCCTGCTTGAGTCAAACTTAAATCCCTAATGGCAGCGCTGGGGGGAAATGACCCAGTGCAGACGGCATACGACAAAGGCAGCACTTAGCACCAACCCCGAGCGAGCAGCGGCCCCCTGGGACATCCCCGGGGAACCGCTTTTGTGAACGGGGTCAAGTTCCGCTGATCCCTGTGGGCCGTGGCCGAGGCCTCCTGACCGCACCTCTCGGGAAGCCGAGGAGCGACCCCCGGGCACCCACCAGCCAGGTGCGGAGGCCTGCCGCCGCTGCCCGCACCCCCCACCTTCTGGGAAACAGCAGGTGACCCGAGCCTGCAGCCATCTCGTGGGGGTATCCAGCCAGCAGAGGAGTCGCACCCCCGAAGGCGGCTCAGGATTCCAGGGCCTTCAAGAGACCAGAGAGATGCAGCAGCAACCCTGGGCCTTTGCAGCCGGAATCCGGCCGGACCGTTCAGTTTTAGTCAGGCCACAAATCAGAGTTTTAGAGAAACTTACTCTCCCCAAGGGCTGCCTCTCTGACTCAGCCCCAGACCCGTCCGTCCCTTCCTCCTGGGTAACCTGGCTATTATGGAACTTTTTTTTTTTTTAATTTACACACAAATCTTCACAGTAGCTTTGTCTATAACAGCCAAAACCTGGAAACGACCCCAACATCCACTAACGGAAAGTGAAGTGGAGTCGCTCAGTCGTGTCTGACTCTTTGCAAACTCATGGACTGTAGCCCACCAACTCTTCTGTCCATGGGGTTTTCCAGGCAAGCGTTCTGGAACGGTTTGTCATTTCCTTCTCCAGGGGATCTTCCTATCCCAGGTATCGAACCCAGGTCTCCAGCATTGTAGGCAGACGCTTTACCGTCTGAGACACCAGGGAAGATCCACTAACGGGTGAATGGATTAAAAAAAAAAAATTGTGGTATATCTGATGAGGCCACACGTCAAAATAACAGAGATACCCAATACTACCAACAGATTCCTCATGTCCCTTTATAGCTCTTTCCTCCTAGTCCTTCCTAACCCACCTTCCCACAATTTTAGCAAGCAATTTCTAGAATCACGGAACTTTTTAAACACGTTGATGTTTCCGAGGAAAATTCAGAGCGTGGGGAATAAATAGCATATTTTGGCATACTTTAAAGAAAGCACGAACATTTCCACACCACAGTGATGGTCCTAAAAACCTGTGTCTTTCACGCAGGTTTTGGGGGATGCCCTGTGCCTGCATGTATGGACAGTAAGTTCCCAACGTATGAACACGTCCTGTTTCGAGAGTGCATTTGTAAGTCCAGTTTGTTCTTAAGTCCAATCCAGCCTAGGCACCCAACTAAAATAATCGGCTGTCTAGAAGTGTACTGTAGGTTCTTAATCGGAGAAGGCAATGGCAGCCCACTCCAGTGCTCTTGCCTGGAGAATCCCAGGGACGGGGGAGCCTGGTGGGCTGCCGTCTCTGGGGTCGCGCAGAGTCGGACACGACTGAAGCGACGCAGCAGCAGGTTCTTAATGCTTTTTATACAAATGATACAAACAAACATAACAAAACGTTTTCAGTCTTACAGTAGAGCACCTCGCGGAGCACAGCGGTACAACAGCTGGCACACAGGGGCTGGCATCGAGCGAAGAGGCAAGACCTACTGACTGCGGGAGGGAGAGGAGGTGGGAGATGGCAGAGCCGAAGGACCGTCAGCGACGGGAGGCGGAGGGACGCTCCTGCCTTTGCAGGTTCACAGCCTGAAGGGCCGTATGTACGCAGGGGGCGCACTGTGCTGCCCTTTCTCTTTTGGACTTCTGCACGGTTCTCTTGCATCTGACGAGGATTTATTGAGCACCTCCTACCTGCCAGGTGAGTAAGAAAGACAAAGGCTTTGTCCTCTTAGAGTTTAGGGTCCCACGGGGGATCAGGAAGACTGCCTTTGTTTTCAGTCGCTAAGTCATGTCCGACTCTTTGCGACCACATGGAGCGCAGCACGCCAGGCTCCCCGTCCTCCACTATCACCCAGAGTTCACGTAAATTTATGTCCATCGAGTCAGTGATGCTATCCAGCCATCTCATCCTCTGCTGTCCCCTTCTCCTCCTGCCCTCAATCTCTCCCAGCATCAGGGTCCATTTCAATGAGTCGGCTCTTCGCATCAGGTGGCTAAAGTATTGGAGCTTCAGCATCAGTCCTTCCAGTGAATATTCAGGGTTGATTTCCTTTAGGATTGACGGTTTGAGACTGACCTACAATTAAATATGCGTGCAAACTATGCCCTGTACTGCTGAGTGCCCTGAATACACAGGAAGCTGATCAAAGGACTGGGGGTGGGGGAAGAGAGGAGTGCTACAAGCTGGGAGGCCTCTGGGGGCCTCCGAGATGGGGTCTGGGGAGAGGGAGGGGCCCCCCAGGATCTGCAGGCTTCCCCATCTTTCCACCATTTCAGAGAAGCTGCAGGGAGGGGACGTGCTTGTTCACTTGAGAGGCAGGTGCCCCGGGGGGACAGGCTCTGGCACAGAGCACCTTCCATGCCCCGTGTGACCCCGGACCACTCGCAGCGGGTGGGGCAGCATCGGTGATCTGGTTCAGAGCAAAAGGAACAGCTATGGTACACCTGTGGCCTAAACAGTAAAGACTTATTGTTCAAAGAGTATTTTTTAAAAGTCACAATACTGCTTTCCTTTTTTCAGAAGAATAAACAATTTAAAAAAATAATTGTAAAGTACACAGAACACAGACTTCACCATCTTAACCGCTTCTAAGCGCAGAGTTCGGTGGCATTGGCATGGCTGTGCAGCCATCATGCGGGTCCATCTCCAGAGCATCAGGTCCCAAACAGGCTCTGTACCCCCACCCCCGCTCCCTGCCCACCACTTCCTCTACAGGTTGGACCGCTCTAGGGACCCGCTAGGAATGGGATCACACAGCCTTCCTTTTCTTTTACCCCGACTTTGCAATTCTTAGTCCCCGTCCGTTTCTGGAAGCCTCCTAGCCTGGACACCTCAGGGTGGGGGCGGGGAAGAATGGCATGAACAAAGGAGGGCCTGTGTCCCAGGACAGAGCCTGCAGCCCCTGTGCAGGTCAGCGCCTGCTCCCTCCTGCTGGAAGTAAAGAGGAGGGGGATCTTTGAAGGCACACCTTCCACACACGAGTGAAACTGTTAGTGAAGCGAAACTGTTAGTCACTCAGTCGTGTCTGACTCTTTGCAACCCCATGGACTGTAGCCCCCCCAGGCTCCTCTGTCCATGGGGATTCTCCAGGCAAGAATACTGGAGTGGGTTGCCGTTCCCTTCTCCAGGGGATCTTTCCAGACACAGGCTTAATCTGAGTGAAGCCAGAGAGATCACGGCATCAGAATGCGTGCCCAGACCTGCTGGCCGGGCCTCCTGGTCGCCGAGCCCTGCTTTGCTGTGATCATTCAATTAATTTCTTCCATCAGGCCTTTATCTCCCAGATAACAGCCCATGCCTTGTGCCAAGACCTGCACCTGTATCTCAATAAACAAATGAAGAAGGAGGTCACTGGCCATTGAAGGTGACCCCAGCCGAGCAGAGGCGATGGACAAGCAAGAGGTTCATCGGAAAGTCTTGGTGAGAGAGGGACGGGGGCCCTCCACGTTGGAACAGGGCCGGCCAGGGGTACTGCTGGGCGCACAGCCTGTTCTCAAAAAACAGAAAAGCCAAATCAAACCAAATCGGGCCATTCCATCCAGAAGGCTCATTAAAAAAGACTCCTGGAAAATTAACTGACAACAAACAAAATTTCTTCCTGGAACAGACCAGGCCGGGCCAGACACGAGAATGGGAACCAATTGCCGCCAGCCCACTTGGCACCGCAGGGCTGGGCTGCTGCCCAACAACAAGGTCATGATGCCTGTGTCCACCCCCAGCCCCGGGGGCTGAGTCACCTTGCGCTCAGTGACCAACACGCCCCCTCTCTGGGCCCGCCAGGAAGAGGTGGCCTGCACCTGAGAGGCTGGGGCCTTGCGCCAGGCGACCCGGCTCCCGCCAGCGCTCAGGGTCACATCCTCAGGAGAAGGCCAGACAGCATGTAGGAGCTGGACGTGGGTTCGAGTCCCGCCCTGCCCCTCCCTTTCAAGGTCGTCACGCTGACCAAGCCCCCAGAGCCTGCGGTGCAAAGGGCATCTCTGTCACCCTGCTCGCACAAGTCAGAGCAAGTGCTCAGCAAAGGGTAGAGCGTCCAGCCCCACGTGAACCCCGGCAACTCGTGGGCTGGAGGCCAGTGGCCGCGACGGTTGTGTTTCTGGTCTCCCTGGAGGCTGCCCCTCTCCGAACGAGGCCATCAGCGTAACTGATTGAGTCTCGGGCTCGACAGACTGTCCATCAGACGGGGCCTCGCCCTGCGTGGCAGCTCAAAGGTCCCAGGGGCTCATTCCCCAGGTACACACTCATGACGGAGTGTGTGTTATCCCAACATCCTTAGTGGAAGCCCTAACTTGGCCGTGATGGTATCTGGAGGTAGGGCATCTAGGACATGACTTGGGTGAGATGAGGGTGGGGGCCCCCATAACAGGATTAGTTTTCACCAGGCTTCCCTGGTGGCTCAAGATAGTGAAGAGTCCACCTGCAGTGTGGGAGACCTGGGTTCGATCCCTGGGTCTGAAAGATCCCCTGGAGGAGGGCATGGCAACCCACCCCAGTATTCTTGCCTGGAGAAGCCCATGGACAGGGGAGCCTGGTGGGCTACAGTCCACACACTCACAAAGAGTCGGACACGATGGACTAACATTTTCACTTTCAAAGAAGAGGTGCTAGAGAGGAGATCTCTTTCCTTCTCCAATGTGTGAGGGCAAAGGAAGGAGGCAGCCATCCAGGAGCCAGAAAGAGAGGCCTTACCAGGAGCGAAAACAGCCGGCACCTTTTTGCTGTTGCTGGCCGTGCAGCTCAGCATGTAGGATCTTAGTTCCCCAACCAGGGATGGGACCAGGGACGGGGTCTCCCCCCTCCCCTCCACCCCGCCCACCCCCACTGCCCAACACACATATCGGGAGCATGGAGTCTTAACCACTGGACCCCCAGGAAGTCCCCTTGGCTGACACCTTGATCTTGGCCTCCCCAACCTCCAGAAATAAATGAGAAACACAAAACACAGGTGTCAATTGTGTAAGCTGCCCTGTTGATTGTAATTTTCACAACAGCCAAGGCGACCGAAAGGCTTCTGCGGTGGCTCAGTAGTAAAGAATCCACCTGCAGAGCAGAAGCCACAGGAGACGTGGGGAAGACCCTCTGGAGGAGGGCATGGCAACCTGCTCCAATACTCCTGCCTGGAGAATTCCAGGGACAGAGGAGCCTGGCGGGCTACAGCCCATCGCGTCGCAGAGTCAACATGACTGAAGCCACCACGCACGCAAGCTGACCGGAACACTCACTAATTGCATTTGCCACCTGCCAAGCACACGTGCTCAACCCCCAGCGTCACAGTGAATGGCGAGTGTGGCCCAGCTTCTCTCTCCCAATACGCACTGTCCCCAAGGGCTGCCCTCTCATCTCTGCCTGGTACAGCAGGAGGTCTATCCTCCCCTGATTCCTCCTGATAGTGTTTTCACTTCTTCCCTCCCCCGCCCCTGAAGATACTGGCGGAGGAAACACAGTCTGTGATGGACACCCTCTGCTCGGGCACGAGGCTTGGGGAGAGTCTAACTCCAGGCTCTTTGGGAAGAAAGACCAGGCCCGACTCATCTCTGTTTTCTCCAGCCTCCAGGCTTGTTGCTGTCGTTCAGTTGCGAAGCTGCCTGTCTAACTCTTTATGACCCCGTGGACCGCAGCAAGCCAGGCTTCTCTGTCCTCCACTATCTCCTGGAGTTTGCTCAGATTCATGTCCATTGAGTCAGTGATGCAATCTAACCATCTCACCTTCTGTCTTCCCTTCTCCTCTTGCCCTCAGTCTTTCCCACCATCGAGGTCTTTTCCAATGAGTCCACTCTTTGTATCAGGCAGCCAGAGTACTGAAGCTTCAGCAACTAGGCTTGGCCCTACATAATGACTGCTCGAAATAAGTTTGTAGATATGTAACCCAGAGACGCTTGATCTCACGTGGTCTGATCCACACCTAAAATGATTTTCAAATTCTGCTGAATCTGCCTACCCAGTGATTCATCTTCTTCCTTCCCACACTCGAAACTCCACCTTCCTTTGGGAGCCTGCCCTGCCATGCCTGCCTCTTGTGGCCAAGGAGGCTGACCTCGCCCAAGGCGTCTGGGGAGGGCATGCGATCCAACCTGGGCAAGCAGCATTTTCCATCAGCTTAGCCAATGCTTGGCTCAGGGATGGACATGTGGCCTAAGGCAGGCCAATGAGATGCTCTTTCTGCTGGGGTTCTTCAGTGGACAGGATGAGAACCTCCAGCTGCTGGAGACTAAGCCTACTACCCTGGTGGAGAGAACCCACCTGAGAATGAAGCCTTCCCCAGGAGGAAGACTGAGCAAGGGAGTGAGATCCTGGGGACCTCACTGAGCACCTAGGTCCAGCTGGGCCTGAAGCCCAACTTCTTTGGGATTTTCAGTTACTCAAACCAGTAAGTTCCCCTTGCATGCTGAACCAGTTTGGATTGAGCTCTGTCAGTTGTGGGGAAAGTTCGGAATAATACAGTTGGAGAGGATGGAGGACATGCAGCATTTTGCTTTGCTTCCATCCTTAACCAACTTCCTTTAATGCCTAAAGTTAGTTCCCCTCACTTCCTCCAGGAAGCCCCCCAGGATCTTCTAATCAGTGATGACCTTTGCCTTCCACGGACTCAATCTGCTTAGCTGGTGCCTCCCCTCAAGATCTGAACTATTTCATCACCTCCAGTTGGGCCTCCAGGTTGGGCAGTAGGACCCACCTGGAAATGTGACAAGGGGCACTGCAGCCCTTGACCCCAAGTTCTGAGTTCAAGCCTAGACCCACCGTGAGAGCTGTGAGTCTGGGCATATCACGTGGTCCTTTTGAGCCTTGACGTCCTCATCTACAAAATGGGACCAGCAAGAGAACTGACCTCCTGGAGCTGGGAGGAGTGTGAAATGAACCCTCTGCATACAGCTGACCAGCAGCAGCAGCAGCAGCAGACACATATGCTGACCAACCGGCCAGGAACCCCGTGTTTGGGTGAATGTCCGTCACTCAAAGCTGCACTGGCCCTCCCTGGTCTTGTCACCACTGTCCCCACTGCCTGCCTCAGACACGTGACCCATGCCTCGACCATCCAAGGTGTCCCTTTCCTAGGCTTGCCCATTTCTCCCACCTCTGGTCCTCTTGGTAGGTGGCCCACCCATGACCCCCAAGATGGTCAGCCACCCAGAATCCGGTGTCTTCGACCCTCACATTCTGTCCGCATCATCCTCCTCGCCACCCAGGCCGGCGGTCATCTGGTCCTTCTGGCCCCCAGTCCTTCTTACTTTTACCAGCTCCAGTCTCAGCCTCTATAAATCCAGCGGCAACAGCCTTACACGCCTCCTTTACAGAGACCCACCCGGGGCAGGTGCAGCCCTGTGAGGCACGACCAGCCTGGGTGCACTGTCAGCCCTGGGAGAGGTCCCCATCCTACTAGCCCCCAAGCCCCCACCTCTCAAGGTCCCGGCCCACGGCTCGGTGCATTTGGAATGCTGGCCAAGACGCTCTGTGTGGCTGCACGCCCTCCTGGGAAGTAGGTTCTGTTGCTCTTTCCCACCCCAGGAAGCTTTCCTCGACCCTCTAGCCCACCACGGTTCCTCGCTGGTGAGCCCCTTTACTCCATTCCTTATTCCAGGCTGTGTGGTGGAGGTGTTCAGAGTGTGGGCTCAGAAGCAGCCCAGCCCTGCCACTCACCCACTGTGTGTCTGTGGGCAAGTGAGTCTCCCTCTGTGCCCCAGCCTCTCTGTGCAGAAAAACCTGCTGATCGGAATATCCAAACTCAACTGAGCGCTCAGGGTGGTTCATGCGTGCGAAATGCTCAAAACCAAGCCTGTTGTGCGCGGGAAGCACTCGGGAAACTCGAGCCTTCCCCGCCGTCACTGCCGTCGCTGTTGCTCGTGTTACTTGCGGTCAGCACGTGCAACCTAAGTGCAAGCTCACTTTCCAGAAATTCAGGTTGGTTATAGCTCTTAGCTCACATCTTTAGGAGCTGAACGCCCCTGGTCCTACAGGGGGCTGTGCTCAGTGCACTGGCTCCAAAATGGGCTTCTCAGTTGTCTCAAGAGGTAAAGAACCACCTGCTGATGCAGGAGGCTCGGTCCCTGGGTCGGGAAGGTTCCCCCGAGAAGGAAACGGCAACCCTCTCTAGTATTCTTGCCTGGAAAGTTCCATGGACAGAGGAGCCTGGTGGGCTGCTACAGTCTATGAGGTTGCAAAGAGTTGGACACGGCTGAGTGACTGAGGACACACAAGCTCTCCAGCAGTGACGCTGCCAGTGGGTTTGAGCTCTGTCTCCGTGGCCCGGGGCTCTCTCTCCTCCTTCTGCTCCTGGCTTCTTCCTCCAGGCCCAGCATCAAGATGGTCATTTACTAAGTGCTCACTGAATACCTACCGATTCAACCCAAGGTTCGGTCAGCAGTTCAGATAAACAGTAACTCTCTGACCCAGCAAGCCCACTCTCAGATTCATACACTGAAAATCTGAAAATAGGGACTCAGACAAATACCTGCACACTTTCGTTCACAGCAGTGTTATTCACAAGTAGTCCAAAGGTGAAAACAACCCAAATATCCATCAGCCGATGAATGGATCAACAAAGCGTGGTTCATCCATCATTGGGATATTATTTGGCCATGGAAGGAAAAGACAGGCTGCAACCTTAGAAACACTAAGCTATGTGAAAAGGCCTTGGGCCGTAGGATTCCGCATACACGAGAAGTCCAGAAGAGGCTAATCCATAGAGACAGAAGGCACGGGAGCAGTAGCCTGAGGCTGAGGGGAGTGGGGGAAGGGAGAGTACGTGCTAAGGAAGTACGTGGTTGTCTTTTTGGGGTGACACAACTAGACAGAGGCCAGGGCTGCACAGTACTGTGAATGTACCAAAATGCCCCTGGATTGTATGTCTAAAATTATTGTTGTTCAGTTGCTAAGTTGTGTCCTCCTCTTTGCAACCCCATGAACTGCAGCATGCCAGGCTTTCCTGTCCTTCGCCACCTCCTAGAGATTGCTCAAACTCATGTCCATCGAGTTGGTGACGCCATCCAACTGTCTCATCCCCTGCCGCCCACTCCTCTTGCCCTCAATCTTTCCCAGCATCAGGGTCTTTTCCAATAAGTCACCTCTTTGAGTCAGGTGGCTAAAGCTGACTCTTCAGCTTCAGAGTCAGTTCTTCCAGTGAATATTCAGGACTGATTTCCTTTAGGATTGACTGCTTCGATCTTGCTGTCTAAAGGACTCTCAAGAATCTTCTCCAGCCACAATTCGAAAGCATCAATTCTTCAGCACTCAGCCTTCTTTATGGTCCAGCGCTCACATCCACACACGACTACTGGAAAAACCATAGTTTTGATTACAGGGACCTTTGTCAGCAAAGTGATGTGTGTATTTCGCCACAATAAAAAATGATATACACAAGGAAAAGGGACACGCGGCACACACATAACAAAATGTATCTCTAACAGATACATATGAAGAAATAAAAATCTGAGAAGATAAACCTTGTTGCAGTAACCGTGTCTCTGGGCAGAATCACCTGACTCTCCCTGGGGGACAGACAGCACGAGCATCTGAGAGGCAGGACCATGACACGGCGTGGCACGGGGGCCCCCTCACCTTGTAGCAGCTCTGGGACTCCGAGCCTGCTTGGTGACTTTTCTGGGCCTCAGTTTCCTGCTTTGAGAAATGGGGACAGTGTGAGAACCCATCTCTCAAGTTTCTGATGAGGCCTAAACACGTCGGTACACAACAGAACTCAGCGCTCAGCAATGGCAACTGACACAGGAATGGGCCGGGGAGGATGTCCAGTTCAGTGTTCTTGTTGGGGAGAAATCTAGAAACTTGGGTTGCTGTACCAGGAACCACGCCACCACGCACCCGCCTGGCTCTCAGCAGCCTGCAGCTAGGAGTGACCAGGACAGGTGGCGGTTTCTGGCCAGCTCGAGGGCGGAGCATTGCCCTCCTGCCCTCTTTCTCCCAGCCCCAGCTTCAGCTCTCCAGGATCCGTGCTGGGCACTGGGGGTCCCAGAGCTCACATCTGACCTCACCATAGTGAGTCCCATGGTGGAGAGGTCCCCAGGCAGTGAGACCCTGCCTAGGGGGAGGGGCGGGGTGCCTGGCCTGGCCAAGAAAGCTCTGTAACGCTCCCTCAGGCTAACAACAACAGCAAAAATATTAGCAATGATTCCTCCTGTGCAGACTGGGAGTCTTTTTTGGAGATGAGGACACTGAAGCACAGTGGGATTGTGTGACTTACCCAAGGCCACACAGCACACACGCAGAGGAGCTGGATTTGGACCCAGGTGGGCTGACTCTTGGAATTGTGCTTTTAATCCCTGCTCTAATCTGTTTCTCAAGGGCAGCAGCCCCCAGTCTGGTCTCTCTGCCTTCACCTCCTTTCTTCACAAGGCCCCAGTCCAGGGACTCACAGGCCGCGGCTGTCCCTGTTAAAAGGCCTGAGGTAATTTGCTTCCAGGACAGAGTGAAGTCTCACTACTCAGCTTGGCCTTCAAGGCCTTCCCTGCTCTTCAGGATTCATCTTTCTCATCCTTCCTGGGCCTGCTGATATTTCTCACACATTCCTGCCTCCAAGCATTTATCCAGTCCATGATGGTTGTTTATCTCATGGAGCTTTCAGGCCAGGCAGGGTCGATGACCAGCCAGGCAGAGCAGATGCCCTGGAAATGTTGGGGAGGCTTCCCTGAGGAGGGGCCACTGGGCAGAGAGCTGAGGGTGCACTGGAGTTACCCTGGTGGAGGAGGAGGAGGTGGAAGAGGGGAGACGTCCAGAGAGAGAGTGCGGAGTGGTGGTGAGAGAAAGAGGCAGGGGCGCAAGCTGGTGCTGCGGGTGGCAGGGGGTATGCCGCACATCTGGAAGACCAGGCAGAGAGGGCCACGATCAAGGCTGATCCGCCACTTTCCCCACTCATCCGAATAATCCGTTCCTTCCTCTACACCCTAGCCAGGTTTACAGGCCTCTCTGCCCACTCCCTGCCCCCCACACACTTTGCCCCTCGAGGCAGAGATGGCCTCCTTTCATTTCCAAGACCCCCAGTCCTGCCCACAGAGGGCTGGGCACAGACGATGCACACTGGAAACTTCGCTGTATGAAACGGAAGTTCCCGGGAAAGACCGAAGGGGAAAACTGGCTGGCGGGGGGTTGGTCTCATGCCACTAAAGCAAGGAGACCATTCTCAGGATTTTGCAGCATCAGACAGTAACTGTGGCCTCCTACATCCCCTTCCCCGCCCCTTCCCACTTCAGTTCTACCTACTGTTGGCACACACACCCTCTCATTCCCAAGACTGACAAACTCCGTCAATTAAAAGACCCTACAAGGTATTTAGCACAGGCCTTCCTTCAGTTCATTTGCCAACCTAACCACTTGTATCATGAGACTCCCCACAAAAGGGCACTGCAGAATGAGACAAATCAACGCTAACGAGAGCCTGCAGAGCTCACTGGGAGGTGGGTGAGTGGGAGGAAGGGAGGGAGGGAGGGCAGGTGGAAAAGACCCAGGAGGGCTCCTTGCAGGCAAATCAAGAGGCCCATCAGAGAAGCCTGAACCAGAAGCTTCAGATGTGGCGATCTCAGCTCACTATGCTTTCTGCAAACCTCACCCCTGTCTACACTGGGGATGGGTGTACTGCCTCCTTCATGGGTTGAGAAAGATCATTATAAGACTACATTTCAGTGACCCAGAACATCATCCAGACCCAAGCCTGGAGTCATCTGAGATTCAGAATCTCCCTGGGGGGCTCTGGCAGGCTGTTTCATTATCTGCAAAATGGGCATAAAACACCCACTTCCCCGGAGTGTCCATCACTGAGCATGTGGTTTGGGGTCTCTCTTATACATCAGATACTATGCCAGGCACTAGGCACACAGTAGAGACCAGGTCAGCAGACTGCCCAGCCCAGAGGGAGCAGGTATTCTTAGGAGGAAGACCGACAGCAGTCAACCACCCAACACATGAGAAGATTCTGACAGTGAAGGAAGCAGACAGAGTAAGCTTCAGAGTCGGGGGCAACCGGAGGGAGCCTGGAAGGCCTCCCTGACAAGCTGGCAGTGGTAAAGGGAAGGCTGGCTTTGAGCACAGAACAGCACAGATGCTTAATCACATTGATCCCTTCACCCCTCCTCACAGAAGCGACGTCTCCACCCAGAAGACAAGCACAGTAACTGAATCATAAGCTGCTGTGTCCAGGAAGGCCGAGGACACAGGACACAGAGGCGAGAGGAGAAGAGAATGAGGGAGGGCAAGTGCTGAGCCCTTTCACCAGGCTCCTAACGGGAGGCTCCATCCTCTCAGTTCTCTGGTTCAGCACCCTGGAGAGATCCACCCACCCACCCCTCCCCCTGGATAGATTTCAGCACCCTGGACAGGTCCAAGTCCTGCGAGCTCCAGCACCCTGGACAGGCCTGGCCACGCCACTGTTCCTTCTGTTGCTCTCTTCCACTGACCAGCCGTACAGTCACACCTGCTCAAACTGACACTGCAGACCTTCTCTGGACAAGAAAGCCCCAGTCACCTCTAATCACTCCTCACATCCGCCCTGAATATCTCTGACCTCCCGACATTTCCCTGGAGCCCCCTCCCTCTTCTGTTCTGCCCTTAGGAACTCCATTTATTCACCCAAGTGTTGAGCCACCACCACTTCTTCCATGAAGACCTCTTCCCGATATAAATCAGGGCCTTCACCATATCCTCCTTTTGCCCTCCTTCCAGAATGAGCTTCTCGAGGAACCGTGTCCGATTCATGTCTTTTCTCCCGACAGCACATGCCAGCCCAGCACCCGATGGGCATCCATTGTGTGCTGCAGAAATGAATGAATGAAGTTGCAAAAATGATTTGTACAACTGCCACCAGTTGTTGAGAGCTCACTCTGCCAGAAGCTGCATGCTTCACACACGTTTTTATGAAACTGAAGCCAAGAGATGAAGGGATGTGCCCAAGTTCACACAGAGCCTCGATTCAAACCCAGATCCACAGACCCACAGCCTGTGCCCTTGACCGTGGCGCCTTTCTGTCTCTATCCAACCCAGTGCACTGCCATCTGCCAGTCCCACGGAGCCTGGAGCACGGCAGCCGTGGTCCCCTGAAGTGATTCTGAATCTTTTTTTAGCCTGAAATTGAAATCACTGATGCTTCAAATTAGAACCCCAAAATGAACGAGCCAAGACTTCAGATCTGCAATAGCTAAACCGCCTGCATCCACCTTCTCAGCAGGATTCTGGGCTGCTCTTCAGCCTGGACCACCTGTTCTCAGCCAATATGGAGGACAAAGTGAACTATTTTCTAGGTACAGGAGGGGCTTGTGTCTATGTGCAGGAAAGGGGTCCAGGCTCCCGGGCACTTCCCTTAGAGCAGTGGCCTCTTTAAAACTTCTGAGAGCAAAGACCCCAGTGCTATGGCCTTAGACAGCAAAGATCCCAGTGGTAGGAGCCTTGGAGGGCAAAGACTGGGATGACAGCAGTTTGGCCTGGGCACTGGTATCTTCTGAAGGCAAACAACAGAATCAGCTGAACTCCTCTGTGCTCACTTTAATTTGCTACTAAAGGGATGTCTCTCAACCATCACCGAGAAGATGGCTGGAGGCTCAGACCTCAGCAAAGGCCAGGCAAAAGGATGGAGAGGCAGATCAAGATGGCCACTGCCTCCTCGCCTGCAGTGGCTCAGGAGCTGGCAGCCGAGGTGCTGGGGAGCTGGAGTGGGAAGCTAGCCAGGGGTCCCAGGGCCCTTCCAAAACTAGCACAGCAAGAAGCTGCAGGGCTTCAGAACAGAAACACTCCGTGTTCTGAGGGACCCAGGACAACCATGGGGCCCTGCTTGTCTTTAACATGAAATGGACACAATTTGACCATTAAAGTACTGATGTGATTCAAGGTTGAGAATTCACCAGTAGCCCTAGATTCCTGCTAACATCAGCTAGAATTTGCTCTTCAACTTACTGAATTAAATACCCATTTTAAATGACTTAAATAAGATATTGAGAATCTTGCGGGGTAGGGGAGTAGCAGAGTTCCTGGCCTGGCCACACAGGCCACCAGCAGGACATGTGACGGAGCCTCTCACGATATCCTGGAAGGCAGGGTAGAGAAATGTGAGCCACGTGGCATGGCTGACAAGGATGTTGGCACTGGGGAAATCACAAAGGGCTCTGGCCTCAGCCCTGGGATTTGTCACCAGAGGGTAAAATGGGAATCAGGAGCAGAAATTCCAAGATTACCTAAAAGGCACGCTTGTGCCAAAACAGGATTGAGCAAGGCAGTGAGTGCCCAGGGAGCAGAAATTCAAGCCAAATCTGAAGGTATGCCTGCCAAGGATGTTTGGGGCTTGGGGTGGGGCGGGGCAGGTGCCTGCATTAGCTGGCATCCCTTCCACGGGAGGCACCAGGAAGCTACAGCCAGTGCACTCTTGGCCGGAAGTGCCCAACTGTATGTGCTTGGCCCATGGTGGGTGTGCTCTGTAAGGGCTACATGCTCAGAAGGACAGCGGTAACAACCACCTGTCATCATCACAGCATTATTTTTTACGGAAGTACAGTTGATTTACAATATTGTGTTAATTCCTGCTGCGCAGCAAAGTGGTCCAGTTATTTCAGCGGTGGTGTTCAGTCGCTAAGCCGTGCCCAACTCTTCTGTGACCCCATGAACTGCAGCCACCATGCTCCCTGTCCAGGCAAGAATACTGGAGTGGGTTGCCGTTTTCTTCTCCGGGGGATCTTCCTGACCCAGGGATTGAACCAGAGTCTCCTGCATTGGCAGGTGGGCTCATTTCCCACGAGCCACCAGGGAAGCCCAGTTCAGTTACACATATTTACATATGTATATATACTTTCCATGATGGCTTATCACAGCATATGAATATAGTTCCCTAACTATACAGTGCTGTGCTAAGTCACTTCAGTCGTCTCTCTTTGCGACCCCATGGACTGTAGCCCACCAGGATCCTCTGTCCATAGGATTCTCCAGGCAAGGAGACTGGAGTGGGTTGCCATGCCTTCCTCCAGGGGGTCTTTCCGACCCAGGGATCGAGCCCTCGTCTCTCACATCTCCTGCACTGGCAGGCGGGTTTCTGCCACCAGCACCACTTGGGAAGCCCCAATGTACAGGAGGACCTTGCTATCTGCCAACCCTATATATAGCAGCTTGTTAGCAGCAGCTAACCCCAAACCCCCACTTCATCCCGCTCCCCGCCCCCCCCCCCGGCAGCCGCGTCGGTTTTCTGTGTATGACATTATTACTGGTTCAGCCCATTGTCACTGGCTTCATCTCCTGAGTCAGGCATCATTAATGATGATGAAAGGCAAGAAGAAGATCAGCAACCAATACTGACAGGATACTATGCCCAGCGCTGCTGGCCTTTCACGATCTCCCAGCCAACAAGACGAGCTAACAGCTGCCCGCCTATTTAGAACTCAGGTGGCACATACAGTGGACCCCCGAGCACCGTGTGTTTGAACTGTGTGAGTCCACGTGTACTCTTTTCAATGAATACACAGTCGGCCCTCCATGCCTGCAGGTTCCACACCGTGGATACAGAACCCTCAGATACAGAGGACTGCCATGGCACGGAGATTTTGCTGGAATCAACACCCCCCGCTCCCTGCAGACACACCCAGGGATGACTGGAGTTGGCTTCCGGTGACCGAGCTCACACAACCACCCATTTTGCTGACAGGGATGCTGAGACCCAGGGAATGCGAGCCGACTGCGGCCGGGCAGAACCACCCATCAGGAATCACCTGGACTTTATTTACTCTCCTCCCTGTAATACTTAATTTTCAAGCTGAGGAGACTGACTGATTATCACCAGGTTGTAACAATTGTTTACACCTCCAGCTGGGCTGAAAGTAACGATTTGGACAAACAGGCTCTAGGGTCTGCATGACATTCTCCAAGTCGGGGTTCTCAAGCAGCAGTCTAACAAACATTTCATAAGGTACTCAAACGGCCCCTAAGGAAAACACCAGGGCCTCCCTCAGCGTCCTCACTTCAACGCAAACTGAGACTATAATGCAGTTCCAGGCCATCTTTAGTACAAGTATTTAATACCAGGAAAAGTAATTAGAAAACTCAAGCATCACTTTTCAAGGATGAAGGATATTGCTGCCTGCTTTAATTGCAAGGGAAAACCTATTTAGGGAAATGAACACAAAACCAAGATTGGCCACTTCAGGACGAAGACAACAATCACAAAAACCATGGGAGTCTCCAGTGCTGCGTGAGCTGGGGAGGGGTAGCCCCAGGAAAACAACTAATGCCCAGGAAAAGTGCACCCCTGAAAGCAGACAGTCCCTCCTGGGGCAGGGAGGCTGAGACAGCGCTCATCTCTGTGAGACAGCTTCTTCTAAGGAACAATTCGCTGTTTATGAAATGAATCCCTGTCAACAATCAATTATTGTCATTCTAGAAAATCTGAGAAACAGAAGTCTGCCAAACAGAAAATAGCCACACACGATCCCGTCACCTACGGGTTAACATTTTCTTTCCTGACTTTTTTCTATGGTTATTTTGGGGCGAGGTGGTACAATTCAGATGATGCCGTGCAGATAACTTCAATTCTTCCCTCTTCACCTAATGTAAGACAACTGTTTCCTGTTGGTTGGAAGAACTTCTTGCAAGCGCAAGTTTTGATGCTTTCTTTTACACCCACAACAGACGCACGGTACCCCCTTAACCATTCCCCGTGACTGCCACCCCTTTCTCTTTGAGGCACTGTGATCTCACCCTGGTTTTCTCTTTTAAGATCATTCCCTTAGGATGGGTTCCTAGATGTAAAATTCCTGGTTCAGCCTTATTATTACACACGGTCACATCGATTTCTAAAAAGTTTATGGCAATTTATTCTTTCGTGTAGCAACCTAGAAGTGCCGTCACCAGCGATGGGTATAGTAATAATAAAAAAAAAGCGTTTGCTAATTTGAAAGTAACACTGGCATCTCACTGTTTGTACCTGTTCTTACTCCATGCCTATGGGCACGTCCAGTGCATCAAAGCGCCTCCCAGCATCTCTGGACAGTCGTGTTCTTGACTCACACAGCCTGGGTTGGAATTCCAGTTCACCTGCCGTGTGACCCTGGGCAAGTGACTGAACCTCCCTGAGCCCCAGTCTCATCTGTAATATGGAGATGACACGGATGTTATTTTGCGGGATTACTATGAAGGCTGGACGCGCAGGGAAATGCCTGGCAGATATACCCGTGATTATAAATAAGGATATGAGCCTGTTGTTGTATTTGCTGTAACACTGCTTACTCTTTCGATGTTTACTGTTTAGCTGTATCATGGGCGAGTTTTGAGATATAAGATATTTTAGTTTACACTAAAGTAAAGCAGGAAACAAAGCTTAGGCTTCCAAATGGGGAGGTCTGTGGAGGAAAGCCAGTCCTGGTCTTGAGACAACGAGATAAGCACAGTGCCTGCTTCCAATTTTTTGTTAGAATGCTAAATTAAAAGGTTCAAATAGCCACCGCAACGAGGCTAGATGGTCTTCATCTTGCCTGCCCACTGGAACCCCTGGCATCATCACTGAAGCACCCTAAAAACACCGATGCTCCTGCCCCGTGATTCTGACCGTGCAGGTGTGTGTTGAGCCCAGGTTTCAGGGTCTCTGGGAGGTCTGCAGGTGACCCTGGTGCCCAGCTAAGCTTCACTGGGCGAGGCTGGGGGTTGCTCCAGTTTGTTGAGTCCCTGCAGGAATCCAAATGACATCCCCATCTCCGGTCTCTTGAATTACTCCACGCGAAACTGTCACCCGTGACATCTACGTCCTCCTGATAACTCCTCACAAGCGGCTCCTCCTGCCCCACCTTGTGGGCTTGAGGAGCCTTCACCCAGATAATCTCAAAGAAACAGCAGACGGACTATGTTCAACACACTGCGCTTGAGGCGGACTCTGCCTCTGGACTCTTCAACTTCAACTCTCCGGCAAGCTTCGCCGGTATTTAATTGGGTTTCCTGTTTTAACCAAAAGAGACGTGGGCCTGAATCATTCCTGGCCGGATGGTGGCCCAACCTCACACTGGGCCTGCGAGCAAGGAACCATGCCCTGACTCCGCCACCTGCCTCCCTCTCTGAGCTGTCACTGCCCCCGCCCACCCCGCCGAGCATCGCCTCCCCCAGTTCCCAGAGGGACAGTCGGCTCCCACTCTGCCCACTCCCGCCACCCCTAAGGGCTCTCTGGGGAAGCTTCAGTGTCACCGGCCATCCAGGGGGCTCTGGCCCATCAAACTGATCTGAAAATGGTAAACACACATGGTCTGCGGAGCCACCTGTTTGAACGTCCCCATGCACGGAGCACCCACTCCCTGCCCTCCAGCCTGAGGGAGCTTTCCACACTGCTCACACTAAGACCCATCCCCAGCTGGAAGACAGCCTTTTTCCACGGAGCTCCACTCAGAGTTTGGCTTGTCGGCGGGAGGGGAGGGGCGTGGTCATCAAAGAAACAGCACCAATAGCTAAAGACAGGCTCCTTCTTCCCAAAAGTCAGGGCAGGGAGAGAAAATTTAGAGAGTGGGCACCCCAGAAACACATGCATGAAGGAAACCTTTCTTGACAGGGGTCAATGCCCTGTGTGTGAGCATCCTGACAAAGTCCAAGAGGGGAAAATGACACTCGGGAGACGCTGAAGACTTTAGAGTGGGAGCATTCACTTCAGAAGCTGCCCCTTGGTCCCAAGGTTCAAACTGCTGCATGGGTCTTCATAGAGAAAATAAATATCGGACAGGCTTTGCGCTCCTTTCCAACAGCAGAGAGAAAGGAAAGCTTGTGCGTGGGAGGAAGGGATGTGGACGGATGTGGCCAGTTCGCCCACACTTGCAACCTGAAGCCAGGAACCTGCACTTGACCAAGAGTCTAGAAACTCCAGCTTCCAGCATGGCTTCCATTCAAGCCAAAGATCCATCAAGGCACGTGAGTATGTTTAAAACAATCTTTCCAAGGCTGAGGCTTTTCACTGAAAATCACAGAAAAATTTTCTGTTGGAAAAAACATGCACCTCTGGGGCTATATGTGATTTTACTATTCCAGGGGTGCGATCGGGCAGCTAGGAAACCAACTCAATGGAGAGCCTCGGTCTTTCAAACCCAAGCACCTGAAGGAGAATCTGTGAGCCCCCATGAATGAAACCTTGGCATGAAACAGGAGGAGCCAGTTCCCAGCGCTGCCCCCCGGCTGCCCCTGCCCCGTGCCCTCTTTAGAGGAGCACCCCTGGGGCGCAGCCTGCTATGGCCTGGGGCTGTCTGGGGCCCATTCCTCCTTCAGGTCATAAGAAGACCAACAGAACCTTAAGGCAGCTCTGGGCCAGCCATGCCTGGAATCCTGGAATTCAGAGGTCACCCAGAATATGAAAGCTGTTCCAAAATGGCAAACATGTTTGCATATCAGAGGTTAAAAGCAATGTCAGAGGAGATGCTTTGAAAACAGAAGGGCACAAATTCTTCATGCTCCTGATTTCTACGGAGCCCTCCAGCCGACCCGGGCGGCCTGCCTTCTTCCCCGGCCCAGGCGAGTGCTGCGGACCCGTCTGCCAACCCAACGTAGCTCTGCTGCCTGGGAGAGGGGTGGGCCCGGCGCACGCTCCACAGCTGCCCCACGCACGCTCCACAGCTGCCCCACGCTTCTTTACTGACTAGTTTTATCAAGGAAACAATCCGACGAGCCTCACTACCAGGAATGCTCCTGCATCTGCAGCCCTCATTTATAATTTAAAACCAAGAACCAGCAACAGCTTTGTCACCCTACTGGATTCTCTGCCTCTCTCAGACACACACACACACACAGACACACACAGACACACACACACAGGAGAGGAACTTACATCACAACTGCACCCTACAGGAGATGATTCAGCCCCGTCTCTCTGCATTTTCATGAGGTTACAAATCGAGTTAACCCGTGAAATCACCGCGGGCTCCAGTCTCCACCATGCTGGATATGCATTTCACAGCTTCAAAGAAATAAGAACCTGAAGAAGCACAAGTCTTCATCTGAGCCAGGCTCTGATTGGTCAGTAATCACTTAAATACACTTTTTTTTTTTTCCCCCCAGCACATAAAGGGACACCAACACATGATGCCTAGAAGAAGGTAAAGCACCTTCTCCATTTTACCTGGGTCTCTCTTCTAACAGCATCTTTCCTTCTGGATTTCCATCCTTAGAAACATCCTCCTTAGAAGCACCCAGGAGATCATGAACGGAATTGCAGCTCAGAAAGCACTCTTGGAAGCTGAGGCATATCAGAGGCGAATGGCTTCCAGCGGCTGTCTCGCCATGGCCTGGATCTCCTCCTTTCCAGAATGAACAGGTGTCTGGCCGGCCCCACAGCGGAGGCCCTGAGCGCCACACTGAGACCGCACACCCAGTCTTCCCGCCTGCGGTGCCTTTCCAGAGCAGACGAGACAGGGCTGAGGGTGAGCCCCGAGGAATGCTCTTCCCAGAAACGTGGACTCCCAGTGGGGGCCATCTAAACTTACCAAGCATCTTAGAACATTTTCAAGGCACAACGTATTCTTCTATTATTGATATTTCCAAAGAGTAACACGTTCCTTTGAAAGTGACACCTAAACCCGCAGAAGGCAGGGAGCTCAGGGGTGCCAGGAGGTTGGCACCTCGTGCACACCAACATGGCAACTCCAGGTAAGACTTGAAGCAGCTGGGAACTCACGTCTAGTGGGAGTTTTTAAATGAAGAGAGTGCTCCCTCCATTCACCTATTAGCAAAAGCTGGTTTTCACAGCATCTAAATTTACAAGCTTCCTTTTGGCACAATGAGCTCCAGCCACCCGACTTGCCCAGGCTCCTCGGTCCTTGAAGACCATCACCCATCCGACAGGCCAGTTACTTCGACTTGAAAATCAAGACTCTCAACCACCAACATTACAGACCTCATGGGAGCGAGACCCACGGCACCGTGCTTTCCACCTGCCCTGGGGGCACAAGTGTGGGCCGTGGCTTCTCTTGGGTCTGTTCATACAGTCTCAGCTAAGCTACCCACAGATCGGCACAGGTCCCTGACATCAGGGCAACCAGCTTCCTCTTACTTCTACCTTCTACTTCAAGATCAACAGCCAAGCTGCAGACACTGCCAGCCTCCAAAGAGATAAAACCAAGTCCTCAAAGACAATCCCAACATGCTGTCCGCAGGAAATGGCATCCACCGTAGGTGGGAACAGCCGAGGGAGCCCCCATCCAAGGCAGCCTCCACACGTGCCCCCGGCCTGGACCACTGGCCACACCATCAAGACCACAGACCCAACCCCAAGAGAGCCGGCGCTCTCCCCAGGCCGAAGGAGACGAACACCAGTGTCCCTACCTCAATCAAGAAGTCCCCGGTCCTCAGTCCGGCTTGCCATGCCACCCCGCCTTCATCCACAGACTCCAGGTACTGCAGGGCCGGGAACGCCGGCGTGGGTGTGAATTCTTCGATGGGCGTATCCGCTGGGAAGACAAGGTGTACCTCGTTACAAGGCTGGGAGATGTTTGCAGGTTGGTAGCCCAGGCCTCCCACGGGACCCTGGGCGGAAGCCGGCCCCGTGTCTCCGTGGGAAGCGGGTGGCCCAGGCCAGCTCTGCCCTGGGAAGGGGCTGACACTCATGGTCATGGGCCGACACCAACTCAAGCAATGGACCCGACTGCTTCCTGGTGCCTCTCGGCCTCTGCGCTGAAGACACATGGGATGCCGTGCTCCCCGGTCCAGGTCTATATGTACACGCCTGTCATTTTCTTTAAAAGCATCAGTGACTAAACATTTTCGGTTCTAAAAATGGAAAAGTTCCCCCATAACCACATGGAGCCACAGAAACACCACACTGAGCCGCTTGCCAAACCTACATCCACGTAGACTCGCAGCCAAGGGAATTCAACTTGGAGCGTGGACGGGACAGAACGCTGACCCAGTGGGTGGCTGCAGATTTGGAATCTGCTCATGAGCCCTCTCTGCCGGAAGCCCGGCTCCCTGTGGCCACTCTGCAGCCAGTGTCCACGGGAGGGCTGGGTCCCCGCTGCTCAGCAGAGCCAGCATTGGCTTCCGGGGCAGGGGGCCCAGAGCCTCAGAGCCAAACTCTGGGGCAAGAGGTGGACGCTCCTGGGTGGTCCCGAGGGGCTGGGGGGCAGGGGGAGGAAGCTGGCCTCGGCCGGGGGAGGGGAGACTCCACATAGCCATGGACACACCGGGGCAGAGGATCTCCCCCTCCCCGTGGACGGGCCGCTGCCTGGGCAGCCAGAGCCTGGAGCAGCTGGGGCTGGCTCCAGGGCAGGAGGCCTCCTCCCCGCAGCACAGTGCGGGACCCCCCCCCCACCGCAGCCCTGAGGCTCCGAGATCAAACTTGTACATGGTTTCCCCACACACGCGGGGCACAGATGTCTCCTCTCACAGGGAGGCGATGCCATTTTGTTTCATTTTGGCAGGGGAGGGCCTCCAGAGTTCAGGGCTGCGGGGGGGCCGCACTGCCGAGGACCAGGTTCCCGGAGCCCCCCACTGTGGGCCACGTGACGCGTGTGCTGCTGGCTGGGCCACGGCGGAGGGGACCATCTTGCCACATTCCCTTTGCAAAGTCACCTTAGAGGCGGGCGCCCAGCCGCCTGCCGCACTCAGGGGCTGAAGCCCACTCCCAGAACGGGGCACTTTGGAAATCCCCGAAGGGAACTCGGGACTGGGTAATTCTGGGCGACTGAGACCAGGAGCTCTGAAGCCAGTCACAACCGGACTGAACCAAGCCACAAAATAGACGAAACCCATGAATTAAAGAAAAAGAAAGTGGGGGGAGGGAGAGAGAAAGAGGAAAGAGAGGGAGGAGAAGGAGCTTGTTCGGAGCAATACTGTGTACAGAAAATTGGAAATATTCCTAAAGGAAGCTCCGGTGTTTAAAAAGGCAGGATGTGGAAGAACATGGTTGTCTAGCAACCGAGTACCCCCAGGAAAAGGGCTTCTTTCTGAGCTGGGGAACGTTTTTCATACAGGCGTGTACACACACAGACACACACACACATGTGAAGGCACCCAGGCAGGGAGCCGCCGGCTCTTACCTTTCGCCCCTCGGAGCACGAATCCGAAGCCCTCATTGTCTTTCTTCTGCAGGACGACGGTCTTCTCCTCGATAACGCAGTCGCTGTAGAGAGAGTTCCGGGGACAGCGCCCATTATTGTAGCCCGTCAACATCACCGCGGCCGAGGCTCCGCCGGGGACGTTCATCATCGTAGCCAATTAATCACCCCAGCTCGCCCGACCCAGGCAGGCAGCGTGGAGACGGCGAGCCGGCGCAGGAGGAGCGGAGGCAGCTGGGGGCAGGCTAACGGGAGGGGCGGGCTCGGAGCGGGGGGCCGGGCGGAGCGGGCGCGAGCGGGAGGCAGGAGTCATGCACGGCGGCGGCGGCGGCGCGGGCGGGCCCCGGGCGCCCCGGCACGGCGAGCGGCCCGCGGGCGCGGGGGGCGCGGCGCGCGCGGGGCCCGGCCGCACGCGGCGCCCTGGCCGGCGCGGGGCCCTCGGCCGGCGGAGACATGAGGCAGCGGTTTTCCTTTTCCTTTTCTTCCCGAAGGGCTTTTTTTTTGTTGTTTGTACAGAAGCCGCCGATTCTCTGCGATCCCTCGCAGCCGCGGCCGCCCCGGGAGGCGCGGCGACCCCTCCCTCCGGTCCGGGGGCGCGCTGGGCCCCGCTCGCTCTTGCGCGGAGCCCACAAGGCTGCTGGCGGCTCGGCGGCGTCACGCCGGCCGCGCAGAGGAACCGCAGGCCCGCGGAGGGGGCGGCCGGCGGGCGGGAGGGGGGGCTTCCAGCGGAAGGGGGCAGGTCACTCCAGCCCGGGCTCCTTGGGGCGGGGGGCGGTGGGGAGGAAGGGGCTGCGGGCTCCCGCTGCAGCCACACCAGCCGCCGGTTGGCACAGCTCTTTTCTTAAAGGAAAGAAACCCGAAAAGCTCCAACTTTGCTTTGGTCGCCAAAGCCTCCCACCATCCACAGGACGGGCGCGTCGCCAGTTGATTGCCGCCCCGCAGCACCCATCACCGGGAACAGGGGAACCCCGCGGACCCCCCCCCCCCCACCTTCCGGGGCTGCCTCCCTCCAGGAGTCCCCGCTGCCCCGGAAGTAAGTCAGGGGGGAGGGGGAGGGACGCTGGGGTGGGGGTGGGGCAGAGAGGAGGCTTTCTCCAGGGTCCTTAGGGGCTGGCTGGTGGGAGGGCAGGGTGAGGGGGAAGGGCCCCGGCCCCGAGGGAGAGGCCCAGGATGCCGACTGGGATCGCTTGGACGGGGCTCCAGGTCCCGGGACTGAAGGTCAGCTCTGCCCAGCGCTGGGTCTGCCACCTGCAGGAAGGCCTCGGCCTCAGCTTTGCGGGAGCAGCCCAGGTGGGCAGTCAGGAGGAGGAAGGACAGGGCTGCTGGGACCCAGCGCTGGGCAGTAACAGAGAACATTGCCTTGCAGGGATGGAGGAGCCTGGGAGCTCCCTAGAGGTGGGGGGCTGCGGCCCGAGGACACACAGGTGTCCTGCCCCACTCCTGAGCCCGCAGCCCGCACATCGGAGGCCGCACAAAGGAACTCACGGGTGTGACCCTATCCTCCAGGAAAGGGCCAGAGCGGCAGACTGCACCATCCCGGATGGCCGCCGTCCAGGGTGGTCTAGGAACTTGGGAGGAGGGGCTGAGTCCCTGGGCACTGGCTCTGCCTCCCGCCCTGGGGCTCAGCCTGGCGGGTCGGTACAGGAGCCCTAGGTCTGGGAGCTCAGCCCCCGCGGCTCACCAGACGAGGGCTGAACATGGCCAGGAGTCCAGGCCTGGGAGCCTGTGGGCAGGTCACGTGCTGGCCTGGCCTTAGCCGGAGACCTGGCTCTCTGAGCCTCAGGCCCCCTTACATCACAGCATGCTGAGAACAAGCCGCAGGCCTCCCGGGACTCCCGTGAGGTCAGACTGGAGGATGCCCACAGCCTGCGGTGGGACCGAGAGCCCCAGGGAGCGATTGGGTTAACCGCCATCCACTTGGCGGGGAGCCAGCACCTGGGATCCGCAGGAGGGGGTGGGGCAGAGCTGGGCACCTGGTGCTCGAAGGAGCGGACCCCCCCACTAGCCTCTCCACTTTCCATCCTGTGCCTTCCTCAACCAGAACACAGACGCAACTGTCTCCCGCCCACCTGCGAACGCCTCAGGCTGGAGGGCTCCTCAGGTGCTAGCCCACCACCCACTCGGGCCGCTTCCCCAGGCAGCTGCAGCCTTGCCTTCTGCCCCTGCTCGTCCCCCTGCAGGAGCTCTTTGAAACCCTGCCACGACGATGCCACTCTGAGGGGCCGGAGCCCTGCGGTTCCCTGGGGACCCATGTGGCCCCCGACACCCGTCTCTGCCTGGCTCCAAGGCAAACCTGTTCCGCTTTCCATCATGAGGCCCTACCGTGGGCCAGCTCCTCTGCCCACCGCACAGACAGCACCCCCCGACAGCCTTTTAGCTGTCCCCCATGCTGGGGGAGCTTGTTGGGGACAGTGTGGCTGTCTGGATGCAGCTGGCACCCTCCCCACTGGCCGCACAGGGCAGGGGCGTCGGGCGTGGTGGGTGGTGTTACACAGGGCCCAGCTCGGATCCTGGCTCTGCTCTGACCCCAGGGGCACTCCGACCTTTGGAACCTCAGGGTCCCGCTTGGCAAAGTGGGAATAATAGCAAGGCATGCCTTGTGGACTTCAGGAGGGGTTAGCAAAGACCCCACCTGAGCCCAGGTAGGCTGCCCCGCTGTGTCATCCTGCTCGCTGAGGAAACGCCAGACTCCTTCGTCTCCGATATGAGGGACAGTCCCAACTTTTCTTTCCTGCATTAGTTCAGGAACTGAACAGCCCCTGGCTCCCTGCCCATCACGACCCATCTCAATTTCATTCACAGACAGACCTGGGTTTGAATCCTGACCCAGGCACTTGCCAGCTTAGCTTATCAGACCTCACTTTTCCCATCTGCAGAGTGGGAGCACTCATACCCTCCTTGCAGGGACTCTGCGGAGCAGGTGAGGGCAGTGCCCCCTGCAACAGGGAGAAAGCGCTCTCATCAGCATTGCCACGTGCGGCTCTCCCCAGGAGACCGTGACTGCGTCCTGGGGGTTATCCAGCACGGCGCCACGTGGAATGGAGCAAAATGGGCAAGGAACACAGCGTGGAGAACAGGGGTGGCCGCGTCAGGGGCTGAAGGGAGGCCACAGGGTTTTGAGTGAAGAGGTCTCCGGGTCAGTCCCCATTATCCACAGAGGGCAGGGCAGTTCAGCATTGTGGAGTGCCTACTGTATGCAGCTAGCTAGGCCTAGGAAGTAGAAAGGCAGGCTCAGGCTGATGGAAACCCGCAATCTCGGTAGCAATCCGTGAAAAGCAATAGAAACTCCAACACAAGAGTCATTCCCTTGAAACAAGCGCGCATTCCGATTTTGTCTGAACGGTACAATCCCTGGGCACGGGCTCCAACTGGGAAATCCCACACCCCGGGCCTCAAGAAGGAGCCTTCCCCAAATGAGAGTCTCTTTCCTTCCAAATCCTCCTAACAAGGGGCCCCTGCACAGTCTGTACAAGGGGGTCCCCTCCAGCCTCACCCAAGCCTCTGGTGGGGTCCTTCTCACCTGTGAGCTCCTCAGGGGCAAACATCATGCCCATTCTCTCTGAATCTCCCTACAGGGCACAACACCTACTCTTGGTGAGATTCTGTGCGATGAAGAAAATCTGTACTCCAGCTGTGCTCTCTTCAAACGTGTTTCCTGAACAGGGCAGGAGAGCACTTTAACGTACCCCAAACGGACCCTCCTTTGGAAGCTTCCTGACAGTGGGAGCCGTGGAAGGCAAAGGCGGTGGGCATTCAGCCCCGCCAAGCACAGCTGTGCAGGTTGTGCACAGAACAAGCACAGAGGCTACCATCCGATCACGGCCGTCATAGAACCGTCTTTATGGTGGTGATTTCGGCTCTCAGCTGAAAATAAAGGGCCTTGAGAAGGGGCAGGCACCTTTTTCAAGTCCATGCAAAGATGGAGTAGAGGCTGTAGACGCGCAGAATGTGTGCAGTGTCCTTAGGCGCATGTCTGCCCTGGGGGCTGGGCTGCCGTGGAGGCAGGAGGCAGCCTCATAGGACCACAGCTCCGGGAGACACGACCCTGTGCTGTAATCTGGGAGCCACATGGTAGCGGCTGTGCCAGCTTTCCATGTTTCCACCCCCGACAGTCCTGCACGTGGCAGGAGAGAGTGCTGAACACACCTGGAGTGAGGCGGGAGTACGGTCGGCCACACAGAGGGCCTCAGGGTCCCCACCCCACCAGCAGGCCTGAAGACTCCCCTGGCATCTGCCTTGCAAGACTGCAGGTGGCCGGGCCTCAAGTGGCCTTAACTGTGGCCCCACGAAGGGAAGGCTGCGCTTCGCTGGGGTCCAGATGGTGGAGATGCCAGCGATGACAGCTGGCATTTAGGATTTGTCAGTCACTGAGCAAGCTCCCTTGGCAGTGGTGTCTGGTCCTGGAGGAGGTGTAAACCTGAAGCCACAGGAAGCCAGGCCCCAGCGGCCGAGATGTGTGAGCAGGTGGGCCCTGGGGTGGCTCTGTCTGCCCTGCCCCACGTGGGAGGGCTCGTTGTGGGCATTTGAATTTTGAACACAAGGACGGCTGGGATAGATCAGATGGCCTCACCTGGACAAATCAAACAGCTCCGTTTCTTCCCTGCTCTACTGGGATTAGGTTTTGGTCTTGAATTAAAGTTCAGAAACAACTGTGGCCAAGGGTAAGATACCATGTTAATTCATTAATCCATGCAGTCATTTTTATGGTGGTTCAGATGGTAAAGAATCTACCTGCAAAACAGGAGACCCAGGTTCGATCCCTGGGTCAAGAAGATCCCCTGGAGAAGGGAATCGCAACCCACTCTAATATTCTTGCCTGGAGAATTTCACAGAGAGTCAGACACGATTGAGTGACTGACACCTTCATTCCTTACTGAATACCTACTAAGCGTCAGCCAACAGACTGGTTATTTGGCATTTTTTTGGAGGGAACAAGCCAGACCTAGTCTAACCTTTGTAGACATGTCAAGGAAGGGTAGGGCTGGTTGAATGATAGACCCCCAAATCAAGTTGAAGTCCAGCTCCCTCATCTGTGAATGTGACTTCATTTGGGAATGAGGTCTTTACAGATGTAATAAGTTAAGGATGTCAAGATGAGATCATTTAGTGAGGGCCCTAAATCCAATGACTGTTCCTTAGAAGAGAAAAGAGAGAGATGGGAGATAGGCTCAGGGGAGAAAAGGCTGTGTGAAGACAGGCAGAGGTGGGCAGGACGCAGCCACAAGCCAAGAAGCACCAAGACTGCTGGCAAACACCAGAAGCTGGAAGAGAGGAGGACAGGGCCTCCCCGGAGCCTGACACCTTGATCTTGGACTTCCCGCCCCAGAACTGGGAGAGAGTACCTTTCTGCTGTTTGGAGCTGCTCAATCTGTGGTCATTTTACAGCAGCATCAGGAAACTCACACACGGAGAAAGTGGGAAGTCACATATGAGTCTGACTATGACACAAATGTGCAGGATACAGTGCTGTGTGAACCCGAACAGGGCAGGAGGACTTCCTGTAGGAGGAAGACCAACGCGTGAATAGGAGTGAGTGCGCTGGAGGCTGGAAGGAGACAGAGAAAGAGGAGCACATTCCAGACAGAGAGAGAACCTTGGGGACAAAGGTCCTGAGGCCCACCTGCGAGGCAGAAGGGGCCGATCACACCGGGCCGTGGCTGAGGGTTGGACAGAGTCCAGGGGTGGCCTGAGGCTGCAATTCAGCTTCAGGGAGAACCAGAAAAGTGCCTGCTTCCCCCCCCCCCCCCCCCGTATGACCTAGGGCCAAAATGATAGCAAGCAGCTGATCCACTACTTCCAAGCTAGCCTTTTCCCAGCCAGGCCTAGAATCCCGCTGGGATGACGCAACCTCGGCTTAAACGTGTCCAACAGCCATGCTCCCTGCTCAGCGCGTCACACAAAGGTCTGCTGTAGTTGGCGTCACAGCTCTCCCCAGGCACCAGCAGGAGAAGCTACAGGGTGTGGAGATGGCCCGAGCCCTGTGGCCGACGAAGACACTGGACAGGCACATGCCCTGGATGCGGGGGCCTCAGTGAGAAGCGCTGACCCCCTTCAGCTTTGCAGGCAGAAGGGTGGTTTCGGCCACTGGGCCCTACAGCCCAGTCCCCAGCAGCCTCCAAGCTCTGAGGACCCCACAAACATGTCGGCAAGCTGGAAAGGAAAACCCACTTACCCCCAAATCCAAACAGCAAACAACAAGGAAATGAGTCTGTGTTTAATGAAGTGTCTCTGAAATCGAACATGAGGTCAACTTCATTACGCGCTAAGTTTCGTATCCGTCACACATCCTCGCAAGTGAAAACAACCTGCGAGACGGATTTTCTCACCGGGAGAGACTTCTCGGAGAGGTGGCTCAAGGCGACGAAACCCCAGAAGCCACTGGGGGGTCTTCCTGCAATGACTGACTCACAGGAAGATGGGTCCAAAGGCAGAACTGCCAAGATCACTTCAGCATTCGTGTGCGTGTGCTAAGAAGGTACGCTGAAGGTGGGCTGTGAGTGTGATGAACACAGCTGACTGGATCTTGGCTGGGGCAGTGGAATGCAGGGTGCAGGGCCCCAGCGGGTGGGTGGGGTGGTCTTTTGGAAGTGGCGGAGGCTGTGGGGGCAGCCATGCCTGGGAAGAGCCTGGGAGAGTGATGGAATGTGTATCATCTCCAAAAGCTCCTTCCTGGAGCAGCTGTCGGGGGGCGGGCTCCCCTCCACGGCAGGGAAGCCGAGCCCAAGAGAAGCTCTGTCTACATCATTCCCCGTGGAAATGCATTCCGGTGACAGAGCCTGATGGAGCTGGGAACTGGGACACTGTTAGAAAGAGGGGCCTCTGGGGACTGAATGGCAGTGGCTGTCCTAGAAATTTCTGGGCTCTGCCAATCAGGGAAGATGAGGCTAAACTGCCTGTCAGCTCTTCTGAGGGGGATGCCTGGGACCTCAACAGGTGGCCCAGCTGGGCGGAGACGCCAGGCGTGGGCGAGCGGCCTGGCTCCCTGGAGGTGGGGTGACCCAGAGGGACAGCTCCATGGGCAGGCAGGGCCACGTCCTAGTCCTTGGGAAGGGTGAGTGGGCCGTGCGTGGGTGGGAAGGGTCCCTCAGTCACCTGTCACTCACCTCCAAAGGGGCACCTCTCAGCTTGCGGCCATACACGCCACTCTCCCTGAATCCTGCTTCCTGCATCCCAGCTGGAGGGCGCTTGGTGCCCCCGCCTCCCTGACTCATGTGAGCAGGAAGAGGCCCTAATTCCCAAGGGACAGGAGGGAAGCCCAGGCCACCTGGGTGCACGGCTCCTCTGTGACGACGAAGGTGGCCAGTTCACTTGCAGTGACATGGCTCCCGGCTCTTGGGAGCCCTGTCCACAGAGTGGCATCATCTCAGCCTCACGGGTGTGGATGACGGGCCGTCCCCGCGGAACTCACAGCCCCGATCTGCAGAGATGCGCTCTTACGGGAGCCGTTTCTCAGACAGGTGATTCAGAACACTGAATCAGAACCATCCCTGCCTGAGAAGATCGCGGCATCACCCTGCTCATCGCTAACATGATAAACAGCGACAAGTTTTTCCTAATAGAAACAATAATGTGCAAAGAACTTGATTCAAATTAAATTGTCTCGTTATTTTGTGATAAATCACCACAAAGCATCTCCCAAGCACAACTCGGCTATGTTACCTGCCAAGTGGCTGGTGGAGGAGACAGGGACGGCGGAAACGACGGGAGGTGATCACCGCTCCCAGGAGAGGGATAGAAATGCGATCGAAACGGGAAAACAGCTGCACAGGAAACTGAAAGGCCTGGGGAGGGGGTTCTGACTTCACCAAACCAGCTCTGTAACCTTGGATGTCAACTGCAGCCTTGAAACATCACAGAGGGGTAAGAAATGAGGTAAATACAAAAAGAAGCTAGGAGTTTGGGATTAACAGATACACACCAGTATATATAAAACAGGCAAGGAAGACCTACTGTATAGCGCAGGAAGTGTATCTGATATCTTGTAATAATCTGTAAAGCAAAAGAGTCTGGAAAAGTGTGTGTGTGTCTGTATGTATTTCACGAATTCACCTTGCTATACATCTGAAGCTAACACAGCACTCTAAATCAACTATAATAATAATCATAAAAAGCACACAGCGCAGAGTGTGACATTCAAGACAGGGCGGCAGACTTGATCAGCTGGTGAGAAGCTACCTGAGGCGTTCACTCTGAAAACGTTCACTGTAAACTGAAATATTTTTACCCACTCCCTGCATAAAAGAATCTGCCAGCGACATCAGCAGGTAGGAGAATCTGCCGGTGATGTCAGCAGAGTGCCCCCAGGCTTCCTTCCTTATAAAGGTACCAGCAGATCTCAGAGGTACTGGGGGCTCCATTCCAGACCACGGAAATAAAGTGAATGTGGAAATGGAGGCACACTAGCGCTTGGTTTCCCGGTGCCTCTCAAAGTGATGGTTAGACGACACTGCAGTCCATGAAGTGTGTGAAAGCATTATGCCTAAAAAACAATGCACAGACCTTAATTAAAAATGCTTTAGGACCTCCCTGGTAGCTCAGTGGTTGAGAATACCCCTGCAGGAGACAGGGGTTCTCTCTCCCTGGCCCGGGAAGATCCCACCTGCTGCGGAGCAAGTAAGCCCGTGCGTCACAGCTACTGAGCCTGCGCTCTAGAGCCCAGGAGTTGCAACTGCTGAAGCTCCAAAGCTCCAGAGCCTGTGCTCCCCACCAGGAGAAGCCGCCACAAGGAGGGAAGCCAGCGCACCGCACCTAGAGAGCAGCTCAAAGCCCCGCAGCCGCGAAGACCCGGCACAGCCAAACAAATAAGTAAGGAATACAAACGACTTTGTCGCTAAAGCACGCTGACCATCATCTGAGCCAGGAGAGTTGCAGTCTTTCTGCAACAGTGACATGAAGATCCCTGAAGCCGGGTCACTGCAGCAACTGTGATCACCACGAAAAAGTTACAGTAACGGAGATCCCTGAAGCTGGGCCACTGCAGCAACTGTGATCACCATGAAAAAGTTACAGTAACGGGGATCCCTGAAGCCGGACCACTGCAGCAACTGTGATCACCATGAAAAGGTTACAGTAACGGAGATCCCTGAAGCCGGACCACTGCAGCAACTGTGATCACCATGAAAAGGTTACAGTAATGGAGATCCCTGAAGCCACTGCAGCAACTAATCACCACGAAAAAGTTTCAGATGTTGAAGAATCACCGAACGGTGACACGGAGACAGACAGACAGACAGAAGTGTCCGCGGCTCAGTTGTGTTCAACTCTTTGCGAACCCATGGACCACAGTCCACTCCGGGCTCCTCTGTCCATGGGATTTTCCAGGCAAAAACACTGGAGTGGGATGCCACCTCCTTTTCTAGGGGAGCTTCCTGACCCAGGAATTGAACCCGTGTCTCCTGCATCTCCCGCATCGGCAGGCGGGTTCTTTACCACCAGCACCACCTGGGAAGACCCACCGTGGAGACAAGAAGTGAGCGAATGCTTGCTGTTGGAAAAATGGCACCAACAGACTCGCTGGACACAGAGTGACCACAGACCTTCAAGCTGTCCAACACAACGATAAAGCAAGGGGCCACAAAGCGAAGTGAGCCTGCACAGCCGCCACGGGGCTTTACTCAGAGCAGCACACACCAGCGAGTCAGGAGTCCAGGAGGAAGGGGGCCCCCGGGAGGGACGCCCAGGCACCTCCCTGTGCTCTCGGAGTGGCGGGGGCCCCCAGGGCTCTGCCTGTGTAGATGCTGCGTGCTGTCCCACGAGCAATGGCTGAGGGTGTGTCACCAGAAGAGAGGGGAGCTCAGCCCTGCAGGATGGGCACTCCAGAACCCAGGGAAAAGATGCTCCGGGAGCCAGGACCAGAGGAAAAAGGCCTGGGTGCCCGTGCAGGTGGGAGGCAGCATACCCAGCTGCCAACCCTGACCTGAGGAGTCTTCCTGAAGCCCCTGTTCCCTCCCAATCCATCAGCAAATGCCATCAGCAAGGACACGGACACTGTCGGCATTCACACACCTGTCCTGACCTCCCCAAATCCCAAGGCCCCAGCATCTTTCACCCGAGGACCACAGAAGCTTGCCGTCAAGTCTCCTCTGAATGCATTCTTTATTATAAAAACTTTAAATCAGGTCATAGCTTCCTCCCTTAAAATACTCCCACAGCTTTCCATCAGAATTGGGTAAAAAAAAAACCCGTTTCCCACCGTGTCTAAGACCCTTCGTGATCTGAACCCCGGGGCTCCTCCTCATTATCCCTGCTCCGGCCTCACTGGGATCTACTCTCCCAGGAGTGAGTGAGTGCCCTCAGGCTGGAGCCTGGTCCTCCCGCCTCATTTTCTAGCCCACTTTCTAGTCCTGGCTACGGCAAAGGCTGGTAATAGGGTCTTGGACAGGATGCTCACCCACTCTGGGCTTGGGTTTTCCCATCTGCCAAAGGGAAGATTAGACCATGCCAGCAGCCACGTAAACGATGCTCACTGACGCAGTGAATGAAACCCAGCCCGGGACTCTTGCGTCCAGCCTGTGATGCCAATGGGGTGACCCATGTCCTGGGCTACCTGGGGACTGAGGGGTTTCCTCAGACATGGGGTCTCTCTGTTTTAAGACCAGGCTGCTCCCAGGCAAATCAGGAAGAGGTGGCTAGCCCCCATTCAGCCATCTGCAGGGAGAGCGTGGCACCCCGGCCCTGTTTAAGCCGCTCCCCCAGGCTGCTGCTCCCTGAGACCCTCAGCACGCTCCAGGCAAGTGGGATCATTCCTCGAGTCCATGAACTGGTGGGGGAAAGGTTTGCTCAGGGCTGCAGAGCTGGCCAACCCGTCAACCTTGGCCTTTGACCCTGAACTGAATGTTCTTCAAAAAAAAAAAAAGCAAAAACCAAAGGCATGAAGAAACCAGGGGAACAGCTCGAGCGCTGGCATTTCTCTGGGAGTGCAGAAAGGGGCCGCCGCGACTCCTCTTCCTCTGGTGGTCCCAGTGACAGGCCAGGCGCCCATCTGTCGGCCTCGAGCTTGCCCCCAAAGAGCACGCTGAGTGGGCCGAGGGACAGACGCTGAGCCTGGTTGGCAAGGCCAGCCCCCGAGTCCCTCTGTGGGAGGTGGGCGCTGTCCACAGTGACAAAGCCACCAAATCAGATTGAGCGTGGGTGTCACTTGGTGACCCCGGCTTTGGAGAGGAGGTGGAACCCCGGCGGGGCGAGGGGCTGGGGGATTCACCCTGAGCTCACAGCTCCCTGCGTCCGGCTCACCCACCCAACCAGGAGGGCACTGGCCTCTGAGGTCAGGCCTGGCTGGAGGGGAGGGTCTGTCCACCCCAGACCACCCACCTCCCGCCACAGGAACTCTTTATTTTTGTTCCAAGTGCTGAGCTGAGCTGAGATCACTGAAGGGGAAGTTTTTTTCTAAAAGTCTCTCAAAAGGGGAAGGAAGCACATTTTCAGGTGGATGGAGCCCCTTTGAAAGGAGCTCAGCAAATGTCTAGATCAGAGGTTGCCAGACTTTTTCTGTGAAGGGCCAGAGAGTAGACAGTTCAGGTTTTCTGGGCTATGTGGTTCCTCTTTGCAGCTACTCATTCTGCTCGCTGTGGCTGAAAGGCAGCCATGATGCTATGTAAGTGACTGGGCGGGGCTATGTCCCAATGAAACTTTATCTACAAAAACAGCTTCCCATCAGAATTGGTGGGCCCAATTGGGTCCGTGGGCTGTTGGTTATAAAGACCTGTTCTAAATGTCCTACAGACATTCAAATTGACACAAATAATACACGTCTGTGACTATCTCAAGATAACCCACGTGCATATACACATAATAAAAGCTAAGAAAAGTCCTAATTTTCCTACACAAGCAACACTTATATGACCGCACACAGGTGCCTGGTTTGATACAACATCTGAGCTTTTCTTCTAAAATGGAAAAAAAAAAAATCTCTTTAGAAATGGGGTCATCTGTGAGATGCCCTAGAAAGTTTCAGAAGGATCATACAGAGAAACCTTTCTGAAACACAAAGAGACACCCTCCGCCCCCTTACTGCATCTAGGCTTTTGTGCTTTGTTGGGTCAAAGTGGGAGGAGGCCTGAATTCTGGCTTAATTAGTAATAATGGATAAGTAAGGTGGCTCAGATGGTAGGGAATCCGCCTGCAAAACAGGAGACCTCGATTCGACCCCTGGGTCGGGAAGATCCCCTGAAGGAGGGCATGGCGTCCTGCTCCAGTATTCTTGCTGCGGAATCCCATGGACAGAGGAGCCTGGCGGGCTACGGTCCACGGGGTCGCAAAGAATCAAACTCGACTGAGCCGGTAACACTTCCACTGCTTTCAACAAAGGCTTCAGGTGTTGTCATCACCACGCCGTCTTCAAGCACTTCTGGATGCCAGTGCTTCCTGTGCTGAATGTCCTGAGCCCTCATGCCGACCCCCGGAAGCAGGTGCCGTGCTTGCTCCCGCTCTCTGGATGTGGCGAGTGAGGCACAGAGAGGTTGAGTGATCTGCATGAGAGCACACAGCTGGAGGCAAAGCTGGGCAGTCCGGGGCTGGCACTGTGTCCTAGGATGGCCGGACACCAAACAGCTCGGGGCGGGGCTCGCTGGCCAGGAAAGGCCCCGGGGGGTGGAGGAGGGCTGGCTCTAGCAGCACATTCTGGAGACTTCCTGTCAATTCCTGAGCTGACCAGACAGCCCCCAGGGGTGCCCTGGGAAGATTCTGCTGGCACATCCTGCTTTACACCAAAAGGGTGAGAGCCGGAAATGGTGTCCACACACTTTGGTGAACACAAGCAAGGAAGAACACGGTGGTGTGAGCACAGCCAAAAGCAAAGGGAGCCACGACACGTGAAAAATGGCACAGGAACACCTGTGTGGTGAAGGCTCAATGTTGAAACAGCCTTTAATTACGAAGGTGCCGTGCCTTACAATTCCCCATTGCTACGAACAGGCCATCAGCCAAATGAGGTCTTCCCGGTTGACAAGTGTGCTGTTCTTGGGCTGATTCTTTTGCTTCTGCCCAGAACACACGCTATAGGCTTGCTGTCACTACATGCCAGACTCCTATTCACCCTTCAAAACCCGCTCCGACAGCCATCACTTCTACAGCATCCTTGTTGCTTAGAGGCAGGGCACTCAGCCTTGTCCCTCACATACCCAGCTCCTTCCCCCAGCCTGCTCTCTACTCTTCAGGTGGGAAAAGTGAGATCCTTGCTTTCCCAGCTTCCACTGCAATTATGGATGGTCAGCGGACACAGTTTTGGCCAATAAGCCCTGAGGGGGAGTCTCCTGGGGCCCTGCAGAGAATATTTCACTTGTGCGCGAAGAGCAGTCAGAAGAATGCTTCCTGACGCTTTCTTTCTATATAGTCTCTTTTTTTTTTTAATTTGGATTTTCTGTTCATGATGGATTTTTTGCATCCATTTTTATTTTTATTTATTTATTCAGCCATGCCCTATGGCAGGTGGGATCTTAGTTTCCCAAGTAGGGTTGGAACCCGTGCCCCGTCCAGGGGAAGCGTGGAGGCTTAACCACTGGGTCATCAGGGGAGTCCCTTCCCTATGTTACTGCATGAGAAGCTCTGAGGACATGACATGTGGAGCTGTGGGAACTACCTACAGCCCTGAGGGAAAGGCCAGGAGGCCTGCAGAGACGCCACTGCCCCTCGGGACAAACCCCAGCCACGCCTTCCTCCAGACTCATCGGGTGGTCTCAGCCAGCATTAGTGGGCTTTTTATTATTTGCAGCCCAAAGCTTCTTAATAGACATCTCGAAGCTGGAGAGGGGCTTTCCTAGTGGCTCAGATGGTAAAGAATCTGCCTGTAATGCAGGAGACTCAGGTTTGATCCCTGGGTTGGGAAGATCCCCTGGAGAAGGGAACGGCTATCCATTCCAATGTTCTTGCCTGGAGAATTCCATGGACTGAGGAGCCTGGCAGGCTACAGGGTACAGTCCGTGGGGTCACAAAGAATCGGACATGACTGAGCAAACTAATGCTTTCACGCTTTCAGAGGTCGGAGAGGAAGGGAGGGAGGTGGATTAGGTTAGAGGATATGGACCATGTAGATACCAGGATGCCAAGACCTCCTGATAAATCCAGTAGCCTTCAACTTCTGTTCTGGGCTGAGAAAGAGTCTGGGCCCCACTCCTCTGCACACTGCTGGTTGGCCATGAGAACTCAGGAGCCCTGGTGACACAGACCTCAAGTCCTGCCCAACCTTCAATCCCCAAGGAAGGTCTGATGACAGTCTGTGTCTCAGGCGGACTCAGTTCACAAGTGGAGAGCAAAATAAAAGTGATTTTCTTGGTCTTAGTCAACTCTAATTTCCCAGTAATTACAACACTGACTCCCTAAACATGTTGGCTGATCCAAAGTACACCAGCAGGGATTTCCTGCTGGTCTACTGGCCAGGAATCCCCACTCCAGGTCCCGGAGGGCCTGGGTTTGATCCCTGGTCAGGGAACTAGATCGCACAGCTGCCGCTAACAGTTTGCAGGCCACAGCTAAGATCCGGTGCAGCCAAAGAAAGAAATGTGTTTTGAGAAGCACAGTGGCAACGACAAGGGCATTATATGGTAAGGACAAAAGAAATGGCAGAGCTGGGGGACGTCCAAAATGTGAACCGAAGCAAAGAATGATGGAATTTACACTTAACGGAAGAGAGAGTTGGACCACAAAGAAAGCTGAGCACCGAAGAACTGATGCTTTGGAACTCTGGTGCTGAAAAAGACTCTTGAGTGTCCCTTGGACAGCAAAGAGATCAAACCAGTCAATCCTAAAGTAAATCAGCTCTGAATACTCATAGGAAGAACTGATGCTGAAGCTAAAATTCCAATACTTTGGCCACCCGAAGTGAAGAGCTGACTCACTGGAAAAGACCGTGATGCTGGGAAAGACTGCAGGCAGGAGAAGAGGGCAACAGAAGATGAGATGGTTGGACGGCATCAGCAACTCAATGGACATGGGTCTGAGCAAACTCCAGGAGATAGTGAAGGACAGAGAAGCCTGGTGTGCTGCAGTCCATGGGGCTGCAGAGAGTCGGACACGACTAACAGCAGCAGACCCCCACAGGCACTTGGTGATGGTGTGGGCTGGATCCTTTGCCTTACAGAAGGGGAAGCTGAGGGCCGAGGTCTGGACCTGGCAAGAGTCATCGGTGGGGCCGGGACTCTGCGTTCTCTGACACAGCCCCGCCTCCACCACTGAGCTCAGCAACACGTGGGGTTTCCATCTCGAAAAGTGATGCCTGACGCCCATGAAAAGTCTCTGCGGTCCAGCTGGCCTAGCGCCGCTTCTTTTTCTGAAATCAGCAGGTGACTCTCTACCTTCTCTCTCCTCCAAGCATCCCCAGGACTCTTGGTGCTGGCACTCCCCACATGACAGCCACCCACATCAGTGGAAGATCTCGCACTTAATCAAATCAAACCCCAGGTGCCCTCTGACACCTTCAGAGTTGACATGGACGAAGCTCCAGAAGTCAGGCTCCTTCTGAGCTGGAGAGACACCCCCTGGCACGGCTCCCGTAGGGGAAATGCCCTGGCTGGTCCCCCGTGAGCCGAGCTGCTGTCCACACCCCTTCCCAAGCACCTGCCATCTGCGCACGTCTCCCTACGGAAGACGCTGTCTCACGACGGAGGTACTGTCCCCAGCTGGGCGGGACCTCCCACCCCACCCCCCATGGGATGCGGACGGAGAGCTGGCTGGGCCTCCAGGTCACCAGGCTGTAGATGGTTTCAACCTCCCAGGGCTCCAGCCCCAGCTGGTGCCTTCCCTTCCCCGTTCCTGTCTCTAAGATCTCCTAATTCCCCCTTATTTTCCTCATTATTCTTTATTAAAGCCGAGTCCCGCCACATGTTGGCCATGTGCCGGCCCATCCGTCTTGCTGTTCCCTTGTGCAGGGGCAGCTCATCTCTCCTCCTCGAGGTCTAATGATGATTTGCTTGTTTCTAGTTTGCCCCAAACAGACATTTTTCTGACTGCTACCTGCTGGGTTCCAGCGTGCCTGTCTGCCAGGCCAGGCGGCGTCTTATTTGTTTTCCTTCCTTCCTCCCTTCCTGCTTATCTTCTGAAAGATGGCCACCCTGGTGCCTTCTCCACTGACTCTCCCTTCTCCTCCCCCAGATCACTCACACGCATCCATCAGGGGATCCTAGGCTGTCTGAGTTTATCGAGACAGATTTCCGCTGAAATATACTTACGAGGGGCTTCCCAGGTGGCACAGTGGTAAAGAATCCACCTGCCAACGTGGGTTGGATCCCTGGGTTGGGAAGATCCCCTAGAATAGGAACTGGCAACCCACTCCGGCATTCTTGCCTGGGAAATCCGCTGGACAGAGGCGCCTGGCGGGCTACAGTCCATGGCGCCGCAAAGCGTCGGACACAACTGAGACAGTAACTGAGCACGCACAGCCCAGGGTACTTATGAAGACCAGGCTCCCTCCTCCCACGTTACTGAGAACAGGGAGACGGTCCAACCACAGGTGACCACAGGGTTTATCAGATGACACACGGTACATTCGTGGCGGCCACAGCCTTGTTCGCTACCCGCTGGGTCTGCCGAAGCCCCTACACTCATCCTCTCTCTCACAGGAGAGGAGGGAGGCACGGGATCCAACCCCCCAACTTTTCCAGTGAGGATGGTGTGGCTCAGAGAGGTGCAGTGACTAGCTCAAGGTCACACAGCCTCTGTGGGGGTTGGGCTAGGCATCGAGTGGAGGGTCTGGGCTGCAGAGCCCCCTCGGCCGGCGGATAGAGACCAGAGCTGCTCCCTGCCCTCGGCACCCTCTTTGGGACCTGCGGGGCTGCTCCCCCAGGGCCTGCAGAACTCAGGGGCTGGGGTCCACATCCTGTCTCCCCAGGACCATCGCACGGGGCTGCTGAGGGACCAGAGCCTCAGGCCAGGAGCAGTGAGGGAGCCGCGAGGGGCCCGCAGGCCCCCTGCAGGTCCAGCTTTAATGTCTCCTCCCTGGAAAGCCCCCACCCCCCAGCCCCTTCCGGCCACCTGCCCCATGCCCCCAGCCTGCTCCTGTCACTCCACGGCACTGAGGACCGCCCGCACAGCCCTGGAGCCCCCCACTGCCCCACCACTGGGGGAGACTGGGGTGTTTTCCTTCCTGCTGGCCCTGCTCTCCGACAACCTGGCGGGGGGTCTCCACACACAGGGCACGAGGAGGTGGCATCTATGTGTGACCTCACAGATGCCCCCGGAGCCCAGGCCTTTCCTAGCCCACTGCCCACCACCCGCCCAGCGCCCTATGGCCTCTGGCTGTCCATCCACCAACACGCATGGTGACCCCCTTCCAAACCCCCAGGCCCCACCCAGGGTGTGAGCTTCATCTCTGGGCGGTGGACAGGCCCCACCCAGAGCCCCGTGGGAATGGCAACTCGCTTTAGCACAAGGGGCTGGAAGTGGGGAGGGTGGGGGTCAGCGGGTCCCAGTTCTGGACACTCACCTGGGGCACACACATGCCCGAGGAAAGACACGCCACAGGGCACAGAGACTGGATGGTGAAAGTCGCTCAGTCATGTCCGACCCTTTGCGACCCCATGGACTGCAGCCTGCCAAGGCTCCTCTGTCCATGGAATTCTCCAGGCCAGAATACTGGAGTGGGTAGCCATTCCCTACTCCAGGGGATCTTCCCCACCCAGGGATTGAACCCAGGTCTCCTGCACTGGCAAGTGGATTCTTTACCACTGATCCAGCATCCCCCCCCAAATTTATACCCTCCCCAAACTCGGAATGTGCCCTACTTGGAAACGGGGTCTTTGCAGAAGTAGAGAGGGGACTGAGGAGAGGTCACTCTGAATCTGGGGGGAGGCCCTGAATCCACGAAAGGAGTCCTTACAAGAAGGGAGACAGAGGGGCCTCCCTGGTGGTCTAGTGGTTGGGGCCCCACTTTTCCCAGGTAGGGGGAGCAGGTCTGATCCATGACAGGAGAACTAAGATCCCCCTTGCCATGTGGTGTGGCCAAAAAATAGGAGGGGGAGACAGAGACGGGAACAGGAGACAGAGGCTAGAGGGATGCAGGCACAAACTCAGGGACAAGCAGGGACCCCAGAGGCTGCAGGAGGCAGGAAAGGCCCTCCGCAGAGCTCGGGGGCCAGTGAGCCCTGACCACACGCTGATCTCAGGCCGCCAGGATCGGGCAAACGAGTGCCGGTCCAAGTCAGCCAGGGTGCGGTCACCCGCAGCACGGCCCAGGACACTCACTCAGGGAGTCTCGGGACGGGGGCTGCGCGCTCCTCACTCCATCTGCACCGACCTCTGTGCGGGTGCGGGGGCCTCCATGGGTCCCTCGGGGCCCCCCCGGTCTCCCCAGGCTCCTGGGATGGCCGGCACCCTGCTCGGGTGTGGCCGGCTCCCTCGAGGGGCAGCACTGAGATGTCCCGTGAGGAGCAGGCTGGGTGCTGCCCCCATCACAGGCGGCCTCCGTGTGAGTCCAGCCTCAGTGGCCCAGCCCTGACCCCGTGCCCCAGGCCCCTGGCCAGCACCTCTTCCCAGATGCAGTGGGCTCTGCGGCATCCAACACCTCCTCGGCGGCCCCCGGCACAGCCTCAGAGCCGGGGCACCCCTGTGGGTTTTCCCGGCAGTCACACAAGCCCAGACCTCATCTCCTGGACTGTTAGCCTCTGGGATGACTGGACGGTCCCAGGGAGGCCAGTGAGTGGGGTGCCGTGGGCAGAGTCTGGGAGAGGAGCCGGGATCGAGAACCCCTTCCTGGCCTGGGGAGAGTGGCTGGAACTCCTGCAGCCTCAGTCTCCCCACCTGTAGAATGGGCTCTCCCTGCCAGTCTCACGGTGAATGGGGATCAGAGGGCTCATTCTCACTGCTCTCAGTCTCGGCACTCTGAAGGCTCGAAACACTTGTATTAGTTTCTGATGCTTCTGGAAAAACTGAACACAAACTGGGCAGCATCTCCAATGCAGGGTTATTCTATCACACTGATGGAGGTCACAGGCCTCACTGGGCTAAGGTCAGGGTGTCTGAGGGCTGCCTCCTCCAGGAGGACCCGGGGGAGAATCTGCCTCTCGCCTGTTTCTGGCGGCCGCCTGGACCCCTGGGCTCCTGGCCCCTTCCTCCATCGCTCCATCCTCCGCTCTTTGATCGTTATCTCCCCCCACCCCCTCCTTCCGATCATCCCTCCTCCCTAACACGGACCCTGCGATCAACACCAGGCCCACCCAGATGCTCAAGGCATGCTCCAGTCTCAAGGTCAGCTGATACCTAGCAGCTTCCCTGGTGGCTCAGACGGTAAAGAACCCACCTACAATGGAGGAGACCCAGGTTCGATCCCTGGGTTGGGAAGATCCCCTGGAGAAGGGAATGGCAACCCACTGCAGTATTCCTGCCGGAAGAATCCCATGGACAGAGGAGTCTGGTGGACTACAGTCCCTAGGGTTGCAAACAGTCGGACGCAACTGAGCAACTACCACTTTAACTTCCACATCTAACAAGGTCTCACGTGCAACCTCAGTCCTCCATAGTCATGCTCAGAGATCAAGACACGGGTGTCACTGGGGGCCAGGACTCGGACCACCACACCATCCAAGCTGCCCCTCTCCTCCCACGGAGAGACAGCGAGACAGGCCCTGCTCGCCATGCAGGCCGGCGTGTTTCCACCAAAGCCTGCCGCAGATCTGGGGCTGACTCATCGCGTCCCAGGCCCTTTCTGGGGAGCTGCTGGGGAGGGGGAGGAGCAGGTTGGCACGGGCACTGGGGAGCAGGCAGACGGTACCGCGGTGGAAGTATTCAAGCATTTGTTCCTTGTAAGCCGCGCTCTCCCGGGGTCGGAGGAACAAAGCCAGGCCAGTAATCAGACCACATGCAATTACCCGCTGAAACAGCGACTGTGCCATTTGCCGCTGGCTTGGCCGTCACCTGCCCCGGCCGGGAAGAGAGCCGGGCGGTGACCTGGGCGGCTCGGGGGCCCCTGCTCCTCGGGGTGGGGTCGCCCCGGAGAGGACCCGTGAGTGGCTGGCACGGGGAGGTGTATCTGTGTTCTCAGGTTCCCAGAGGAGAATTAGGAGGAAAATTCTCTGTAAGACCCAGCTCTAAGTCAACGCGACAAATTTCAGCCGGGCCCGGCGGGCACCTCATCTCGCAAGGCTAGAGAGTCCATCAGATTCCCAGCACAGAAACTAATTAGATAAAGACGGAACCGGGCCCCCTGGGAACCGTCTCCCTGAAGGCTGAGAGAAGGCTGGGAATCAGCACGCCCCGGCCACGTCGGGGAATAGGATCCAGGAGTTCCCACCGCCTCCCTGGGGCGGGGGACACACCCCATCCACGCGGGGGAGCTGGGAGGTCTGAAGTCTGCCCAGGTTGTGCTGTTTCCCACCTGCGCAGTCCTTTTGGTTTAAGAAGTGGTCTGAGCCCAGGGCACCACCACAGTGACCCAGGGTGAGGACAGGAAGCGCCCACGTGCCCCTCTTGGTCTGTCAGAGCTCATGGTTCCAGTGGCAGAAGCCCACCCCCCCACCCTGCTGCGCCTGGCTGTCCTGAACACGCAGGTTCTGTGCTGACCACTGGAGGACCCGATGGCTCACCGTCCTTGCTTTATGGGAGCAGGATGTGGACGTGTGGACGTTGAACCCTGTGGGGACCTCATCTTGGGCGGGGTCAGGGGGGGGCTTCCTCCAGGAGCGGGCAGCTGCTGTTCCCTGGGAGAGAAACAGGGACCCCCACGGTGCTGGCCTGTTGCGATTGGCAACAGGCGGACCCAAGCCTCCGGGGGAGGAGTGGACGGGAGGGCAGGTGAGCCGGCACGCGGTTTCAGGGGCCGACCAGAGAGAAGGGCGGCCTCCAGGCACAACGGGGTGGGTGCAGGATCATGACCCTGCTGTGTGCCCCAGACTAGGAGGGACAGCTGCCCGCTGGGAGGAGGCCGCCAGGTACCCTGGGGCCCACGCCCTAGACGGTACAAGAGGGCAGGTGGAGTCCATATGCCTGGAGGTCAGGGGTCATCCCACAGGGAAGGAAACCCAGGTGCCAAGGGTGACACGTCTGGGGAGAAACAGCAGAGGGGGCTCGGAGGAGAGGCTGTGCCCGGGGGGGGCTCCAGCCTCGCACCCGGCCCAGGGGCCTGTCTGCTGCTGCTCCCCCCCTCCCCCCGGTTTGATCCACCCCCAGCTTCTGTAGATGCAGGCCCGGCCTTATCCTCACTGGCCAGCACCCACTTTCCGTTGCTTCTGCAGAACCTGTCACCTCCCGCTGGTCCGGTGAGAGTGTCCTGGGGCTGTTGGGACCAATGACCGCATTCTGGGTGGCTTCAAGCAGCGGAAGCTAAATGTCTCACTCTTCTGGAGCAGAAGTTCATTGCCAGTCGTCACCGGGCCAAAATTAAGGCATTAGTTGGGACCGCTCCCACCAGGGACCCCAGAGGAGGGTCCTCCCTGCCTCTTTCATCTTTCAGCTCCTGGGGTCTCCAGGCGACCCTGGGCTTCTGAGCTCGTCCTTCCAGCCTCTCTCTAGTGTCTCTCGGCCTCTTCCTCCCCGTCTGTATTCACAACTCCCCTGCCTCCCTCTTACAAGGACACCTGTCACGCCGTTTAGCACGCCACCCACACCCCCCACCACGGTAATCCCGGAAAATGTCCGCATCTCAGCATCCTTCACCACACCTGCAAAGACCCCTGTGTTTTGCTGCATAAGGTGATATTCACAGGTGCTGCGGACTTGACACAGACGACTTTGGGGGCCGTTATTCAGCTGACCACACATGCCGCTTACATCAAATACAATCCCTACGCGTATGACACAAGCTTTCTCTGTGAATACATGACAAGAGACTGACGAAGTGCTGGGTCCCCATCTGTGCTCCCCCTTCTCAGTACCCACGCCCCCCTCCCCAAGGTCTTCGTGGACCCATCGCCTTATCCACTCACCGTCCTGAGACGCGGGAAGTGCTTCCCAGCGCCTGACATGCGCACGCTCAGAGACCCGCTCCCTGGCTTCCTAAGACAGCCTCACATGTTCGCTCACGCTCTCCCTCGTCAGGGAAGTGAGGCCATGGAAAGAACGCTGGGGCAGGTCACAGGTGCCCGCCCCCACCTCATGCCTCGCCTGGCAGGACGCATGGGGTGCCCCCGCTGTCCTTCCAGGGGAGGGGTGACGGCCAGGGCACGTCTGATGGGTTACAGGCCTCTCTGCCTCAGTGTCCCCATTAGGAAAAAGATGCTCTAAGCACCAGGACGGGAGGAGGTCAGGGAAGCTGAGCGCCAGGACGGGAGGAGGTCAGGGAAGCTGAGCGCCAGGACGGGAGGAGGTCCGGGAAGAGGTAAAATGTCTCTGCACGGCCTGTGGAGACGACGTGACACAGAAAGATGGAGCCGAGCACCCCGACTTCCGCGGCACCCACCTCGGGCCCCTGGCCCCAGCCCTAGTCACACCCCCACATCTTGCTGCTGGGGACCCCCGCCTGCCCATCCAAGAGCCGGAGAGGCTTGGCAAAGAAGGAGATTGGTGATCAGAAGAGGCCGCACCCCAGGAACAGGACTGAAGACCCTCCCGGCTGCCAGCCGGAACACAGCTTCGGAAGCTCCAACTGTCCGTGGGGCTCCCTCCCCCACCCACCCCCACTCAGCCTCCAGCCCTTGCGCGTCCACAGACAGCCTGGGCTCCACAGGGCCGACTCCAGGCCAGGGAGCAGGGGCATGACGGCGCCATCTGCCAGGCCCGGCTTCAGGCCACCACGCCAGCCTCCACTTTGACCTTGATTCACACAGTTGGGCTGGAATCAGCAAAGCCCTGTTTGCCAGCTGGCAGCCACCGGAGCGTGTTCAGTCACCCTGGAGCTGCTGAGCATGAAACGCACCTTCGGGGGCAGAGGCTGCAGGGCTTCCAGGCCACGCCTTCCTACGGGCCAGTGTCCGGGGGGTCAAGACAGGAGCCTGGGCCCCTTTCCTTACCCTGTGCCCCTGGACGTGGCCCTCGCCTCTTGCCTTTGCTTTCCTGCCTGGAGCCAGTCCTGCTTGCCTGTCATTCGGACTAAACTCGTCTGTAGAAAAAGCAGGATTATCTTCTGTTCAAAACCACCAAGGTGCAGTATATAAAATGGGGAATTAGCCGTTGCGAAGCCACCACTTCAGTGGCAGTTAGAGCAGTCACCGTGCTATGCAACCACCAGCTCTGTCTAGTTCCAGAATATTCATCACCCCTAGAGGAAACCTTGCCTGTGAGGTGGGCACGCCCCTCAGCAATGCTTCCTGAAGACACAAAGGAAGAAAGAGACCCTGCAGAATGCAATGTATCAGAACTGGGCGTAAGACGGGCGCTACGGAGGGATGGATAAAGAGGACGAGGTACATATATCCAACGGAGCATCACTCCCTCACGAAAAGAAGGCAGTAGGGCCACGTGCAGCAACATGGACGGACCTAGAGCCTCATACAGAGTGAAGAAGAAAGAGAAAACCATTAACACATATATGCGGCATCTAGAAAAATGGTACGGATGAACCTATCGACAAAGCAGAAACAGAGACGCAGACAGAGAGCCCAAACATGGGCACCGGGGGGAAACGGGGCTGGGATGAGCTGGGCCCCTGGGACTCACGGACATACAGGACCGATACTGTGTACAAAACAGACAGCGAATGAGAACCTACTGCACACCTCAGGGAACTCCCCTCAGGGCTCTTTGGCGACCTAAATGGGAAGGAAATCCAAAAAAAGCGGAGATACGTGTAGAAAAAGATAGCTCTACAGAGGGCCCAGGTCGTCGTGACGGGGAGGAGGCCCAGCCGCGGGAAGTGCCATGAGCTCCGCAATGGGGCCCCTCCGCGCAGAGAGCGGGACAGGGTCGGCCGGCCTTCTCCCCGAGGGGCTGGGAGGAGGTGCCGAGAAGAGGCTGGGAACGGGGGCTGGGGCTGCTCTGAATGACCACGCCTCGGCTTCCGCTTCTGTGCGAGGACCGGAAGCCAGCTCACGGGGCCAGCGCTCTGCACACAGCAAACCTGACGGAGGTCGGGGAGGGGTCCCCAGATATCCAGGGTGCGTGAGCACTGGAAAGCAGACCATCAAGGGCAAAGGCACGGGGGTCCACGGCGGGGCAGGGGGTCTGGGGGGAGGCGAGGCACCTACACGACCCACAAAACTGCCCAAGGAACCGTGTCCAGGGCAGGTTGCAAGCATGTGGGAAACTCACATTTCTGAAATACCGCCCGAGTGGGTGGACTGTGAGGGGACAGAGCTCGCGGTAGCAGGAAATGATACAGAGGGCGGAAGCCCAGCCCAGGTGAAGGGGGCGCCCAGTCTGCAGTGATAGGGGAGGGGGGCCCGGCAGGACTTGAGGCTGACTGGCTGCCAGGGAGAGGCCAGTGGCTGCAGTCTGCTACATGGCCAACTCTGCTTCAAAAAAGTCTGTGCTCCACATGAGGAGGCCAGAGCCCTGGCTTGCCTGCCTTCCTTCCATTTACTCACCCACCAAATCCACTCACTCAGGCAACCATCCATCCATTTCCTCCATCCAACCAACCATCCACCGACTCTCCCACCAATTTATCCATCTACTTATCCACCCATCCATCCATTTCCATCCATCTACCTCCTCCATCCATCCATCCAACCAACCAACCAACCATCCACTCAACCAACCATCTATCCATCCATCTAACCATCCAACCAACCATCCACTCAAACAACCACCCCTCTACCCACCCATCCAACCAACCATCCACTGAACCAACCATCCATCTATATCCAACCAACCATCCATCCACCCACCGATCCATCCTCCATCCATTGACCCATCCACTCATCTATTCATCCATCTTTTCATTCACTCATCCACCCACCCACTCACTTATCCGGCATCAATCATCTGTCCACTCGTCATCCATCCGTCATCCATCCATCCACCCATCACCTATCCACCCATCCACCCACCTAGTCATCCCTCATCCATCAGCCACTTCCCGTCCTGGCATCCCCTGTACCCTCTTCACCCCCACCCTGCTCCCATTCTCTGAGGACTGAGCAGTTGCCAGGCTCTGTACCAGCTGCCAGGGAAGAGGTGACAGGCCTGAGTCAGGCCCGGTCCTGTCCTGGAGAACAGAGATACGGCAGGTGCAGGATGGATGGGGCAGAGGCAGGGCAGCCTCCAGCCCGTGGCTCAGGTGACGGGGGTCTGGCTGCCTCTCCTCTGGCTCCTCCCTGCTTCTGGGAGGAAGACTCGAAGCGCCAGGCACTGGCCAGAGGTGGGGACTCAGCACGGGCATCTCCAGAGGGCCCACTGGGTGCCAGCGCAGCCTTGGGGACACTCGGGGAACTGGCCTCCTCATCTTCTCCGTGGCCTGGTGCCCCCTGACTGCCTGTGCCCACACTTCGGGGCCTGCAGTTTCTAGGAGGGTCACTCACAGGTGCCCACGGGCTGGTGGTGATGGCAGTTTCAGGCAGGACGTATGGAAGTCTGTAACCAGGAGACACCTCAGGGATGATGCGGCTGTTTTACAGGTGGGGAAGCTAAGGCCCAGGCAGGCAGCCAGTGTCAGAGCTGGGACTGGGATGCTGGCATCTGAGCCAGCAGGCCTGGGCTTGAAGCTGCCTCCAGGACTTCAGGCTAGTGTGCCTGATGACATATTTGACGGCTGGCCGTGTCTCAGATCCTGGGCCAGGGCCGCGGAGGTTGGAGGATGAGGACGTTGGCTGGGGGTGGGGGCAGGGGCTCCCACCAGTTCGCAGGGCCGGCTCTGCCTTCAGGGGCATCACACTGGCAGCCTGCCATCGGCCTGGGAGGGAATATTCACGCTATGGACTTTGGCACAAGCTGCAAAGCAGGCTGAGGCAGGGCCGGGGCAGGGAGAGGCCAGACGGTGCGGGGACAGAGGCAGAGCCGTCTGGCGGCAGTGACTGCGGACGCCCGTGACCAGGGAGGACCGGTGCGAACCGGCCGGGCGGTGTGGGGGCTGGGGGCTTCGTGCGATGCGCTGGCCGGCACCTGCTCCTCTCCCGTGGAGGACAGGCAGGTGCGGCCCCGCCTAGGGGGTGCGGCCGGAACCCCATCCTCCCCAGCTCCTCCGCAGCTGTCTCTCCGCCGTCCCCCCATCCGCCTGCACTCCCCCGGCCCACACACCCACTGGCCACCTGGGCATGTTCTAAATGTGGCCTCAGGGAGCGTGGAGCCAGGCGCCTCCCTTGTGGGGAGGGACGTGCCTCCCGGCCCCCAGGAAGAGGCCCCCAGGTCCAGAACAAAGGTTCCAGGGCCTTTCTGCAAAGGCTGATGAGAGAGCCCTGGGCCTCTGAGAGCCCTGCTTCTCTGCACCTGGAACAGGTGGTCCTGGGGTCCCCGCTGGCCAGGCTCAGCAGTTTTGCTCAAGTGCCTCTCCCCCAGCCTGGTGGGCTGAGGGCTCCCCACCCCACTGCAGGCTCCGAGCTGGGTCCCCAGGCCTGTCCTTGTAGAGGGTCTGGGCATTTCCCCAGCTAGAGCAACCTCACTTCAGCTTTGTTTGGGGATACCAGGAAGACCTCAAGCCCTGAGTCCAGTGCTTTGAGGCCACTTGGCCCACCAAGCCAGTGACCCCTAGCCGTCCAGAGGGGCTGGGACCCAGCAGGCACCCAGGACACGTACCAAGAGCCAGGCCCATGCTGCCTGCGCCACTGTCCACTCAGTCCCACTCTCAAGGCTCTGCGCTTGAACTACTGGCTTTGGACACCAGGTGGAGCAGAGTGACGCTCCTCTCTGGGTCACAGGGCTGCTGAGGTGAGGCTGGGAGCGGGCCCACAGGTTTAGCCCTTTGCACCGAGCACCCCTCCCTGACCAGAGGGCGCCCTCCTTTTCCACCACCCAGCATGGACCCAGCATCCCCAGGACCTGCTATCATCAGCCCCTGGTCACTGGCTCCACCATGCATGCTTACTCCAGAACGAAAACACACCGGGGCCCCTCAGCCTCCAATTTGGATCCTATTTCTTACCCTGCACACACGCACAAGTACCAGAGTCTTGTCTGCTCTCACGGTCTCGGCAGGAGTGGGGCAAGGAGCAGGCCTCTGGCTCCTCTCTTTTCCGTGTCTGATCCGAAGGAACAAAGACGCAGGGGATATGGCCTCTGCCTTGAGAACGGAAGACGTGCCCACGCACGGCTCTCCAGTTTGTCCCCAGAGAGACCCCCAAACCACTTCTTTCAAGCCTGGGAAGCTTATCCCATCACTGAAAGGAGAAGTTCCTGGAACACCACCTCGCAATGGACAAAACGGTAACTTACAGGGACAGGTGGGACGTTGAGGGAAGTCCTCAGAATACAGAGAGAAAAGGCAGAGTCAGAAAACGTGAGAAAGAAGAAGGGACCAGGGGAACGAAACTCAAACGGTCCAGCCGGGAATCCAGAAGGATGGAGACAGAGAAGTAAGGGGGGTTTTCATGAGGAAAATACAAGGATATTCTTAAATCTGAAGCTGCTTCAGTCTGAAGGAGCCTCCAGGAGGTGAACTGAATGGATAAAGGTCATTTGCAGAGACGCGGACGGACCTAAAGTCTGTCACACAGAGTGAAATAAGCCAGAAAGAGAAAAACAAATATTGTATATTAACGCTCGTGGTAAAGAACCCACCTGCAGTGCAGGAGACGTGGGTCCCATCCCTGGGTCAGGAAGACCCCCTGGAGGAGGAAACGGCAACCCACTCCAGCATTTGCGCCGGAAAATCTCATGGACAGAGGAGCCTGGTGGGCTACAGTCCGTGCAGAGTCGGACACGACTGAGTGCCTGAACCTGCACACACACTCTTACACACACACACACACACACACATGCACAGCTGATTCATTTCATTGTACAGCAGAAACTAATGTAACATTATAAGGCAACTATACTCAATTAAAAAAAAAAAAGACAGCCAGATCCATCACCAGGGCATTTCAGAGCATCCAGGGAAAATAGATACGGTGATATTCCTATAAAGTTCCAGGGAAGAAGCGAAGAGTCGGCACTGTAGCTTGTCACTGAACAGAAAAGGGGGGAGGAAAAGCAGGCAGTGTGCGTGTATTTCAGGATGACCGTCTTGAATCTGGAATTCCTCAACACTGAGCACGTGTGAAAATCAGAGGCTTTTCCGTTACGAGAGTGTATACTCCAGGTACCTTTTTTGAGGTTGTTACTTGAATCTGTATCTCAGCAGAACAAGGGACAGCTCTTTTATCCAGCAGCTCACGGAGGGGACTCTCAGAACAGTAACTGTACACTGGGAATCCCCTATCAGGACCAAGAGCCAGAGGGCTCTGACGAGAGTGTCAGGGACCCAGCAGGACACAAGGATATTTGATGGCACACTAAAGAAGACGACTCTTCCACAAGGAAAGAAGAAAGAAAACACGAACATCACGACCCTAATCCTAAGCTAAGCTGTGTCATGATCTTCAACAAACTGATGGACGGGAAGGAAAAGCATCCACTCGCCTGTGAAGCTAGAAAGACCCTTCTCACGCGACTACAAAGTGGAACTGGAGTCCGAGCCCCATCCCTGTGCTTATGTAAGTGTTTATGTTACCATAATAATCTAATGTTTTCTGCTGGTTTTTAACTTTCTTTTTTTTATTTATATATTTATTTGGCTGCAACAGGTCTTCACTGCTTTTGAACTGTGGTGCTGGAGAAGACTCTTCAGAGTCCCTTGGACACCAAGGAGATCCAACCAGTCCATCCTAAAGGAAATCAGTCCTGAATATTCACTGGAAGGACTGATGCTGAAGCTGAGGCTCTAATCCTTTGACCATCTGATGGGAAGAGCCAACTCACTGGAAAAGACCCTGATGCTGGGAAAGACTGAAGGCAGGAGGAGAAGGGGACGACAGAGGATGAGATGGTTGGATGGCATCACCGACTAAACGGACATGAGTTTGAGTGAGCTCCGGGAGATGGTGAAGGACAGGGAAGCCTGGTGTGCTGCAGTCCATGGGGTCACAAAGAATCGCACACGACGTGAGGGACTGAACAAACAGGAGCATGCAGGATCTTTAGTTGTGGAATGAAAACTCAGTCGAAACAGGTGGGATCTAATTCCCTGAAACAGGTGGGATCTAATTCCCTGACCTGGGATCAAACCTGGGCTCCCGCACTGGGAGCGCAGAGTCTTAGCCACTGGACCACGAGGGAAGTCCTGGCTTCTAACTTCCGAATCCAACTAAGAGACAGGACGTGGAACACTTCAATATGGACCTGAATGTAACAGAGGGGTCAAGTGGTCCTGTCTAAAGTTCATTTAGCAAGAGAGGAGTTTGAGAGCAGTATTTAAAGGTAATCAGCAGATCAGCAGTGAGTGTTCGAAACTGGGGAGAAGAGGCGTAGATAGACGAAAGCCTCGCCTTTTATAGGAAAGAGGCAATGCCGCTTTACATTGTTCAGTGGAGACATGGACGTGCCAGGTGGCGCTAGTGTTAAAGAACCCACCAGCTAATGCAGGAGACGTAAGAGACACGGGTTCGATCCTTGGGTCGGGAAGATCCCCTGGAGCAGGAAATGACAACCAACTCCAGTATTGTTACCTGGAGAATCCCCATGGACAGAGGAGCCTGGCGGGCTACAGTCCATGGGGTCACAAACAGCTGGACATGACTGAGTGAGGGATGGAACACACACACTACAATTAAGACATAGCAGGTAACTGGGGAGTGAGAGAGGGGACCATCAGGAGAATGAAGTGAACACAGTGGAAGTGGGCTCTCTGCCAAGATTCAGACCTAAACTGAAAAAGTAGGGAAATCACCAGCCCATTCAGGTATGACCTAAATAAAATCCTTTACTACTCTGCAGTGGGAGGGACAAATAGATTCAAGGGATTGGATCTGATAGACAGGGTGCCTGAAGGACTATGGACAGAGGTTTGTGACATTGTACAGGAGGCAGGGATCAAGACCATCCCCAAGAAAAAGAAATGCAAAAAGGCAAAGCGGCTGTCTGAGGAGGCCTTACAAATAGCTGAGGAAGGAAGAGAAGTGAAAGGCAAAGGAGAAAAGGAAAGATACACCCTTCTGGATGCAGCGTTCGAAAGAATAGCAAGGAGACATAAGAAAGCCTTCCTCAGTGATCAATGCAAAGAAATAGAGAAAAACAATAGGATGGGAAAGACTAGAGATCTCTTCAAGAAAATTAGAGATACCAAGGGAACATTTCATGCAAAGATGGGCTCGATAAAGGACAGGAATGGTATGGACCTAACAGAAGCAGAAGATATTAACAAAAGGTGGCAAGAATACACAGAACTATACAAAAAAGATCTTCATGACCCAGATAATCACTACGGTGTGATCACTCACCTAGAGAAAGACATTCTGGAGTGAGAAGTCAAATGGGCCTTAGAAAGCATCACCATGAACAAAGCTAGTAGAGATAACAGAATTCCAGTTGAGCTATTTCAAATCCTAAAAGATGATGCTGTGAAAGTGCTGCACTCAATATGCCAGCAAATTTGGAAAACTCAGCAGTGGCCACAGGACTGGAAAAGGTCAGTTTTCATTCCAATCCCAAAGAAAGACAATGTCAAAGAATGTTCAAACTACTGCACAATTGCATTCATCTCACACGGTAGCAAAGTAATGCTCAAAATTCTCCAAGCTAGGCTTCAATAGTATGTGAACCAAGAACTTCCAAATGTTCAAGCTGGATTTAGAAAAGGCAGAGGAACCAGAGATCAAATTGCCAACATTTGTTGGATCATGGAAAAACCAAGAGAGTTCCAGAAAAACATCTACTACTTTATTGACTATGCCAAAGTCTTTGACTGTGTGGATCACAACAAACTGGAAAATTCTTCAAGAGATGGGAATACCAGACCACCTGACCTACCTCCTGAGAAATCTGTCTGCAGGTCAAGAAGCAAGAGTTAGAACCAGACATGGAGCAACAGACTGGTTCCAAATAGGGAACGGAGTACGTCTAGGCTGTATATTGTCACCCTGCTTATTTAACTTCTATGCAGAGTACATCATGAGAAACGCTAGACTGGAAGAAGCACAAGCTGGAATCAAGATTGGTGGGAGAAATATCAATAACCTCAGATATGCAGATGACACCACCCTTATGGCAGAAAGCAAAGAGGAACTAAAGAGCTTCTTGATGAAAGTGAAAGAGAAGAGTGAAAAAGCTGGCTTAAAGCTCAACATTCAAAAAACTAAGATCATGGCATCCAGTCCCATCACTTCATGGCAAATAGATGGGTAAACAGTGGAAACAGTGGCTGACTTTACTTTTTTGGGCTCCAAAATCACTGCAGATGGTGACTGCAGCCATGAAATTAAAAGACACTTGCTCCTTGAAACAAAGGCTATGACCAACCTAGACAGCATATTAAAAAGCAGAGACATGAATTTGCCAACAAAGGTCCATCTAGTCAAAGCTATGGGTTTTCCAGTAGTCATGTATGGATGTGAGAGTTGGCCCATAAAGAAAGCTAAGCAGTAAAGAATTGATTTTTGAACTACGGTGTTGGAGAAGACTCTTGAGAGACCCTTGGACTGCAAGGAGATCCAACCAATCAATCCTAAAGGAAATCAGTCCTGAGTATTCATTGGAACAACTGATGCTGAAGCTGAAACTCCAATACTTTGGCCACCTGATGTCAAGAGCTGACTGATTGGAAAAGACCCTGATGCTGGGCAAGCCTGAAGGCAGGAGGAGAAGGGGACGGCAGAGGATGAGATGGCTGGATCGCATCACCAAATCGACAGACATGAGTTTGAGTAAGCTCCCGGAGTTGGTGATGGACAGGAAAGCCTGGAATGCTGTGGTCCACGGGGTCACAAAGTCGGACACGACTGAGGGAGTGAACTGACTGTCTGACTCTGCCATGTGGGGCTGTGTGGATGAGGCTGGGAGAGGTGGAAAGACAACACTTTCCTCCTTTTCCAGCCCTGCCTTGTGATTCACTTAAATTGGTGACTTATTTTGTTATATGTCTGTAGCACTTGAAGCAAAATCTGTGAAGGGAGGGAAAATCTTAGCCTGAGAGAGAGTAAGGAGTGGGTCTCCTGTGCTGTCAGACAGTGGAGGGTCAGAGGGTGGACAGGTGCTGGGGGCCGACTTGCAGTGGTGGGGGTGGGGTGGAGAGTAGGCTGCTCAGTCCCTTGTGATGAATTGGGTGAGGAGGAGAGAGGGGAGAAAGAAAGGAGGGGCCAGGCTGCAGAGAAGAGTGCTTGTGTGGAATCACAACAGGACTTCCCCTGTGGCTCAGCTGGTAAGGAATCCGCCTGCAATGCAGGAGACCTGGGTTCGATCCCTGGGTTGGGAAGATCCCCTGGAGGAGGGAAAGGCTGCCCACTCCAGTATTCTGGCCTGGAGAACTCCATGGACTATATTCTTGTCTGGGAAATCCCATGGACAGAGGAGCCTGGTGGGCTACATTCCGCGGGGTCGCAAAGGGTCTGACAGGACCGAGCTTTCACGCATGTGCACAAAAATACAGACGTGTACAAATTCAAAAATTAAAAATACAGACACGCATCAACTAAAAAGTAAAACCACCTCTTTCTGTCTCCCAAAGGAGCTGCCCCAAAGCTCCATGCCCAACTCCTGGGTCCAGTCATCAATTACGAAGGAGGAGAACAAGAGTGCTTTTCCTTATGGATCTAGCTAGCGCACATCCTCAGAGATGGATCCCCCCTTCTTGAGTCTAAGGAATAATAAAAAATGGAGAAATATAAAATGATGGTGCAGGAAGAATGGGGGAAAATCAACGCCTTGCCATTCAGTTCTTACTACCTACACGCCGAGGCAGTCTTCCAGAACACAGAGCTAGGGTTTCAAAGGAAAGCCAGCTACCCACACACGCGTCCACATCCAGCATCCCTCTGGATTTATATAGCACATGCTTCGAAGGAGCTGCAAGCACCAAACACATATCTCATTCATCCTGACATGAACACCGCTGGGGATACGGCAAGAGTCAGGAGCATGATCTGCACTCTGGGAGCCAGGTTGGGGGGCGGGTCAGGGACCGAGGCACCGAGCTGGACAGCGAGTTGCCCAAGGTCACACAGGGACTTGGTTGGAAAGTCAGATCGAAAACTCAGGATGCTCTATTTTCAAGGGCTTTAAAAGGCTTCAGACAATATGCACCACCTGGGGCTTCCCAGGCGGCTCAAGTGGTAAAGAATCTGCCTGCCAACGCACGAGGTGCAGGAGACACAAGTTCGATCCCTGGGTCGGGAGGATCCCCTGGAGGAGGAAATGGCAATCCGCTCCAGTGTTCTTGCCTGGAGAGTCCCATGGACAGAGGAGCCAGTCGGTCAGGGGTCTCAAAGAGTCAGACACGACTGGAGCACCTGAGCACGCACACAGGATGCACGTGCTGAGACCATCCCTGGAAAGAGCCTCAGGAAACCAGGAACGGAAGCGCTCCCCAGGGAGAGAACCAGCTGCGCGGTGAGGATGAGAGGCAGGCGCGCTCCACATTCGGTAGCACTTGTGGGCATGCTGAATTTTTTAACGTGTGTATCTATTTCCAATTACCATTTTCAAAAGATAAAAACTGGACTATGATGTCTGAAAGCCAAGAAAATAAGTAGCTGCGGACGGTGATGTTCATCTGGTGAACAGACGAGATTGGCCACCCTGCTAATTCAATCTCTAAGTGCAAACTGGCCTCACTAAGGGGGATGAATGATGAAATCGAGCACCTTCGGAGACCCTCGTTTGTGAGCACGATCCTTCCGAGCATGTGAGAAGCTGCCCGTGCGGTAGAGCTGCTGGAAGGACTGGGTCTGACCCCCTTACCTCCGGGGGCCCCTCCCTGTAAAGCCCAAGGGAGAGGGGAGGGCCCCCACCCTGGTGTCCGCCACCCCCGCCTCCAGGCCTCGGCGTGGCCCGGCCACTCCGGCATCACCCCGTCCCTTGCCTCCATCCACCCTTCCACTCCCACCTCCTCCCCAGCCCAACCCACCATCGCCAAACCACACCAGGATGGCGGTGAAGGTCTCAGAACTCGTCCATTCATCCGCTGCTTTCCTGTGGCCACGTGGACCAGACCATGTCCCTCTTGGGCTTGGAGCCCCCCCGTCTCCCCTTCTCCAAGTGTGAGAAACACACACGCCTTCCGTGAAGCCCCAGGTCTGCCCTGACCTCGTCCTTCCTGCTCTCCGGGCTCCCTGCCGCCGTCAGGCGCTTCTCACCCGTGTTGCAGCATTTGCTGATCCCGCCTCAGTGGGCTCCCCCACGTTGCCTCAGTGGTCAAGAGCCCGCCTGCCAGTGCAGGAGCCGCAGGTTTATCTCTGGGTTGGGAAGATCCCCTGGAGGAGGAAATGGCAACCCACTCCAGTGTTCCCGCCTGCAGCATCCCATGGACAGAGGAGCCTGGCGGGCTACCGTGCACGGGGTCGCATATCGTCAGACGTGACGGAACAGCTAAAAAAGTCACTTCCTCTGAGAGCCCTTCGCTGGCTCCCTAGCCAGAGTGAGCCTTCTGCAGCCTGCCCAAGGGGCTGCCTGATGGTACCGCTGACCCACTTCATAGCATAACCACAAAGAGGGGTGGTTTTTTGGTTTATTTATTTGTTCAGCTTGTTGTTTTCTTCACTAATTAGACTTTAAGCTACATGAGGTCAGAGACTGAGCTTGTCCTGTTTACTCCCATATCTTTAACATCCTGAATAGTTAGGTTTTGATGAGTGCTGGCTGATAGATGGACAAAGGGATGGAGGGGATGAATGGATGGGGGGATGAATGGGCAAATGGATGGACGGGTGGGTGGTTGGATGGACGGGTGGGTGGGTGGATGGACAGGTGGGTGGGTGGATGGACGGGTGGGTGGGTGGATGGACGGGTGGGTGGGTGGATGGATGGTGGGTGGGTGGTTGAATGGACGGGTGGGTGGTTGGGTGGATGGGTGGATGGATGGGTGGGTGGGTGGGTGGTTGGACGGTTGGGTGGGTGGGTGGATGGACGGGTGGGTGGGTGGGTGGATGGACGGGTGGGTGGGTGGGTGGATGGATGGTGGGTGGATGGATGGTTGGGAGGGTGGTTGGATGGTTGGGTGGGTGGGTGGTTGGATGGTTGGGTGGTTGGATGGACGGGTGGGTAGATGACTGGGAAGACAGCTAGCTGGCTGTCTGGCTGAGTGGACAGGTAGTTGGACGGATGCGTACCTGGCAGGCAGATAGATGGATGGACAGATGGAGTCTAATCGTCCTGGGGTGAGATGCTGGGGTCCCCCCTGCCTGTCCCAGATAGACCTCCCCTGGATGCCCCACCCTAATGAGGCTGGGGATCCAATTTAAGACACTGAGAACTTGAGACGCTATTTCCTCGGTTGAGAAGTGTTTTAAAATATGACATTGAACTACCTTAAGGTTCTGTTGTAGAAACAGCCCCACGCCCTCTGCCTTCTGACCTGGACATGTGTCCACGTTTCTAGATCCTTCTATCACGTGCAGGGTGGGTAGATGGCAGGGAATCTGAGGCGGGAATCAGCTCAAGCAACCAGACACGCTCTACCATGACTGGGTGTGTCAGCGCCCTTGCGCCCTCAGCTCTGAGTCTCTGAGTCAAGTTTCTGATGTGAGAGGGGGTGGGAAGGGGAGAAACCTCCTGACTGATTCAGAAACTGTCTCCACTGAGTCTTGCTTCCTGTGGCATTTCCTTTGACCACATCTGCCTCTGACAAGGGGAGGCCTGAGCCCCGAGCCACCAGTCCAGGCTACCATGGGTGATAGGCCTGGAGGCTGCAGCGGCCCCCAGACCTCTGCGTCTATCATGCATCTGGAAGTGGGCTAACCAAGTGCCCAGCTGGTGTGAGGCCACACTACAGCATGCAAGCCCCCTGGACGCTCTTTGCCGCTCACCCAGAGGACCAGAGGTCAGCCTCTCACTTCAACATCCACTCTGGAGCTGCCCCTGCCAGGCCTGGGAGACGATGGCACCCAGGGGCCCCAGGCTGCCTCACTGCCCGCCCTCCAATGCCTCTGCCAAACTCACAGTCTGGATAAGGTCAGCTGGGGGCCGCGGCAGGATCCCACAGGTGGGCCCCTGCGCCCTTTATGGAAAAGCTCACAGGTGCTGTGGTAAACAAGGCAACGTCACTGCTCCCACCTCCCAACACCCTCCATGGGGTGGTGCTTCTGTCCTGACAGAAAATCTGGCCTCTCACCCTCACCCATCTTCCTCAATCCCAGGCTGCTCCCTGGGCCAGCCCGGGGCAGTAACAGCTTCACCCCGGGAGAGGGGTGCAGAAGGCATGGGCTGTGCACTCTGATGCTCAGACACTCACGTGGCTGAGCGCCAAGTCCCTAACTTGCCCCCTACCCCCGCCATCTCCTCTCCAGGGTCCTCCTGCCAAGTGGACGATGACACCAGTGTTCCAGGTGGCTCAGGGTCACTGGTCAGTGGTGCTGTGATCCATGCAAGGTGGCTGGCATGAGGCAGGAAGTTAACAAACAGAACAGTCGTCATTCTGATTTCTTTCGTGGCAACACCACGTCACGTGGGGCCCACGTGGGGCCTGTGTGACTCCTTGTGGGAAAGGAGGGCTGGCTTCCAAAGTGCGGTCAAGGCCAGAGCTTCTGCCATCTGCTCAGCAGCTACCATGTGACCCAGGTGTGGCCCACAGTCCTCCCCCTCTATGATCTCGGGTACTGGCCCACAACAGGTACTTAGCACACAGGGAGAACCCAAGCCTTCATCTGCGGACAAAACGGGGATGCTGACGTGGCCCCCATCTCGGAGGTCATCTGGTCCAGACTTCTGTGACATTCCACCAAGATGATGCCCACCCTGCGTGACTTCCTCCCTAGATGGGGGGAGGCTCTGTGCTGTCGCTCAGTAGCCAGGAGGGCTCCACACGTCCTCTGCTGGCCGAGCTACAGCAGACATCCCTGCTGCTCTCTGGACCTGTTCTCAGTCACAGAACACGTGGCCCAGACCGCCCAGCCCCAGGGTCTTCTCTCCTCCCAGCTCAATCAGGTCAGGCCCTTCCACGGTGCCTCTGCGGGGAAGCAGCCCAGCCCGTCTCGAGCGCTGAGTGTGCGTACCCACCCGCCTTCACACACACACACACACGCGCCGAGGGTGGCCTGCTGGCTACTCTCTGCTGGTGACGGATCTCGTGGGGACACGGCTCTGCCAAGGCCACAGCCTGTGGGTGAGCCACACCCAGCCCTCCCAGCTCTCAGAAGGCCCCTTCCCTCAAAGCCCCACTCCCAGCCTGGACAGCCCTCCAAGTCACCATGGCAACAGCTCCCGGAGTTTTTTTGGAGCCTCAGGCGCCCCTCCCTGCTAGAATGGAAGCCAAGTGTGACAGCGTGCTGACTATGACCATGAGCCCAGGGTCCACTTTGACGGGGGGCCTCCTGCTGAGGCACAAACAACTCGTCTGACCCAGATAGAGACTCAGCAGCAGAAGCCAGGGGCAGGCCTGACTCCCTGGAAACCATCGCTTCTCTGAGCACCCTTTCTGGACTGTGCTGGCGGCCAAGCCCACAGCCTGGGCTTTTAGGGTCAGGCGGTGGGCAGTCTCAGCAAGGTCTGAAGAGCCCGAAAGCCCTCTGAAAGAGGGGACTGGCTACTCTGCTTGGAATCACATTTCTGTTCCAGCACATCTTGTTTATGAGAGAAGGGAGGCTGGGGCAGGGAAACACTAAACCCAGCAGCTCCCCGCCTAGGTATACACACAAAAGACCTGGAAACAGGTGTTCACAAAAACACTTGTACACAAGTGTCCACAGCAGCCTATTTACAACAGCCGGAAGGTAGAGGCAGCTCAAGCGCCCATCCCCGGATGAATGGACACACAAAACGTGGTCCCTCCCCACGACGGGATATTATTCAGCCTCAAAAAGGAAGGCTATTCTGACACCTGGTACGACACAGACAGATCTTGAGGACGTTATGCTCGCTGAAAGCAGCGAGACATACAACGACAAATAGCGTGTGAGTCCACTTAGGAGGAGGCCCCTAGAGCAGATTCCTAGAGACAGAAAGCAGGCCGGTGGGGGCCATGAGCTGGGGGAGGGGGTGGGGAGTGAATGTTTAACGGGGACAGAGGGTCAGGTTGGAAAGATGACAATTTTCTGGCAATGGATGGCGGTAACTGCCAGAGACCAACGTGAACGTACCTGACGCCACTGAGCTGTGCGCTCAGACATGGTTATGATGGGGTCACTGACTCAAAGGACATGAGTCTGAGCAAGCTCGGGAGACAGCGAGAACAGGGAGGCCTGGCGTGCTGCAGTCCACGGGGTCGCAAAGAGCCGGACACGACTGAGCGATTGAAAACAACTGCAGTTCAGGGGGCTGCAAAGAGTCAGACACGACTGAGCGCCTGAACAACAGCAATGTGCCACTGAGCTACACACTTACACATGGTCATGGTGGAAAATTTCGTTGCTTGCATCTTGCACTGAAAGCTAGTGTCGCTCAGTTGTGTCTGACTCTTTGCGACCCCATGCACTGTACAGTCCATGAAATTCTCCAGGCTAGAACACTGGAGAATGGGTAGCCTTTCCTTTCTTCAGGGGGTCCTCCCAACTCGGGGATTGAACCCAGGTCTCCTGCATTGCAGGAGGATTCTTTACCAGCTGAGCCACCAGGGAAGCCCAAGAATTCTGCAGTGGGTAGCCTATGCCTTCTCCAGCGGATCTTTCTGACCCAGGAATCGAACCAGAGTCTCCTGCATTGCAGGCAGATTCTCTGCCAACTGAGCTCTCAGGGAAGCCCACTTGTATTTCACCTCAATAAAAAATTAGAGGAAAAAAAGGGATGAAGTGCTGACACGTGCTAAAGCATGGACAAACCTTGAAAATATTCTACTAAGTCAAGAAGCCACTCGCAGAAGGCTACACACCGTAGGATTCCATTTCTGGGAGATGTCCAGAGCAGGCAAATCCTCAGCGACAGAAAGCGGATTGGTGGCTGCAGGGGCATGGGGCAGGGAAGCATGGAGACTGCTTCATGGGTTAGGGGGCTTCTTTCCGGGGCAACAGAAATGCTTTGGAACCAGATAAAGGTGATGTTGTTGTTTAGCTGCTAAGTCGTAGCCAACTCTGTGACTCCCCGGACTGTAGCCCCACCAGGCCCCTCTGTCCATGGGATTTCCCAGGCAACAGTACTGGAGTGGGGTGCCACGTCCTTGACCAGGGGATCTTCCCGGACGAGGGACTGGACCTGTGTCTCCTGCACCGGCAGGCGGGTTCTTTACCGCTGAGCCCCCAGGGGAGCCCGATAAAGGCGATGGCTGCACAACACTAAATGCTGCTGAACTGGGCGCTTTATGGTCACTTGAGGTTACGGAAATTTTAACTCAGTAAAAACGAACACATGAGACCAGGTTCCACCCCTCAGAAGGCAGACGAGCATTAAGATCCCACCGAGAGAGTCCGGGGAGAACCAAGGGCAGGGGTCCAGATCCTTCCACAGCCCGGAACTTCTCGGGAGGTGAGGAGGGCAGGGAACTCCAGACGGGGCCAGTTGGCCGTCTGGCGAGGCGGAGCTCGAGCGTGTGCCCTGCCTCCTCTGCTTCCCAGGCTGGTCCTCACTGAGCCCCCCGCCCCCGCCTCGTCCAGTAAGAACCCTTAGTCTGGATGATGGGACAGAGAAACTTCGCGCCTGGGGACAGTCAGAGCCAGAGAAACTGACGCCACGGCGGGAACACGGGCTGCAAGTGCTGCTCGCTCCCAGCTCTTCTTGGAGTCGTGGCCCAAAACGGCACTCCCCCTCGCCCAGCAGAACCCCGGCCGCCTCCACAGCCCCCAAAGCTAAAAGGCAGAGGTGCCCGGGACCCGAGGAAGGGCTCCCTGCGTTACACGAGTGTGTTTCTGCTGGAAAATCTGAACCCCCGCCCCGTGCCACAATGCTCTCTGCAGGAACCAAATGAGCCACCTCTGAAGGATCCAGAAAGCAAACCCGCCCCTCCTGCAAGGTCTGCCAGGTTTCAGGTCACCAGGATGAGCCCTCCTCTGACCAAATCTTCAGCTCAGTGGCCGGAGGAGCAGGGAAGATGCAAATGAGGTGGAAGTTGGAGGCACCCTCATGTCCCCCAGGAAGACGCTGCCACGTGGGGCCATCTCCAGGCTCCTGTGCCCCAGTAAGGTCATCTTGCCCACTTGTCCCTCTTTCCCCTCAAACAAGACCAGGCTCTCCTCCTCCTCTCCCCTGAGCCCCCACCCGTGGGCTCCAGCCCGACTGCGAGCCGCAGGTGGCCCGGAGACCACTTCTCGAGCGGGTCCTCTGGAAGATGGTGGTCTCCAACATTCCAGCCCATGTCCACAGGGGTGGGGGGGGCGGGGTGACAGGGGACACACAGAAGGAAATGAGCCAAGGACCTGAGTGCTCCATGCAGGATGGTCCAGCGCCTTCCTGACACCTATGAGCATCTTTGAGCGGAGGGGGCCTGGCAGGAGGAACCACGTCTTACCTGGAGGCATCGAAGCTGTCGTAGGAGCCGACTGTGTAGTGCCTGAAGAGCTTCTTGCTGCGGTCTGCACGAGTTTCTGCAGAGAGGGAAGAGAGACATCACTTAGAAAGTCATGGTCCCCAAACGCTGAGACCATGAGAGGCTGGCCGGGCCCCCGCCTTTGTCTGACCTCGGAAGTGTGGGACCCGCTTCTCCTGGGGAAAGATCTGGGAGAGAGATGAGGCCCTGCTCTGTGGCCAAACTTTGCAAACTGTGGGGGATGCAGATGAACGCCAAGGATGACTGCTGGAGAGTCCCGAGCTCCGGTCCCCAGTGGAGGCTAAGTTCCAGGGTCCTCAGGTGGTAGAAGATGAGCTCTGCAAAGAAGACAGGGCCGTGCAGGTCCCAGCGAGAGCAGTGGTGGCCCACTCGGCACATGGAACCTGCTAGAACGGTATTCTGAAGTGATGCTGCCCAGCCGCCAGCAAACGTGAGAACCTGTGGATGACTGCTTTGGGGAAAAAAGAATGTTTATTACTATTTTGCTTATTATTGCTTATGTGTTCAGTCACTCAGTTGTGTCCAACTCTTTGAGTCCCCACGGACTGTAGCACCCCCCAGGCCCCTCTGGGCATGGGATCTCCCAGGCAAGAATACTGGAGTGGGTTGCCATTTCCTTCTCCAGGGGATCTTCCCAACCCAGGGATCGAACTTGCGTCTCTTGCGTCTCCTGCAATGGCAGGTGGGTTCTTTACCACTGTGCCGCCTGGGAACCCCCCGATTATCATGACTTTCTCCTAAAACAAACAAAAACCAAACAAAGATGATTAAGTTCCTAATTAAGTGCTCTCCTTACTTCTCTAACTCAGCAGATTTCGAGGTAACTTTCACGGGAAATTATATGAATGGTGTAGTTAGACTTAATTGATAGCTCAGAGCTGTGGGGGGAAAAGCCCACAACAGCACAAAGGCAAAAAATATGGCTGCTTCTGGCTTACTGTTCAGGTATTTCCCCCCCAAAACTCCTGCATACCCTCTCTCCCAAACCCCGGGGAAAATACAGAGAAATTTCGTGGTTGGCTTCAGGAGGATAGCTCAAATCTCACGTAAACCCTTGTAACTCTGTTGTCCGTCTCCCCGACTCCACGTTTCAAAGAAAATGTAATTTTATCCAAACCCAAAAGCACATTTTCAGTGGAAATGTGAACAACCACAAGGGCGTTGAGTAGGGTATGCCTGATAACAGTTGACTCCTTTCAGGCTCAGAGGCAGCTGATGCAGCAAAAATACACACCCCCTTCTATTAATATAAAGTGTGGTGTTGCCTTCGGGGGTGGGGTGGGGTGGGGAGAGGACCAGGTGGCCAGCTTAGGACTACATTTCCCAGCACTCCCCTGCAGCCAGGCATGGCCACATGACCAGCTCTCACCAATGGAACTTGAGCACACACCACTGCAGGAGGGGAGGGGAGAGGGGTGTGTGTGTGTGTCCCTTCCAAGCTTGGCTTCTATGCAGGCCAGGGAGCTCTCCATACCCTCTCTTGCTGCTTCTCCCAGCTCAAAGCTAGGACTCCCAGGCCCAAGAGGATGATGGGATCCTCAAGGATTCCTAGCAATGCCTGGGTCGCTGTGCGTTAGCTGTTAAAGTGGGTAGCACACTTGTCCTGCCTTGTGCTACACTCCAGGGACCTGCGTGTCACAGCAGCTACCATTGCCTTAAAGGTTCTCTGGGACTCGGCTCCCCCAGCCTCTCCCATCACTCCACCTGAGGCTGCGATGATACGAAAGTTAAAATTCCCTGAATCTCGGTAACAGCCGCATCCCCATCGTGGTCCCTGACGCTGAGCACTGGCTGGGTCCCAGGCCCTGATCCAAGCGCTGCTCCTGTACCCACTCACCTGCCCGTCATGACCCCTGGGGAGGGCGTACGTGTGCCACTCTGCAGGTCCCGCTAAGTCCAGCCAAGGGTGGCTCCCCTACTTTCGGTCCATCTCATGCCACCCTTCCTATCCCCGTGTGTCCTCGCCGTGGAGAGAGCCACTCGCCTCTGCTTGGCGTCTGTCTTTGCTTTGTCAGCACTGTCTTTGGGACAGGCTGGGATGTGGGACCCCGCGCTGCAGTATTTGCACCCGGACAAACATTCCCTCCAGTGACAGATACAGAGAAACTCAAAGGAACTGGAGACAAGCACGTGCCCGTGCAGTTGGGGCAGATTCTGTTCAAGATACACAGAGATCAAAAGCCCAACGGCCCCTTCCGAGGAACAAGGACCAAAGCAGGTGCCGCGTGAGATCTCTGCACACGGCACCGCCGAGGGGGTGGGCAGACCACCTCGGTCACTCCTTTGGTCCAACCCACCGCCCCGCCCCTACCCTCACCCCATTTAAGGAACCAGCTCGTTCCCCTGGAGCACGGCAAAGGAGCGAGTTGCCTGTTCTCTGCCCCTCATGGGGCAGCGTGAGGCCTAGTAACGCCTGGCCTGATCCTCATCTGGCCTCTTTATCCATTTCTGTTGATTAAAGAGTCCAAGAACCTGGGTCTGTAACATCTCTGTCCTCACTAACATGTACTGAGTCCCTCCCCTGGGTCACGATTTATGCCCATCCAGGCTCCCACTTGTTGGTCACAGAAGCCTGGTGAGGGAGGTAAGACTGCTGGACCCATTTTATAGATGGGTCTGCTGAGGATTGCCGAGGCCAAGGCAGACGCCTGCCAAACAGCAGGGCTGGGATGGGTCCTCGGCCAGAAGACGGGCTCCAGGGCCAGGCTGAGAACCAGCAGACCACACCAACGGGTCCCTGGTGAGGGCTGAGTGCCCTCTTGGTGCTTAATGGCAGGGATCTGGCCTTAGTTCTTCCCTCTGTATCACCTCTGGTGTCTCACTCCTGGCAGACATGTGATGTCGAAGCTGGCAGACCTAATCCCAACAGTCCACTGTAAATCAGCAAATAGGAACACACTGCACGCAGTCGGAGGGACCCGGGGGCACTGGTCCAGCCAGGCTGCACGCATGTCTGCTGTGCTTGGCAGCCAGGCTGCACGTGCCCTCCTCCCTGGCATCCCGCACCACACACGTGCTCACATCCAGTTACTATTCATCAGGTCCACCTGGAGGCCAGGCCCGGTGCCCCACGTGCGGGGATTAGGAGGACTCAGAGAGGGTGGGGCCTCTGCTCTCTGGGGCTCAGGGTCTTGGGGGTGGAGATGCTGGCTGGGCTGAGGGCCCCAGGAGTCAGATAGCTGTGTAGCAGAGCAGGGAGCATGTGGGGCGGGCAGAGTGTCTGGCCAGGCCATCCCTGTGCCATCTGAGTGGGCAACACACTCCCCAGGCCCTGGAGGACAGTGCGATTGGAACCCAAAGCAGCTCAGGAAACCATTGACTGACTGTGGGGATGGGCTGTTAACTATTATTACAATTGCTTCTTTCCTGTTGCTTAAGCCCCACGTGCAGGCTCTGTGCTGGTTGTCTAGGGAACTGCTGGGCTCTAAGAGCTGGCTGGTGCCGGCCGCTGGCTGGGGTCAGAGGTTCCAGGTCGCAGGAGCAGAGTGTGTAGTCAACGTGTGTGTGTGTGTGTGTGTGTGTGTGTGTGTGTGTACATGTCCACGTGTTTACCAGAGGAAACAAATGTTCCAGAAAGAGACCGTTTCTAGGTCTGCTAGCCAGGGTTTCCCAGAGTTTGGGATTTTGTGAACCAAGAAAATTTTAGACAAAAGAGAGACGGATGTAGACTAACATGAGATTTACCAAGTTCTTAATCTGGCCTTAAAAATAATGGGTTCCCTTCCGCTCCCACAATAGTTTTATAAGAGAAAGGGGAGCTTTGGGGATCATATCATCTCTGACTGCTTTGTGAAAAACTCCCACTGCACGGACAATCCCTGCCCTCTGGATTCTGGACACAGTGAGACTTCCGCTCTGAGATATGGCCCTGAGGGACAGCAGAGGGGTCCATCACCATCATCACCATTACCGTCACCAGCGCTACCCCCGTCAGCCTCATCATAGCAGCAGCAGCATCGTTACCATCACCACCATCAGGACCGCCAGGTCCACACCACCGTCACCACCGCCATCATCACCATCACCACACCTTCATCCCATCGTCACCCCCCCATCACCATAGGTTCATCACATCATCTTTACCATCATCATCACCATCAGGACCACACCACCATCGTCACCACCATCACCAGCCCCACCAGCATCACCGTCATCACATCATCTTCACCATCACCACCATCGCCACCACCATCCTCACCATTACTCACCGTCATCCTCATCACAGCCTCGTCCTCATCACCACCATCAGTCACCACATCCCTACCGACACCGCTGTTCACATCATTCCCATCATTACTATCATCACTGCGGGGCTGCTAAACCAGCTTTTCTTTTTTTTTTTTTTTCAGCAAATGAACTCTTTCACCTTATCTGGTCTTCCTGCAGCAGCCGGGGCTGAGTGGATTTCTTGCCTCTATGTTGCAGAAGCAGCAGGGAGCCATGATGAGGGATGCGGGCTCTGGGGCTACACTGGCCTGAATTCAGAGCCTAGCGCTGCTGTTGACTGGCCGCAGGTCGCCAGGCTCTTCATTTGTAAAGCGGGGATAATAACAGTTCCTACTCACAGGGAAGTGGTTGAGGAAGATGAATTAATACATGGAAAATGCTGCAACAGTGCCTGGCAAATGGGAAGCACTCTATTAACTGGTTCCTCCTGTGCATGCAGGGTTAGGGTCCTCCTCTGCTCCTCAAGGAGGCCCAAGGTCAGACATCCTGTGAGCGCAGACCCCCAGCGCTGTGCCTCTGGAGTCTGGCTGACAGCTCCCAACAGCTACTGTGTTTCCAAACATCCACACGTCTTCTACGTGCTTTATCTGCATGAGCTCAATACTGGTACTGCTCCTGGTTGACAAGTAAGGTAGGTGAGGCTCAGAGAGGTTGAGTGAGCTTCCTGAGGTCACCCAAGCCACTGCAAGTCACAGCCTCGTAGGTCAGCATCTGCTTGGGTCCCTGGGAGGAGGCATCTTCACCAGCAACCCATCCATGACCCACAGAGGGGCAATGGCCTTTTTCTGAGACGTTCTGAGGTCTGGATGCTGAGGAAGGCGATCTTGGCCATGAGGTGGGAGGACGCGGGCTGTGGGCAGCCTGTGGGCGTCACAGCACGTCAGGGGGAGAACCAGCCTGTCCATGCAGTCTGCACACAACGGGAGGTGGGGCCGAGAGCTGGGCCCGGGGACAGAGGGACACACGGGCCTGTCGCTGAGAATCCCTGGGTTTTCACTTCTGGTGGTCATGAAGGCTACTCACTCAGGATTTCTGGCTTTATTCCCTCTGGGTATGGGCTTGGATGGATATCAAAACTTGTTTTGTCCAAATGAGTTTTCCCAAAACTAACTCATCTCACTTCCTGAGATTCCCCCCACCCTCATCGCCCTTCACCTCCCTACTGTTTCTTTGCCCGTGGGCATGGCAACCAAAACGTCTGAGATGATGGCTGTTGTAAGAATCTGGGTCCCCGTGTGTGCCCCCTGGGGTAGCATGACAAACAGGTGGTGTGAGCAGGAAAGAACCCTTCGTGGTCTCAGGCCACTGAGATCAGAGGCACGTTTGTCACCGCAGCTTTCCCCGGATAAGCTGACTGACGCAGATGATGCGTGGTCCTCTCTGTCACGCAAGGCAGTACACTCCATGCTTTGCCCAAGCCTGGCAGAACTGGCTCTCTGGCAACCAACCAGGCAAAAATCAAGGCCGAGGCTGCGTTTGGCCAAAGAATGGAGGATGCCCATTCTTTCTAGAAGAAAGTGGAAAACCACCCAAGAGGCGATAGGAACACACTCCGTTGGACACGGAGAGAGCTTGGCAGGCATCACAGGCCTCTGTGAGCATCAGAGAGGGAGGCTGAAAAACTAACCAACTAAGTGACTCATGTTTTCTAAACAACACAGAAGCTTCTCGAAGTGAGTGGTTCACAACCAGGCCCCCCTCCTGGGCCGGTTTCAGGCTCAGCGCTTCCCACGGAAACGTCTAGTCCCGCTCAGCTTGGAGGCCGGCAGTCACTGCCACTCTAGTCTGAATGGCCACCGTCTTCTGAACCTCGATACAGAATGAGCTTCAGAAAAACGTATCAGGTGACGCCACTTTTCTGCTCAACCATTTTCCGACGGTTTCCCAAATAAATCAGAGCTGCCTCTGTCTCCTCGGGCCCCTGAGGACACAGGTCTGTCACGATGAGGCCCTGCCTGCCTCTGAACCCTCCTCTCTGCCCACTCTTCCCTTCTGGATCACTCCACTCCTGCTCTACCAGCCTCCTCTTGTCCTTCCCTGGTGGCTCAGACGGGAAAGAATCTGCCTGCAATTCAGGAAACCTGGGCTTCGATCCCTGGGTGGGGAAGATCCCCTAAAGAAGTGAATAGCTACCCACTCCAGAATTCTTGCCCGAAGAATCCCATGGACAGAGGAGCCTGGTGCGCTACAGCCCATAGGGGTTTCAAAGAGTTGGCCACGACTGAGCAACTAACTCTTTTCTTCCTTGAACCTGACGCACTCACTGGCACCCCGGGGCCTTTGCACTTGCAAGAGTCTCTCTGGGACTTTCTGCCCCAGCTCGAAGCTCACTGCACTGCTGGGTCCCCAGCCCCTACTACACAGCCTGGCACACAGTAGGTGCTCAACAGCTATGGAGTAACCAAGCCAAGGGGAAAAGCCCACGTTTCTGGGCCCCTTTGTTCTTTTCCAGCGTTGGCACGGCCACCTCCCTGGGTGTGAAACTGGAACAAGCTGAGGACACTGCACAGAAGACTGAGTTTAATTCCGACGCTAACGAGTGGCCCCCCCTGCCAACCGAGAAACGGGAGTCCTGGCCTTGACCTCGGGGGCGACGCCCTGCGACCTCTCCCTGCGGCCCCGGACTCTCATTTTCTCCACTATCCAGCCAGATATTCGGATGAAAAGGCCCCACCGCCGCTCTGCCTTCTCAGGGTGACCCATCCCCCTCCACCACCCATGTGACGGGAGACGGAACCCCCTTGCCCGGAAGAGGGCTACAAAATGATTAAGCTGGTGTGCCCTAAAAGCTTGTCTCGGAATATGGCCTAGAAAAATCTACAGTGAGAGGGAAAAAAAAAACAAAACCCTAGAAATTCCATTCCCTATACCTCTTGCGACTCGTGAAAGGGAGTGACAGATTGCAGGACGAGATCCAGATAGTCAGCATCTGAAATAGCCCTTCCCGTAGAGCTGCTGGGAGAGGATCCCTCCCAGCTCGGCGAGGGGGCTGGGGAAGGTCTCGTGGCCGCTGGGCCTTGAGTGTCACCGAGCAGCACTGAGTTCCTAGCAGAGGAAACAAGAAGGGGAATCTTCTCAAAGAAACCGATTAAGACTAAAAGGACTCAAAGCATGGCGTGGGGAGGAGGTGGGCTGTAGGGGCAAGAGATGGCCGTGGGGAGAGGGTGAGAACGCCAGAGCAGCGCTGAGCACAAGGCCCCGACCCCCACCTGGCTCCCACGTGGGGCAGCTCCCTCGCTCGTGAGTTGCAGTGGACAGAAGAGGCAGGGAGGGAAGCCTGCCTCTAGACAAGGCAAGGTGAGCTTTAGTCCTAGTGAGCGGCACGGCCCTGGGCAGGAAAGAGCCTCTCCAAGCCTCAGTTTTCTCATCTGTAAAACAGGACCAGCAGCAGCAGAATGGACCTTACGGCCTTGTGGTGAGGGTCCAAGTCCCTTCCCGATGGGCTTGCTGTTCTCTAGGAAGCCGTCTTAAAAAGGATCCTTCTGCCCCTGGGACAGAGGAAGACCCCAACCATGTCTGTACTCAGAACCTCACGCCCTGACCAGAACTGCCAGCCAGGCTCACCAGAGCCCCTCCAGGAAGTCTGGAGTAGGAGCAACCAGTCTCTGTCCCCCATGTAAACAGAGGACGCCTCTGCTCGGGCACCGAGGCTGTGACTGGGCTCACCTCGTCGGGGGCACAAAAGAATGGACGTTGAGGCAAGAGGCTCAGGGTAGTGGTGACGTGTGTAGGCCTAGAGAGACGGCCGAGCTGGCTTGGCTCCCAAAAGACCCCACGTCCTGCTTCCAGACCTGCTTCTGGGACCCGCTGGGCCACACGTCCCGCCTCGGGGTCCAGGACAGGCTGCTGCCTCCCTATGGGGTGGTGGGGGGATGCTTTCCTCCTTCGACTTGGCTCACACGGGTCTTATGTCTCTTGAACCATAAGAGTCCTCCCTGTCTTCCAGCTCCCCTGTTCTGGACAGAAACTCTTGTCACCCAGGTGGATCGAAGCAGCGTCTCCGGATTTCACCCAGGGGTCCGGATGGGCGGCGGGTCCACCACGTTGGTGCAGCTGGCTGGGGCAGCCATGGACACCTGCCTCCAGGTCCTGCGCTCTGTGTTGACTGTGATAACGTACGGGGTTCCTAACACCCCCGAGGGCAGCACGCCCTCAGGGAGGACTCCAACCTGGCCCCAGGCAGGCGTCCCTGGGCCAACACAACCAGAGGGAGGCCACTGGGGATGGGGAGGTCCAGACGCCTTCCCGCTCCGTGAGAGAGTCGAGGCCGGCCACAGACTGCAGACTGAGCGCAAAGACGACGTGACGTCTCCAGGTCAGGCTGCCCAGTTCATGCCCCCCCGCCCCCAGTGTGCTCCCCAGGGCCTCCAGCTGTGGCCCAGCCCAGAGACACTCTGAGCCCAGGCGCCTGAGACAGCAGCACGGAGTCCAAGGGAGGGGAGCACAGAACCCAGGCGTGCCCACCTGCACGGCTGCCCCGCAGGCCTGTGAGCTGACAACTGGCAGAGCTCACTCGCTGTGCAGGACAGAAACTCAGAGACGGGGGCCTCCGCTGCCTTCAAGAGTCCTGTCCGGGTGTGACCCCTGGAGCTGAGCCTCAAGCCCAGCAAAAGGGGAGTCAGACACAGGCAGCGACAGAGAGGCAGACAGACATCCACAGAGACAGATCACGATACACAATGACACAGAGGTAGAGACAGAGGGGAAGAGAGAGATGCACAGAGAGACAGAGATGGTGAGTGATCAAGACAAAGATGGAGAGACACCTACAGACAGAGAGACACACACAGGGACAGACAGAGGCACACAGAGACAGCTTCAGAGACAGAGCGAGAAGAGGAAGTGGTCTTTGAGGGCCTCCACGCCTCCCCTCTGCCTCCCTCTGTTCCAGACCCTCCCCTGGACTCCACGTCTTTTTGGCTGTTACTGTCAGCCCCTCACCCCAAAGAGGCAAAAAGGACCGAGGGGACGCCGGCACGTGGGGGCCCTACACCCTTACCAAGCGCCCCCAGCCAGCCCATGAGGTGGTGCTTCCTGCCTGGAGTCAGGCCGCGGGGCCCCCAGCATCCACACACCTGCCTCCCACGAGGCTCCTGCCATCTCCGGTATGTTTTAAATCAGACACCGTACAGGCTACACCCGAGCCGGTGAGCCAAGGCCAGGCTCCGAACCACAAGGAGGAAAGAAATTACCAATAGGGATGGAGACAGAAATAACTCCTCTGTTTTAAAACCGACGATGCCCACGGGCTCCACACAGTGGAGGACCAGAGACAGGAGGGTGGGAAGAAGCCTCAGTGGGCACCGGTGCCCAGCTGGAGGCAGGCGTGGAAGGGCGGGCTGGGGTCTCGAGTTCACCATCACTTCCCACTGGGGCCAAACTCCAGGACTCACAAAAGGGGGCAACCAGTGTGAAGGGCTGGTGAGCCCGCACAGAGCGGGGGGCGGTGGCAGGGGGCCAGGGAGCTCGGCGCCCAGCTCCACCACCACGGTCCCCGCGCTGGGCTGACAGGTGCCCACCCCACCGCTGGGCGCAGAGGTCAAAGCCTCTTCTCCGAGGACCACTGGCTGAGGGGCGTGACTGTGACCTGAAGCCGCTTCTCACGTTCACACCACGACAGCTTGGCTCACTCAATCAGTCACTTCATCAGCGGCAGACCACGGACCCAGCACCTTCTGGGAGCTTGATATGGGCCTCCTGAAGCAGGGGAGGGAAAATAAGGACCCTGCTCCTCAAAGATAGCTGGACTTCATCCCACGTCCCCACCATGGAGAGCAGATTAGCTCCCTGTGGCTGCCGTAACGAATGACCCCAAGCTTACTGGCCCAGAAGAGAAGTCTATGACCTTACGATTCTGTTGGTCAGGATCCACTGGGGGTCTCAGGAGCTAAGATCAAGGTGTGGGCGGGGCTCCTGCCTGTGGGAGGCTCCTGGGATGAGCCTGTCCTTTTGCCTTTTCTGGCTTCTAGAGGCTTCCCCATTCCTTGGTTGTGACCCCTTCCTCCAGCTCCCAAGCCGGCACTGTGGGTCAAATCCTCTAATCCCCATCACTCTGATTCTGAAGTCTGTGTCTCTCTCTCTCTTACAATTTAAGGACCCCTGGGACTCAGGATCATCTCCCCTCATCTTAAAGTCAGTCGACTAGCAACCTTCCTTCCACGTGTGACCTTCCTTGCCCTTGGCCACGTATCCGGACACAGTCACCTGTTCCAGGGATCAGGACACAGACGCCTCTGGCCATCCTCTGCCCTCCATGACTATGGAGAGACCGTCCCTGCAGGACAGCACAGTGGGGCCAAACTTGCTCAGAACACTGTTTAAAGCCCTCAGCTAAGGAACTCAGAGTCCCGCTCTCAGGTCAAAAACTCCCTAGGAGAAAGGACAGCGCTGCTCTGGCAAGCGCCCTCCTCTGTTTGCAGGCACAAGACAGAGCTCAGGTCAGAGTCTGATTCTGCAGAACCACAGTGAGACCCAGGTGGGCACCAGCTCCTCTGACCCTCAGCCTCTCTGTGTTGCTGCTGTTGCTCAGCTGCCATGTTGTGCCTGAGTCTTTGTGACCCCGTGGACCGCAGCACGCCAGGCCTTCCTGTCCATCCCCATCTCCCAGAGCTTGCCCAAACTCCTGTCCACTGAGTCAGTGATGCCCTCCAACCATCTCATCCTCTGTCGCCCTCTTCTCCTCCTGCCTTCAATCTTTCCCAGCATCAGGGTCTTTTCCAATGGGTCAGTTCTTCGCATCAGGTGGCCAAAGTATTGGAGCTTCAGCATCAGTCCTCCCAATGAATATTCAGAACTGATTTCCTTTAGGATGGGCTGGTTTGATCTCCTTGCCGTCCAAGGGACTCTCAAGAGTCTTCCCCACAGTTTCAAAGCATCAGTGCTTTGGCGCCCAGCCTTCTTTATGGTTCAACTCACATCTGTACATGACTACCGGAAAAACCATAGCTTTGATCATATGGAGCTATGTTGGCAAAGTGATGTCTCTGCTTTTAATATGTAAAGGGAGATAAGTGGTTTGACCTGTGCCCGAGGTCCCTTCGGTGAACAGAACCAGCCTCTGGACAAACAGTAACCTTTCCCCCCGAGGCCTGCGGCCCTACTTTCGCCGGGGTCAGGGGCTCTACCCCTGAAGTGCCTTGGTTTCGGCGGTCCAGGCGGCCTCCACAGTGGGCTCTGGCACCGACACACACCTGAGTCACTGGTTCTCTTGACTCCCAGCTCCCTGGAGCACCGCAGAGTGCACACGTGTGCCGCGTGTCATCAGCTCCGCTCTCCCTTCCAGCCCTGGGAAGACCGGCTCTGGGCTCATCCAGCTGGGTAAGCACCGAGTGGCAAGGGCCGTCGGAAGTGTTCAGAAACTTGCCATGAATTCACTTTTGAGCGGGCGTGGGCAGGGGGGCATGGGGAGTGCCAGCCATCACCAGTCCCGTAGGGTCCCCAAAACATGCTGGCACCACGCGAGAGTCGGACCTCCAGATGTCAAAACCCAAAGGAAAGGACGGTGCTGGTCTCGAGCTCCAGGACGAGCAGAGAGCGCTGCAGAGGACCGGACACAGCAGGCCCGCGTTTCTCCTTGGTCATCCCGGCCCGCTGCCGACGGTGACGAGAGAAACCCCTGCAGGGTGGGCGGCAGCCGCTGGGCTGAGGGAAGGTGGGGCTGCTCATGCGGCTGTGACTTCAGGAAGCGGTCTTCCTGCCCCACACCAGGCGCAGCTGTGAAGCCCTCACGGAACTTGGCGGTAGCTGGGCTCGGGGGGCCCACCCGCCGAGGCCCGCCAGCACCAGATTCACCTGCTCCGCCTCGGGAGAGATAAGCCCACGCGTCGGGGAGCCAAGGGCAGGTGGGGGCTGTGGCTGTGGCTCAGCCAGGATGCTCGGTGTACGGGCAGGAGGACTTTAAAGCGGCAAGGAGGCTGGACTTAAAGAGCAGCACTCGAGGACAGGGTACCGGTGAGGTTCCCAGGGGTGCCACTGCCACCGTCACGGTCCTGATCTGTGCGGACATCCGTCACCCACCATCACCATCACAGGTGACCCCCGGGGCCGCGCACAAAGTGCAAAACTCGTGAGCTCTCTGCTGCGGTGCTCCAGCCACCGCGCCCTCAGACGTGGTGCCCGCTCTGTGACCGTGTAGGCGAGGCTGAGCGGCAGCTGGCATTCCTACCTCAAATCCCCGTTAGCAACCGTGAGGCGGGTCGACCCCCTCTGTGCTCCCCCAGTCAGCAGCCTCCACACATCACTGGTCCCTCCAACATCAAGACCCCTCCCTCCCTGGGAGCACGTCCTCTTGGGTCCCACATGACTGCAGCCTTCCCCTGCCCATCGAGGGGAATCGCAGGGAAAGGCTGGTCGTCTCATCCACCGCCCTGCCCTGCCTGGCATGCTCTGCCCGTGCTGAGATGGCCTTCCTCCCCACCGGCTCTCTTCCTTTCCCTCCAAAGGACTGCGGTGGCAACAACAGTCGTCCCCAGGCTCCTCCCAGGGGAGGCCGTGTGACCGGTCTCGGCCAATGAGGCAGGAGCCGGCGTCTGCTGGGAGGGGCTTCCTTTCCCCAAACCAGGTCCCCCCAGGGCACACTCCCTTTCCCGTCTGCACGGTGGCAGTCCAGCCGCACCGCTGCCTCCGGGAGGGAGTGTCAGGAGAGCAGGTGGAAGAAGCCGGGTCTGGCCCCGCCTTCCTGTTGGGTGGGACAAGGAAAGCCCTGTGCATTAGGGTAGCGGTTCTGAGGGACACGTCTTCTCTGGTTTAATCAACCACTGCAGCATGAGCCAGATGCTGTTGTTCCGGGGGCAGAAAAATCGAAGCACAGAGAGGTTAGGCGACAATCTCAAGTTGCACAGCTCTCGAGGGGCAGCCAGACGGGCTGTTAAGCTCCTCTCTGCATGCCTCTGCCGTCGCTGCCCGCAGCTCCACGAGGCTCGGCCAGAATGCCAGACACGACTGGACCGTTTTCAAGGCGCTCAGCCTGCGGGTGGCAGAGCTGGGACCCTAGCCTGGCTCAAGGGCACGGCTCACACTTGAGTCCCCTTCATCACGTTTGTACAGGACAAGCCTTTCCGATGAGTCATTCCCTGCGGGAGATGCTTTACGATGCTGCGCTTTGAAATCACCAGGGAATGCAGGAAACCCAGACCCCGGGCTTTCAGATTCAGGAGCCCCGTGTGAGGATGCATGGGACCTGCCCCATTCAAGGGCAGGGCATGGGGACACCTGAGCGGAGGCCTCCCACCCAGGCACCCGGTGCTGTGACCGGAGGTCGGAGGCTCTGCTTTAGCCGCCTCTCTCCCCATCTTGTCGCCCTTGGGCCAAGGAAGGCTGGGGCCCCACTCAGGGGAGGCCGAGTGAGCCAGGTTCCTGGCCACATCTCCCCGTCTCCACCTTCCCAAATTGTCTGGACAAGTGAATAAAGCTGCTGGCTGTCAGTGAGTCGCTCTCTACTCTACAGTAATTAGAAGGTTGCTTTTATTTTTTTAATCAGCCCAGGCGGCTCAGTGGAAGCATTTATACTGATCCATGGAGCCAGCCAGGCAGTTTAAGGGGAAATTACAGTGAATGGAGGGCTCGGAGCCTGATTGCATGTTGTTGCTACGCTTGGCGGGAGCGTCCATGCCAAGGAGGCTGTCCTCATCTCTCTCCATCACGGGGAGCACTCGGGGGGCTGGCGGAGACCAAGCCGCCCTGGCCCAGCAGCCCGGGGCTGCCGTGACCGTGCGGAGGGGCAGGCTGCTTGAAAACACGCCAGGACCTGGGAGCCTCCTGGCACCGAAGCCGGCAGCCAGGACCTGGGGGGCAGCAGCCCTCCTCCCTCCGTCCCGCCAGGATGCCTGGACCGACCCCCTCTGTGCCCCCCGCCCCGTCCGCAGCCTCCACCATCAAGACCCCTCCCTCCCCAGGGAACACCTCCTCCTGGGTCCCACTTGACTGCAGCCTTTGCCTGCCAATCGCAGAGCCTGGCACAGAACCGAGGTGCAGGGGAGCCCCCCCTCCCCATCCTGATGACGCCCCTCCCTCGAGGCAGGGTTCTCGGCCCCCTTCCCCTCAACCCCGGAGGGGCCCGGAAAGGTGGCGTGAGAGGCCCAAGGACACACAAGGTGTGAGGAGCAGAGCTGGATTTAAACCCAGGAACCGACTGGGGGTGGAAGGACTCTTTTTAGTTCCTTAAAATCTTTTTTAGGGGCCCTGGCAGCTGAGGCTTAGGAAATAGGACACGGAGAAAAATGGGACCTGTTGAGCTCCAGGAAACCGCCCTGATCATGTGGGCAGGCCGCTGAGCTGTCCCGGCTCGGCCTCGACGTAGGCACACCTTGGACGCAGCACCGTTCAGGACCAAGGGAGTAACCGGATTCACCCCGGCAAGGACCAGGGAGTCTGGGAGGCTTAGGAGGATCCAGGGTTAGGTGGCACTAACAGATCGCACAAAGGACCCACCCCGACGGTGACCTTACAAATGGCACCAGCCTCTTGGGCGCGCAGTCCCTAAAACCCACCAACCTGTCCCCCAAAGATGCTACAGGTCTGTGACAGACACTGAGGCTGGCAGGGGGTGAGGACCAGCAGGTGAGACTTGGGGGGGGGCGGGCGTTGCCAGAGCCTCAGCCATTCATGGCTCAGTGTCTCCTTGTACAACCTCAAGGGGCCCCCAGGGAGTCGGCGGGGGGCGGGGCGGTCCTTCAAGGATCCCCGAGCTCCCCAGCCGGAGCCCTAGCAAGCTAGCTGCATCCCCGGTCCTCCGCTTCTGGGAGCGAGAGGGTGCAGTTGGCAACAACCTACAACCTACTGTAGAAGTTGAAGAAGGCGATGCAGGCTGAAAATACAGATGGTGTTTTCTTGTCTCAGAGGCTCCCATACCGGAGAAGCACCCAGTTCACTCGATTTAAAACACACACACACATACACACACACAGAACTAAAAAGCACACCAGCCATGCTTTCTTTGCAGAAGGGCAAGCTGGATGGATCGGGAGGCACACTGCCCTCTGTCCACTTTGGGGAGACGTGTCATGCAGCTTGGCAGGGGGAGCAGACAGGAACCCTGGACACGTCTCTGCCTTTAAGTTACGGCGATTCACAATGCAGTCGTCCGCCCTTGGAACTTAACAGCAGCGCTCACAGGAATAGATGCTCCAGTGGGTCTTAACTCCCTGCACCTTCCCCAGCCCCCCGCCCCCATGGCAGCTTGAAAGGACTTTGGAGAATCAGGCCCCTGGGACACTAACAGTACCCGAGATGCTCAAGTCTGCCGGGGTGACTTGATGGCTACCTTGATTTTTCTCTTCTGTCTTGGGAGCACTAGAAGGCCGTTAGGGAAACGATAGCCTTCCCTGGAGAAACACCACCACCAGAAATACGCTACTTCTCAAACACACCCAGCACAGAGCCATCGCCTCCATAGCCAGCCACCCCGACTCGCCCAGCGCCACCCTGACGGGTCGGGAACAAAGACTCGCGCGCGGCCACACCGTACCTCCGAAATGAACTTTCTTCTTGAACCGGGAGCTCTCAGCCATCGTCTCTAACCTGGGCGTGACCATCTCACTCAGGCTGGCCCCACTGCTGGTCCGGGTCCGTGCGGAGCCCGCATGCACAAGGCCCGCCTCATCTACTATTGTCTGTTAATCCAAGAGGAAAAAAGTTGCAGCCCTCCGCGGTCAGAATTGCGGAACAAAAGGGGGAAAGACAGAGGAAGAAGAAAGATGGCTCCAAGTGTTTAATCCGCAGGGAGGTTTTCAGATTTGACTTTGGGAGACTGCACGTCGGGATCGGCGGAAAATTCGGTTCTTTGACACAAGTTGTAAGCTCCAGATTGGAGCCCGCATCCTTTCACTTCCCACTGTACCGGGGATGGTTTTTTTTTTTCCCTAGTGCTGGTTTCCATGGCAACGCATCAGTCACTAGTCTAAATAAGTACGGGTGAAGGACGCCTGGAAAACCAGTGCAATCACGCATGCCATTAGCGGGGAGAGGAAAATGATTCAACCCCACGATTAGCACGGGGCCGAGGTAACACTTAGAGCCTGCTGTCGTCCTTGTCCTGAGGAATGGCTTTCTCATTTTGTCACACAGGGTTTTCTTGGTCCCAGCGGTTTCTGAGCCCTGTGTGCTGTGGGGTGGATGGCCGGGTGGAGAAGTCCATTCTGACCACGCCACCCAGCGGAGCCAAGGTCAAAGAAAGGGACAGGACCTCAGTGAAGTGGGTCTTGGCTGAAGGCATCCCTTGGGCCTTCCATTGGTCCCTGCATCCCTGGAGGAGGGGAAGGGGTCTTCAGGTGTTTGGAGGGATTGGGGGGACATGCACACACTCTGCACACTCAGCATGAAGGCTGGTGGGGAGCAGGCTGCAGGCAGGGCTTGCTGTCGGGCAGGCAGCTGAGCCTGCCTCCTTCCTAGTGATGCCCTCTCACCTCATGGCTCTTGCTTGGGAAGGCTCAGTGGGGTAGAGGCCAGGCTCTAGATCCTTTTTCTCCTGTGTCATCAACTTCTTCCCTTAAACAGCTGCCATGAGTTCATGGTGTGGTCCTGGACAGGACCCCTCACCTCTGAGCTGCAGGATTCCCATGGGTCTGAAGGACTGGTGACTCTCAGTCAACGTCCTTTGGATTCTGAGAGGCAGGCCACGTGGCCAGCGGGCAAGCAGGAGCCAGGTCCCACACCCGCCAGCTGCATGGCCCGGGGCCAGCCTCTTATTTGTCAGATGGGGTGATGATAATGAATTATCTAAAGCTAATTATCAATGAATTAAACCAGTTACTTATTACTTAATTTAACAATTAATACATAAATCATTAAAATGGGATGTTAGGGTTGTGAATGATTTTGTTTCAGAGCCAACATGAAGAGCACAAACCCTCTGCTCCCTGTAGACCTGAGGCTGGACGCCGCCTGGTTTGAGGTGTAACTCACCCTCAGAGTCCTGTCCACCCAGCCGTGTTGGAGCAGATGCCCCATGAAGACTCAGAGATGAGGACACTGGCCCAGAGAAGTTGAGTGGCCTAAGGGCACCCAGCCAGCTAAAGGGGAGCCTGGAGCCTCTCGACCCAGTGCTGCACCTGCCGGGCATCCCTACCTCCTGCCGCGCACCCCCAGGGACACAGGGCTCTCAGCTGACCATTGGGGATGAAGACCAAGGGGGGCTTCCTCCCTCACCCCAGCTAGGGACATCCCCAGCTGGGTGTCCTGGAGGAGGTGCTGGTTCCCAATCCTGGCCCCTGGGGCCCAGACCTAAGTGGATTCCTGCTTCTCCAGGGCCCTGTCCCTCCACTGGCATTCCGACTGGTCTCTAGGCAAAGCAGGGGGTCACAGAAACAGCCCGTGCCTGACACGCTGGAGGCCCAGGGGCCGCGGCCGCCACTCCCTGGGGGAGACCCCGTGGGAGGCAGCAGTGGAGACTGGAGGGTAAAAACAGCGCGGGTTTCCCTCCGCAGCCCACGCCGCTCACATGCCCTTCAGCTCCGTGTCCCCTCCCCTAGGTGGCTCAAAGCCTCGTGTCCTTGGAGGCGCCCCGTCCCTCTCGGGGGGCGAGCCGCTTGCAGCTGCAACTCCTGCCAGGTCACTGACCGATTCGGCGGGCAAATCAGGCCCTGAGGGCAGGGCTGGCCCTGTCTCATCTGCGACCTTCCGCAAATTTCTCATCCTCTCTGAGATTCAGCTTCAGGAAAAACGGGCACGCAAGAACACGTTCTCACGAAGGGCTACCTGAAAATCACGAGTCGGCTTGGGGGGCTGGCTCCCGGTGGCAGAGGTGGGTCCGATTCGGATGCCCCTGCATCCCTAGGCCTGCGGCCCACAGACGCCCCATGTGCCCACCGCACACACGAACACTCGGCAGAAACTGTGACGCGCTGTGCCGGGCCATCACCTGTCCAGCCGGCCCATCACAGAGGTGGAAGTGGTCCGTGCGTGGCACACACACGCACAGACGTGGTTCGTCTGCCCAGGACCTGAGAGATGACAGGGGATTTTCTCCACCTTATGTGGTCACAAGCGGGTGAGGTCACAAGCCCCTGATGCCCAGGGGCTCCGGGACTTTAGGGATGTTCCTGAGGCTCTGTGCACCGCGTTACTAACTGGACTGTGTCCTCCTCCCCTCAAACTCATACGTTGCGGCCCTAAGCCCCTCCTGCGAGTGGCCTGTGGAGATGATGAGGGTCAGAGGGAGGTCACGAGGGTGGAGACCCGCCCCCAGGAGACTAGCATCCGTATAAGGAGAGGCAGAGGCTTCCCTGGTGGCTCAGCTGGTAAAGGATCCATCTGCAACGCGGGAGACCTGGGTTCGATCCCTGGGTCAGGAAGATCTCCTGGAGAAGGGAACGGCTACCCAGTCCAATATTCTGGCCTGGAGAATCCCATGGACTGTATAGTCCATGGGGTCGCAGAGATGGACACGACTGAGTGACTTTAACTTTCAAGGAGAGGCCAGAGACCAGAGCTGGGTCCCTCCAGCCTGCGAGGGCCCAGGAGAAGGCAGCTGCCTACAAACCAGGAAGAGAGCCCTCTCCAGGGGCTCACCTGGCGCCTTGACCCTCCGGCACCGTGAGGAGTAAACGTCAGCCCCAGTCAGTGTGGCCCCAGCAGATGAGAGAAGCATGTTCCTGCATTGGGGAGATGGGGACGGACAAGGTGCTGACTCGGGGGATGGAGAGGGGCCCGGCGGGTGGGCCTGCAACACCAGGCGCTCGCTCACTGCACCATGAAGAGGGCGGCAGACCTGCATCCATCACACCCACCGAGCTTTCTGGGCGGAGACGACACTGAGACGCGTTCCCAGCTCTCAGCCGAACACCTGCCTCTGATGACTTAGAACCCAGCAGGACTGACAGTTGTGCGTTCTTGAGGCTCAGGTGCGTGCGTGTGCACACACACACATTCACACTCACGCACGCACACACACACTGTGCGGGGGACAGGGCACAGGCGGGGGATCTGGAATTCATCTACCTGCCAAGGAGATCTAAAACGCAAAGCTCCTTTCCAGAACCCAGAGGAGCTCAGCGCATGCTCCTGGGACGTCGCAGCCCCTCTTCCAGGCAGGACTGAGGTCAATGCCTCCCTGGACCCTCCCTGGCATCTCCCTGGCTCCAGTTACTGCCCAGGACATCGAGATGCCTCTTCTCGTCGTGTGCAGACCCCGTCTCCCAGGCAGGTTCCATGTTCATTCCCGGGGGGCCCAGCCTCCCTCTCAAGTCCCATTCACGGGTGTTACAGCCAACAGTTGTGCATGTCGGGGTGTGTGGGGTTTTCCTGGAGTGTGAGCTGCTCACAGGCACTCACAGCATTCCCCATCTCTGACATTTCGTCCCTGGCATGTGGTACGGGCTCGGTTCTCAACAAGTTAGATGCTGTCCCTTGGGCTTAATACACAAACCAAAGTCATAAGCAGGAGCCACAGATCCAAACGCCTCCAGGCAGGCCTTGCATCAAGGAGCAGGTGTCAGACAGCAGGGAGTGGTGGGGTCTGAGGTCGACAGAATCTCAACAATGAGCAGATCCTAACTTCCAGGGAAGTGCTGATTTTTTCTGAAAGCAGCTGCAGGCGGAATCAGGCCCCAGGCACCACTCTGCAAGCTGCGGGCCCCTGGCAGCGCTCTCATGGCGGGCAGCCCTGTGTCCAGGGTTCTGGAGGGCCGTGGTCTCAGTGCTGGAAGGTACCATGAGCAGGTGCTGGCAGGACTGGATGTGGTCAGTCCTCAGCAGCCCCCAGGTGGATGGAAGACCTCATAACCCTCCGAGCTCAGATCCTACACTCTTGTCAGACGGGACACAGAGAAACACAAAGAACTCTCCGGAAACGCCAGTGCCTTCAGCATCGAGAGAAGAATATCCTTTGTTCATCTGCAGCTTTTGGATGATGCTTATCTGAGCCCCCACACCACACCCCTGGTGGCAAGGACCCTCAGGGGGTGTGAGCATTTCAGGCGACACCTGGGGTGATGATGGCACTTTTCTGAGCGGGAGCATCCGTCTACCTACTGTCTTCCGGTCAGCCAGCCCCCGAGCGTGCACACTCTGAAATAACCCTGCACTGTCACGGCCTGTTTCACACTCCCCGCCACCCCAGGGGTGACGTATGCCCCCCTTGGTGCCCGGCCCACCTCCCACCCTCTGCACCCTGATGGGGAGTGGCTGTGGGCACTGCGTTTCCCAGACGCCTTGGCCGGGGCAGCAGCCAGGTTTTGGAGAGGAGACCCCTGTGCAGGGTGGCAGGGAGGCGCCACTGCTTTGCACGACCCTGGTGGGCGGGTCCCACACACCCCGAGGAACGCCTCTTGGGTCTTTCTGCTGCCCTAACTCAGGGGCAGGGGTGACCTGTCTCTGGGTGGCATCACCTACCCCCTTCTCTTCCTCTCGCCCTTCCTACAGTCTTGTCACAGAAACACACTGGATTCTCCAGCAATACTTTTGAAATCAATCTCCTGCATTCCAGGGACTTCCCTGCTGGGCCAGCGGCTGAGACTCTGCCTTCAAGTGCAGGGGGCTGTGGCTTCCATCTCTGGTCTCGTGGCCAATAAACCGAAACATAAAACAGAAGCTATATTGTAGCAAACTCAATGAAGACTTAAAAAACTGTCCACGTTAAAATAAACATCTTTTAAAAAAATTTCCTGTATTCCACCCTCTATGTCTGAAGCACCTGCCGAGGGGTGTGTTTGCTCCTAACCGGGCATTGGCTGATAAAGGGTGTGATGTTAAATTTTTTGGAATGAGGTGTATTATGGGTTTTTAATGTAAGAATCTCATTGAAAGAGAAAGGGATCCTCGCACATAATTGCTTTTAAAAATGGGTGCATCGTGCATCTCAGAGCTGGGGACTCTCAGACCTGCAGCGAGAGATGATCTCCTAAAGAACTGAGAGGAACCGAGCTAGAAATAGGAGTCAGAACCTTACCTCCCACCCTGCCGTACCTCAAAGGCTCATGGAGCTTTTACCTGGAGAGCTTTTCAAAGAATCTCTCAGCTCAAAAGCAGGACCGATGACAGGAAAAGGGGCAGCAGGGTACAATGGGCTCTGGAACACTCAGAGCCTCCAACGCACAGGTTTGGAATAACCAAAGCTTCCCGAGGGGCACCAGGTAGAGAAACAGCACCCCCCCCCGACACACACACACTGATGTGGGAGAGCCCTGGCTCACACTCTTCTGTTGGGTCCCTACTTTCTGTCTCGTGACAGGATGCTCTACCAAGTACCATCAGACCCAGTTGGGGGTTGACAAATACGCTGACCATCTCTGTGGTAGGTAGGCCATTAAGCAGCCCTGAGGATCCCACATCCCAGTGAGATTCTCACCCCGTGAGCGTGGGACCTGCGACGTGCCTCTGACCAGCAGAACATGGCAAAGGGAACAGGCTGCATCTGAGCACACGCCTGTCAGCAAGGAGACTGCTGCACTTTTCTCGCTGGGGCCTCTCTCTTGCCCGTGGGATGGAGCGGGTGACCGTCTTGGGGAATGCCACCTGGGAGGAGCCGGGGGTGGCCTCTGCCTGTAGAGAGGGGCTTGGAGCCTCCAGCCAGCAAGAAATGGAGGCATTCAGCCTTACAAACCCAGGAGACTCAGTTCTGCTGACAACCCGAGATGGCTGGAAACCCCTCCGCAGGCTAGTTTCTGGATGAGGATACGGCCTGGCCACCCAGCTAAGTGAAGCCCAGCAGAGGAGCCAGAGGCCAGGCTAATTCTGGGTTCAGAGAACCCACATGCTCAGTATTTGGGAACGGTGATCTCTCAAGGTCTAAGGAGCCGGTCAGGTGGCCAGCAGCACCAGTTGGGAGTGGGTGGCTTGTACATTTGTGTCCACGTACCCCCACGGGGGAGTAGTTCAGAGGGGATGAATTAGAAGACAGAAACAAAAAGTCTCCATGATCATTAAAACCAGACTCAAGACAAGATTCCGTCTGAAGGCAAGAAAACCAACGCCTGCTGAGTGCCAGCTGTTATCACTGAACCGAACTCGAATCTGCTCGACTACGCAAAATAAAGCCGATCTCCTGACAGCAAGTTGTGGTGAAGGAAAGGGCAGCGTTTATTGCAGGGGCCCAGCAAGGAGAACGGGCAGCTCAGGCTCAAAGGACCTGAACCCCCTGCTAGCGCTGGGGGAATAGTTTTAAAGACAAGGTGAGGGAGAGGAGTCCGGGTGCACAGTCAGCTCATATTCAATTTTCTGACAGGCTGATGGTTGATGGTGAGGTAACGGCAGAGATTCAGGAATCTTAGTCGCCAACCTTCTGGTTCCAACTGGTCTGGGGTCTACATGCTGGTGGGTAGCAGTTTCCATCTGGTGGGAGTCTGGTTTCTGCAGAAACAGCTGAGGAATGTGCATCAGACGTTGGTTTCCAGGTCCCTCAGGAAGGAACCATAGGTCCTGCAGCTCTGCTATTTGGCTGATCGAGCTTTTAAACTGTTACGAGCTCTCCCGCTGGACTGCTGTTCTTTGTCTCTGCGTGGTCTCTCTCCTCTGATCGTTAACCCTTGGGCCAGACTTTCTGAAATTCAGGGAAGGTTCAGGAGACGGAAGGTTTTATTTAAGCAAGGGGGGAGGAACATGCTGGGGTTGGTTACTGAGAAAAGCTGGTCTGGTGATTGATTGGTTTCACCGTGTGTCGTGAGCTTTCACAGGTAAGAAAGTAAAAGAAACTATTATGATTTTGGAAGATGGTGCTTTAAAGTGAGATTCTTTGGGGGAGAAAAATCCTGAATCTCATTTGAAGACTGTCATTAGCCTCAATAACGCAGGCAAAAATGAGTGTTGTAGCATGTACTAAGGGGAGTGGTTTTTTGTTTTTTTTAACTGTGGAATTTCAGTGAGTAAATGTTTTCCTACAAAATTCATAAATGCCACTAACACCCCAAACCAGCAACATTTAACTTATCTGCAGCTGGTTCTGTGCCATATTTAACGTGAATCATATTGCAACATTTGGGGACTATTAAAAGCGGAGTTCGCAGGAGGAGTTTCGTCGGATATCAGGGGAAACGAGAGAGAGCTGAGAGCTTGCCAGCGAGCAGTGGCCCGGAATGACATCCCTCCAAGGCCTTCGCCAGACGCATCATCTCCACTGCCACCAGCTGGCTAGAGCTTCGAGCTACTGGGGGTCAGAGTGAGGGTCTGATGCCTGAAAAGGCTCATTTCACGCTGAATCACTCAGACTTGTGGACACGCTCACACCACCTCACCCCGAAGCAGGCCACTGTCTCACGAGGGTGAGACGTGTCAGGATCCGCTTACACGTCTCAGTACCAATAACAGGGAGTGCAGTCCATTACTGAGGTCCACTTCCTGCTGGTACATGGCAGGCACCCTCTGTACTGAATTCCCCATCTCCACGGATTCTCCCATCATCCTTTGCAGATGACTGAAGTGAATGAAAAGACACACAGGAAGAGTAGGGATGTAGGGAAGATGCAGGGCTTTCCTGAGCTGAGGCATCCATGCTCAGTTTCACCTAAGGCAGGCTCATTCGTACAACTAGTCCCACCTGACAGTCGATGTGGCCACCTCCAAGGGCCGCACACCCATGAGTGGGTGTGAAGGTGCCTGGCAGTTGCAGGGCTGAGACCCAACTCAGACATGCTGGTCCCAGCTGCATGTGTTTTTCCCCAGGCTCGCCTGAGCTCCTTGGAGCTGTACTTCTTTCAAGTTCATAGGGGACTTTCAAATCTCCTTCCAAACCTGCTGTGATCGGTGAAATCCTAACTTCTAATGCACAGAGCAAGTGGAGGCGGAAGCCCACTTAGCTCCCACTGACATCTGAGGGGACCTGGGCTTCCTGGGGCAAGTGTAGAAGCTGGGGGTGAGGGCTCTTGGCTGTCGCAGAGGCTGGGAGAGCAGAGGTCCAGCTATCAGACCGGAGGCCCAGATCCCTGTGGTCAACCACATCTACCCGCCAGAGCTTCGTGGAGCCCTGTGTGGCTAGGCAGGGGTTGGAGACGCAGGGTCTGGGCCATGAAGCAGCTGCCATCTGGCTAGGTAGGCAGGTAAAATCAGATTCTCCTGGGATCAGAGATCGAATAGCAGTGTGAACAAAGCCAACGGGAACCACCAGGCAGGAGCGAGTGTCTCTGTCTGTGAGGCTCATGGGAGGTTTTCAGGGAAGAAGAGATGAAGACCACCCTGGAAGGCAGGTGGCGGGCGGCTGTGGTAGACTGCTCACAAAAATAGCTGCAATTATTCCCACCCTGTATCCACGCCCATTTGCAATGTGACTTTGAACTCCTGCCACGAGAGTCAAGGTTTATTTTCCCAGACCATGAATCCCGGCTGGCCCCATGACCTTGACCAACAGAACACAGTGTTGGTGACGCTGTACCAGTTCTGAGTCCAGACTTCCAGAGGCTGTGCCTTTTCTGCCTGTCCCAAATGCTGCCCAGCAGCCAGGCCGAGAAGCTTGGGCTGGACCGCCAGACCACGAGACTAGTGCCCCAGTATGCCTGCCAGCTTGCTTGCTGTTTGCCAGCTGCCAGTACAGACACGAGACGCACCTAGTGACGACAGCTGAGGCTCTCAGCAGAGCCCAGAACAACTTGCCGACTCACGGAGTCAGGAGATACGTGCTTACTGTTTCCAGCCACTAAGTCGGGCAGCTTCTTATGCAGCAGCTGCTGACTGCTACATTAGTTACCTGACGTTTCACTCCATCACCTGGAGGTGGCTGCACCACCTCACTGGGGATGACAAGTCACGCCTCTTCCAGGGAGCCGTTTTAAGCACACCGCAGATTTTTAAAGTGCGAGGCGACCAAGGGGAGAAGCATTAGCATTAGAAGGACAGTCTGGGAAGCTTCCCGGTGGTGCAGTGGTTAGGACTCTGCACTCTCACCAACGAAGGCCTGGGTTCAATTCCTGGTCAGGGAACTAAGATTCCACAAACTGCACGGCGTGGACGAAAATAAATAAATAAATAAAGAAGGACGGGCCTGGAAAACGCAGGGTGGGCGGTTGGCTCTGCTTCATGTACACACTGCCACATTCTCTGTCTTTTTCCAGAGAATGGCAGAGCCACCTGCGGGGCCCGCTGTGGGGATGCTGAGTCTTCACTGACTTCTGGGGAGTTTCCAATGCTTTCTGGTTGCTAAGGTGGCGGGTTATGTGTTTTATGATGGAGGAGGCACCGAGGCAGAGCAGCGCACACCCTGGGAGCTGGAGTCATGGAGAAGGTGTTAGATGCTGGCTCTGTAGGCAGAATCAGAGCTGCTTCATAATTTACGTCCTTGGGCAAGAGTACTCCCCTTGCTAAGCTGTTTCCTCGCTTGTAAAATGCATGCCACTATCCCAGCTCTGCATCTCACATAGGACAGGTACAATAAGATGAGAAAACCCAGGGCAACACTCAGGACCACTCTGAGTTACGACTCCCCATATGCGACCTCCTGAGGTCCTAAGAAGCCCAGCCGGGCTCACAGACATTCATTCAGCTGGAAGCCCGGCAAAAACAGGCGTCTTTTCCACCACACCATCCCCTGCAGGCCGTGGGCTGGTTTCCACTTCTGTGCGTGAACAGTGATGTGAACGAAAGGAAACCTACAAAGCCACGGGGTGATGCTCTTCTTGTGGGGAAGCAGGCAGAGAGGTTTTCTGACCATTTTGTTGGCTGACATTTTTCAAGAGTTATTTATTTCAGGGCTTGACGAAGGCTCTTGCTGTGTTTCCTGTTCTGTGCCACGAATGCGTTAAATAAAAGGAACAGAGGACGACACGAGCACTCCACATCAGGGCAAGAACGGGCAGGTGCGGGCGGAGCCCACACCTCCCTCCAGCTCGCTGTTTACTATTGCCATAGAGACAGAGCTGGGAGGAGAGAGGGCAGCGCCTGGTAACCAGCATGGGGAATGATGCTCTCGGCTCGGTACCCAGCCAGTGCCCAGGCCACTCCATCTGCTTGCTGAGGACACTGGAGAGCCACACGCCTCCACAAACGCAGATGGGACTTGGCGGGATGCTCAGAGCATCACACAGCCTTCCCCTGGGATGAGCGAGAAGGGGACCGATCCATCCTCAGCCAGTGCCGGTCCGAGGCACGGCGTTGCTGAAGCAATCACACAGAATTCATCTGGTAGAAGGCAGCCCCTCCCGACTGCCAATTAACTCAAGAGAAACTGGCAGCCTACCCCTGGCCTGTTCACCACACAGGCTTGGACAAGTTGTCAGCAAAAGTAGAGTCAATGCCCAGGGCTCCAAAGAACCCAGCATGAAAACCAGGACTCCAGGTCGCCCGGGCAGAACCGGGCTCGGCTTGTTAGCTTGATGGGCTGAGAAAATGAATTTCTACCCGATCGACACAGCTGTCTGCAAACACATAAGACTGGAGCAAATGAGCATTTGGGTAATGCAGCTGCTCTGTGGCCCTTGTTAAGCAAAAACAAGTTCCAAGAGAAGACTCTAGAGAGCTCCTGGGACTGCAAGGAGATCCAACCAGTTCATCCTAAAGGAAATCAGTCCTGAATATTCACTGGAAGGACTGATACTGAAACTCCAATGTTTTGGACACTTGATGTGAAGAATCGACTCACTGGAAAAGACCCTGATGCTGGGAAAGATTGAAGGCAGGAGGAGAAGGGGACGACAGAGGATGAGATGGTTGGATGACATCACTGACACGATGGACATGAGTTTGGGTAAACTCCAGGAGTTGGTGATGGACAGGGAAGCCTGGCGTGCTGCAGTCCATGGGGTCGCAAAGAGTCGGACACGACTCAGCAACTGAACAAAACCCTTCCAATTACACTGACACGCCACCCCATGCACACTCTCTGATGGAACACGATGCTCGCTGAGGGAGGCAGTGCCCTCCAGATGCACGGCTGTGTTGGCATGACAGGTGCAGAGCAGGTAAACCCAGAGGCAGGAAGCCAGCTGGTATTGCCAGGGGCTGGAGGTGAGGGCGATGGAGAGACTGCTAGGGTCTAGGCTCTCTTCTGGGCTGATGAGAATGCTCTGGAACTGGACAGCGTGATGGTGGTACAACCTTGTAAAAGCACCGACTACCATGAATTGTGCACTTTCAAAGACGGGAGCCAGTGGTAAGGAACTCGCTGGCCGACGCAGGAGACAGGAGACGCCGGTTTGAGCCCTGGGTCGGGAAGATGTCCTGGAGGAGGAAATGGCAGCCTGCTCCAGTTTTCTTACCTGGAGATCCCCGGGGACAGAGGAACCTGGCAGGCTACCATCCATGGGATCGCAAAGAGTCAGACATTACTGAAGTGACTTGGCCTGCATGCATTCAAAGCGCAGTTATTACGGTATTTGAAGGACATCTCAATAATTGTTACAGAAAAGTAACAGAGAGACTTTCCCGGGGGTCAGGTGGTTAAGATTCCAAGCTCCCAAAGCAGGGGGCCTGGGTCCAATCCCTGGTCGGGCAACTAGATCCCATATGCTTCCACTAAGACACAGAGAAGTGAAGTGGAGTTGCTCAGTCGTGTCCGACTCTTTGTGACCCCACGGATTGCAGCCTGAGAGGCTCCTCTGTCCATGGGATTTTCCAGGCGAGAATACTGGAGTGGGTTGCCATTTCCTTCTCCAGGAGATCTTCCCAACCCGGGGATCAAACCTGGGTCTCCTGCATTGCAGGCAGACGCTCTACTGTCTGAGCCAGTACAGCCAAATAAATAATTTCTTTTTTAAAGGAGTCGATGACGTGGGTGCCTCTGCCCTGGGCCTCAGTTCCGGTCCTGCTCTGCCATGGATGGCTCTGAGGCTTTGGGCGAGCGGGTCAGCCTCACCACGCCCTGCTTTCCTCATCTGGGATGGTGCCCACCCTGTGCAGAGGGGAGGGGCCTGAAAAGGGCAAGCGGGGACTTCACCCTAGCTCGCTCACTCCTGGCACTCGCCGTCAATGCTGCTTGCAGTCTGGAAATCGAGAAGGACCTTCCCGCCACAGGGACCTTCCCGCCGTGGTACCCCACCCGACCCCACATCCTCCACCTGCCTCTTGTCTGTAGAGAAACTTCAGCCAAAGAATAAATGTTGCCAGAGAAGTGGGAAAATACAGAAGCAAAGGGCAAGTGGTCAAACAAACAGGACAACACAAGAGCAGTTTAGCCATTAAAGTTAAGGACGTTGAGTTTCTTCTCAAGGGCTACAGGTAATATTCCGAGCCATCTTGTAGATACTGAAACCCCCAGCAGGTGGAAGAAGTTACCTACGTGATGATCAGACTGTAGCCGTGAAAAAACTGGCCACGGTTCTGAGAACAGGACTCCAGGAAATGGGAACAAACCAGTCCTGGAACTAAAGACTAACTGTACCTAAAACAGTCAACGACACTGGTCAGACCACTCATGACAAGTTCACGGTGACTGTCGGGGCCGACTGCTCTTTCTACACGTAGCCTCGCCCGTCTGCCTGTGCACCCCTGAAACTCTCCCTTTGAAAGCTCTGGCCCCAGTTGGCAGTGGGGAGTCAGCGTTCTGCTAAGCCCACCTGCTCCCCAGGTTGTTGGCCTCCTGAGTAATGCAGCCTTTACTTTCCACCAACACAGCATTTCCTGCTCAAACCCGTGAATGGCCCTGTGCGTCAGAACCCACCCCACGGTCCTCACCGCAGTCCACAGGCTTCCTGAGCCCGCCTCTCAGTGGAATGCCCCTCCCACCGTGCTGCAGTCACGCCCCTCTCCTTGCTGGTCCTGAGACACAAGCCCGTTCCTGCCCCAGGCCCTTTGCACCTGCCGCTCCTGCCTGGAACACCCTTACCCTGCGTCTGCACAGCTCACCCCTCATCTCCTCCAGGCTGGAAACCCCACCTCCATGAGGCCATCGGTGGCCTTGCTGCACACAGCCTGCCTCTCCGCTCCCCAGCACTGCCCCCGCCCCCCGACAGCAGTTGGCCACTCCCCGCCTGATGCCGGAAGCTTGTGTCTGGCACACACAGCCTGCAGGAATGCATCTTTGCTGAATGAATGAGTCTGAGCCTCTCTGCGTGTCAGATGCTGGGGATGGAGAGATGACTAAGCCGAGACGCGGCACGGGCTGGGGGAGGGTGGGGGAGACAGACACGGGACAGATTATCGCAACAGAGTCGGGTGGGCTGCGGCAGGGAGTCGGGTCGTGCTCTACAGGGCAACGGAGAGTGCGGACTCGCCCAGCTGGCTCTTGCAGGATGAGCAGGAGTTTGGCAGACAGACAAGTGAGGAATGGGCATCTCAGGCAGGAGGAACGGCATGAGCAGAGACACAGAGGTAGGCAAGGTGGGGCACATCTTCACGAGGCCAGGAGTCGAGGGGCTGGCACTGATTGTAACAATCCTTCTCAGCAATGAACGCCTGCCCTGGATCGCCTTGTCTGGGCTTGCTCCGGCCCTGCATGGTGGTATAACGACCATCTTCATTTTCGACAGGCACACTGAGACTTTGAGAGGATCTGTCTCTTTCCGGAAGCTATGCAACTACCGGAAGCAGGGCCGGGACTGGAACCTGACCTGAACTCCTGGCCACCCTGGGGTCTGCAGGTGAGGCCACCTGCTTTGTCCGTGATGTTCTGCTGGGACAGTGACCCCCCACTAGCCATGTACCATGTGCGTGGCTGCTTTTGTGCTGTAATGCGAGGGGGTAGTTGCCCCAGAGAACCCCAGCCTGCAGAGACAGACGTTTGCTCTCTGGCCCTTCAAGGCAGATTTCAGGGAGCCCTGGCCCAGGGGATGGAGATGAGCTTGGACAGGCAGATCAGAGGTAGGTGGGGCCCCTGGAGTTGGGGGGGTCCTGGCAGTTGGGTAGGGCTGAGGGGTGGGTGCAGAGCGGGGGTCAGGGCAGGGCTCAAGGGATGATGGAGGACAAACCCAGGCTCTGAGACGTGGGGAGGTGACTCTCTGACTCTTGGTACCCTGGTGCCTTTCTGGGCCTGGCATGTGCCAGGCTAAAGGAACGGAAACGCAGAGCAGGGCTGGGCCTGGCCATGGACGTGCTCACAGCAGGAGGCAGAAGGTGCAGAGGGGAGGAGAGAGGGGAGAACCGCCAGCACTGGGAGATGGCCATTAGCCAGGGAGGTGGGGCGAGGCGGGGTGCAGCCGGGCAGAGGCATGGGGCTGGCCCCAGCAGGGCAGCCTGGACGGAGTCAGGGCCGGGTGCCCCTGGACAGAGCCCAGGCAGGGAGCCCCTGGATGGAGCTCGGGCTGGGAGCTCAGGCTGGGTGCTCGGGCTGGGAGCCCCTGGACGGAGCCCGGGCCAGGTGCCCCTGGAGGGAGCTAGGGGCTGGGAGCCCCTGGAGGGAGCTCGAGCTCGGTGCCCCGGGACGGAGCTCGGGCTGGGAGCCCCTGGAGGGAGCTCGGGCTGGGTGCCCCTGGAGGGAGCTCGGGCTGGGAGCCCCTGGACAGAGCTCAGGCTGGGAGCCCCTGGACGGAGCTCGGGCTGGGAACAAAGGTGTTGGAGCTGCTTTAAGTGGGAATGTCTTGGCCTGATGCTTCTGAGCAGAACCAGAAGGACCAGAATAATTAAAATCTGAGAGATGTTAAAGGAATGTGTGTGAAGGTCACACTTAAAAAGCGTTTATCTAGAAGCCCAAATCATGATGAGTGATGGGACAGCCTGAGTCTCCCGGCTGAACACAGCCACGTCCATGGTTAGGTTGGTGAGATACAGTCGGGCTCCGCCGACCTGGAGCAGCGCCCTGGGGTCACAAGGACACGGAGTCCTTCAGCTGTGTTCCTGCTGAGAGTCCAGAGGGCCAGGGCCCAGGGGGATGTGGACACAACAGGTGTTCCTCAGTGTGGCAGGGAGGAGCAGCATCAACCCTCCCATCAGGAGAGGACGTGGGACAGTGGCCTGTACCCCGGGGACTGAGGATGCAGCGACACAGGGGAGAGGAGGGCTTGTGGGTCCCGGGGCCTGCCCAGTGGCCGCTTGGGAGAGCAGGGCCCTAGGGGAGGCGGCCCGGCTGAGAACAGCACGCGCCGTGTGGCTGGGAACGGCAGAGTATTTTAAGCAGCACACGGGGGAAATCTGCGTTGCCCTGGAGATGGGGTGGATGCAGGGCTCAGCGGCCGCAGAGCATCTGTGCTCAGCGAGAGGCCTGTACCGAGCCTGGGCTGGAGCGGCCAACGGGAGGGATCCATCATGGGGTCAGCGCGGGGAGGCGGAGGTGGCTATGGCTGCAGCTTTATGGGCCCTTGCTCTGAGGGGCTCTGCGCTGAGAGGGAACCTACCACCCCAGGGGGTCCTGGGGTCCCTGAGCCAGCCCCTGCCCCGCATGACTAGAGAGTGTGCGGAGGAAGTGATGGGTGTGTGCAATCCTGTCGCCTCCCTCGTCCTGGAAACATACTCCTTACGACATGACCTCAGGCTGCTCTGCCGCTTGCCGGGTTCTCCTGATCCAGGCCATTCACCTTCCTCCACAGCCACCACAGGGCGATCTTCATTAAACGGTACATCCTCATCAGAGGCCCCCGGAGGCCCAGCCAAGATGGACCCATGCTGGTCCACGTCTGAGGCTCTTGGGTGAGGACGCAGCTGACCCTGGAGGCAGAGGACTGGCAGAGGCCCCTGGCCAGGATAGGTGGGTGCTCATCTGGTGACCGCAGGCAGATTTGAAAGCTCATGTCTCTACCTGTAAATGGTCGCTGAGAGCTTCTCCAGAAAGGTGGAAGGTACTGCTGGTCAGCGTGACCATTTCTGGAAAAGAAGCCTGCGGCTGTGATAAGTCACGGGTCCTGAGCTGGGCTCATCCTGGGTGAGCCGGGTGGGCCCTAAGTCTGATGACAAGTGTCCTTGTAAAGGGACAGAAGAGGAAGCAGACAAAGAGGCGGAGGCTGTGTGGAGATGGAGGCAGAGGCTGCAGGGACGCGGGCACAGCCCAGATCACCCGGGCTCCCAGGAGCTGGGAGGGGCAGCAAGGGCCCTCCCTCGGAGCCTGGGAGGCAGTGCGGCCCTGCGACCCCTTGATCTCAGACTTCCAGCCTCCAGACTGTGGAAGAACTGATTTCTCTGCCCGGCGTGTGGTCATCTGTCACCGCCACCCCAGGACACTGATGCAGTGGGCTTGTGGGTACCGGGCACAGTCAAGGCACTTGACAGGCAGGACTTGCTGGGCATGCCCACCATTGAGCCCATTCTCCAGACTGAGACCCCCAGGGGTTCTGGTGCCAAGGGCATGCCCCCAGGAAGAAGGGGACCTGAAGTGAGTTGCTTGGCACTGGGCTACACGTGGGACCTTGTGCACAGAGCTCCAGGGGTGGGAGCGGGTTCTGGTGCCCATCCAGGCAGAGGGCCCCAGGAGCAGCTGCCAGTCTGGGGGTCCCAGGGTGAGCCTCAGAGGGGCGGCCTGGGCGGCTGCTTTATGCCACCCTGTCCTCGCTCAAATCTCACCAACTCCAGCTACAGATGTGGCCACTCAGCTGGACGCCTCGCTCCGGCCCTCCCCTCCCCTCTTGTGCCCCCACGGGGCTCTTCCTGCTGCTCTGCTTTTGCTTCTCAAACAACAAGGCTGCATCTTTGGGGACAACAGTCTGGGCCATGGACCCACGACATGCACTGTCTTCCCGGGTCCACAGCCTCACTGAGCTTTTCCTGCTCGTCCTTGACACACGCCTGCCCCACCCAAAACCTTGTAGTGATCTGTGGACTGGATGTTGCTGTCCCCATAATTCCTATACTAAATACACCCCAATGCGATGGTATTTGGATTAGGGTTAGATGAGGTCATGAGGGTGGGGCCCCCAGGATGGCATTAGTGCCCTTGCAAGAGGAGGAGGGAGACTAGAGCTCGGGCTTTCTCTCTCTGCCACACGAGCACATGGTGACACTCAGCTGCTCAGACCGAACCTGCCCCAGCCAGAAACGCGCCAGCTCTGCCCCCCTGCAGCGCCCACTGGGGTCTGCACTGCAAGCTCCACTGGACGCCCACCTGGGCCTCGCAGCCGCCCTGTGGGAAAGGTCTGACTGTGCCCCCAGTTCTCAGATGGGAAGACCGACTTGTGCGGCCTCACGAGGGCTGGTGGTGAAGATGAGCAGACAGTCGGTCTCAGGCCAGGCAATGACCTGTGATGACCTGTGAATGCCACGGACTCTCAACGCCGATGTCCCCATGATGACGACAGTGTGTCTGAGGGCAGCTGAGCCTAAGGGCTCCCCAGAAAGTGACCTGGAAGGACCAGGGTCTCTGAAATAGTGGCTTATCAATCTCCTCCTCAGGATTCCTCTCCTGCTCCAGTGGTTGAGAATCCGCCCACCAACGCAGGGGAGACAGGTTTGATCCCCGGTCCAGGAGGACTCCACACGCTGTGGAGCAACTAAGCTTGACAGCCACAGCTACGGAGCCGATGCTCCAGAGTCCACGCTCAGCAGCGAGAGAAGACACTGCAGTGAGAAGCCTGAGGACTGCAACCAACAGTACTCCCTGCTTGCCGCGACCAGAGAAAGCCCACGCAGCAACGAAGACCCAGCACAGCCGAAAATAAAACAAATAAAAACTTTTTAAAAACCCTCCCTTTCCCTGGCGTTGTGGGGACAGAGCAAACTTGTAACGGACGCTTTTCTCCCAGATCACAGCTCCAGAGCACAGGGCGGGGCCTTGGAGGGGCGGATGGGTGGAGCAGAGCAGAGTGCCGGGGGGGGGGGGGTGCCTCTGATAGCACAGCTCCTGGCACCTGTGGATCAGAGGAGGCTCCAGGGACCCTTGGCATGGGGAGGACCCTTGGCAAGCATTTTGAAGGTGGGCACCTGTCCTTTCTGGGGTCCTCCCCGAGGTGGTCACCCACCCTCCCAAGTCCTCTTCTCTCTGATAAAGATGCTCTTTCAGCTGGTCTGGATAGGGAGGAGGTTGGGCACCCAATACAGGGCATGTCCCAATTCCAAGGAGATGTCTGTAAATGCTTTTGGTGCTAACTGGCCAGAGTGGCAGCGGGCCCCCACTGGGGCCAGGAAGGCACGGCCGCCATCCACCCACACACTCATTCAGCTCCAGTGTTCAGAGGATGGATGATTCTAGAGGCAGGGCTCCACAGGGCCAGTTTCCTGCACACAGATGGCAAGAAGGCCTGTCACATGCTCCCCCATCAGTAACAAAAGTTGGCACGAAAACGAAAGGACAAAAGATACATCTGTTAAGAAGGCTCCATGGAGAGTGGGCAGGACAAAGACAAGGATGCCCAGGTCTGGAGGACAGGCTACATCTGAACAGGAAGGGACCCAGGGAGCGGAGGGCCTGGGTCTCCTCTGCAGGACAAGGGCTCAGGTCTCCTGACTTCCAGCGCCAGGTGTGAGGCCCGTGTGATACCAGGACCCGATCACCTGCTGGTTACTGAGTCCTAGGAGGGTGGCACGGCCCCAACCAACACGACAGGACCCGAGGGCTGGGAGCAGGGGTGCTGACCAAGGCCACACACAACGCCAAGCGAGAAGTGAGCTGTAGCTTCTCCAGAATCCTCCCCTGGGCTGACCCTCGGAGCTGTGGCCTGGCTCCCTTCTACATCTAAGGGCCAGTGGAGGAGGCGGGACTGCCTGCAGCCAAGCAGAACTCAGGTCCCCGGTCTGGAGAAGAGGCTGCATCTGAGCAGGAAGCTGGTGTCTGGGACGGCTCTTGGGGTCTCATTCCTCCTGCCCATGGCGAAGAGCCATGCCTTCATGCAAAATGAAGCCTTGCAGTCTTAAGGGCGCGTGACAGATGAGTTTCCCAAACTCGTTAAAGCTCCGTTGGAATAATAAAGGAATTTAGTCCAGAGAAGCGGATGCCATAACTCAATCCCAGCAGGGAGGTGCTGGGGCTGGATGGGGTCCCCTGTGCCCTGATTCCCGGTGCCCATGGCAAACTCTCACCTGGGCTGGAGGTGGAGGTGACTCTGACCTGAGCCGTGGAGGCTGACAGCCCATGAAGGGAGCCTTCTGGAAGTGTTTCCTGCCTGGGTCTGCCAGGAGAGAAATGTAGGCATGGTGCCTGAAGCACAGTGGCCTGGAGCACCCGGAATGTGGGAGCCACACCAGGCCACGGCCACGGGAGCCTTGGGGGCCCAGGCGGGTGTCTGCGCCCGGGGATAGAGCGGTTCACACACAGTGCGTCCGAAGGCCGTCCTGGAGGTCTCGACGCCACAGCCACCCCAGGGGCAGCACAACCAGACGGGAAGGGGCTTCACAGAAAGGACACGAGCCTCACGAGTGCGGAGGCCTGGCAGATCAGACCCTTCAGCCGGAGAACAAGCAGATCTGCGGGGGAGGGGGGGCAGGTGGGGCTTGGCAGAGATGCCAGGCTCCAACTTACACACATGGCCTGGTCACCTTCACAGCAGCCCCTGCTCTCACGGCCTGGTCACAGGCCACCGCCAGAGCCTCGCGGGAGGAACTCGCTGCGGCCTAGGACACGAGAGAGGCAGCCTGTCCCCTGCGCGGCGACGGCCCTGTGGTCTGCACACCTGGTGTGCATACCCGTTCTGCTCAGTGGAGGCCCCAAACTCACCCACCCTCCTAGTTCAGCCCATCAAGAGGCGGTGAAGGTTGGCCATGGGGTGCTCGCTTCCGTCTTTCCGCAGGGGGCTGTTCATCAGCCCGCCGTCCTGACCACACAGACGGGAAGCAGGGAGGGCGGAGGATGAGCAGGAGGCTCAACCTGCCGGAAAACACGCTGCTCTTCAGTGGAAGTGGCAAGTACAGCAGCGTCAGTAAAGTCACCGTTACGCTCTGCCCAGCGACGCTCAGGACGGCACAGACTCTGGGAGGCTCCGGAGTCCACGCACTGCCCATCGGCCCCCAGGGGCCCCGCCACCACCCCAGGTGGGAATCAGGACCCGGGGGCACAGAGCAGGTCCGAGGCAGGGAAAGGGTCTGGGGCCCGACTGAAGGGCTTTTATCCCAAGAATGGGCCAAACGGGGTTCCAACGGCCCTCGCAGTGCCGACGAGCAAGGCTACTGAGTTTCTCCAGCCAAGACGCTGCCTCTTCTGGCATCTCAGTGTGGACACCTAGTGGCAGGATGTACCTACTGGGCTTGTTACCCGGTGACGTGGGCAGCCAGTGGGGCCATGCCCACTGGGGACCCGTGGCGTTAGGGCACGTGCACTCAAGGTGCACACACCCCCAGGCCTACACCAGGCCGGTCTCCCTCCATCCTCTCTCCTCTTCCCAGAGGAAGGCAGGAGCCCACCTGCAACCAGGCCCTCCTCTCCTTGCCCGCTCACCCCCGGGGAGACCCTGCTTCTGCGGCCATCAGGGTAGAACACGCACCGGCCTCTGTATCCAGACCAGCCTCTGTACCCAGGCCCCCTCCTCACCGGTCTGTGCCTACTGGAGTGTGTTCTGTTCTGCTCCAGATACTAAGCCTTTTAGGGTGACATCAATCAGTGCCACATAGATCCCAAAGAGGCTGCTCTGGGCTGAACTGTGTTCCCCTCTGCCCACCAACCCACGATGCATGAGGCTTCTCTGATGGCTCAGCAGGTGAAGAATTGGCCTGCAGTGCAGGAGACACAGAAGACGTGGGTTTGACCCTTGGGTTGGGAAGATCCCCAGGAGGAGGGCATGATAACGCACTCCAGTATTCTTGCCTGGAGAATCCCTATGGACAGAGGAGCCTGGTGGGCTACAGCCCACGGGCTCACAGAGTCGGACTGAGCGACTCAGCATGCGTGCACGTGAGCACAGAATGCATACGCCAAGCTCTCAGCAGCCCAGAATGTGACTGGGTTGGGAGATGGGGCCTTCAAAGAGGTGACAGAGGTTAAACATGGTCATACGGAGGGGTCTAACCCAGCAGGACTGGGGTAACAGGGAGAGGAATTCTGGACACACAGAGAGTGTTCAGGGGTGCACAGGTACAAAAGGATGCCCACGTGAGGACATGTCGGGGAGGCGGCGTCACAAGCTAGGCAGAGAGGCCTCCGCAGGGACCACAGCTGCCCACACTCTGATCTCAGGCTTCTGGCCCCCAGGACTGGGAGAAGATGAACGCACGCTGCTTAAGCTGCCCTGTCTCTTGAAGGGGAAGGGGGAAAGGGTGGCAGAAGATGAGACGGTTGGATGGCATCACTTACTCGATGGATATGAATTTGGGCAAACTCCGGGAGATGGCGGAGGACAGGGAAGCCTGGTGTGCTGCAGTCCATGGGTTTGCAAAGAGTCAGACACAAGTGAGTGACTGAACATCAACAGTGAGATTCCGCACCAGCAGGCTGAGGGGACTGGGGCAGAGCCCCGCTCGCCCCCTCCACCCAGCTGTCCTAGTAAGGCCGCCCTGGGCCTCGAAGCCCACTGGTTTACTTTTACTTTTTAGCTACTATTATAATCGTTGATTTGCACACACCAGGCAGCAAGCACTCTGCATACAATCCTGTTTGCCTCCCGACATTCTTGCAAAGAAGCATGATTACCCCCATTTTACAGACGGTTGAACCTGGAGCCCAGGGATCACACATCAAGGGAACCAGGGTGGAGACCCAGGTCTGTGGCATCACAAAGTCCCTGGTCTTTCAAGTTCAACACCCTGATTTTCCCAGTGACCAAGAAAAGTTCCTTTTCAACTCTGTGTACTGTCAGTGGGAATGCAAACCGGTGTAGCCACGATGGAAAACAGTATGGAGATTCCCCCCAAAATTAAAATGAGAACTACTGTTATCACCCAGCAATCCCACTGCTGGGTTCGGTTCAGTTCAGTCGCTCAGTTGTGTCCGACTCTTTGCGATTCCATGAATCACAGCACGCCAGGCCTCCCTGTCCATCACCAACTCCCGGAGTTCACTCAAACTCATGTCCATTGAGTTGGTGATGCCATCCAGCCATCTCATCCTCTGTCGTCCCCTTCTCCTCCTGCCCCCAATCCCTCCCAGCATCAGAGTCTTTTCCAATGAGTCAGCTCTTCGCACGAGGTGGCCAAAGTACTGGAGTTTCAGCTTTAGCATCATTCCTTCCAAAGAACACCCAGGGCTGATCTCCCTTAGAATGGACCAGTTGGATCTCCTTGCAGTCCAAGGGACTCTCAAGAGTCTTCTCCAACACCACAGTTCAAAACCATTAATTCTTCAGTGCTCAGCCTTCTTCATAGTCCAACTCTCACATCCATATGACCACTGGGAAAAACACCCAAAATAAATGAAATCACTATCTCCAAGAGAGAACTGCACTCCCAAGTTCATCAGTGAATTTTCACAATAGCCAAGGTATGGAAACAACCGAAATGCCCATGGATGGATGGATGAACAAAGAAGTGGTGTGCACGCATGGTAGGGTATTAATCAGCCACAAAGCAGGAAATCCTGCCGCTGCGACAGCACGGATGAACCTGGAGGACATTCTGCTGAGTGAGATAAGTCAAAGAAAGACAAATACCACAAGATCTCATTTACATGTGGAATCTAAAAAAAAAAAAAACCAAAAAAAAAAAAACCTCATAGAAACAGAGAGGAGAATGGCGGTTGCCAGGGACTAGGCTGGGGAGACAGGACATGCAGTCAGGGGTACCAGTTTTCAGCAAGGAGATGGACCAGGTCTGAGGATCTAATGTACAGCATGGTGACTACAGCTGATCACACTGCTGCAAAACTGAAATTTGCTAAGAGAATAAACTCAGATGTTCTCATCCAAAAAAGAGACACAGAGGAGATAAGTGAGGTGAAGGGTGTGCTAACTGACCGAGTGTGGGGATCCTTTCATGATGGACACACACACGAAATAGTAACTTTTGAAAACTGCACAGCATGGCTACAGCACCTTAGTTCCCAACCAGAGATGAAACCCCAGGCCCCTGGCAGAGACAATGCCGAATCCCAACCACTGGACTGCCAGGGAATTCCCAAATATCTTACAGTTCTCTTAGTGTTTGCTGATGAAAAAAAAAAAAACGCCCTGTAACTCAGCCCCGATATGGAACGTCCTATTCACTTTGAGCGGCCTCCACACGTGATGAAGGGCCAGCCGAATGGGTGCAAGAGGCGCTGGGCTTTTCGCCATCATGATTAAAAGTCTGGAAACGCTTTTAGAGGGCTTCCCTGGAGGCTCAGCTGGTGAAGAATCTGCCTGCAATGTGGGAGACTTGGGTTCGATCCCTGGGTTGGGAAGATCCCCCGGAGAAGGGAACGGCTACCCACTCCAGTATTCTGGCCTGGAGAACTCTATGGACTGTATAGTCCACGGGGTCACAAAGAGTCGAACACGACTGAGCGACTTTTATTTTCACTTTTTCAACCCTTTTGGATGAGGAGCTCTGGAAGGAACCAGGGATGTTTTGGTTGGGAAATAAAAAGTGGGGGAAAACATGCTAAAATGTTAACGATGTGTGTCTCTTAATGGTGGGGTAATAGGTGATTTTAATTTTCTTTTTTATATTTTCTAGATTTCCTATGAGGAATGTACTATTTTTAGAGAAAGAAACACACCTCAATAAAGCATAATTAAAAGATGAACTCGGTGGTCTGTTCTGTGAAAATGGTGCTTTGCTCATGACCTTGGAAGAGAGGTTATGCCCAACATGTAGAAACCAGCAGGAGACACGTGTGCTCAATGCTGAATTGAGGAACTGGCTGACCTCAGGGGGGGCCAGAGCGTGTGCAGCCACAGGCGGGGTCAGGCTGGACCAGATGAGGCCCCTTTCCACTTTTATTCTGTGACCTGAAGCCAATTTGGTTCCTGGTGTCTGTTCATAGTTGGTTAAGGACACAGAAAGGACAGATCCCCCGACTTCCTAACCAAGCAGCCGGCTCAGTCACAACAGAGCCCCTCTTATCCAGGGGATGTGCTGTATTTCAGGTAATGAGCCTGAAACAAACCATGGGCGGGGCACAGGACCCCAGTCTGGCCTTGTTTGCTGGATGGAGACCCTGGATGATCAACCATAGGGCCAGCCAGACGAGGGGCTTCCTGAGGGCGGAGTTTTTCCATTTTCTCACTGACTGATCACCGACTAAGATCATGGCATCTGGTCCCATCACTTCATCACAAGTAAAAGGGGAAAAAATGGACAGACTGTTTTCTCGGGCTCCAAAGTCACTGCGGACAGTGACTGCAGCCATGAAATGAAAAGACTCTTTCTCCTTAGAAGGAAAGCTATGACAAACCCAGACAGCATACCAAAAAGCAGAGACATCACTGCCAACAAAGGTCTGGAGAGTCAAAGCTATGGTTTTTCTAGTAGTCATGTAGAGCTGGGCCATAAAGAAGGCTGAGCGCTGAAGAACTGAGGCTTTTGAACTAGGTTATTGGGGAAGACTCTCAAGGGTCCCTTGGACTGCAAGGAGATCAAACCAGTCAATCCTAAAGGAAATCAGTCCTGAATATTCATCGAAAGGACTGATGCTAAAGCTGAAGCTCCAATACTTTCACCACCTGATGCGAAGAGCCTACTCACCAGAAAAGATCCTGATGCTGGGAAAGACTGAAGGCAGGAGGAAGAGGGAAAGACAGAGGATGAGACGGCTGGATGGCGCCACCAGCTCAGTAGACGTGAGTTTGAGCAAAGCTCCGGGAGATGGTGAAGGGCCGGGAGACTGGCAGCCCAAGGGGTCGTGAAGAGTCGGACACGACTTAGCAACTGAGCAACAACGGTCCCCAGCAGCTTGCATAGCACCTGGCACCTAGATGCTCAGTGAACACCTGCTGGATGAATGGCCCTGTGGGCCTCACATTCCTATGAATGAAAATTTGAACATCTGGAGCAACTTAGCAGCAGCAGCAGCAGCACTGAAGTTTTAAGATAGCCCCTAAGAAAGGGCCCCACCCCAGGTTTGGAACACAGGAGGTGCTCAGTGAACGCGGGTTTATCTATCCTGATCGCTGCTCTGTGTCGCTGTGGCCTGGGAGTCCTCCACGCTGGGACCACCCTCCCCGCACCCAGTGCCCCAGAACACCCTCCGTCAGTGGTTAAACCCGGTCGTTTCTGGGTCTCACACATCCTGCGGCTGCAAACAGGGAGGGACAGAAGCACCCTCCCCCGGGGCGATGGCGTCAGAGGGCTGGGATTGAAGCCCTCCTTCTCCTCCCCTTCACCCCCTGCCCGCGCTGGTAGGCTCTTGGGCAGCAGCCTCAGCCGCCCCGGTTATTTTTAATCACATGATCACCCGGGGTCCTTTGTCACTTCAACAGTTTAATTGGGAGCTGTGGCCCGCCTACAGCAGAGCTGCTGGAGGAGACATCAGCTGGAACACCCCGGCGGCAGCAGGTGGAGAGGGCTGGTCCCCCGGGGTGCGCCAGGCATCCAGAGCCAGTCTGCCTCCATCAGGCAGATGCTTGGGGGGGGGGGCCCATTGAGGGAAAGCTCCTCGCTGACCCACAGCCCCAGGGCAGGTGGCGCTCTCGCAGCGGCCAGGGAGACAAGTCACAGCTGAAGGCAGTTCTGATGGGCAGTAAAGGGGAGTGGAGGAGGTTTATCTGACTCTTTGCGACCCCATGGACTGCAGCCCGCCAGGCTCCTCTGTCCACGGGATTTCCCAGGCGAGGATACTGGGAGCGGGTTGTCATTCACTTCTCCGGGGGATCTTCCCGATCAAGGGACTGAACCCAGGTCTCCTGAATTGAATCCATTCACCCAGGGGAATCCTTTACCACTGAACCACTAAGAAGTCCTTTATCTGTTCATCCAGTCACCTCTCTACCCGTCCTGTCCATTCATCCACCCATCCGCCATCTATTCTTCTAGCCAACCAGTCACCCATTCTTTCCAACCACCCATTCACAATCTCATACGTCCACCTGTTGTTCACTGTGGACCCACCAGGTATATTCTCCCGCCATTGGACCCACTCGGCTTCCTAGAGGTGTTGCTGACCCGTCCATCATCCCAACATCCCACCCACCCATCCATCTCTCCTTCCACCTATCTCTCCTATACCTTCACCTACTGTTTGCTAAGCACCCACCAGGTACTTTCTCCTATTATTTTCTAAGCAACCTTTTGGGAAAAAATTTATTTATCTTTTGATTCTGTGGCATGTGGGGATCTTAGTGCCCCGACCAGGGATCGAAGTCACTCCCCAGCCCCTGCATTGGAAGTGCAGAGTCAGAACCCCTGGGCCACCAGGAACATCTCTCCCCCACCTTGAAATCCAGCTCCTTTCAGAGATGGGGTGCCTACTCATCGCTCTCAGCTGGTAGGGGTCTCTGGGCCCTCCCCACCCCCATGGCGGGCCCCCCTCCCGGCTGCATCCCACTCCTCATCCTAACTTAAGCAGCTGATGCTCACTCCCTCGAGAAAGAAGGGAACTAACAGGACACCCAGTATGTGCCGGGCACGCTGCTCCCGTCAGCTCACTAAGCGGCCATCAAAGTTCTTCCTCACTTCCCCGGGAGAGTGGGCAAAGGGCGACCAAGGCCTGGGATGCTTGCTGGATGCTGCTCCCAGGGTTCCTCCTGCGCCCTCTGCGGGCCCCCTGGGAAGCGGTCCTCGTGGCAAAGGACTCAGGACAGTTTCGAGGACAGACTCAGTGTCCAGAGCCCCAGATCCCCTCCCTGGCTTCCATGCTGGCCCCGCCGGGGGGCTGGATCGCTCAGCCTCCGTTTCCCGCACAGCACAGGATAATAGGGCCCTTCTTGCATGATCCACTGTTACCTGCTGCCCCTTCAACCGGCCAGCCTTCAGGCGCTGGAGACCACTGCTGTGTCTCCAGGCCATGCAGCCTTGGGGGCCTCGGGGGCCAGGGACGCAGACGGCTTGCAGTTTTCCCTGCAACACGGAGAACCGCTCTTCCTGGCCAACTCCTATTCACCCTTCAGAACCCAGGCTGGCTGTCACCCTGTCTGGGCAGTCACGGCTGTCCAGGAACCTGCTGGGCTGAATGGAGAAGGACAAGAGGTTCCCCCCCAGCCCCTCAAGCCGCTGTGCAAAGCTCGGGGAGCTTTTCCTGTGGGAGGAACATTGCTTCCGTGCCCAGGTCGGGCCCCATTCTGGGCAGATTCCCTTCCTCTTACTAGAAACCACCCCAGACCAAGTAGGAAGTGGGCCTGGGAGCCCAGCTTCAGAAACCACAGCCCATCAGTAGGTTCCGTCACCCCACGTGAAGAACTCCCAGATGACAGGCAGGCCCAGGAGGAGAAGCAATGTGAGCCCTAATCTGTTTCGGCAGAGAGGCTGCGGCCACCCCGCTGGCTGGCAGAGATAAGGAGGGGAGGGGAGGGCGCTTGGCTCTGGGCCGCGCTCTGCATCGAGGGTGGGGGACGCGGGGACAGCTGTGCATTCTGAAGCCTGCCTGCACAGGTGTGAGCAGGACTGATAAGAGAAACGAAAGGAACTCTTGCCACGGGCTGAAGGTGGGAAATTCGTGCCTTGAATGACTTGCCTGCACTCTGCAAGCCTGGTCAGGTCTTAGCCTGGACTCCTGGCACCTGGGATCCTCCAGGAACTTCAGACATGTCTTACCTGGAGGGGCACTCGTGGCTGGAGAGCTGATCAGATCCGAAAGGGATACGGACCCGGGAGAGAAAAGGAAGGAAAGGCCCAGAAGCCAAGTGCAGCTGTGGGAGGGAGGGCACCCCAGAACGCAGGTATGAAGGGCTGGGGTGGGATTGTGGGGGCAGGGAGCTCTCCCAGCAGCCACTAACAGCACAAGGCCAGGGAAACAGGCTTCGTGAGACGGGACTGCAGAGTGGAGGTGGACGGGCCCCCCAGTTCATATGCTGAAACCCCACCCTCCCAAGCAGTGGGATTCGGAGGCAGAGCCTCTAGAAGCGATGAGGCCAGGAAGGCAGCACCCCTGTGAAGGGACTGCATGTCAGTCGCTCAGTCGTGTCCGACTCTTTGCGACCCCATGGGGTACTGCTCGCCAGGTCCACCGTCCATGTGATTTTCCAGGCAAGGATACTGGAGTGGGTCGCCATTTCCTTCTCCAATGGAGGGATTAGTGTCCTTCTAAGAGGCACGAGCAAGCTTCCTCTCCTCCACATGAGGATGCCATGAGAGCAGCCGTCTGCAGAGCAGCGAGAGGGCTCTCGCCAAAACCAATGGCTGGCGCCTCGACCTTGGACTTCCCAGCCTTCAGACGGTGAGAGCCTGCTGTGGAAGCCCTGGTCTTTGGCGAACTGTTACAGCGGCCTTTGGCACTTTGTTACTCGTACAAACAAGGCACTTGATTCGTCAATGCTGACTGTCTGGGACAAGCAAAGCGCCAGGGGACGCCCCTCGGGCAGCGGCTGCAGGAGAGGCAGGGAGCCCTGGTGGGGGGAGGGCGCACTCTTCCACCATCTCCCTCCTCCCGGGGGACACTAAGCCAGCTCTCCCAGGGGCCTCCTGCCCCCAAACCCTGTGGATTCCCACTCTAAAATGTCTTTCTCCACCAAATCTCCTTCTCTGCTTTGCAACAGGACTTGAGCAATGCCCCCAGACTCTCTGTGGCACCCCAAGGCCCACAGGCCCTGCTCAACCCCACCTGCAGAGATATCTTCCTGAAATATCCATTGGACGCACCCCCTTCCAGCCCCCCAGGGAGAGAGGCTCCCTCTGTGATGGGCTGGGGGCCGGGGGTGGGTCAGGAGGCCCGCCGCCTTTCCCTATACTCCGTGAGCCACCTGGTTCCTTCCCTCCCCCATGTGGCCTGGGCGGGCCTCTCTCACCAGCAACCTTGGGGGGGAGCGGTTCCAGCACCCGCACTTCTGAAGACGGAATGCAATTTTGGTTCGAAAGGCAGCCTCACGTCTCCATTTGCCACAACTTAGCTTTCGAGCAAGAGGTCACTGCCTGCCTCTCTCCTAGCTGCAATCTGGCAGTGTTTACAAAAGCTCTTAAGTGTGAGAGCTGCGGGCACATTCACAAAGACACGTCTTTGAAAAGCAGAACACGTGTGTGCTGCTCTGTCCTGCCTTCCTGCTGACCAGACTGGGGGTCCACATGCCCACTCTGCCAGCCAGGGACCTGAAGGGGGCTTCGACAGAAGTCACAGGAGGAGAGAAGACACCCACCCCGAGCCTAGACCAGGGTAGGGTCACAGGGCAGAATCACAGACAAGGCGTCCAGGGGCTGATGGGATGCCCTCCGAGGGGTGTGAGATAAGCCGGGGGGTGCAGCGCCGGGAGCGGGGACAGACCCAGCCACACGTGTGTGCACTCAAGCACACACACACCCACACACCTACATGCTCATCTGCATTCAGCACACCCACGTACACTCACGAGCACGGTGCAGCCATATGCACACACAGACACCAGTGAACTGTCGCCCCTGCTGCTCGGCATTGACGGGGGGTCCAGGGCAGCCCCCCAAAGAGCCCCATTTCTGGTGCCGGCCTCTGAACGTTGCCGGGGCACTCAACTCCCAGAACCCTGGCTGGGGGTCTGCGGGCCGAGCCCCAGCTCTGCAGAGGGCCTGCTGGGCTGTGACAGAGAACCCTGGTGCCTACCACTCCTCTCTCTGGCTGCCTGGGATGGCGGGAGGGAAGCCCCGCAGGGAAAGGACTGCTCTGTCCGCTGAAACGGGACCTGGCTCTCCAGGCAGCTGGCCATCCTCCGGGTCCCCTGGTCTGCGCTGCGTGTGATCTGACCCTCGTCCGAAGGGACCACTTGGACAGCTGATGATTCGTACAACGCTCAGCCTGTGAAATGGGTGTGTCATGCCCGCGTGTGGGGCTGAGGGCTCTGCAGAGTCTCAGGAGAGCAGCTGGCATGCCTGCCCAGGATGTGCCCGACAGACGTGTGCTACAGCCGCCCTGGGGTCTGTGCTGCCTCCGGGCTTCTCTGAGGGCAACAGGAAAGGAACAGCCAGGCCCCAGCAGCAGCTGGGCACAACGCTGGGGCCATGCCTCGTACCCAGGCACTGTTCAGCTCGGGGTTTTCTCCTTCTGGAAGGGTGTCCCCTGCCCCGCTCTTGGACTGCCCAGACCCCTCCCTCTGTCCATGCCTGGCCATCCCAACAGGGACGGTCGGAGCACACACAAGGGCACGTGCAGCTGACTCCCATTCAGAAACCCCCACCCTCATCACCCACAGATGTGCAGGCCTGGTTCTCTGTAGCCCAGAACCATGCCTGGCACAGAAAGTATCACAGATGTTAGGAAGAAGGAAGGGACGGAGACAGAAAAAGTGTGTAGGTCCAGACAGATGAAAGTAGCTTGAAGACCACCTTGGCCACCGATCCATTCAACAGTCACCAGAGCCAAAGAGCTTCACTGACTTGGCCGAGGTGACACAGATCTCGGCAGATGGAAGCATCCTAGGCTTTGGCACCTGGCAGGCACGCCACCCATGGCCCCACACGACCCGGGAGGCTCTTCTCCTTACCAAGCTACTCCCAGGACACCCACAGCAGACACAGCCATGCACAGAGCTGCAACGTACAGCCCACAGGGGTGGCTTCACCAAGATTAAGTCCCCACGAGGCACTGCTGCTGCTGCTACTGCTGCTAAGTCACTTTAGTCGTGTCCGACTCTTTGTGACCCCATGGACCTGAGCCTGCCAGCCTCCTCTGCCCATGGGACTTCCCAGGCAAGAATACTGGAGTGGGTTGCCATGCCCTCCTCCAGGGGATCTTCCCGACCCAGGGATTGAACCTGCGTCTCTTATGTCTCCTGCATTGACAGGCAGGTTCTTTACCATTAGCATCACCTAGGAAGCTGGCATGAGGCACTGTAGCTCCTCAAATTACTGGTGAAGCAAGTGCCCCATGGATGGATTCCCTGGAGCACAGGGTCCTTTCGACAAGGGTGAATAACTCAACAGCAAGCATTCATTCACCAGAAAAGCTGGCTGTTCCCTCTCTGCTCCCCATAGCAATGGGTGGATGCTGTGCGGATCTCTAGTGCTGCCCATAGGGAATGTTGGTCTGGGGGCAGGAAGAGAGCCCAGAATCAGAGGGGGTTAGTGCTTAGGGGGCTGCTGCACAGCATTGGATCCGTCAGTCCCTAACCTTCTCAGACCTTACAGACCACCTTTAGAAACGTGCTACCCCTTGTACCCTCCGGACGTGAAATTCACAGACAGCGCACCTTTTCTGAATCGCTTATCCCAGTACAGCACCTTCTGACTGTAATACACAGGCGACCTAGAACAAGGAAGTAGTTCACAGCGGAACTCTCTGCATTTCAATATGAAATGCTTATACCTATATATAGAGTCACCACGAATGTGAACGCCACAAATGCAGAATAAGCAGGTGACTCCCGTCCCACCAGCCCTGCTGCTGTCAGCACTGAGCTGGAAAAAGGCTCCTGGTAAAGTTCCAGATGAAACCCCAGCACAGGAGACCTCTGCTCTCAGCTTGGTGGTGTGAAACGGCTATAGAACGACCCTCCCACTGGTCACAATCATGACTCGGGGCAATAAAAATACCAGCGCCGCCCCCCCCCCCCACCCTGCCCCCTTGCCAACCCTACAACAATGACCCAGGGATTCTGTAGAGAAAAAAAACAACAGATTGGGATAGGGGCAAGTTTCTACTTGCTGCAAACACAGCTGGGAGGCACAGGCAGGTAAGAGGCTGATAGAAAGCCGCCCAGCTTCCTGGCTGGAGGAATTGGGGGGAAAGTTCAGGCAGGTATAACTGGTGCTGGAGAGAGAAAGGAGAGACTCCAGGAGGGAAGAAAGCCAGAGGAAAGGCATCCCTAATCCTGGGTGTGTCTGCAGAAGATTCAGCCTGCCCTTGAATCACAAGGGTGCGTGTCAGACTCAGATAAGTTCAGCAAAAGATTAAATCACGGAACTAAGACTTGACCCACTGGTGAGGAGATGCAGCTTAAGTGGCTTGAGTAACTGTCAACTGAAGTATAAAGATTCTTCAGGGGAATATAACAAAGCCCAGAGCCTACACAACCTCATACAATGTCGAGCAAAAAATAATCTCCAGAAAAATAGGACCCACACTCAAGAGAAAAAGACAACCAATAGATACCAATCTCGAGATGATGCAGATGCTGGAATCGGTGGACAATAACTTCAACGTTATTGTTATAACTATCTCCCCGAGGCAAGGGAGAGGAAGTTGGTATTTTCAGTAAAAAGAACGAAATGGAAACTTAAAAACTTAGAAATACAATATCTGGGAAAAATTCAATGGAGAGCTTAGACAGTAGAACAGAGATGATAAAGAGTGAGTGAAGCTGAAGATAAGTCAGTAGAACTTGTCTGATATGAAGAAGAGAGGAAAAAGGTTGAAAAATGTGAAGAGAGAATCAGGGTTTCAAAAGACAACATAAAAAGACACATAATAAGAGAACCAGGCAAATAAATAAATACTTCAATAAATAATATTCTCACCAAAAGAAAACAGATTTTGTCCCTATGTCTGGTGCCCTATGTTGTAATAACTTTAGACTTACTGTGGTGATCACTTTGCAGCATACATAAATACTGAATCGTTGTATACCTGAAACCAACATAACCTTATATGTCAATTACTGTTGTTGTTTAGCCACTAAGTCATGTCCACCAGGCGCCTCTGTCCATGGGACTTCCCAGGCAAAAATACTGGAGTAGATTGCCATTTCCTTGTCCGGGGGATCTTTCCAATCCAGGGATCAAACCTGCATCTCCTGCACTGCATGGGGACGCTTTACCACTGAGCCACTAGGGAACCACCTAAGGAACGGAGGATGAGATGGTTGAATAGCATCACTGGCTCAATGGACATCAGTCTGAGCAAACTCTGGGAGATAGCGAAGGACAGGGAAGCCCGGTGGGCTGCAGTTCATGGGGCTGCAGAGAGTCAGACACAACTTAGCAGCTACACAACAACGATATATGTTAACTACACCTCAATAGAAAATGAAAAAGAAATAATGGACATAAACTTCCTAAAGCTGGTGAAAGAAATAAATGTACAATGTAAGCTCATACGATAAAAACTCTCCAAAAAGTGGGCATAGAGGGAACCTATCTCAATATAATAAAGGCCACAAACGACAAGCCCACAGCAAACACCATCCTCAACGGTGAAAAACCAAAAGTACTCCCTCTAACACCAGGAACAAGACAAGAATGTCCACTCTTGCCACTATTATTTAACACGGTTTTGGAAGTCCTAGCCACGGCAATCAGAGAAGAAAAAGAAATACAAATTGGAAAAGAAGAAGTGAAGCTGTTGCCGTCTGCAGACGATGTGACTGCATACACAGGTGCAAGTTCAGCCGGGGGTTCTAGTTCCTGGAAAGACAGAGTGAGCACATGTTCCCCTGCGTCTCCCCCAGTGAATGCGGCTATAAACCTAGACAGATGCTGGGGTAATTATCTGTGGACTAAAAATAGCAGCAGGCAGACTGGGGAAGGAGGCCAGATTTCAAAGCACCAATAAAACAGGCTGTGAGTTTCCACTTATTTTTCATCAGGTACAAGCTGGCTGGACCCCAAGGTCACCCGAAGGTCAGGCCTGCACACCAAGTGCAGATGAAAAGAGCTTCGAGGTGAGACTCCATCTTTGGACACAAGGAGTAGAGCAAAGGAATCCTGGGGCTCAGGGTGTGTATGTACCACCTTTTTTATTTTTACTGCATTCTCTCCCACTGACGGCCCCGGGGAATCCTGCGGTGGCACAGTGGCAGTGGACACTGGGCGGGTGGCCCTTCTCTCATCATAGGAGCTGTGGTTCCAGAAACGTGGGATGAGTCTCCCCCGCCTCCATCATCTCTCTGTCCTCCTGCCACGTGGCCCCAGATGAAGACAGATCTGCAGTAAGTTCATGGCAAGGCAGGCGAATTAAGGTCTCAAGTTTTTTGTCTGGAGGACCCAACAAGGCTGCCCAGAGCATTGGAAAGTGTCAGGGAGACTGTGGTGAGGAGGGAGCAGAAGCGTGATTCTGGAAAGTGGTATACGAACTTCTGGGCTCGCTTCAGGTTGAGGACGTGTGGATTGGACCTTAACCGGCATGTGAAGGATCTTGAGAACGGGCCTCGGAGGTGATCCGTCACCCATCTCCAGGACTGGTCCCTTTTGGTGTGTATATGACGCATATCTGAACAGCGACACTCTGAAAACAAAACTGACGTTGGAATCACACCCGTGAAAAAGTGGCTGGAACTTGGGCTCTGACCCCAGCCAAGAAATCGGGTACATCAACCTTTCACAGAGGATTTACACAAGACCCTGAGTATTATAACAAAATATTCAAAATTTCCATGATACAAACTGGACTTAGCTGGCATACAAAGAACTAGAAATATGCCAACTCTTAAGGGAAACAACAGAAATAGTTACCGGATAGGTTCAAAATCAGAAGATTGAGGAAAGAATCAGTGAGCTTGAATTTGAAGATAGATCAATAAAAAAATATCCAGCCTGACAGAGAGGATCACATAAACACAAATTCAAGAAGCTCAGTGTAGCTCAACTGGATTAACTCAATAAATCCATACCCAGACATACACTCAGCTTACTGAAGGCAAAGAAACAGGAAAACGTGCTGCAAACCGGGGAATGTGACCGGGGAATATGACTCATCTCATGCGGATGAACCGTCAGTTGAAAGACTGCAGATTTCTCATCGGAAACCATGGGGGTCAAAAGGAAGTGGAACAGTGTTTTTAAAGTGGCGTTAACCCCAAACTCTATATCCAGCAAATATCCCCCAGGAATAAAGGCAAAATCAAGACATTCTCAGATGAAGAAAAACCAAGAGAACTCGTTGCCAGCAAGCTAACCCTAATAGGAACGCTAGAGGAGATGCTCCCAATGGAATGGAAACGATACAAGGGAGAGACTGAAAATCAGGAATAAAGGACGTGTGACCAAATTGGTAAATATCGAGGTAAGAGGGTATTCTTCACTTCTGACAGTGAAGACAGCATCCCCAACTCGATGGACACGAATCTGAGCAAAGTCCAGATGACAGTGAAGGACAGAAGAGGCCGGCACGCTGCAGTCCGTGAGGCCACAGAGAGCTGGACACGACTTAATGACTGAACAGCGAGTTCTTCGCTTCTGAGAGTCTTTACGGTATCTATGAGGGCTGAAAGTAAAAATTACTAGGTCATATGACAGGGTTTTCAATGCATCCAGATTTAATACACGTGGAAAATATAACATGAAAGGAGGAAAATGGAAGGAACAACGTGGTGGTCAGGTTTCACGTTGTTCTTGTAGTAAAACATTAACTTTCAGAAAGCTGCGGAAAGGTAAGTAACCAGAGCAATCTCACACACACACACAAAGATATACGAGAAAAACTTCAGTAAGTAAATTAAAACGGACACACAAAGATATACAAGGAAAAGCTTCAGTAAGTAAATTAAAACGGAAAAGTAAACTATCCAGATTTTTTTTCAAAAAAAAAGGAAAGAAAAAAAAGAACAAAATTCAGAGGAAACAAGAACTAAAATGGTAGATACAAACACATTAATAATTAGGTAAAATTTAGTCTCAGCACATCAGATAAGAATTGTTAGAATGGAATTTTAATGAACTGCCCAGTGATCTGCAGCTTACAAGGAAATCAGCTTTTTCTGTGATAACATAGGTAGGTTTGAAGTGAAAGGATGGAAAAGATATATCCTGCAAGTACTAATTACTGGGGAGGAACAGAAGCATTAAATAATAATAAAAAGATCAATCCACCAAGAGGATGTAAGCCTTGAATAAATATGCGCCTAACACCAGAACTCTACGACACGCGAAACAAAGTCTGACAGAACTGGAAGGAAAAAGTGGACAAGGACTTAATTATATTGGAAAATGTCAACATTCCTCTCTTAGCACTCAACAGAACTAGCACAGAGCAAGTCAACGGAGGCATAAACATTTCTGAAAAATAACATCAATAGGATCCGATTGACATTTATAGAACACTCCACAGAATGCACATTCTTTTCAACGCATACAGAATATTCACCGAGAACACATGTTCTGAGTCATAAAACCAGAAAAAGAGCAAAATAAATTCAAAGCATACAGGAGGAAGAAAATAATAAAAGCAAGAAATCGGTGAACTCCAAAAAGGAAAGAGGAAAATCAATGAAACTGTGAAGTAGTTCTTTGAAGAGATCAATAAAACTGATTAAATTTTAGCAAAATTGGCAAAGAAAAAAAGAAGACACAGATTACCAATATCAGTAATGAAAGAGGTGCTATCACTACAGAAGAGACATTAAGAAGATAACGAGGGACTCTATCAACAACTCAGATAAATTTGACAATTTAAAATGGACTAATTCTTTGAAAGTCACAAACTACCCAGAGTGATCCAAGAAGCAATAGATAACCTAAAATGCCTTAATCTATTAAAGGCATTGAATTAGTGATTTTAAAAAATTTGTAAAAAAGCTGTCTTTATACTCAAATGATTTCACTGAATTGTACAAATCATTTCAAGAAAAAAGAAAAACCAAAACATCAATTCTACATAATCTTTCCCAGAAAACAGAATTGGAGGGAACACATCACAACTTAATCTATGAAGACAGCATTAGACTGAAACCCAACCCAGACAAAGGCAACATCAGAAAACCAGGCCAGGATGCCTCACGATGCCCTCAACAAAATACTAGGAACTCAAACCCAGCAACGCATGAAAAGACGAACGCCTTATGACCAAGTGAATGTCACTGCAGGAATGCAAGGCTGGTTCAATATTTGAAAAATCAATCGGTACAAACGACCATCCAAACTGGGAAACATACCCTGTCAGACGGATGCAGAATGAGTGTTTGCCAGATTTTGCTGTCTCCCTAAGAGAGGGGCGTGTGCCAGGCCTGGGACCCAGGTCCCTGACCCCCTATTTTGGCCTCAAGAAGCTTGGGAAAGGCTGAGGCAGGATGTGAGGGACACAGGGGCTTTCCACCTCCCCAAGGCCTCCATGTAACTTGAACAGCGCATATCAGTGAGGGTTATCGGAGATGGCTTGCTGGCAGGAGCGGAAAGACGCAGATGAGAAAAACCATTTTAGAGACAGCAGTTCCCCAGGAAACGCTGGCTGAATTGAGGGGCTGGCAAAGCCTACTTAACATGGCTGGATCTAACATGGCCCTGGGCATTTCACTAGTGGCCCAGTGGCTAAGATGCCACACTCTCAAATGCAGGGGGCCTGGGTTTGACCCCTGGCCAGGGAACTGGACCCCAGATGCTGCAACAAAGATCGCAGATGCCACAACTAGGACCCAGCACAGCCAAACCGAAAAAACAAAAAACAAAAAAGACGGTCCCGGACAGGAGAGACATCGATTACAGGGGGTGCTGGGTCTCCCCAAAGGAGCAGCTAACAGCAGTAATAATCACAGCAACAACTATTGCTATTCGATCATGGTGACAGGGATAAGAAAAGCAATATGCCTGAAGCGCTTGGAAATGTCCCACACAGTCCCCCGGATGTGAAAACCCCGTTTGTAATTATTTCAGCCTAGAGTAAAACCCGTTCTCCACATAAGACAGTAAATAATAACGGTGGCTGGTGAATTAATCACACTCAATGTTGTTTCTGTTCAGTCTCTCAGTGGTGTCTGACTCTGCGACCCCATGGACTGCAGCACACCAGGCTTCCCTGTCCTTAATAGTATCACGCATAACAGCACCTGCCTATACTGGGCCAGCTGCTGTGCTCACAGCTTTACATTTAAAAAATTTATCTATTTATTTTCGCTGCCCCGGGTCTTAGTTGCGGCCTGTGGGGTCTAGTTCCCCGACCAGGGATCAACCCTGGCCCCCAGTGTCGGAAGTGCAGAGTCTTAGCCCCTGGACTGCCAGGGGAGCTCCTGCTCTATGTTTTTAAGATTGGTTGATCCCACCAGTGGAACAGGGTAAGGTCTATCACTCCCCCTCTTTTGCGAGCTGTGTGCTAAGTCACATCAGTCATGTCCAACTCATTGTGAGCCCATGGACTGTAGCCCGCCAGGCTCCTCTGCCCACGGGAATCTCCAGGCAAGAAAGCTGGAGAGGGTTGCCATTTCCTCCTCCAGGGGATCTTCCCAATCTAGGGATCGAACCTTCGTCTCTCACGTCTCCTGCATTGGCAGGCAGGTTCTTTCCCATTTTAGTGGCACTTGGGAAGCCCCCTCCGCCCTCTTTTACACACCTGGAAATTGAGAAGCATAAGCGCCGCCCAGCTGGCCCACGTGGGGACCGTCAGGGGTGAGGCAGGGCCAGGCTTTGGACTCCACAGCCTCACCCACGCTGCCTGTCTGAGATGAAAGCCCCCTGCCACTAGCGCTCTGTATGGTGTGAGCGTTTCTGTGCCTGCTTCCCGAGCTCATGGAGGGTCTGGAACAAACAGAAAATCCACGTGCAGCCTTCTCACAGGATGTCAGCCTCCTCAGGGCTTCCTGGAGGTGAGTGTGCGCAGAAGGGCTAGCTCTGACCCCCTTCCCCCAATCCCCAGTGCCCCGTCCTGGGCCAGGACAGTCCATCCTCCAGCCAGCCTCCTGGTGTGTCCCCAGCCCGGCCCTGCAGAGCCCACAGAGTGCCTGCAGGCCTCTGACTCCATTGGCTGCTCCGAACAGTAACCTTGAACATGTGCTCCCCCAGAAATCTCGGTGGAGGGCTGCTGGATTCCCTGGAGGACGGTCTCCCAGAGCTCCCCTTGGATCAGGGACCCACACGCCCCTCTCTGTGGCTTCTGCGCCCCACCGCTGCCATCTAGTGGCTGAGACAGGGAACCCAGAACAGGAACCACTTCCTAAAAGGTCCAGAGAAACGGCAAAGAGTGGAGGTGAGGTCACTGGGTCACGGGGTTCCTCCAACACAGAGGCTCCGGAGGGGGTGGTTGGGAGGATGCTGGAGGTGGGGTTACACTAGAGCAGCTTCTGCATTATGCTTCTGTCCCCGAGTGGGGAAGATCCCCTGGAGAAGGCAATGGCAGCCCACTCCAGTATCTGTGCCTGGAGAATCCCATGGACAGGGGAGCCTGTCATGTTCATGGGGTCGCAGAGCCAAACACAACTGAGCGACTAACACTTTCCCTTGCTTGGAAACTGGTACTTATTTCCAAGTAATGAAACGGCTTTTGATTATCTGGGTTTTGGATAACCAGACCCCCCTCAAGATGAAGTTGTAACCTGGCCACCTTGGGGGCAACTCTCTGTCCCCAGACGACTTAGTGGGGTCAGCCTGTGTGATCCTATGGAAGTGGCTTGGTTCTCCCAAAAGCTGGTTCAGAGATAGAGGCTGAGAATCTCTCAGAACCGTGACTTCTCACCCCCCTTTCCTCAAGGCAGTCATATGGGGTGTGAGGCATTCAGGGGGCACATTTCATCTGGATGGGGTGGGGCTGGGTGAGGGGAGGCTCGGGAGGGGTGAGCATTCCTGTCAGGCGGCCATGCCCATGCTGTGGTCTGTGGACCACACTGAGTAGCAGAACCTTCCTCGATGGCCCGTGACTTGGTTAAGCCAGGACCTGACTCGAGGAACACTCGGAGCCCTGAATTCCCAATTCTGGAGCAGAACCCAAGCACCTGCATTTCTTTCTCTCTTTCTTTTTCTTTGTACTAAAGGTTGCCTGCACCAGGCCCTGGCCTTCCCAGGTGGCACTACTGGTAAGAACCTGCCTGTCTATGCAGGAGACGCCAGAGATGCGGGTTTGGACCCTGGGTTGGGAAGATCCACTGGAGGGGGGAATGGCTACCCACTCCAGTGTTCTTGCCTGGAGAAGCCCACGGACAGAGGAGCCTGGCGGGCCACAGTCCATGTACTAGTCTGCATGGCTACGCTGGGGCCGCGCAGAGTCGGACACAACTGAAGGCACTGAACACCCACGCACGTACTGGGTCTTAGCTGCCGCACGTGGGCCCCTGGTTGCAGCCTGCGGGGTCTCGTTCCCCGATCAGGGATCCAACCTGTGCGTCGGGAGCTCGGAGGCTCAGCCACGGGGAAGTCCCGCGTCCGCCCTTCTGACAAGCTCCCGGTGACAGTGCTGCAGGGGTGGCCCGTCAGGGAGCACAGCCGGAGAGCCGCTGGCCGCAGCCCAGGCCGCCCATCAGTGCCCGGGAGCCCCCGGCCTGCATGCTGCCTTCTCCACCTGCCCACACCGCCTGGTGAATCTTTCATCTGGAAGCTGACAGAAGAGAGCAACACTCCACCAAAGCGAAGCCCAGGCCATCACGTTCGTCATCCAAGTGCTGCCGTTTCCCAGACGTGGCCTGAACAGGCTTATTCTGAAGCGGAGGGACGAGCAGGCCCGTGTCCATCGCGGTCCTCCAGGTGCAGGAGCAGAGGCGGCAGGTCTCTGAGCATCACTGCTCTCGGGGTCCCCGGGGGGCCGGGTGTTGAAATTAGAAGTCAGTTGGATGCAGGCGTCCCTGCCTCTGTGTGTCAGGCAGCCGTGCTCTGAGTCCCAGGGCGCACGGCTCTGAGCAGGCTCTGGGGGTGTGAGCACAGCACCTTCCGGCCCCAGGTGCCCGCCACAGTCCAGGATACGAGGTGGGCAGCCCACCAGGGAGGTACACGGGCGCCTGGGCAGCGGAGGGTACGACCTCGCAGCTGGGACTTCCCCATGGCCTGTGCCCTCCTGGACAGCCAGGGGCTCCATCTGCCCTAGAGGCGGGTGCACCCAAGGCCTGGTCAGTGACACTCATCTGGGGAGGTGAGACGTGAGCACCGCACGGTCACAGGCCGTCTGCAGCGGCCACCTGGCACGTGCCCTCACTTTCCCAAAGGAGGAAGGGACAGCTGACCGGTGGTGGCCGGGTTCGAGGGGCTCAGGAGGAGCAGGATGAGGGAAGCATCTTTCTGAAGTCAAGGCCCACAGTCAGGCCACGAAACTCCCAGCCGGCACCACCGTGAGGCCCCGCTCGGCCGAGAGCCCCAGGTCACGGGACACCCTGCCTGGGCTGGGCAGGAGGCCCTGGGGCCATCACGTACCAGCTCAAAGGAAGCTGGCAGAAAAAAACCTCCCTGAACCCCGACTTCCCCTCGCATGGGGAAGAGGGAACTCCCTGGGTGCCCTGGAGCCAAGCTCTGCCTTTGCCAGGGGATGGCTGTGTGACAGGAGGGAAATCACTTCACCTCTCTGAGCCTCCACTCCGTGCATAGAGACCAGTGATGAGGGATGCCAGGTTTAAGTTACAGCTGCAACCGAGGCTAAACCCTCAGGGACACTTCACTGCGTGTCCACTGCGTGCAGAGGCTTTACGACCACGGGATTGCCTCAGTCCCGCTCAGCGCAAGGCCGAGCCACAGGGCTACTCTGTCTACGAGGCGCCGAAGGACGGAGGGGCAGCGGCTGCACGGAGCCCGGGGGTCGTGAAGGACCGGGCTGAGGCCGCCGCACGCCGCCCGCCGGGTCCGGGAGGCGCAGGAGGCGTCCTCGAGCCCCCGGTGAGCCAGGCTCCCCGCGGTCAGTGCAAGGGCGCCCGCCCCGCCCTCTGCTCCCGCACTGGGCCCCGCGGTCGGTCACGCGGGAGGACAGCGTACGCTCTGAGTCAGCGAGCTCCGCCACGACGGCCGCGCCGACGGCAAGGGGAGTCGGGGACAGCAGGACACGCCTGGCATGAGAGCGCCCGCTGCCGGCCACGCGGACGCATCCCTGGCGACGGGAGAGGGCTGGGCAAGACCGGGAACCCGAGTCAGTACGAGGGAGCCGCGCAAACACGCTCCAGTCACGCCGGCTCTGGAGGGACGCTCGGCTGGCTTGGGTCTCCTGTCACATCTACGCTATTGAAACGCTTTTTAAAAGTACTGAATGTCTGAAAGTTAAATGCTGGTGTGAAATGACATCACTGCATCAAATTGCATGGAGTTAATCAGGCCTGTGTGATCCACCAGTAAATTCTTCCTTCTCCCTGCTGGGTATTAGATCACCCACAAATCCACCCATCCATCCATCCATCCATCACCATCCATTATCCATCACCACCCATCCACTATCCATCATCCACCCATCCACTATCCATCATCCATCCATCCACTATCCTTCATCCATCCATCCACCACTCACCAAACTATCCATCCATCCATCCATCCACCACCATCCATTATCCACCCCCACCCATCCTTTCATCCTCCCCCCCACCTATCCACGCGTCACTCTGCCCACCCGTCCTTCCACCCACCTGCCTGTCCTTTCTTCCTTCCACCGGCTGGCCACCATACATTGACTGGCACCTATTCCACACCAAGCGCTGGGCTGGGCAGGCACTGAGGGTCCAGAGAGGGTACCACAATCCTTATCCTACTAGATTCTCAGGCACTGGGAGGAAAAGCTTTACAAGTAAGAAGGCAAGCCTGTGAGCCAGGCCCCGAGGGCAGGAGCCTAGGACGGCTCTGATTTTACTGAGGGGAGAAGAGTCAGGGCAGGACTCACAGGGCGTAGGAGGTGGGGTGGAAGGGAAGGACGTGCTCAGCCCACCAGGGCCCCTTTTTCTGACACTTAGCCCAAGCCTAGTGTGTGTACCATGCCCAGTTCCCCCTGAGGATGGGCACAGGATCTGGACTGCTCAGTGGGTCCACGCTACCCCCTTGGTCACATGACGTAAATCAGCTCATCGAGACTCAATCCTGAGCTTTCTCTTATAATGACTGGGAAAGAGGCACTCTCCTCCTTCAATGGCTGCTAAAGTAGTGGAACCTCAACCTGGTGCTGCTGGTGGCCACTTCCACAAGGTATGGGGAGAGGCTGCCGAAGAACAGAATTCATACAGAGGACACCAGAGAAAAGAGGTGCAAAGCAAGCTGCCTGAGGCTCTCTAAGCACCCGGATCCAGCCATGCCTGAAGCCCTTATTCCTGACCTTTCAAGTTATTCTGTTCCTTTTTGGACCCCAGCCAGGTTGAGCTTGATTTTTATCATTTGTAACCGAGAGGCTTGACAGATACAAGGGGTAATATTCCTTGCTTTGGGACACAGGTTCTGACCTGGTATGAGGTCCGGGATCTCAGAAGGTGAGAAATCTGATGGGACTTTGAAATCTGAGCCAGGGCCCCCAGGGTGGCTAGAATAAAGGCGCTAACACCTTGGGCAGGCCCCTTCCACGCTACAAGCTTCCGCTTCCCTGTGTGTGAAATAAAATCATTTTTCTTACTTACAGAATCCCAAACCTTTACCTAAACGATATCTTATGCCTTGCATCCTGAGCTGCTCTGGCTGAGAGGGAAGTGGCCGTGGGGGGTGGTGGTGGGGGTGGAGTTGTCCAGATGCGGTGTGCACTATGCAAGAAGGCTGTATCTTAGGACGCACTATGGCAAAGGGGCCAGCTGTCTCCCCCAACATCTGCTCTCCACTTTTCCCTCAGGTTGTCTGGAATAAGGGCTACAGCTCTCAAACGTCCTTGAGCTTACGCTGTGGCAGATAGTTGGGAGAGTAGTGGACACTTTACATAAAATGAGGGACCATGGTTTGTTTCTTCTCCTTTCCTCTGTTGGGATGTGGATGCAATGGATGGAATCCAAGCCGCTGCTTTGAACCAGGAGGCAGCCTGTGAAGGATGTATTAGTTGCTCAGTCGTGTCTGACTCTTTGTGATTCCATGGACTGGGGCTCTCAGTCCCACGATCTTTGTCCATATAATTCTCCAGGCAAGAATACTGAAAGTGGGTAGCCATTCCCTTCGCCAGAGGAATCTTCTCAATTCAGGGATAGAACCTGGGTCTCCTGCATTGCAGGCAGATTCTTCATTGTCTGAACCACCAGGGAAGCTCTGTTAAGGATGATGGAGCAGCAAAAAAGGAAAAGCCTAGATCCCTGTTAAGCCTGGAGTGGCAGAGATGGAGGACGAGGCTGTCCAGCTGTGACGTGACGTGCCCTGTGATGGGCTGGAGCCCCTACCCCAGCCCTGGGCCACCTTCCTCTCTCTCCTCTAACACGACAGAGAGACAAACCTCCGCCTCACTGCAGCCGTGGTCCTTGTGTGTCTCCCTGTCACACGGGGCAGCACGTGGTGATGCTCCAGTGGAGGCGGACGGAGACAGTAGTGGGGAGGAGGGTCTCTTCTTTCACGATACGAGTGTCTGGATTTTGATGCTAATTTGAAACGCATCCTATTAGAGTTCTCCAGCCAGGCCTCCCTTACTCATCTCCAGGCCCTGGTTTAACTCACGAAAAGTTTCCACTCCTAAGCAACCACCCTCTCCCGGATGGGTTCTCGTCAAGGGTTTAGTCAAACCTTAGCGCCCGCACGTGGAAATGAAGGCTCCTGGGAGCATATGGGGCAGCGAAGCCCGTGGTGCTCCCACAGGTGTGTGTGGGGGGTGCTCCTCACTTGTTAAAGTGTACCTGCCGATTTCGTTTTTGTTTCATAACAACTCCATTTTGTCACTCTAATTTTAGTGGCAATGTTTTTGTTCCAATCAGCGATCATTTTGGAAAAGTAGGCTGCTAGAAGAGTTCTTGGCATACAAAATGACAAGCAATTTTTAAACGGCATAAGACTGATGATTTTTAACCACACTGAATTCTAAATCTGCTTCAGGCTGGTTAACACTCGCTAGCAAATAACAAACTCTTTCCGATGGCTGTCCGTTTGGCCAGCTCCAACATGGCGGGCGGTGTGGAGTGCCTCCTGGGCACCCACCTGGGTCACTAGGAGGCAGCAGGCAGGGTCCCTGCCCTGGGGAGTGGTGAGCAGTCGGGGGACGGGGACACGGACTCGGGGAAGCGCCACCACAGATGTCCACCCGGGGGCTGGGCTTTGTGCCCCACGTGCTGGTGCCAGGCTGGGCTGGGGTAGGGGAGCATCCCCACAGCCACCCACCCCATGCCCCTGCTCCCGCTCTGAGAAGCACCCGCCATCTGATCTTTCTCTGCAGGGTCAAGATTTCAGAGCGTGGAGAAGCCTGGCAGGTCCTCAAAAAATGAAACACAGAGTGATCGTGAGTGTCAGTCGCTCAGTTGTATCTGACTCTTTTGCAGCCCCTCGGACTGAGGCCCACCAGGCTCCTCGGTCTGTGAGACTCTTCAGGCAAGAACACTGGAGCAGGCTGCCATTTCCTTCTCCAGGAGACCTTCCTGGATCTTCCCGGGATCTTTCAGACCCAGAGATAGAACCCGGGTCTCCTGTATTGCAGGCAGATTCTTTATCATCTGAGCCACTGCTCCTAAGAGTGATCGTATGACCCAGCGATTCCTCTCCTAGGCTTGACCCCAAAGAACTGAAAACAGGACCCAACCAGACACTCAGGCGCATTCACGCTAGCTGAAGGAGTGGAGACAAGCCAAGCGCCCACGGATGGGTGAATGCATGGATAGACAAAGTGCGCGCGCACATTCGGTGGGCTATTAAATTACTCCGTCCTAAAAAGGAATGATGCCACGATCTACAACACGGATGAACCTTCGGGACATCGTGCTAAGCGACAGAGGTCAGACTCGAAGGCCCGCACGTCATGTGGCCCCTTTTCCGTGAAACGTACAGAAAAGAGAAATCTACAGAGACAGAAAGTAGATTAGCAGATGATGAAAATGTTCTAAAATGATAACATTATTTTTGGCCTGTGGTATACGGCATGCGGGACCTCAGTTCCCTGACAACCAGGGACCGAACCCACGCCCTCTGCAGCGGAAGCATGGAGTCTTAACCACTGAACGGCCAGGGAAGTCCCAAAAATGTTCTAAAATTAGACGGCGGTGACGGCTGCACAAGTAGGTGGGTATTTTAAACGCCACTGAACTGTTCAGTTTAAATTGGTTCATTTTACATTGTGTGAATTCCACTTCAATTTAAACACATCTTTAAAAAAAAAAAGATTCCAGAACATTCTGCCTGGGCCTCTGAGCACCCACTCCTCGGGTCACTGCCTCAGGTCATCTGGGTCTCTCCTGATGGATGCTCAGCCCCCTGGGTTGAGAGGCAGCGTGGGGGAGGGGGCGCTGGGGATGGCAGACACAACGCCCAGGCCTGTTCAGACCCAGGGGTGGCCAGTTGCTAGCTGGGGGTCCCTCCAAACACTGCAGAGCTTCTAGAGCCTCTTTCCTCCCTTCTCAAGTGGAGAGAGTCCCACATCCCAGGCCTCGTTGCGTAAGGTGAGCTCCCTGCCCGCCTGTCCCCAAGGGCAGGGTCATGCCTGCTGGTGCGTCCATTCATGGAGCTGATGGTGACCCAGTGCGGGATCTGGACGAGACCCAGGATTGGGGACAAAGCGGCGAGGTTCCTGCTGTCACTTGGGGGGCAGAGGATGAAGAGACAGACCCCAACAAGCCAAGGAGTTTCACCCTGCAAAGAGCAGAGCAGGTGGGCCCTTGATGCAGAGTCTGTGCTAAGATCAGAGGCTGGGAAGGAGTGAGCTGGGCAGAAGGGCCCTGGAGCTGGCACGGCACACGGGGGGCGGGGCAGGGTATGAGCACAAGGGAGAGCACCCTGGGGGCTCAGAGCAGGCCCTGTTCCAGTGGACCGGCCGTTCTCTGCAGGAGAGAGGCCCCCAGCCCCTGCGGAGCCAGCGGGCACCACACTGCATTCCCGATGGGTCAGTAAGCAAAAGAAGGGGGCGAGGTGGGTGGGGCGGCATTCTGGGATGGGGAGGGGGCGCTGCAGAGGCGGCGTGTGCTCCCCTGGGGGGCCTTCCCTCCATCCCCTGGCCCTCTCTGACTCCCCACCCTGGATTCACCGAACCTGAGCCTGGCCTTGCACATAGCGCTCACGGACCACAAAGGGCAGACTGCCAAACGCACTGCACTTGTTGCCACAACGGGGCGAGGCTGGAGAGCTTCCAGGGGCGGCGGCCCCTGGGCCAGCATTGATGGAGACATGGAGACTGCCCGGAGGAAGGGCACACAGAGGAGCAGAGCCCGGAAACAGGCCCCAGGCTGGCTGCGTGCATCTCGGGCAGGAAGCTCCAGGGTCCTTCCCGCCTAAGGTGCAAACCTGGCCTCAGGGCCCCAGCCAGTTTCTGGCTGGCCCGCCCTGGCGTGCACGGTACGAGGCCTGGCCACGCTGCACAGCGGGTCACCCCGGACCTGGGAGGCCACTCGGGGCTTGGACCCTGACTGTGGGGCAACGGTGGACCAGGGCCCCTGAGCCACGAGCAGATGCCGGGTACCTTTACGGGCGTCATCTAAGTTCTCTGCAGGCCCAGGGTGGGTCGGACACAGGACTGTCTGCAGACAAAGGGACTGAGCAGAGAGAGAAGGCAGGTGGCATCCCCAGGTCCCTGGGCTGAGCCAGGGTCCCCAGTGCAGAGACACGGACACCCAAGCCACTGTGCCCCTGTGGGGTGCCCCTCCAGATAGACCCTGAGGGTAGGCAGGTCATCAGTGTCACCCTCAGGCACAAAGGGTCATCGGACACAAATCCAGAGGTACACACCTGGGCCCACCCCCCCGAGCGATGCCCCAGAGCCCGGACCTGTCCCATCAGTGCCAAGTCCCCACCAGCGTCGGCAGGCGAGTCGCCAGTGTCAGAGTGGGGGGCGCCATGCTGAGCGCCTGCAGTGCTGGGTGTCACACTGTTGGCCTCTGGGGCTCCCCGTGGGGTTTGTTCACCCTGATGAACGTCTCTCCTTCCCCTCCTGGGATTCAGGGGCGGGCTCTCCTCCATGGGACCCCAGGTGTCGGCCAGTGTGCGGGTGCACGAGTGAGCGAGTGAAAGAATGCGAGAGCGGATGTGCGAGCAGCCCAGCGGCTCTGGCGCCAGCTTCCTCCCACCCGGACCCGCCACGCCTCTGCTCCTGCTGTAAGTAGGGCGGCCCTGGGCACCCAGCAGCTGGCGAGCGGTGCCAGCTTCCCTGCTTTGCTCCCAGAAGTGTCCCCATTTGGATGATAAATGATACGGTCACCCTGGCAGTAAGACTCCTTCTAGGAGCGTCCACGAGTGGAGCCGGGCGCTTCAGGAATAGGAACTAGGTCAGATTGTCGCTAGGGTTCCGTCCCCGGGCCCGGGCTCAAGGACAGCCCGGCCCCGAAGCCACGCGGGAGCTACGCGGCTACCTGGGCAGGTGTTCAAGGGGCAGACGGTGCAGTCAGGGCCCAGGCAAGGGGGAGGCTCCTCGAGTCTCCGGAAGAGCCCACAGAACTGCGTGTGTGCAGACACACGCAGGCACACGTGCTCGTGTCCGCTGCACTGCTCAGGTGTGCAAGTGCAGACGTGTGCACGGGCACGCGTGCTGGCAGCCCTCATCTGGCCCTCAGTGAAGGCCCGTGATCCCCCCACCCCCAAGGCTCTGATCTGTGCCCGTGGAGAGGCTCCAACACCCACGGGTTCCTGTAGACCTAGGAGGCTGGAGACACGAGGCTGCCCCCAGCTCCCACCCCAGCGGGGGCCGTGGAAAGCACCGCGGTGATGGTGTGACCTCTGGGGGCCAAAGTCACAGCAGCGGGGTCGCGTGGCCTGGGCCCCCATCTCCGCTGGACAGCAGGCCGGGGGAGACTGGGTCAGATGAAGCTCTGGTCTACGGGGTGAGAGAGTTCTAGCCCGGTACCCAGTGTGTAGGGTTGGAACCTGGCCGTCTCTCCTGCCCTTTCCATGGGAGTCCTTTCCGGAAATGGAACCGGCAGCCCAATCCCGCCTCCAATAACGCAACCTCGGAAGACGAATCAGGCTGGGGGAGTAACGGCTAACACGGCTACAGCCTCGCTCCCCTTACTTGTCTGCTGACCTGCTCGGGAGGGAGCTTTCGGAGCCTGAAAAGGTCATGGTCAGGCACTGTCGAGGGGAGCAGTCCGGCTAAATGATCTGACAACTCCCCCCGCCCCCACTGGCCCTGAGAGACCCATGTGGACCGATGTCACCACACGTGAGAAGGCCAGAGAGCCCGGGTCCCACGTGACCGCCAGAGAGGTGACTTAACCGCCAGAGTCCTTCTCTGTAAAATAGCCCCTCAGGTGGGCTGCCAGCCCCTTGCATCCCGAGGAAGAGACTGGGAAAGAGAACCGGCGCTTTGAGGGGCTGTAACCACATGTAAGCCACCGCCCCCACCCACCACACCCCACTCCCCATCTCCTCCCTGCTCTGAGCTCAGTCCTTCTCCCCACACAGTGCCCTGGGAGCTGACAGGCTCGGGGACCCTCCGCCGGTCCTGAAAGGTAGGCAGGGGGGGATGGGGGTGGGCGCCAGAGACGTGGCATTTCAGATGCTCTGGGTCACGCTCCCCGCTGGCCGTGCTGAAGATGCATCTGGCCCCCGGGGCACCCGCCTGGGGAACGGGGGCCCATGGAGAAGCCCAGGGGAGCCCCCTCCGCGCACCTAGGGAGAGCACACGGAGAAACTTCCAGATTCGGGCGAAGGGCACATTTGCATCCTGGCTAAACAAGCAGCGGCTGCTGGGGTGCGTTTGCCGCGGTTAACAGTTGCGCTGTCTTGGACCACGCTCCTGGGGGATCCGGCTACGTTCGGCAGTGACTGCACAGCATGAATCTCTAATCGAGACAACCTTGAGGCAGGGGCTCCCGCCGCAGGGGCACACTGGAGCCGGGGCGGAGGCACCGCGGGCTTCGGCCGCCTGGCCGGGAGAGGACACCAGCCCGCGCCCATCCTGGCAGGTGGCGAGCCTGGCCCAGTGTGGACAGCTTGGCCACCACCAGAGGTTAGAGCCCCATCCTCATGCTTTGGCAGTTGCATAAATAATGCCAAATCCCAAACTGAAGCTTCAGCTGAGCTACAGGAAATACTCCCAAGCCACCCGGCCTGTGCCATCAGGAATTAGGAAACCCTGTGAGTTTTCAAAACAGAGTGTGTTTGTTTAAAGCTGGCAATGCTCTGGAGGGTGAAGACCTCTGACTATGAGCACGGGACATGTGTCCTCAAGCATAACCTGGCACCTCCAGGTCAGCAGAGCCGCTCTGAACGTTTCAGGACCCAGTACAGAATGGAAATAGGGGTGGTGCAAAAATAACTGAGAATTCCAGGACAGTGACTTGAGGGCATAAGAGAAGCATGCTGCCCGGGCACTGGTGGGCGTGGCCTGCCCATGAAGACACCCCCTGCTGGTCTGCGGAGAGGCAGGGTCCCCAAGCCCCCTGCCCTGAGGGCTGTGGGCAGCTCCTGTCTCTAGGGAGCCGCTCAGAGCTGCACCCAGGGAGGAAACTCGGGGACTCCCCGGAGGAGACAGATGGGAGGCAGCCAGAAGTCTGTCCCAGACGTCAGCGCCGTTCTAGGGCTGAAGACGGAAAGGAGGTGGCCTTGCCGCTGTGGGGAGTGCCTGGGCGGGCCGACTCAAGCAGATTGCCCACGGAAGCTCTAACTTGAGAGGCTGCTCACTGAAGTGCTCCCTGCAATGGCAAAGAGGGCAGCTGGGTGCCCAGTGTCACGTCAATGTCACATCGGTGACATCAGTGATGCAACCTGTGTGCCAGCGGTTCCTCCAGGACAGCGCCAGAGCCTCTGGAAACAGTGCTTCTGAAGAATACTTTCAGTCCATGACACCACCTCCTTTGCCACTCGGGAAAGAGCAAAGGTAAGATCCAGAAGTTTAAAGGATGCATTCAATTTTGTGTACTAGGCTTTATACTCAAAGAAGGACTGACTGGTGATTATCAACATGGGGGTAGGATTATGAGTACATTTTATTTTCTTTTTTATACCTTTCTGTGTTTCCAAAATTCACTGCCGGCGCAAACATGATGTGGAGGAAGTGAAGTGAAGTGAAAGTCGCTCAGTCGTGTCCGACTCTTTGCGACCCCGTCCATGGAATTCTCTAGGCCAGAACACTGGAGTGGCTAGCCGTTCCCTTCTCCAGGGGGATCTTCCTAGTGCAGGGATCAAACCGGGGTCTCCTGAATTGCAGATGGATTCTTTACCAACCGAGCTATCAGGAAAGACGGCGAGGATGATAAACATGTTAATTTCAACAGCAAACACCCCTCCAACGATTATACGCAAATGGTCAGTAAGCACGAGAAAAGACGAGAAAAGATGCTCAGCATCTCTGGTCACCAGGGAAATGCAAGTGGAAACCACAGTGAGATACCACCTCACACTCACTAGGATGGAGATCATGAAAAAAAAAAAAAAAACAACGGAAAATAGGTGTTGGCAAGGACGTGGAGAAATCAGAACTCTCATATCCCACTTGAGGGAATGGAAAATGGAGGACGGACTAGGCAATTCCTCAAAAGGTGAAACAGAGCTACCACGTGACCTAGCAACCCACTCCTAAGTGTGCCCCAAAGAACTGAAAACAAGTATTCAAACAAAAACCCGTGCACGAACATTCCTAGCAGTGCGTGCGTGCTAAGTCGCTTCAGCCATGTCCGACTCTGCGACCTCATGGACTGCAGCCTGCCAGGCTCCTCTGTCCATGGGATTCTCCAGGCAAGAACACTGGAGTGGGATGCTGTGCCCTCCTCCAGGGGATGTTCCTGGCCCAGGGATCAAACCAGCATCTCTTACACGTCTCCTGCATTGGCAGGCAAGTTCTTTACCAATGAACCACCTGGGAAGCCCATTCATAGCAGCTCAGCTCAGTTCAGTTCAGTCGCTTAGTCGTGTCCGACTCTTCTAGACCTCATGAACCGCAGCACTTGCTAAAGCCAAGAAACAGAAACCCAAATGTCCACCAACTGATGGATGGATCAACAAAACGATGTCTATATTCACAAGGGAGTATTACTCAACCCGAACAAGAAATGAAATTGATGAGCCCTGATAACATTATGCGAAAGCAAGCTGGCCACCAAGGACCACATACAGGCGTCTTTCACTTGTAGGAAATGTCCAGGATGGACAAATCCATGGAGACAGAGACTAAATGAATGGTCCCCGGGGGCCGAGGGAAGTGGGGGATGGGGAATGCTTATTAACGGAATGAGTTTCTTTTTGCGATGATGAAACGTTCTGGAATTAGTGGTGATGTCTGCACATCTTGTGAATAGACTAAGCCCACTGAATTCTATGCTTGAAAAGGGTAAATCTTACGGTTTGAGAAGTTCATCGCAATTTAAGGAGACAGAAAGCAAGGTGCCACGTCTGAAGTCCTCTAGCTCGTAGAGGGAAGTAAGCCGAGACAGGAAAGAGTTGGCCGTCCAGCACTAATCTTATAACCTGGTTTGATTAACCACATTTTTTTTTTTCTGCTGTACCATATGGCATGTGGGATCCTACTTTCCTGACCAGGGACCGAATCCGTGTCCACTGCAGTAAAAGCATGGGTCTTAACCACTGGACCCGTCAGAGAAGTTCCTTGATGAACCACGTGGAAGCTTCTGGAAGCTGCGTTTGCTGACAATGAGGGTGACTGTCGGTTTATGTCTGTGAGTGATTCCCAAGCAGCCACTTCCCGCCCTGTCTCCTTGGCTGCCCGGGGCCAGGTCCCCCGGGACCCCGGGCTCCTCCTCCTCCTGGCTCCCCCACGCCCCCAGACCCCGCCTCGCTAGGCACAGGGGACACACAGAGCATCCTCCCAGATGCTTTCCTTCATGCCACGATTTGCAGGAGCAGGAGCTGGCCCTTCCGTGTCTCCTTACATATGCATGTCTTCCATGTAATCTGCCAATGTGAGATTTCATCTTTCCCAGCATGCAGCCCCCATAAGCCAATGTTTATTCATTATCCCCGGATCTGTTTCCTATCGTCTATTTCAGCAGAGCCAAAAACAACATCCTAACTCAATAACAGAGCACCATCTGATGGCTTTCGTTCTCCAAAATGAGCCACGGCTCACTCGGCGGGGTGGCCCTTGGCTCCTGTCTGTGCCCCAGCTAGAGGGGAGCTCCCAGCCTAGGAGGGAGAGACTGCAGGTCTGTCCTCTCTAGAATGACAGACAGTGGCTCAGGGCTGCCTGCATATCCTGGGAGCATCCCGCCTCCTGCCGGGCATGACAACACCATCTTCTGGGGCACTTAAGAGCCCATCACTCATGGATGATGAGGATGGGACAGCCAGTTACCTAAACAGGGTGCCCAAGCCCCAGTGCCATTCTGCCAGCTCTGCACGGGGAGGGAGGTCCAGCTCCCTATATTTGGGGTGAGGCAGGGCAGGCAGAGACAGAGATCACTGACTTTGGGTCATTTGAAGGGACCACTCCCTGAGCAATCTCCAGGAGCCAGACTCGAAGACACTGTTGCCTGGAATGCTGGTACTTCCTTAGGTCTCAGAGTAGCCCACCACCTTCCCTGTGGTCCACAAACTCAATGGTTTTAAAGAGATCTCATCCAGTAGAGAGGGAGAGGTTTAAAGTGAGAGAAGCTCCATCACTGGAACTGAGATGAGCTGTGTATGAGAGGGAGAATGGATCGATACCATCCTCATGCAACGTCTACCATCCTCCCATCCATCCATCAATCCATCCACACATCCACCCATCCATCCATCTCTCCATCCATCCACACATCCACCCACCCACCCACCAATCCAACCATCCAATCTCTCCACACATCCACTCATCCATCCATCCATCCACCCATCCATCCACCTACCCATGTATCCATCCATCCACACATCCACCCACCCACCCATCCATCCCTCCATTCACCCATCCACCCACGCCTTTACCCACGTGGCCATCCACTCATCCATCCATCCAATCTCTCCACACATCCACCCATCCATCTGTTCATCCATCAGTCCATTCATCCACCCACCCACCCATCCACCCACCCACCCATCCATCCATTCACCCATCCACCCAAACCTTCACCCACGTGTTCATTCACCCATCCATCCAACCTCTCCACACATCCATCCATCCATCTGTTCATCTATCAATCCACCCATCCATCCACCTACCCACCCATCCAGCCAGCCAGCCTGCCATTTACCCATCCACCCGACCACCCAAACCTTCACCCACACGTCCATTCACCCGTCCATCCATCCACTCAAACTCTCACCCACCTGTCCATTTACTGCCCCTCCCTCATCTACTCACCCATCCCAAAAGTACTTTCTCAGCACTTGGTCCATTTCAGACCTCACGTCCTGTATGGGGAATGCCACTATGAACTACTTGTATCCTCCTGGTTCTCTGCCCTCGTGGAAGGGTAATACACCTCGGTCAACTCACCTTACAAATCATATTTACAAACTAACTCACAGGCCCACTCCTTCCATCCCCTTGGCTGGCACCAGGTACACAGATTATATCTGCCCCAGAGCAGAGGATGGCCCTGGGCCTGGCCCTGAGAGATTTCCAAATGCTGGTGGGTCAGCTTGCAGCCTGAGCAGGTAACAGTCTCGAGACAAGACGGCACAGCTGCTGTCCTTGAAACTCAGATAACGGAACGGCCCCACAGGGATGGGTTTGTACAGCAAGAAGGGGAGCAGGAAGGCGTCTGTAGAGAGTCCCATGCGGAGCAGAGCACAGCTCGTGAATACCAGTCTTCACCATCATCACAGACTGAACGGTGTCCCCAGCCTCATAGGTCGAAGCCCTAATCCTCAATAGGACTGCATTTGGAAACAGGGTCTTTAAGGAGATAATCAGAGTTAAATGAGGTCATAACGGTGGATCCTCATCCAACAGAATCGGTGCGCTTGTGAGAAGAGGGGCGACACCAGGGATGTGCCGGCATGAAGGCCACGTGAGGACATGGGGAGAAGACGGCCACCGGCTTGCTGAGGAGAAGAGCCTCAGGAGGAACCCACCCTGCCCGCACCTGGCCCTTGGAGTCCCGCCTCCAGAACTCAGGAAGATAAACAGCTGCTGTTTAAGCCCCCTTGGTCTGTGGCATCTTGTCACAGCAGCCCTTCTCTGCCCGCTGCCATCCACACAGGAGGCCCAGGGTGGAAGCAAGAGTTGTCGCCCACCCCGCTCCCTGCCCCCCCAACCCCAGAAGCCTGGCCTGTAGGGACCACCACTGTGCAAGGGGGCCGAGGGGACTGTGGACAGAGCTGGAGACACCACGTCCTGTGGGGCCAGGAGGGGCCGTGGAGGAGGGCAGGGCTGGTACCCGCGTCAGCAGGTTGCCACGGTAACCAAGGGCCGGCCACCACCACTGCGGGGAGGGGAGAGGGCTTGGGTCCCAGGGTGACACGGAGGACTGAATCCTCCCGATAGAAGCAGGCAGACCTGGCAGAGCTCTATTTTGGGGGCGAGCCCGAGCGTGGAAACCGGTATTTAAAACACAGAGCAGCTGCCTGGAGTCAACGCACACACACCCAGGCGGCGAGGCTCCAAGTATATTTTAATAAAATGGCGTAAAAGAAAGAGGGCGGTGGGGGGTGGGGGAGGCTGTGTGCTTCTGCCACGGTTGTTTAACAAAAACACAATCATTAGCAGCCAGGACAATGAGTCCCCATGTTTGGTTTTATTCTCCGTTAGGGAACAGCTAGTAACTGGAAGCCGGCTCTCTCGTCGCTTATTAATATTTTGGATTACAGTTGTGCTAATAGAGTCATTTGCCTATATTTTTAAATGTTCTAAAGATAACAAAAACATTCTATTTTGGAGCCGACTGTGCCCACCGTGGCATGTTGCAGACGGTTCGCACGCTCCGTGACTAATGGGGCGTCTGTTTAAGCGGGACTGCGCTGGGCCCTGCCCCCGTGGCCGCACCAGAACGCACCCAGAGCCGCTCCCGCCTCGTCTCCCGGGGGAAGTTGGTCATGGCATGGCCTCCTCTCCTGGTCAGAGAGCCCAGAGGCTCTGGCCTCTCAGCTGAAGGGGTGGCTGCGGCTGAGCACGTGGAGCCCCTTGGCTGGTGGAGCACACAACTGGCCTGGGCACACCCCCCTTCCCTCAGCCCTGCCCAGGCCTGGCACGCAATCACACTCATCCACCCCAGCCTCAGTGACTGATTCCGGGGTGGGGGACTACGGATGACCCAAGTCAACCTAACCAGGGCCAGGCCTGGGATGTTTGCCGAGGAGGTAGGAGCCCAGGGCGCCGAGGACCAGGCTGAGAGGTGAGCTGCCTGGAGAAGAAAACCGCCAGCACGCAGGAGGTTTCCGCCCAGGTCAGCCCAGATCGCATTCGACTGGCTCAGCCCAGATCCAGGGTGGCCCCAGGCTGTGGGCCTGATGGGGTGGCAGGGAGGACCTCAGGGCATGCTGCTGCATGAGGGGGCTTCTGTGCCAAGACAGACTCCGGGGGGGACCTGGGCCTGGGGTGCTAGGCCCCACATCTGCTCACCATCCCACCCTCAAACCTGAGGAGGCTTGAAGACGGCAACTGAAAGTTTGGGGTGAGCCCAGGGCAGGCCTGGGGCCTGTGGTGGGGAACAGGGAGGTCTCTGGAGGGCACTGGGGGTCCAGAGCAGCCCCAGGGGTTTGAGGGCTCCAGGGGCTCCATCTCACGCCTTCTGCAGGTAGGATCTTGTGGGTCTGGGGCACATGGGCCAACTGTGCTGACAGTGACCAGCCGTGGCCTTGGCATTATTCCCACCAGGTCACAGCAGCTGAAACCAGAGATTGCCTGGACTTCCGTTTACTGGGAGCAAGGAAACAAACGCTCAAACACCCCGTCTGCCTCAAGGATCGTCCAGCTTCCGGGTGGGGGGTCAAAGAGTAGGGGTCTTGCTGTCAGCAGAGGAGCCCCCAGTGGGCTGGGCCTCCTGCCGCCCTGGAAAAGAACCCAGGGCATGGGTCTGCACCACGGCCCGAGCGACCCCCTAAGGGTGAGGGGACTCTGAGGCGTCCGCAGCAGTGGGGCAGGGCCGTGAGACCAGGGTAAGTGCCAAGTAGAAACAGAGCTGGGGTGAAGAGCAGCCTGTCAATGCCAAGGCTAACAACACAGAATTGATTCTTTCCTGCCGGCTTTTTCCAGCTCTGGTGGAGGGGGGGCGCCTCAAGGACCCCAGAGCCGGCCAGTCCTCCTGCGGTCACCTCGGCCACCTCTGGAATGCAGGGGGGAGGGGCAGTTAGACCGAGACCCACAGGGGCTGGGGGGAGGTGGGGGGAGCCATCACGATACGGATCCACCCCCGCCGTCCAGAGTACCACGTGCCCTCAGAGCATCGAAGGGGTTGGCAGGCCATCACGGCTACTGGGGCACTGACTCTGTAGAATAAATGTGTGATGGGTGTGGGGGTCGGGCATGTACCTAATTAACTGTCCATGTCCTCCAAAGCGCCGTCCTCCACACACACACTGCACAGTTACATCGCTACCCAAGCACCTCGTTGTCAACTCTCTGGGCTGATGCACGCAAACAGGTGTGTCTGTATAAATCGGGACACACCTCCGTCTCTCCCGCATCGAAACAAGACCTCCTACAACCCTGCTCCCCCTCCGATGCTGCACATGCATCACCTGGAGCCTTCATGTCCTTCCCAGGTGAAGAAACCCACGCAGAGCCGTGCTCCCCTGAGGGAGGAGCCAGCCGGGAGCCAGGGGGACTGAGAAGGAGCCAGGGCTTCCCCCGAGTCCCCATCACTCCAGGTGGACGCGCATGGGGATTAGTCGGGATCCCGTGCTGGGCACCCCCTGGGGGGCTGCCCAATTGCAGGGCTATACCGGAGCACAAAGCGTTACAAGTCTGAAAGGGTCAGCCCCCGCCCAGACAGGATGCCACGGAGAAAAGTCTGCTGGAAACACACACGGTCTTAAGACGTCAGAAGCAAGGTCAAGATGAGCAAGTGCGTCACTTGTGAGAGAAATAAACCACCAAACTCTTCATGGAACTGAGTGGAGCTTATATTAAATATCAACAAACCACCCAACGACCCAAGGCCACCGTTTCAGTCTGTCTTTGGCTACCCTTGGCTGCTGGTCTTTGTCATTAGGCGACGAGAAATCAGTTGGTCCTGCTCACAGGCAAAAAGTACCTTAAGTAGGGTTCTCCATCGCGCCGTTCCTTCCCTGAAACATTCGCCTGTTGTTTAGTGCACGTGGGTGAGATTTGTAGCAACATGTTCGCTTTACAATATACAAAAGTGTTGTTTAATCACTGTCATGTCTGACTCTTTGTGACCCCGTGGACTGTAGCCCACCAGGCTCCTCTGTCCATGGGATTTCCCAGGCAAGAATACTGGAGCAGTTTGCTATTTCCTCCTCCAGGGGATCTTCCCAACCCGCATCTCCTGCATTGGCAGGCTGGTTCTTTACCACTGAACCACCAGCAAAGACCAATATAAAAGTGGTCCTACACCAAAGAGAAAGCTTCTCAGGGCTCAAGCCAGCCAACTCTGTGCAGAAGCAGCTTGCTGCATGGAAACATTTAAAAAATATCTTCTCCCGTCTTCTGGATTCTATGTATACTCAACATAATTTTCAACATTAAAAAACAGGCGCTATAAAAAGTGCTAATTGTGAAAAAAAAAAAAGAATGGAGAAATTGGACTTCATTTAAAATTTTAAAGAACTTTCCACTTGTTAACAGACACGGAAAATAAAAACGCTATCACAGACGGGGAAAAGTCTTTGCAACAGACACCTGATCGAGGACTGATCCCGGAATCTGTAGAGGACTCCTCTAAGCTGGTGATGGCAAGATAGAGCCCAGTTAAAAATGGACAGAACGCTTGAACCGATACTTTGCAAGAGAAGCTATAAGTAAGGTAAGTAAGTACTTGTTGCTCAGTTACTAAGTCGTGTCCGACTCTGTGACCCCATGGACTGCAGCACACCATTCCTGCAGCCTCTTCCGTCCTCTACTATCCCCAAGAGTTTGCTCAAATTCATGTCCACTGATTCGGTGATGCTATCTAACCATCTCATCCTCTGCCACCCCCTTCTCCTTTTGCCTTCAATCTTTCCCAGCATCAGGGCCTTTTCCAACAAGTTGGCTCTTTTCAACAGATGACCAAAGTATTGGAGCTTCAGCATCAGTCCTTCCAGTGGATATTTAGGGCTAATTTCCTTCAGGATTGACTGGTTTGATTTCCTGGCAGTCCAAGGGATGCTCAAGAGTGTTCTCCAACACCACAATTTGAAAGCATCAATTTTTTGTTGTTCAGCCTTCTTTATGGTCCAACTCTCACATCCATACATAACTATTGGAAAAATCATAGGTTTGACTCTATGGACCTGTGTGGTGTTTAATCACATTAGTCATCAGAATAATGCAACTTATACCTACAGTAAGAGATTCTCCACACCCATCTGAATGGCTGAAATTAGACTGATATTGCCAAATGTTGCTGAGAAGTGGAGCCACTGGAACGCTCCCACACGGCTGGCTGGAGTACTAGCTGGCACAGTAGTTTGGACAACTGTTTGGCAGTCTCTTATAACGTTAAACACACTCCTATCTGTGGCCCTAGGTGCTTCCCCAAGAGAAAGGAAAAGACATCTAACCAAAAGTCCATTACCTGGAGCACGCAGAAACATCCTGGGGCATGAATATACAATGCAACACTCACAGACAAGACCATTTACAGAGCCCTGACTTACACCCCTGCAATGGCATCCAGCAGCGTGGAACACGCCGGGCTCAGGAGTGCGTGCTGTGAGTTCCAGCTCTGAAGCAACCGCAGGCTACCCTGATCTCTGGTGGCAAGCTAAAACTGAGAACCCTGTGGAGACTTCCTGGAGACAGACCCCCACCCCCATGTACCTTGCCTCTTGTTTGTAGAAAAGCTTTAGCTTTCCAGGCCTTCCCCAAGTTCCAAAGTGCAAATTTAATCAGATAAATACAAAACCAAAGGGAAACAGTCAAGCCAGACAGAATAATAATAGTTTTGCCGTAAAACAAAGTCAAGGACCTTCAGTCCCTCCTCAAGGGCTATAGACGATATTCTGAGCCACACTCTTGAGCTGTTTTGCAGATGCTAAAACCCCCACCAGGCGGAAGAAGTTAACTGCATGCTGCCTACAAGCACACAGACCCTGGAGCGCACGAAGCCCTAAGTTGATGGTTGAGATTCCAGAAACATCAGGCTATTGCCTCACCGCCAACCAATCAGAGAGCTGCACATGGGCTGGCCACGCCCCCCACGCCCCTCTCCCTCGAAAGTGGGACTTTTGAACTTGAACTGCCCTTCTCCCTGCTTTGTGACGCCTTGCAATAAACGCTGCATTTTCCCTCACCACAGCCCGGTGTCAGTAGGTTGGCTGTGCTGCAAGTTGGGTGAGTGGACCCAAGTTTGGTTTTGGCGAAAGAATCAGAACCAGGGTGGCCTCTGGTTGGCAGGTAGGTGACGGGAAAGCAGCCAGAGAGACCGTTCTGGGACGATGGACATGTTTTCTTGATTGCAGTTGGAGACACAGGTGTACACATTTGTCCAAACACACTGAACTCTGCTACTACATGGCCATTTTTACTGCATGGAAGCCATCACCTTTATAAAAGATGGTGCTCAGTCGCAGTCTCAGAAAGCCTAAGGCAAAGAGAACCCAACAGGAGCCACTCTGGTCTCCCCGCCCAAAGTGAAGTGAAAAGTGACAGTCGCTCAGTCACGTCTGACTCTGCAACCCCATGGGCGGCCACCCACCAGGCTCCTCTGAGTTCTGTAAAGTGGAGAAAAGGAGGCAAAGTGAGGGCCAGAGACGAACAGCCTGAGGCCTGGCCCACAACTGGGGGGTTTGAGGACGGAGAAGAGACCACCGGTCAAGGGATGCAGTGGCCTCCAGAACCTGGAGAAGGCAAGAAAATGGACCGTCCCCTAGAGGTCCCACAAAGCAACACAGCCCAGCTGACACCACCATGACACCACCCTCCCCTCCACCGCACTCCTGACCTCCCGAACCGCAGGCTATCACACATGTGTTTGAAGCCACCACGTTCGTGGAAAAACTGTCCAGCTCCTAAGATCCTTAACCATAGTGTGGATCACACGCTATTATGGTTATCCACATACAGCATGGATTGGAAGGACTGATGCTGAAGCTGGAGCTCCAGGACTTTGGCCACCTGATGCAAAGAGCTGACTCACTGGAAAAAACCTTGATGCTGGGAAAGACTGAGGGCAGGAGGAGAAGGGGGCAACAGCGGATGAGATGGTTGGATGGCATCATTGACTCTATGAACATAAATTTGAGCAATGTCCAGGAGAGAGAGAAGGAAGGGGAGCCTGGCCTGCCGCTGTCCATGGGGTCACAAACAGCTGGAGATGACTGGGCAACTGAACAACAACCCTCCCTCCCTCCAGGAAGCTGGTATTTTCTGGAGGACGCAGGGAGCAGGAAGGCCCAAATGACCCTCACACGTGGTCTCTCTGGGCTCTTCCGTCCAGGTGTGAAATTGCCAGCAATACCAGGCACCCACATGCCTGAGTCTTCCGGTGGAAGCGTGGGAGCAGAAAAGCAGTGGTGCTGAAGCTGTTAACTGGGGGAGAGAGGGAGGGCTGGATTTCCTCCCGGTCAGGAGGGGAGGGGTGAGGTGTCCAGCAACCTGGAAAGGCAGGTCAAGCTCACAGGCTGCAGCCTTGCCCTTCCCAGACCAGAGAGGCTGGGCAGCTGCTCACAGGACAGCACAGGTGTGGGCCAGCAGGTGCTGGGCACTGGAAGGGTCAGGAAGTCCAGCCTGTACCAGGAGCTCAGAATATCATCGCCAAACCCATGAAAACATGCTCCCATCTGCCTGCTGACCACCAGTCCACCTGGCCTAGCATAACCAGTCTTCCCTTTCAGGGTTGAGTGAGTGACAGCTCTTGACTCGACAACCTTACAAGACAGCAAAGGTGACCATCCCCATCTGGGTTTAACCTAAGCAGGACTGTGGGAAGCTTGGCACAGACTGACACGCTCACAGAATCCCATTCTCAGAAAGGGAACCAGCTGGGCGCCCTCCATTTCCGCAGACCAAAGACACATCCCGTTTTTCCGTGCTTGCCTGTTCAGGACAGCTAATTTCCCGGTCAGGCTGGCCCAGCTAGAGCTGGACTGGGAACCTCAAATGCGTCAGGGCCACCAGACTGCCACAGATGCAGCAAAGCTCCTGGCTGCAAAGCAAGCGTGGCTACTCCTGCCACGTGCGTCCCAAGACTGGGATTCTACCAGAAGTGGGCAGGGCGCGTGTTGACCAGGCTCTTACAAGAAACCGCTGCTCTGCGTGGCTCCAGCGCATCCATCCTTTCTCAGCACTCTTTTACGTAAGTGGAGTCCTCTTAACATTTTAATCCACTCATTCTTTTGGCAACCACATTCAGGGCAGGTGTCAGAGCTGTACCAGGGAGTTTGGGGAGGGGCTGGAATGACTTGCTTCGGTGAGCACCAACCTCCTTCTAGCAGTTTTCATTGAGACATCAAACCTCAAGTCCTCAGGGAGGGCCTGGCAGAAGCCGGTGGGAAATGCAAAGCTGCCTGTTATGAAAGTTGGCGTGAGAGATCGATAGAATAGTTTCAAGCATTCAATCAACCCCCCGAAGCATTTTTCCAATGGCTCGAACGCATGGTCCAAGTTTCCTGGCAAGTGCACTGAGCGGCATTTTAACTACAAGCTTCCGGCTGCTCCTCCCCACCGCACCGGTTCCTGGTTCGAACAAAAGCTGGCGGGATGGCGTCCACCGCTCAGAGGATCAGAGATGTCCTCCTGAGAGTACCTGCCGCGCACTGGACATCGCCACCACGCCGACCCCAGGCCCGGGAGAGGTGGACCACGAGGGCGGGGTCCGCTTACCTGCCTGGCTGTCCCGGGGCTTGCCGTGGACCTCCTCCACACACTCTGCGGGGAACCATCCGATGTGGCCACGGGCGCTGCCTTCCCAGAAGCCACCTTCGCCGATGCTCAGAACTGCACACGGAAAGGGGCGGGGTTAGTGGGAGGGGCTTGGGGGATGAGGCCGTGAAGGGCGGGCGGCTCTGCTCTATTTGGCGGCTGACCACGCCCCCTTCCAGCGGGGGACCAGGGGCCTGGCAAAGCGTCCCTCGGAGGGGCAGTGCGGAGCCTCTGAGCCCCTCTGCCTGCTAGGCCTGGGTGCGAGGATGCACGCATGGGCATCCCGGCGTCCTCGTATCTTGCAGCACAAGGCCTGTGGCCCCTGTGTCCTGTCCCTTGGGTCCCAGTTGAGATGGAAGGTTGGGGGCCTCCAAGTCCTCATCATCAGTTATTTCAAGTGTCAGAGTCAGGGGACAGGCCACCCCGATGAAGAGAAGGAACCATGAGGTCCCGAGCTGGGGGCGGGGGAACAAGAGTCCAGGCTCACAGGATGTCCTAAGTTAGTTTGATGAAACAGAATTCACAGCAGGAGATGGAGAAGCAGCCTGCCTGGCAGCTACAAGACACCACCTGGACTTGAAGCGGGCCGGCCGATGCCCCACACGGGTGGCCCAGGCCTTCAGCTGGTTTGTTAATGAAGAACCTACGGATTATGTTGGTGCTACAAGCAGCAGGGGGCAATATACACGGCCTGAATATCCAACGGAAGGACTGATGCTGACGCTGAAGCTCCAACACTTTGATCACCTGATGTCAAGAGCCGATTCACTGGAAAAGACCCTGATGCTGGGAAAGATTGAAGGCAGGAGGAGAAGGGGATGACAGAGGATGAGTTGGTTGGATGGCATCACCGACTCAACGGACATGAGTTTGAGCAAGCTCCGGGAGTTGGTGATGGACAGGGAGGCCTGGCGTGCCGCAGCCCATGGGGTCGCAAAGAGTTGGACATGACTGAGCAACTGGACTGACTGACTGATAAGCAGCAGGGAGCCATTGTAAGAAAGGAGAAGGGCAGCGGGACAGACACAGCTGCTCTGCCTGCAGGGCTGAGCGCACTGGGTTCCCCTCCCTGGGCTCAGTGCTGAGTGCGGCAAGGGCCTCAGACGAGGATGAAGCATATTTGTTTTTAAACTTGACCAATGCTGAGCATAGGTGAGCAATGCAAATCCAAAGACAAGAGGGCCCAGGCACTGCCTGGACAAATGCTTGGGTTGTCAGGGATAAGAGCTCGGTGGGGAGGGTGGGGAGGGTCTTTGTCTCCTAGGCCTGGGATGCTGGGCTGGGGGCTCTTCCCGCCCCCCAGCAATGCCCGGCTCCCTCAGAGCATGGCTGTGCCTCAGAAGGTCAGTATAATCTCTGCAAGTCTGAAGCTTCTGTAAATTACCAGGGAGCCCCAGGCCCCAAGGCTGTGGAGGAGGGACCATGACCACAGACCTCATCTTAATCTCTGAGACCAGATAAAGGATGCCTAGGCCCATGAGTTTTGAAGGTCAACAGCACAGAGAATATCGGTCTTAAAAGTCCTTGCCTGATAATTCGAATAAATGGCCTGAACAAATGAGACGGGCAAGCCTTCCGCCGGACCAGGATGATGGTAATCCCTCGGACCACTTTCTCCAAAAATTGGTGCTGGTCTCACGCTCCGTGCAGCCCAGCTGATGTACACCACGGGGGCCCAGCTTGGACGTGAGAGGGTCATCACAGAGCACTGTCTTGGATGGCCGGCGGGGGACAGGGGCCTGCCACAGGGCACTGTCTAGCCAGTGCCTGCCCGCCCTCCTTCTTGGCAGCTGTGAGCAGGCCCCTGTGCTGTCGTTTCTATGGTCTGGGGGTGGGGGGAGTCCAGGGAGACACCCAGCAGCTCCTGGAATGCCTGCCTCTCTTTTTCCCACTTGTCAGAGTAGGAAAACGCTCCACAGCTCAGAGCGGCCCCAGGTGTGAAAGGACACGCTAACCTCACAGCAGGGACCTCCGGCCATCACTGGCTCTGCCTGCCTCCGGCCCCCTCCAGGGACCACACACCCAGACCCATGTAGAATCCGTACAGAGAACACGCTTCTGGGTGTGACTGTTAGTACAAGAGAGAATGACCAGCCGTGGACAGCTGACTCGAGAGCCGGAAGACGGGTGGGAGGACGCGGTCCACTCGGGGACCCTTCCCAGTGACCTTGGGGGACAGAGGAGCCACAGTCTGTGGGCGAGGGAGGGAGAAAGGGCCCAGGTTGGTCCTGGGTCTCTGGATCAGCAATGGTAGCTGGGGGTCCTCTTTCCTGGGGCAGGAGGCAGGGACGGGATGTGTGCGGGGTCCCGTCTGGACCAGGCTGTGTGTTAAGGGAGGGACTCACTTCTGTCCCTCAGTGAGTCCAGCAGCCAGGCCTGCTGGCTCATCCGGCCTCACCATGGGCCTGCACTCTGGGCAGTCTGTCCACCCACATCCTGGGGCGGGGCTTAATGGCTCTCCAGGCCACGTGCCCCGGGTACAGCGAAGAGGGAGCTGGGTTGGGCTCACGTGTGAATTCTTGTTCTAGGTTACTGAAAAGTCAACATGTCACACCTGGGAAGCGACAGTCTTCACTGTCCTTTACAGGCTGGCCAGCTCCCAGAGGCCTAAATGAACTGGCTGGAGAAGGTGCCAGGGAAGCCTCCGCCCCCAAAGCTGCCCCCAGGCCCAGCCTTGTCCCTCAAAGACACGCAGCCTCCCTCGTAAAGAGAAAAGCAATAATAACCACCTATGCTGGATTAGGCTGGCAAAGTTAACAGGCCCCCAACCCCCACCCCAGCCCACCCTGCCTGGTCACCAGGGAAGGACCCGACTGAGGGGAGGGGCTGGCCTCTGGGTTGAGAAAGCCGAGCCCCAGGCCCGCCCGCATTCTGCACCCACTCCTGGATAGGCATGGGCATCTACAGCACCAGAACTTCAGGCCATCATCACCAGGAGGAGCAGGACAGTGCCCTGTGCCCAGGCGCCCCCCAGCTCAGAGATGCTGGGGTGCACTTTCCCAGGGGTATGAGCTCAGTGTCCACTGGGAACACTAAGACCCGCCTCGTAGGGCTGAGCAGAAGGTGTGAGTAACGTGAAAGCTGCAGGTGGTCAGCAGGACTCCAGGGCCCACCCACCTGCCACCCGGACCCCGGAGAGACAGTGAATCCCGGGGCTTAGTCGGCCCGGTCTGGGGACTGCTGTTAGAGCGGCCTGCGCTGCTCACATGGTGGGACCCGACGCCTGCGGCCGGCAGCTGCTAGGAGGTTTGCACGGAGAATGTGAGCTGTACCAGCGGTGAGCCTGACGAACAGCAGGCACCGACGAGTCTCCACCTGTATTCTTCTGTTATCACCTCCGACACGGGGCCAAGGACACGCAGCCCCCAGACACGAAGTGAGTGACCCCTGGGCCACTTGGAGGGCTCTCCAGGCCCTTCCCAGGCCAGCTTGCTGCAGGTCGCCCCCCCGGGCCTGAGGGGACAGCGAGGGGGACGGATGGACCCATGGGGGATAAAAGCCCAGGGCTGCGGGCTAGCTGGCTTCAGAGCAGGGCAGGGCCAGGAGACCCAGTGCTCCGTATCTGGGGGCCCCGGCTGAGGCGGTGCACACAGATAGAGCAGACCATTCGGCCCCGCTTCACCTTCACACGAGCCACCAGACCCCCGCCCCCCAGGCAGCTGACTGCAGATTCAGGGGTCACCCCTCCAGGAAGAGATGCGGTTATTTTTAGCATCGCCGCCGCCCAAGGGGCAGCAGGCAACAGCTGCTCAGCGCAGTGAGCCCGGGCGGCCTGACCTTCCCAGCTTCCTCGGAACAGTGGCTGCCCCTGGGGGTGGCTCTCCTGGCCAGGGATCGCTGCCTGCCTTCCGCCTGGGAGGAGGGCGGGGGGGGGGGGTGTCACGGCCGCAGCAGGTGGACCCCCCATGAGAGCTGCAGGAGGGCCTGCAGGACCTGGGCGTCTCCAGCTCCTGGCGCCCCGTGGCCCGCCAGCTCTGCTGGGAAGGGAGTTCCCGGGCACTTTCCACACCCGCCCCTCCCTCAGCCTGCAAGTTGGGGGCAGTGAGAGAGACGCTGTGCCCACCACCGCCCCCCCCCGCCTCCTCGGGTAGTAACAGCTTTCTGAACTAACACCGCCGCGTCAGGAGGCTCTTGTCCAGGGATGGCCACGTGCTCAGCAAGGGCTTTTTAGCCGCCTTCCGTCTGCACTCGGCAGGAAGCCGCAGGCACACACCTCCTTGGGTGCCAGTCAACTAGTCAGCAAAGTCTGTGCCCTGTGGGCGGGTGGTGAGCTGGCCAGACGGGGAGCTGTCGCGGGGTCAACTGAAAAGTAGTCCACATGCAGGGGGAAAAAAAGTCTTCCCCACAATGGGCTCTGGTATTAAAGTTTCACACTGCAGGTCGTGTAATTTAAATGCGTATATTTTAAAAGTTAGCAAAAATATTGTGTTAAACTATGTAGAGACAATCAGGGGCTTCCAACGCTCAAAGGGCCCCCTGGACCCCACCCTCGGAGGCAGCCATAAACCCTGTGTGTGTGTGTGTGTGTGTGTGTGTGTGTGTGTGCGCGTGTGTGCTCAGCTGTGTACGGCTCTTTGCAACCCCGTGGACTGTAGGCTACCAGGCTCCTCTGTGCAGGGGTTCTCCAGGCAAGAATGCTGGAGTGGGCTGCCATTTCCTCCTCCAGGGGGTCTTCCTGACCCAGGGATCGAACCCTGTGTCTTACGTCTCCTGCACTGGCAGGCGGGTTCTTTGCCACCGAATGTGGATAGAAGTAGGTGGGCCTGGTTGGGAAGCATGCTCGCTGAGGAGAAAGGGGAGGGGAGCTAGACAAAGGAGCCCCTTCTGCACGTCTTGTGGGGACTCAGGGTGGTCCCCAGGGCAGGGCTGTCGGGGGGCACGTGAGGAGAAACCCGCGTTCTGAGTTGGCTGCTGAGCCAGAACGAGGAAGCCAGGAAAACGGCCAGCTGGAAACGAGCGGAGGTGTCCCCACAAGGGAAAGAGCCAGAGAGGGCCTGGCAAGCTCAGCACCCCCACATCTCTGAGCAGATGCAGAGCAGCTCAGCTCAAGTTGGGGACCTGAGCTGTCACCCAGGCAACCCTCCAAAACGAAAGAAGGAGAAGGAACTGAAGCCACCATCGCCACAACTTAACACCCTGATGCCCAGAACGCAACAGAAGATTACCGGACACAAAGGCCCTAGAGGCTGGGGCCTGTGGCCCGGAGAAGAGAAAAGCCGGTGAGCCTGACCTGACCCTCATGGAGAGACGACAGATGGCGATTTCAGAGGGACGATGACACCCACCCACGCTGGGTGGGTTAACCACCACGTGCTTCCAAAGGAGTGAAAATCTCAACAGAGCAACAGGAAGGCTTAGCAGATAGACAGAAACTATATTAAAAAAAATACACATGGAAACCCTAGAGTTTATACATGTTATTTCTGAAATTGAAAAATTCACCAGATGGACTTAACAGAGAAGAGGACGTTTCGAGGCAAAGAGCAAGTGAACTTGAAAACAGACCAACAGAAATGACCTGAGGTTAAAAAAAAATGATGGGAATGAAATGAACAGAGCCCCTGGGACTGGCTGACGCCACCAGATGGTCAAGTTTGCATGCATCTGGACCAGCAGAAGGAGCTGAGGGGGAGAACGGGGCTCCAGCTGTCCTCCAGGTGATGCTGGCCAGATTACTGCACCGGGTGGAGGAGAAAGCAGGTCACCGCCTGGTCAAGGCCAGATGGGTTGAGCTTGACCGACTGGGCCCGCAAGGAGCACACTCTGCTGCCTGCCACACGCCTTCTGGAAGCCTGTCCTCCAGCAGCCGGGTAGGGTGGGGCGCGCCCTTTCCTGCTCCCGCGGTAAGCTCAGCCACCCTCACGTGGCCCGCACCTGCATCCCCACCCCCAGTCCTGTGGCCTCCAGGAGAGCAGAGCTCCACTACCGCGACTGCCAGCCTCCCGCACGCGCCTGTACTACACCCATCTCCCTAAGGGCCTCACACACCTCCTCTCCCTGGAAAACCATCGCCGGCTCCCCAGGACCCTGGGAACAGAGTCTAACTTGGCACACATGAGGCTTTTCATCTCCATTTCCCAGGATTCTGCTTTGGGCATCCTTCCGTCTCACCCGGTGGAATGCCGCAGGCCCCCAGGCTGAACCAGTCTCCTGACGCCCCTCCCGGAGCCCCAAGACGTGTCTGAACCCATCCTGCGCTCGGCCCGATCTCCACAGCACCCACTCCTGAAGCCCTGGGAGTGGAAAGGAGCTGCCCATCGATGCCTCGCCTGCCCCTCCCCTGCCATCTCTGCAGTGGACTCCCATGCCGGATGGGCACGAGCTGACCCTCCTGGTGGACATCAGGTCGCCGAGGTCACACTGTAAGGACCACTCGAATCCCCGTTCCACCCTCCCAGGACCCCGTGTCTCCACAGGGCCCCCCACGGAAGCCGTGCCCTGGAGGTCAGCTGAGGCCAAGGCACCCCGGCCTGATCCCACCCCTGAAGCAGAGTGGACACTGACCTTTGACCCTGTCACCACGGTGCAGGGGGATCTCGCCATCGACCTGGGGTTGGTATGGCTTGACGACGACGAAGAGCCTCCCAGGCACCGCGCTGTACAGCTTCCGTCTGGGCCCCGGGTACTCAAAGGCGGACAGCACGTCCTTGTTGGCTCCTGGCGGGAAAGCGGGGCTGCAGCAGGGAAAGGGGGACAGAGAGAGAGAGGGGGTGTCACAGCCTGAGACGCAGCAGGGGTGCTGCAGACCCGCGGCCTGTCCGTCCAGGACAAGCGTCCAGCCCCGAGCAGTCACAGCAGAGCTCCGGGTTCTAGACAGGGCTGGAGCCGTGAAGACGCATTTGTGGTTAAAAGACGCAGGTAGTTCCAGCAATCCCACCTCCGGGAAGGCACCCAAGGAGCGAAAGCAGGGTCGCAGGCAGATATCTGCACACCCACATGCACAGCAGCATGATTCTGAAAAGATGACCCAGTATCCACTGATGGATGAACCGATGCCCAAAATGTGGTCCATCCATACGGTGGAATATTGTTCAGACTTAAAAAAGGGAGATTCTGCCACAGGCGTCAACATGAATGGAGCCTGAGGACATTCCGCTGCTTAAGGGCAGCCAGTCACAGGACAGGTAACGCCTGATTCCACCACGACAGGCACCCCGTGCGGTCAGATCCAGAAACAGGATGGGGCCGGGGAGGGGCTGGGAAGTGAGCCTTCCATGGGGACGGGGTTTCGCAGAGGACGGGTGCACGACAACGTGGATGTACTTAACGCCGCTGAACTGCACACCTGAAAATGCTTCCGGTGGTAAATTTTACATGCATTTTTCAGTACAGAGACTCCAGTGGAGCGGCAACTGCGGCAGGCCCTGGGTGTCTGCTGTCTGACCCATCTCACAGTAGGTGCCAGCCACGCCAGGGGAGGCATCACCCAGAACCCGCTGGCACAAGGTTCCACCGTCGCGGGGCAGGCGGCCCAGCCCGGCTGCCCCGGGGACATTTCACAAGTGGGACTTGAATGCGTTCCTGTTTCATGTGAGTATTTCACAAAGAGTGTGTGTTTCCAGAGTAACTTCCAGGCCGGACGCTGAGAGTGGATGCCTAACTTAACTGGGCCCAGTGGTGGAACGGAGGGAGAGACAGAGAGACAGTGAGCGAGGGAGAAGCACAAGCTCCCAGAGAAAAGTGCAAAGTGGTTTCCGTAGCGACATCCCCGACTTTGAGGCGGGTGACCAGGGCTGACTCCCGGGAGGGGAGGAGAGCGAGTGCTCATCAGGGCTGACCTTGAGGAGTCACACTGAGCTCTCCTCCGGGGCGAGGGCGGTCTTTAGAAGAGCCAAACGCATGTGGATGAACCTGGGCAGGGACTTACAGAGGATGCTACAACGCTTCCTGGAAAAGCGTGCACGTCTGGCTGGTGTCTCCCAAGAGGGCACCCCGCCTGCGACGGGGAGGATTAATAACCCTGAGGGCAGAGTCCCACATCGGGGAGCCACATCTGAGTCTCGGGAGGGGCCAACCCATGTCAGAAATTCATCACCATGATGGGTGGGGTCCCCAACCGCACTCCTTGGTTCAGATGACACACACCGTGGCCTGGGAGGCCCCAGACGGAACCTTGAGCTTTCTGCAAGTGTGAAACAGGCTTGCAGGGAAGCTTCTAGAATACGACGTGACCACTCACTTTGGGGACTTAATGTGAACCCCCGATTCCTTTCGGGCTTTGCTTTACCCACATCGGCATTACTGATAAATAACATAGGTTGCTTTTCGCTTGCAAGAATTCATGGAAGCGTGACAGTGCTGTATTTCGTTGCGCTTCTTGGGTTTTCGCTCAAGGGCATGACTGTGAGAGCTAGGCACGGGAGGAGCCCGTGTCTACACACGTGACGTGCTCGCTCGACACCATAATCTATGCTCATCAGGGGAGGAGGACTGACCGCCAGCTCTGCCAGCCTGACCCCAAAGCCCAGAGCTCTCCCCAGAACACGGGAGCAGAGGGCAGGCACGTGAGCTTTCCCGGGCTCACCTGGGCTCAGGACAGAGTGGTGACAAGCCGCAGCCCCGTGTCCGCATGCCCTCTGTCCCCAGGGGTGCCCCCGCCGCTGCCTGCCCCCCACTCTAGGTTTCTCTGACCAAGCTGAAGCCACAGACAGAGGTCACAGCATCCTGGAAAGAGATGCCCGTGAGCTTCGCACCAGGAAGCGCCAGGCGGCTGCCCTGCACCCCCTCACTTCCTCCCCCTCCACCAGGAACAGGTTGACACACAGATGCGAAGATCCACCTGGAGGCTCGGAGGCTCCCTCCTCATGGACATCACTGACCCTCAAACACCCCGGAGCCCAGAGCAGTGATGCCCGCAAGGGCCAGGTTGTGTGACCACCTCTGGTCCAGAGGTGACAGCTGGCAGGATGGCTGACTCACTGGGAGGAAGGACAAGCTATGCCCCCTGCCTGCGGTGGGAAAGAACCTGGGAAAAGCCAGACCTCTGGAGAGGACAGCCTACCTGCCTGCCCATTGGGATGTGGATCCATCCATTAACCTGCCTCAATTCAGCCTGACTCAGGGCTGGGACCGGAGGTGGGAGACAGCACCCTCACTATGAGGGGCTAAGCATCACCAGGCTCTCCTCTCCAGCTCCCAGCAGGGAGGATGGTAACCAAGTCCTGGGAACCAATGGGACTCAATTCCTCAGGAAGTGCCTCCTGGAGCTGCTCCACCTAGATCCAAGGGGTTTGGAAGACGCTTGGGGTCAGCAGAGGGTAGGGGTTCTTGGAGGACACCCCACCCCAGGCTCAGAGGCCCTCCTCGCCCAGCCTCCAAAAGTAGTGCACGGATCTCCCCTGATGCCGCTGCCCCAGGTGCTGAGCGATGGCCTAGTGGGGTCTGCTGCATGGGGCTCTGGGCAGGATCCGTCCGTGACGGAACACAGATGGAGCCCGCCTCCCCAGCCCCCACCCTCTCTGTCAGTGCAGCTTCCATAGCAGTTATCTCCTTTGCATCTGACCGTCCATCCACCCATCCATCCATCATCCATCAACTCACCCATCCATCCATCCCCCCACCCCATCCATCACGCGCCCAACTATCCAGCAGGCATCCAATCATCCAGGCACCTATCCATCCACTCATCTCTCCACACATCCGTCCAGCTATCCATCTCATCATCCATCCACTCACCTATCCACCCATCCACCAACCATGCGTCCACCCATCCATCCACTCACTTAGCATCCTCCATCCTTCTTACACCACCTATCCACTCTTCCTTCCAAATTTCTAAAGAACCCTGCCAAAGGCCCAGCTGATCCCTCACTATCAGATTCTGAACAAGTTAGTTAACCTCCGGAAGTCTCAGTTTCCCCATCTGATAAGACAGGATGATCTGGTGAGACCCAAGAGTGGGTCAGCAGGAGCCGCTCTGCACAGCTTCACGCATGTGAACACTCGCGCCATTACCACTCTGCTTCAGCTAAGAAGTGGGTGACAAGATGCGAGTGTCAGCCAGCTGGTTTCAGCCGGCTCCAGAGTGTGTGTCACTGGGCAGAGAAGTCAAAGCAAAGACAGCTCTAGCCTGGCAGCATTGGTTCAAGCCCGGGAAACCTTTGCTTAAGAACAGGAAGAAACTGGTCCTTGAAGATCAGCGTGCGTCCATGGTTCTAGGTACCAGCAGTGATGTGTGGTCCCACACAGATGCTGAAGCATCTTCCCACGCCAGGTTACTCTGAGCCTTGCGAAGCCCCATTTCACAGGTGAAAAAACAGAGGCTCCATAAATAATGCCTGAGGCACAGAGATACGGACCTGACCTCACATCCTGGCTCGCTGACCGCAGCCCTGGGCTGCCTGCAGGCTCCCTGCTCTGCTCTGGGATGAACTAGAAATCGGGGTGTCTCCCAGGTTCCAGGCTCACACCAGATGGGTGGACAAGAGGGTGCCTGAGGGAGGCTCTGGCAGAGAGCGGCTTCCAGCACAAGGCCCTGGCCCCGCTGACAGTGTGCCTGAAGCGTAAAAGCTCAGACCTCACACCGCCCCTTGTACCATCAGCATCGTCTCCCTCTCCACCTTCAGGCCGGGAAGAAGCACCGGAGCCCTCGGCCCGCATGTGGCCCCGGGCACCGTGGCCCCTCCTGGGCTTCTGGGGTGGCACTGGGGCCCGTACCCCACGCTCCACAGCCTCCCCACGCGGTCCTGAGCCCCACGCGGTCCTGAGGAGTGCAGTGGGGATGGACAACGACTGGATGCCCCATCCTGCTGGCCGGGGCACCGCAATCTGGGGCACGAGTGCACATCGGGGGCTTTCACGGACTCCAGAGAAGCGGGGGACACTGCCCAACACCCCAGGGGCCCCCCGGCCACCAGCACTGGGGGCCTGCCTGCTTACACCTCCAAGGCCACCCCAGCCCCAGGGAGCAGGGGGCAGGCACAGAATCCCCGTGGGATGGGGGCAGGCACAGAATCCCCGTGGGATGGGGGCAGCCTGGAAGGCACCTCTTCCCTGAAAGCTTCCCCTGGTCTGCTCTGGCCACCCGGGACACCCTGCCTCTCCCTGACGCCTGGCTTGCCCCTTTCTCCACCCTAGGGGGCAGCCCCCCTCACCCCAGGAGGGGTGACCTGCTCGAGCTCTGACTCCCAGGGACTCTGTTAGGGGCTCCCCGTCTTTGACGACAGCTCTGGGGCTGACTTGTCTCTGGGGCATCCACCGCTGCGCCCGAGGCCAGCCTTCCTGTGCGTTCACGCCCCCAGGTGAGAGCAACCCCTGAGTGTCAGCCGTGCGGGGGAGCAGAGTGATAGGTAAGGGCAGCCTGCGTGGCACCCGTACCCAGCTCCCCAGCAGGCGGGAGGCACCCGCTCCCCCGGGCGACCCTTCCCCTGGTCCCGCTTCCGTGCCAGGGGGCCAGCGCCTCGTGGACCCTCCGCTTCTGATGTGTGGGTGACATGCCCCTAGCAGCCTGGGTCAGGTGGCACAGCGAGGGGGCAAGGGACAGCCCGGCTCACCCTCACCCTCTTTCTGGGTCTATGTGGCCGAGGGAGGGAGCACCCCGTGGCTCTCACGGAGGAGCCGGGGCCCTGCACCCTGGAGGCGCACAGCTCCGCCCTCCGGTGCCCGTGTCCCCAGGAAGGGGGCAAGGGTGCCTGCAAGTGAACAGAGATGCAATCCAGAGGGACCCCAGGGCGCCTTCACCCCTCAACCTGCCCAGCGGGGGAACAGCCCCTGGAAGGGGTGTTCGGGGCAGGGTCCTGCCACCCCAAAACCTCGGGGAACCCCAGCTCGGCCCGCACAGCCTGATTCGGGGAAGGAAACGAGAGCAAGGTGCGAGGCGGACTTGGCCAAGCCCCTGCCGGGGTCTGTCTGGCGGCAGGAGCCTTGCCAAGCTCTGCCCACCTGTGCGGCCGGCGGGGGCCGCTGTCTCCCCGTGGGCGGGAGACCCGGCCAGTGAGCCTCCCCGCCTGCATGCAGCGGGCTTCCTCTCTGCTGAGCCAAACCCACCCGGGAACGGCTCCTTTGACGGGAGAGCGGCCCGCACGCTCCCCGGGGCCGGTGAGGCCAGGGTGGCCCTCAGGACCAGGGCCCGGGCTTTGCAAAAATGCATCAAGAGCTGCTCTGAGAACAGGGCAGCCGGGAGGGGTCCTACTCCTCTCCACACTCAGGGGGTGGGCGATGATGGAGCCACCCGGCAAAGCCCCTTCTCAGGCTGGTTCTCGGGGACCTGGACCGGCCATGCCAGTGAGCACCGCTAGAGGGCGCCTCGGCAGGTGCGCGCAGAACCTCCAGGTGAGGCAGGACGCCGGCCAGGGTGGCGGGTACACGGGCTCCCCTCCGCTCTGGACAGCTCCTCCCTTTCCTGCTTGGCACTAGGGTCCACTGGCTCTCAAGGGTGGCTCCCGGAGGAGGCCGACCCAGACCGGGAGGCTCAGTCAGAGCCACAGGGGCCCAGGGATGGGTGAGGAGACGGTGGGGGAGGCCGTCTACACCTGAGGTTGGGCCCGAAGCTGGTTCTGGCCACACAGAGGTCCCCGTCACACGCCTGGCTGAGGCTTCCAGGGCCTCAAGTGGGCACCAACAGGGGCCCAACAGAGAAGTAGAGGCCCAACAGACTGCACCTGCAGGGGCGCTGAGTGGCCAGCCTTCTCGTGGGCAGCGAGAGAGCAAGGAGAGGGCATGGTGGGGGGCGGCCAGAGGGGACCCCCCAGGTGCTCGGGACACTAGGACTCGACGGACCTGCTGCTCTCTGCTTCCTCTTAGCCCAAACCACAGCCATCACCAGGACGACCTTCCTGTGCCCGCCCCGCAGCGGCTGAGGGTCTTTCAAGATGTCCTTGGCGACGATGACACTAAGTAGCCAGCACTCCTGGATAACTTAGTGAGAGCCACATCCTAGCACGCGGCAGCTGCTACACTCAGCTTCACCCTTGTCACAAACCCATTAGACCCTCTGGCCATACAAGAAGACAGAGGCACTGAACGGACAAGCAACTAGCCTAAAGTCACACAGCAGGAGGGAGTCAGAGCTGGACACGACCAGCAGTTTGGTGGCCACCCACTGAGGCAGGACCTTGGGACAGAGGGGTCTGTGTGGGCCCGGGGCTCTCCTCGCCACGACTGGAGAGTGCCCCCAGTCCGCCTCCAGGGTCTTCGAGAGCCAGAAAGCACTCTGGGGCTGCCGGCCACCCCGAGGCTGGGAGCCAAGTCCTCCCTCCAGAGGCCCTGTCTGTTCTGGGAAAGCGCTGGGCTCTGAGCCGCCACCCCCTCGAGCCCCCAGGGCTGCGCTGCAGTGCCTGCGCACAGGCCTTCCATCACTGGGGCAGCGTGTGTGGCCACTTTCACATCTGAGCATGGGTGTGGAAGCAGACAGCTTGCACGCAGCTCAAATGCCACCATCATCCTGGCAGCCCCAGGAGCCAGGGCTCCTGGCAAGCTCCCACCAGCACGGGGTGCGGGGGTCTTGGGGGCAGGCCCCCCGTGGGCTCCTGACAGGACGCAGCGGCTGTCATGGGTGAGTGAATGGTCCTGAGCAGATGGACAGGGGCCAGGCAGGCCCTGACGGCTGGGGAGGGAAGGATGGGAATCGGCGGGGAGGGTGGGGCTGGCTGGGCCAGGACCACAGCCCCCCAGCAGGGATGAGTAGCCAGCGGCATCAGTGCTGAGAGCCCCGCATCCCGGCAGCCTCTCTCTCCTGGGGCAACCACAGCCGGGGTGGCAGGAACCAGGAGGACACAGAGCTGAGCTGCGGCTCCAGGCCACTGTGGACTGCGGGCTTGTTACACACGAGGACCGCCGTGCAGTCACGTGTTCGGTCTTGGGAGCAGCCAGGGAGCCGCTGTGTTATGGTCCTCATTTCACAGTCGCCGAAGACGAGGCGCCAGGTGTAAGCAAGGGGCCAGGAGGAGTCCAGGGCACGTGCTCAGAAAGCCCCGAAGGGGCACTCAGGACAGGCTGGGGCTGTGACCGTCACACATGCACACACACACAGACACGCATGCACACCCAGACACAAACGCACACACAGACACACAAGTCCATGCAAACATGTGCACCATCACACCCAACACACACAGGCATGCACAAGGCTCACCCAGAGACGCACACCTCACACACACACACGCACATGCTCGGACATAGAAAGTGCGGGAAAACGCACACACACACACACACACGCGTCTAGATACAAACACAAAAATGCAGGCACCCGAACACACACACACAGTGGCACAGACACACAGACACACCAGCGCACACACGCTGACCACACGGGCGCAAATGCACAGACACGCACGCACACCCCGCACAGGGACGCCAGGGACAACCGGACGGGCGCTGCAGCGCGCGATGCTGGCCTCTCTCCACGGCCGTATTTTCTCTGAAGCTTTTGCAAGTCCTCGGCCACCCTGCCTTCAAGATCTTATTAGATTTCATCCTGGAGGAAGGGGACCCACTCTCTTTAAAATCACAGCCATAATTCCAGCTAACTGTGTGAAGTAGAATTTGAGGCCTCTGGGGAACCCTTTAATTCAGCTTTAGGCGGCTCCTGGCACCTGGCGCTTCTCCCTGGGGTGACTCGGTGCGAGAATCTAGACCAGAGCCAGGAGGGCTCCCGGGTCTGAGAATGAGACTGCAGGGGGAGGTGCGCATGGGCCCCAGCGCCAAGGTGTGCCTGGGGGGCGCTGGCACCGAGGAGGCAGGCTGTGACCCCGCCGAGGGGTCACAGCTGGCCTGCTGCTCCCGGTCACAGCAATTGGCCTTCCCCCAGGACACCCTGGGACACTGACCCCTCCACCCAGACTCCTGGTCCCCCTCCCCAACATCCCTGATCGGAGCTGGGGGTGTGGCATCAGGAAGGACCCCGGCTGGCTAGGGGCACCGCAGGCAGGCTGCTGCTACTAAGTTACTTCAGTCGTGTCCGACTCTGTGAGACCCCATAGACAGCAGCCCGTCAGGCTCCCCCGTCCCTGGGATTCTCCAGGCAAGAACTCTGGAGTGGGTTGCCATTTTCTTCTCCAGGCTAGGCAAGCCCAACTCAACGGTGTGCAGCAGGATGGGGAACCGGGTCACCGGGCAGACGGCTGGACCAAAGAGGGCACTTGCCCCTCAGCAGACACGCCGAGCCAGGCCAAACATACAGCGCTGGCTCTCCTGGGATCACCGAGGGTGAGGGCAGAGCTCAAGGACAAACTCCCACGACCCGTGCTGGCTCCAGGACCTGGCCTCAGTGCTCTAATCTGGGAAATGGGGACGCAGGGCCTTCCATGGAGGATGATGGGGTGAGCCAAGGCGCGTGGAGCAGCATGTGAGTCCACGCAAGACTGTAGGTGGAGGGGTGACAGGTCAGAGACAGCGCTGCTTGCTCGCTCCGACTAGCACTGAGGCCCCGGTCAGGAGTCCACCTCCAGGAAGTCCCAGCCTGGACAGACAAACGCCGGAGGCCATGCGAGGAGGGTGCGGGTGTGCCTGGGAGCTGGAGCTCTGGGTGGGACTGCAGCCTCCTGCTGGCATGGGAGACGGAGCAGGGAGAGTCCAGAGCCCCAGAGAGATGCCTGGGGGTTCATGCTGCGTCTGGCCTTTGCTGGCCTTATCTCCCCATCTAGAAAGGGGACAAGAATGGGGTTGCCAGCCCCGGCTGCTTCAGAGTCTGCTGAGACGCACCCCCCGTCCCTACCCCTGCCTTGTGGGCAGACAGAACAGCAGCAGGCAGGGCTGTCACTGCCCCGGCCGGGGCTCGTCACACCCTCAGCTCCGCCAGGGCTCCTCGTGGCCATGAATGCGAGCGCTCTCTCAGGCTCAGGACCACGCACCATGAAGCCTGGTCCGTGGAGAAACCCAAGTGTCCAGCGACAAAGGGACAGACAAAGAGGATGCGGTACACACATACATCGACACACTGCTCGGTCATAAGAAAGAACGAAATAACGCCATCTGCAGCAACAGTTGTTTTTTTTAAGTTGCTCAGTCGTGTCCGACTCTTGGCATGCGTATAGTCCATGGAACTCTCCCGGCCAGAATACTGGAGTGGGTAGCCTTTCCCTTCTCCAGGGGATCTTTCCGACCCAGGAATCGAACCCAGGTCTCCTGCATGGCAGGTGGATTCTGCACTGCAGCAACACAGATGGGCCTAAAGATGATCACAGTGAGCGGAGTCAGTCCGACGAGACCACAGTCGTAAGACATCACTGACATGTGGACTCTAAAATACGGCACCAGTGAGCCTGCCTGTGACTCAGAAACAGACTCAGACACACAGACTTGTGGTTGCCAGGGGCGGGGGGCAGGGGGTGGTGGAGGGGAACCTGGGGCTCACAGAGCAGACTGTTGCGTACAGAACGGATACAACGAGGCCCTGCAGCGTAGTGCAGGGACCTACACCCAATCTCGGGATGAACGTCAGTGGAAAAGAACACACAGAAAGGATGTATATAGCCGAGTTACTCTGTGGTACGGCAGAAACTCACACAGCGCTGTAAATCCACTCGACCTCAAACAAAACCCCCCACATGGCCTCTGGAGGAGCTCTCAGCCGAGCGGCCCGGCGCCCTTAGCTCTTTCTCTGACCAGACTTCTCTTTTAAGACCCTGAAGCCGATGCACAGGAAAGGAAACAGCCCCAGGCACCCGCCCCATGAGCCCAGTGGGGTGCCCACCCTGCCCCAGGCACCCGCCCCACGAGTCCAGTGGGGCGCCCACCCTGCCCGGTGCAGTCGCTAGCTCTGGCTTCCAAGTGTTCTTATCGTCCGGGTTGGATCCAAGCAGGGGTCCTGCTCAACCTCTGGTGGCGCCCTGAGGCCCAGAATCCAGGGCCCCATGCACAGAGGTGCCCCCTCCCCGGTCCCCCTGGACTCCCACCCCTCCCGCACCCCCCCCAGCCCAGGTCGCTCCTTACCCGACGTGCCAGGGCTGCTGGGGCCTCTTGGCGTCCTCGCCAGCTCCACCCAGCCTGTTGAGCGAGGGCGACCGGCTGCGGGGCCCGGGGGTATAGCTCCCGAGGGTCTTGGCGGCCCCATCAGCCTTGCTGGGCGTCTGCTGCAACAACTGGGGCGAGAGGCTGAGGTGGGAGGTGGCCGCGCAGACAGCCCAGTCAGGTGCGCCGGCGTTGAGGTTGTTGTCGCTGTTGGAGCGCAGCAGGAGCCGCGGGGCGGCCAGCGTGCTGGGGGGCCGCCTCCTGCGGTTGGAGTACGCCGGGGCCTCTCGGAAGGGCACTGGGTCAGAGAGAGCGGGAGACGCGGGTGAGTGTGCGTGGCACCGTCATCCAGGAGGGGTGCCTGCCTCTCCCCCCTCCCCACAGCTGCCCAGGACATGGATGCTGCGAGCTCTGTGCTGAGCCCCCGAGGGCCCCCACGTGTGCAGAGCTCACCCTGACACAGAAGCAGACACGGGTGGAGGCGGGGAGTGTCCCCCTTGCACAGAGGCTCAAGCCAATGCTTGAGATGGAAGGGGCTCGGGTCGCACTTCCATCCACACGTGCCCACACCTCCAGCAGCCCAGAGATGGTGGACGACTGGCTGCCCCGGCTCACAGCAAGGACGGCGCACAGAGGCAGCCGTGGAGTTCCTCCTCCTCACCGCAACCCGCACTGGGGGTTGGATCGTGTCCCCCCAGATCCCTATGTTGGAGGCCTGACCCCAAGCACCTCAGAATGTGGCTGTCTTTGGAGATCGGGTCTTTTAAGAGATGATTAAGGTAAAATGGGGTCAACTGGGGGTCCCTAATCCCACAGGACTGGGGTCCTTGTAAGAAGAGGAGGTCAGGACATGGACACACAGAGGGACGACCCTGTGAGGACACCCTCCTGGGGTGTCTGCACGCCCAGGAGGGGGCCTCAGGAGGACCAGCCCCGCCCACACGTGGGTCTGGGATTCCAGCCTCCAGGACTGGGGACAGTGAATGTTTGAGCCGCCCCATCTGTGGGGTAGTTACAGCAGGCAGGGCAAATGCACGTGGCTCCCTGGCTCTACTGGTGGGAAGCCATCTGCCTGAACCCCAGTGTGCTCCTTTCTCCACCCACCAAACCGGGACCGGCAGCAAAGCATCGAACAGGAGGCGGTGGACCCACCTCAGCACGCTCCTCATGAAGCTCTAGACTGGAGACAAGCCCCTCGCTCTGGGACATCAGCCCAGCCAGGGGCTCAGAACAATGACACAGTCCTCGGGTACCGCGAGGGCTGGAACCCACGTGGTGGGCACCCCGCGTTTCTCTGAGGGCTGGAGCCAGAAACAGAGTGTCCTTTCCAAGTGTGTGCACGCTCAGTCTCTCAGGCTTGTCTGACTCTCTGAGACCCAATGGACTGTAGCCCGCCAGGCTCCTCTGTCCTTGGGACTTTCCAGGCAAGAATACTGGAGTGGGTTGCCGTGCCCTCCTCCAGGGGATCTTCCTGACCCAGGGATGGAACCCATGTCTCCTACACTGCAGGCGGATTCTTTGCCCGCTGAGCCACCAGGGAAGCTCATCCTTTGCAAGAACAGGCATCTAAAGACATGCAAGCCTCCGGGCTGCCGGGAAGCAGCACGGAAGCCATGACAGGCAGCCAAGAACGCGAGCCTCCTCGAGCTGGCCCTCCACAAACTGGACTGCAGAGTGGCAGGAAGACACGCGCCCTCCTGGAGGGCTGACTGGGACACGGGAAGACCAGCGTCTCAGGGGAGAAAGGCGAGTTCAGTACCGAGTCCCGCACGGTCCACCGCTCCGGCTGCCCGAGGTCAGAGGTGGTGAAGTTCGTCATGGAAACCAAGGACAGCTGCACCCCACCCAGAACCTGGGCAACCCCCTGCTGGAGGGCTGGGCTTAATGGGGACAGAGGTGGTGCTGGGAGAGCTCCACCGAGACAGCTGCGACCCAGTACACCCTTCGCTGCTTCCCTGGGAGGCAGGACCATCCTAGGAAAGCAGACACACGCAGCCAGCCTGGGAAAGCCGCAGGGAAACGGCACGAGGCTTCCCGAGGACGCACGCTCGGAATTCACACCTTGGCTGGTATGGTTGTGAGAACCTGGCAGTGACCCACGGGGGAGGTCACGCTCTCTCCAGCAGTGATGCCAACCTGCTCCCTCTGAGCCCGTCTGTCAGGGCAAGGAGCACCATCACTCGCATCCACTCCAAATTCTTCAAAGCAAAGCAGCTCTTCAGCACCAGCCCGGCCGGGAGGGAGACAAGGAGCAGGGAAGGCGTGCTCCGTGGACCCCCACCTCTGGGGCCCGAGAGGCTGCCCTGTCCAGGGCTCAGCCCCTGGGGAATCAGTCCTTTTTTTGGGGAAAGTCTATTTTGGGGAAAAGTCCCGAGTTTGTCTTTGCCAGTCACCGGGGAAACTACCCCCATATCACTGCCACTGTCAGCATCAGACGGCAGCCGGAAGACGTCTGGAAGGACTGAGGGTGACCTGAGCCCCGCCCAGCAGAAGGGCAGGGGGACAGGAGACCTCACTAGCACGGCGGGTCCAGGATCTCAGAGAGAGATGCTCTTCCTGCCGAGATCGTCAGCTGCAGGACCACAGCACCGAGAGGAAGCCAGCCTCTCGAGCAGATGCTCGCAACAGAGCCCCCTCGACTTTCTGCCTCATCCTTCCTGCACCCACCCGAGGACAAGCCAGAGCCTGCGCGGATGGAGGGGAGGGGTCACCCCAGCTCGGAGGGAACACTTGCATTCTGTGATGTGAACTCATGCTGAGGCTCCCAGCTTCCCTGACCTTAGAGTCAATTCTATTTTCCTGATGGTTATAAGCGGCTACAAACGCCCTTGATGGAAAGTGATGGAATTTGGGGGGAGCCCTGCCAATAGCTAAGACAGACTCAGAAGGGGAAGAACAGTCTAGGGGAGAAGGGAACAGCGTGAGCAGAACACCATGCCCCCAGATGAAACCCCCTTGCTGAGCACATGTTACCAAGATCAAAGTCCCAGAAGGTGAATCTGGGCGCATCGTGTAAGCAAATGTGCTCAGACAAAGGCTGTCTTTTCTGTACGCGCCTGAGAACCAGGCGGAAGAGGTCTTTCAGACAGTGGCAGCAATTCACAGGGGAGGGAGGTTGGGGGTGGGGGGTGGCGGCTGCCCTCGGAAGATTAAGGGATGAAAGAGCTGGGACTTCTGCAAATACCTTCTGCTCCAAGGAGCCAGTGAGCTACTCAGCTGGACTCTCATAGGTGATGTTTCAGTGAACATTCTAATGAACGTTCTCTCACTGAATTACCAAGATTCACATTAAGTTCATCTCCTGTGTGGTGTAATTGGAAATTCTTCCATGTTTATTTTTTGGCTTGGGCTGGGAAGTATCTCCTTAATTCCTCTAACCTCACATCTTCATAAACCTCCCGGTTTCATAAAATGAGAGCTCCCTGTCTTAACCAACTAACCGGAACCCGCCGTGGAAATGCTGCTGTTTTATTTTATTTTTTAATGTGCAAAGGGTTAGAAATACCTCTTTTCCTGTCTGAGAATGATTAATATTCCACCCAACTGTTTCCTTTTTCCAGGCAATCTGCAAACTCTAAGTGGGTGGATATTTTCTTAGCTTAGCCTTCCATGCATGTATTTATACGTTCCTTTCCCACAATACAAATTGCACAAAGCATGCAGAAAAGCAGACGCACTTTCAAAGTCTGCCACCGTGCATTTCCCACCCGCTCCCCGAAGCCGCAACCCGGGGCGGCCAAGGGACTCCAAGCGCCGGTTCTGAAAGCGCCCCACCTGCCCAGGGCCGCCAGTGGAGTCCCGGGGCTCCTTGCTCCTGCCTGAGTGCTTGGCAGCCTCCAGGCAGCGGGCAGGTTAGAGCCAAACTTCCTATTTTCCACAGGACTTAGTTCCTTAACAGTTAGGCTCTGGATGCACCAACAATGCACGAGCTACATTTCTGCAAGGGGCTGGACACGTGGGGGGAAAAAAAATGAAGCCGACACCTCCAAGTGGGTTAACAGTCCAGACCAACTACAACAAAGCCCGATCACCCACCAGAAGTAATTACTCCCTTAACACGGCAGGAATGAATGAAGGGCAATTTTAGGAGGACCGGGAGTCCCCGGCTTCCCCCCACCCCCCCGCCGCCCGGGCCAGAAGCTGCTTGTTCCCATGCACTCCGCGCCCTACGGCTGGCTCTCCGCTTACCTTCCTTCTTGGTGAAGGCATTTAACAAAGACTTCATTTTCCCTCCGACTTTGGCAGCGGTCCGCTCATTATATAACCTTCTCGACTGGGAGGAAGGGAAGGGCCGCCCGGCCCCTGGGCGCCGGAGCAGTTTGGACCCGGGGAGCGGCGGCGGGCGTCTGGCCACTGCCTGCCTCCGAGCATAGCTGGGCAGGCCAGACCCAGCGCGCTGGTGACGGAGCCCACCCCATACTCTGTCTGTCAGCTGGGAACCAAGCGTGCGTAGACTGAGGCTGCTCTCAGAGCCCACTGCCGCTCCCCGCGCCCGTCATGGGAGTCGCGCTCCCCTGCTTTCGTGATCAGTGCATCGGGGAGGAGGCTCGCAGGCGGGAGGCATCGGTGAGCCCCGAGCCCCGACCATCCAAGGGCTCAGACCCGCCCGGGGCGACAGAGCACAGCACCTGTGCTTTGCTGATTTTCATTCAAAAGAAAAAGCCAAGTTTTTCCTCACTCTCCACCGCCGCCGCTTGTCCGCCAGCAGACGTGGGGGTGTCGGTCCTGGAGATAAAACGTCCCGGTTCCAGATAAGCCACGAGCCAGACCCGCGTTAACTGGGCAGCCAGTGCCAGGCTTCTGGAATCTCTGAACGTGACCCAGATTTCCGTTGCCAAGAATCAGACACAAGGACCCATTACTTCTCTGGCTCCCCCCCATGGAGGTAATGACCCTGGAGAAAACAGGATTTCCATCCCCCTTCCTAATTTTTTTTTTTTTTGGAAACAAAAGAGATGAAACAATTAAAACTGCAGCCCAGCCAAAGCTCGTCCTAATTCCAGGCAGCTGATAAAAAGCCCGTTCCGAGCCAGGCTGCACGTTTCTTACAGGAGTCCGGGAGACACACAGAGAGGTGGCAGGGAAAAAGTTCTGCCTGAGCAGCAAACACAGAGGGAGGGGCCGTGGCAGGGAGCCCCACGGCAGGGGGCACGGGGTTATTTCTACACAAGGAGAAAGGTCTTTCCGAAAGCTTAACGGAGCATCCCAGGGAGCAGGCTCTGATGCCTGTGCTGCTGGGGCTGTAATTAAGTGTGCGATTTTTCGGTTGCTAAGAGAGCTGCTTCTGAAATTTGAAGGGAAAAAAAAAAAAGAGAGAGAGAGAGAGGAAGATGGGATGAGACGAGGCAAAGCACCGGGAGCCTGTAAGTTGAATTCCATATGGTCGGCTTGCTTTGTGTCAACAAAACCGGCAGCGGCAGAAGCTCTGGGAGCCTCTCTCCATGGGACGCCCAGGGCTGGCCGGACGTCTGTCCACGGTGGCGAGAGCGTGGACCAGGTGCCCGTTACCAGCTGAGCACTTGAGCGTCGTTTCACTCCCACGATGCCCCATTGCAGGGCTTAGCGCTGCCTTCAAACTCTGCCCCGGGTGACCCTCGCCTGCCACACCGGAGCCCAGGCCACGCCTAAGACTCGCCCTAGCAGACACTCAGCCACTGGTGCGTTTCACCCACGAAGACCTGACAATCTGCCCCGCGCCACTCACATCCCTGCGGGACAGAGCAGGTGACGGCAGGGGCAGGCTGTCTTTGGACGTGGGTGCCAGGCTGCAAAGCTTCCAGAAGCATCTCTCTCAGATGCAGAAACCAACAAGGGTACAACTGCCCCTTCTTGGGGAGCCTGCCACTGCCCCCCCCCACCCCCCGCCGGTGAAGGAACCGTCAGGGATCTTCAAGGTGGGCGTGTCCAGTTTATCGAGGGTGTGCTGGCTGGCTGCCCCGGCTGGGACAGGATACCCTGGTGACAGTGACCTGCAGGAGATCCCCCCCAGAGGCAGGGCCCCTGCCACACGGGCCCCAGGAAACCCTCCGGGGAGCGGGAGGGAGGCACTGCGAGGCTCAAGCCGATGCCACCCCAGAGCGCGGGCCTCCTCCCGCGCCAAGTGCCCGCGACACTCTTGGCCTCTGCTGTCCACAGGGAGCACGTGTGGTCCACAGCTGGCGGGCAGTGGCCGAGCCCAAGGCCGGAAGTGCCCCCCATTGCCAGCTCCCTGTGTGGACCTGGGGAGGAACGGGTGGGGAGGAGGTGGCTTCTCCGGTGCCCCCACGAACATCCCGTGTCTCTTCCGAGGGAGGAGGACCCCTCACCCCCAAGCTGGGAGCAGAGCCAGAGGCGCCCAAAGAGCATCCACCCGTGGCCCAGGTGGGGACACTCCCGGCCCGCCTCCCCGGCCCTGCGTTCAGAGGGACGGTTCCTCCTGGTGCCTTTGCCCATAGTAGGAGCAGAGTCTGGAAATGACAGGCCCCCGGCTCCTGGCCCAAGGGCGGGCCATTCTGAGACAAATCCTGGCTTCCCTGGTGGCTTACTGGCACAGAACCTACCTGCTAAGCAGGAGCCACGGGTCCAATCCCTGGGTCGTAAAGACGCCCTGGAGGAGGGCATGGCTACCCACTCCAGTATCCTCGCCTGGAGAACCCCGTGGACAGAGGAGGGTCTCAAAGAGTCGGACACGACTGAGTGACTAAGCAGCAGGAGCCCCCTGGAAACAACAGGGCCCCGGCTGCCCGCCCGAGAGCTGAGACGAGTCTGAGGCAAATCCCAGACCAGGGAAGAGGCCGGCAGGCTGGGGGCAGAGGGGGCCCCTGGCTCCCGATCGCCCCGCCTCCAGGTTCCATGTCCCAGGGTGTGCGTGCACCCGGGCTGTGCAGGCCCGGGGGACAAGGCAGTGAGCGAGACGGAGATGCCAGCTCCCTCCCAGGCTGCGCGAGGGGCAGGGTGGGCGCGTAAGAGCAGCCTTTGGACATAACAGGATGCGAGGGGCCCCAGGAAGCACTCCTCAGCCCGAAGATTCCCATTCCCATTCCTCTAATAAGCAGACAGCCTCCCCAATCACCACTTTCAGGAATCCGAGCAAACGATTCACTGAGATTAGCAGCAAGAGCTTAGGTTCATGTGCAAACCTACTGTGTGCCTGGCCCCGGACCAGAAATCCTGCCAGGAGGGAGGCGGTCCACTCCTGACTCAACCCACCTCGTCCATGTAACGCTCTTCCCCACTGGCAGGCATGCTCTCCTTGAATACTTCCAGCAACGGGGAGCTCACTAGCCATGTACTGGCTCTGCGCCCACACACACCAGTCTCCTTCCCCATTGCACCAACATCATTTCCACACCCGCCATACACTGATTGGAAGGGAAGGCCAAGGCTTTCAGAGCACAGACTTCATCCCAAGAAGTAAAGTAGGTTGGGGGTGTCAGAGCTCAGACGCACACAGATGGCTGAGCTTCCCTCCCATCAGCTCCTGGACCTTTTGTTCTGTTGCCAGGTCCTTGGTGGAGCAACCACAGTGACCACTAGAGGCTGTGCTGGCCACCCTGCTGAGGTCAGGTTTCAACTGGACTTCATTCCAAATGAGGGGGAGAAGGGAGAGCAAAGATTCTGGTTCTGAGCTGGGCTGGGGTGAGGCGGGTGGCCAGTGGCAGTGGGTGGGGTCGGGGATGGCATGGGGTGACTCTGTCCAGTTGCTCACCCGCCCACCCACCCCAAAGGATGACTGAGCATCTTTTGAGTTGGGGGGCTGTTTGAAGGACAAAAAGCAGGAGGAAGGATTAGATGGAGCCTCCCCAAATCAGACAGCTTCCAGGAAGGAAGAAGGTCACCCCAGAACGAACCCCAAACTGTCAGCCGCCTGTCCTGACCCGTTGGGTCATCAGCTCGGCCCCAGCCAGCCCAAGTCCAGTGCCAAGCCCTCGGCAGGAGGTAATAAACCAACAGAAGCTCTGCGTGAGCGCCTGTGTCCGCTCCCACTCCCCCAAGGCCCTGCACGGTTTCGGCCTCTGCACCCCACCCACTGCCCCCCCTTACTCAGACCCGCCTCCCAAGCCCTCACTGTCTGAGCCCTTCATTTGCCACGTCTTTTGACAACTGCCTGACAACAGGCTGAAAATAATTTCATTTCTCATATAAAAAAGGCTCTTCGCACATCAGAACATTTCAAGACGCTATGAAGTCCTGGCAGGGAAGACGCGCCAGGTGTTATAAACACGCCTGGTGAGTCTGCAGGGCTGCTCCATGGGGACGGTCAGCCCACCTCCTTCCCTGTGCCGGCCAGCAGGCGAGCGCTGGACACGGGGCCACGGCCAGCATCCGACTCAGGGGCTGGCTCTGTGTCTTACTGCTCGGCGGCCCTGGGCTGGCCAGACACCCCAGCTCGCGGATTCCCCACCTGCAAGGTGGGAACAGCCCAGCGCATCCCCAGTGTCGGCTGTGGGATCACATGAGTTGTATCTGGAGCACGGAGCAGGGTGGTCAGCCTTCTGGGGTTGAGTCCCAGCGCCTGCACCTCCCAGCTCTGAGACCCCGGGAGAGACACCACGTGTCTGCCTGTTTCCTCTTCCATTGATGGGGATGTGCCTGCTGCTGCCGCATAGGAGGCGAGGAGCAAATCAGTAATAGTAACGTCTGTAAGTGCCTGGGTTTGAAGGCTGCCAACAATGGCTAAATAAACACTTTTAATTAAAAAAAAAAATAATTCTGTGAGTGAACATCGAGTCAGTCTCCCTGGCCCCCACCCCAGCTCCGTGTCTGTGATAAGCCCTCCCAGGTCCCTTAGAATGCATTTACACAGTCTCTTTGGGTGCCGCCTCCTCCAGGAAGTCTCCCTGAAGGATCCAGTCCCTGGAGAGACCTGCCCACCCCCAGCTGCCCAGGGTCGCCAGGCCAGCAGTCCTCCCTGGGGGTGTTCTCAGTTCCATGGCACATCAAGCAGGTCCAGCGTCCAGCTCCCCATCACTCTGCAAATGAGGGGGGAGTGGTGCTCCCACAGCTCTGGACATGAGTGAGGATCTCCCACCTTGTTTGGACTGTTCCCAGGCCCTTTCCCAGGCCCCCCAGGTGGTCTCCTGGGCTGTGGTCTCCTCCCCTGCTGTGCCCCGTCCAGCCTCCACCCACCCCCACGTCTGCCCTGGTCCTGCCTGCCACGAGGAGGCCCAGCTGGGCACTGCAGGAGGCCCGCCTCACCCGACGGGCAGGCGCGCTGGGCATCGGGCAGGCCTGGGTCCTCAGTGTCCCTGCCAGGTCCTGCCCGCCTGGGGGTGTGGGCAGCTGGGGTCATCCTGGGGCTTGGAGGGCTTCCAGGGCTCCAGGTGACCACGGCCGGGGCTCTGACCCAGGGGGCGCACAGGCCGGGCCGGAGGGCACAGACCCAGCTCGGGGCAGTATCGGCTCCGCCGTGGAGCTCCCAGCCCCGGTGCGCCGGTCCCCTGGGAGCCCCAGAAGTCCTTCAGAACCACCCCTCCCCGCACCCACAGCCAGAGCGATGTTTTCAACGAGACCCTGGCGGACGAGCCAGTGGGGCTGGGGTGTGAATGTCGCCAAGGGTCCCGCAGTCCCTGAGATGGCACCGTTCCCCTTCTCTTTCTGGGTGGCCTGGGGACTCACTCAGGGCCCACCTCCTCTTCCTGGTAGCGGGCTGCAGAAGGGAGAGCCGGCTCGGGTGGAGATGGGCTGGGCAAGCAGGAGAGGCCCTGAGTCTATTTCTGCCTCAACGCAAACTTGCGGAGGCGGCTGTAGCCTCTTGTCAGACAGGAGGCCCATGGGGAACTGAAAGGAGGAGAAGAAACCCCAGAGGGTCTCAGTGGCCCACCAGCCCCACCCTCCGCCTTGCCTAACAGAAATGACAACCAACTGCCGGGCAGGAGACCGCCGACGTGTGCAAGCTCCTTGCTCGGCTCGGGGGAGCAGAGAGGCAGCGGGTCCTGGGGGGAGTCTGTGGGGCCAGACCTGGATTCTTCCTGCCCACTCCCCACCTGAGCCAAAATAGCAGACCTCGCTTCCTTCCCGCGTCGCTTTAGATAACTGTGATTTAAATATTAGTAGGCAACATTTCTCCATCTCACAATCATTGTTCAATGAATCATACGTTTATAAATAACAGGAGATATAAAAAGGCGTCTCGGCAGTAGTGCGGGGGTTATCTCTGAGCCAGCATGGAGGTGTCTGCGAGAGGTGGGACGTTCCAGCAGCTGGGACCGCACAGGGAGGGAGGCGCTGGGCCTGGAGGCCCCGTCGAGGCCCCTGGGTGGGAGGCAGGGGCACTGATGAGGGGGCTGCAGAACTGCCCCCCCAGGGTGGGGGGGTCTCACCCTAGGGTGGGGGTCTCCCTCCAGGGCTGCCAGGCTCAGGGCTGATGGTGGCAGAGCTCGGAGACTCCGGCAGGGGCTCCACACCAGCCCTGAAATAGGGCTCTAGTGCCAAGACCAGGTCAGAGCGGGCACAGGCAGAGGAGCTTTGGAGGGCTGAGCTGGGGCTGGCCACAGGGAGGATGAGGGTCCCCCAGGTGCATTCCGGAAGGACTCCAGACTCCAAACTCTGGCCCCCATCTCCTCCCTCCGTGTAGCTTCAAGTCCTGGAGACCTACTGTGCGCTGGGCCAACACTCTTACCCGGCCGTGTGGGGCAGCAGGCAGAGCAAGCGGCTTCATACAGAATGCCAGGGCGACCCTGGGTGGTCCCTCTGAGAGCCCAGTGGTGAGGACGCCTGGACTCCCCAAAGGGGGACCTGGGCTCAGGGCGCCGAGACAAGTCAGCAGTGCCCAGCCCACTGCTCAGCAGAACCATCCGAAGTCTCCAAGGCCAGGCACAGACTTCTTCCAGAAGTCTTCTGGGCACCTGGACAGTCAGGACCAGACTGGAGGTGCTGGGACCACAGAGAACCTCCGAGGCCACGGGGCGCCCACATCTCCGGACACACTGGAGAGCTAACCACACATAGAGGGATTTGTTGAAAGGCAGCCCTGGAGCTGGCTGGGGGGTAACCAGGGCGACTATGGGCTAGAGGCGGAATGTTGCATTCCCTGAATTTACATGCTGAAGCCCGTTCCCCAGGGTGACGGCTCTGGGAGGTGGGGCCTTTGGGAGGTGATGCTGGGTGTTAGCCGCTCAGTCGTGTCCGACTCTTTGCAACACGTGGACTGCAGCTCTCTGGGTTCCTTTGCCCAGGGACTTCTCCAGGCAAGAATACTGGAGTGGGTTGCCACTTCCTTATCCAGGAAATCTTCCCAAGCCAGGGGTAGAACCCGTGGCTCCTCGTTGCAGGTGGATTCTGTACCGACTAAACCACACGGTGATAGTATCAGTGCCCTTATAACCAGAGGCGTGGGAGACAGCTCTCTCTCGGCCCAGGTGAGGACACAGCGAGAAGCCAGGAAGAGGCCCCTCGCCAGGAACCGAACTGGCCTTGATCTTGGACATCCAGCCTCCAGGACTTCTGTGAGGGACAAATGGACGTTGTTTGAGGCATCGTCTGCGGTGGTTTGTGAGAGCCACCTGACCTTCAAAGACACCACATGTGGCCGACCATGTCCCTCTGCCCTGCAGGCCCCCAGGGGTCTCCACGCCATCACCTCTACGCCACCCCCACACAGGGCTGGGTGCTCTCAGCCCTGTTGGTGCTCCGTACACAGCTCTGGGCATCACCTCTGCTGTGGCCTCTACCTGGACTCCTTTACCCGCCCCTCCTGCCCTGGTTCTTCCAGCTCCAGCTCTTCAGCATCACTCTCCAGGTCGCCTCATCACAGAAGTGTTTCTTGACTGTCCTTTCTAGAAAGACAGCCCTCTTATTCTCTCTCTTAGCCCCTTGTCACTACTCCTCCACTGCATTTATCAAAATCTGAAATCACACCAGTTGTGAGTTTGTTTATACTGGTGTATTTTATCCACAGGGACTGAGTCTGTCTTTTTTTTAAAAAATTCTTTCTTTTACCGTTTAATTTCTGGCGGCCCTGGGTCTTAGCCTGGCACGCACAGTTCCTCTAGTTGCGGCATATGTGTGAGCTTAGGTGCCTCGTGGCACGTGGGATCAGGGATCAACCCAGGTAGCCTGGCTTGGAAGTTGGACGCTCAACCACTGGACCACAAAGGAGGTCCCCTGGGTCTGTCTGATTCACTACAGCGTCACCAGAACACAGCTCAGCCTCTCACAAGACACCTGAGCTTCACCCCCGCATTCAGTAAATGAACAAACAAAAGGGCGCTTTCCTCCCTCAGCCCCTGGACTTCATCGCTGCGGCCTGCGCTGCACTTGCTTCACTATGAAACACCTGTTTCTAGGACTCTTCCCACCACGAACACTTCCTCCCTACAGCTGGAACCTGCAGGAAGGCATGGGGCAGGGCAGAGGCTTTACACAGGACCTAAGACCTGGCACAGAACGGGAGCTTAAAAGTACAGGTTCCGGTCATTAATATTTCAGGCCCCTGTCTGTCCACACATATCTGGGTGGTCTGTTAATTGTGGTTTCCTTTAGTTACACGTCTTGCTTTCCTGCTTCTTTGCTTGCCTAGTTATTTCTGAATCTGCATCAGCCATTGCGTTTGATATGTTGTAGAGACTACGGGTTCTGTTATCTTCCTCTGAAGAGTGTGGAGTTTCTCTAGCAGGGAGTGAAATGATCAGGACACGCTGTTCTGTGAAGGCATGGCTCTTATGCTTTTGTAGATGGAATCTCTGGAGGCTTGGTCCTTGCAGGAGGTCCTGACTTCCGGGGCCCTTCTGGGGTTCTGGCAGAAATTCTCAAGTGTTTGCCAAACTCCCTTAATAAGACAGAGCTCAGCTTCCTGTTGTCTCTCATTGCCTCTTTGAGTTTTAAGCTACTGTGTTCCACTGGGATCCCTGGACTCTCATTTTGGACAAACAGTTTAGAAGTCAGTTAAGGATTTAGGGGGATTTACGTGCAGATCTGAGGACTCTCTCTTCTATTTCCAGCTCCTCATGCAGCCCTGATCGTGACCTTCAACTGCTGAATCTTCACCCCAGAGGAACTCACTTTTTGTCAGGGGACCCCCTCTTTCACGGGGGTCCCCCAACCACACACCTGCAGGCACACACAGAGTGTAGCAGTGAGTCCCTGACCTCCATGTCCAGAGGCAGCAGGAGGGGAGAGGAGACTGGCGAGCTGGTCAGCGGGCAGCGGCCTCAGAAAGTAAGGTGACGAGATGGGCACGGCAGCTGTCTCCTGTGAGCAGCCCGGGAGGAGCGGGGTGAGGGCTCTGAGGGTCAAAGCAGAGGTCGGCTCTTTAACACCACCCCCGTGTCATCACCATGAGCCCCACTCTGAACGCCCACACGGTGCAGCCCAGGCCTGGACCTGCTGCCCGCCCTGTCCTCTCTGCAGCCCAGTGAGGCGGGTCCTTTCACACCCACTTTACAGACGTGAAGACCGAGGCTCAGGAAGTGCCAGAATCCATCCAACCCCTTGCCCGTCACTCCGGGGCAGCACTGACCTCACTTCTACCTCTATCCCAACATCAGAGCCGGACGGTGGGCTTCCCCGGCGGCACGGTGGTAAAGAATCCGCTTGCCAACGCAGGAGACACAGGCTCGATCCCTGGTCTGGAAAGATCCCTAGGGCGGCAGAGCGACTAAGCCCGTGCACCCCGACTACTGAGCCCACGAGCTGCAACAACTGCAGGCCTAGAGCCCCAGAGCCCATGCTCCAGCATGAGAGACGCCTCCGCCCCACAGCTAGAGAGTGGCCCCCACTCGCCACAGCCAGAGAAGAGCCCGGGCCAAGGCCAGGTGGCGGCGTCCTGACCACCGCATGGATGAGAGCTGGGTGGAGCCCTACGGGGGGAGGGTGGGGGCTCATCTGGGAGGCGGGTGACGAAGGAGGAAGCCGGCTGAGTCATCTGTGTATCCTGACCCCACCTCTGCTTGGCTGTGGGTCCTGCCTCTGCTGGGCCTCAGTTTCCCTGTATATCCACAAGCGGATATAGTAGAATGTCCCCTGAAAGTCCTGACCAGCAAATCCGAGGGCCCTGTGGAGCGTCCTTGTCAGAGAGGTGCAGAGGGTTCTCAGGGCGGAGTAGCAGGATTTCAGGGGAGCAGCCTGGGTCGGCTCCCAAGCCTCTAAGAGACACCATGGGCCATCCTGAGGTGGTCAAGCTGGGAGCCGTGAAGGCCCAAGGCCACAGCAGTTCCTGGAAGGGGCCTGCCATCCGCCAAGTCCCGTTTCACCTGTGCCGAGGTTTGGCTCTGCAACCATGGACAGGCCGAGCCATCTCTCGGAGCCTGTGAGCGGGGCTCTGGTGATGCCCTTTGCACACAGGCCCTCTCAGAGGCCCCTTCCTCTGGAAGAAGTGGGAGGAGGGGAAGGGTCTGCAGCCTGCCTGCTGAGGTCCCGTGGCCGCCATGGGTGCCTCGGCAGGCCTCCTTGCCGAGCAGAGTGCAGCACGTCTCTCTCACTGAACCCAGCTCTTCCCGGGAGCCAGCGGCTCACGTCGTGCTCAGAGAGGAAGCCAAGCCCTGCCTGGAAGCTGAAGGAAGCTTCGCTGCAGAGGCCCATGAGATGGCAAGGCCTGTCCAAACCACGCCCCCCGAGTGCCATCCGGCTGGCCTGGCCGGGAACTAGGGGACACTCCCCATGCTGCTGGGCTTCAAGCTTTCACCTCTAGATTCCAACTCCGTGGTGAGTGGTTATGCCACCCTTATCCTGCCCCCTGGGATGGGAGGCTGGGCCTCGGGAATCCTTCCCCAGAGACCCTCAGCCTTCCTTGGGAGGGGCCACAAAGCCTCTGCGCCCCCTGGTGACCCCCCAGTCTCTGCTGGGGAGGAAGCCGAGCTGCTCAGGGTCCATACACACCCAGCCCTGCTGGCCTCCCTCCACGTCTCTGGATGGACAGAACCTCCAGCATCGTCATCCTGGCTATACGTCCTCCACGGCCTCAGTTCAGTTCATTAATACTCAGCTTTAAGAGAACCCAGCAAACGCCCCATTTTCCTAATGGGGTCAGCAACTGCTCCCGTGTACCAAACACCAGCTGTTCAGAGTCACCACCAGACAGCTCTGTTTCTGCCTCAAACTCACGCATCTTTCCATCTTAGGGGGATGACAACTTTGTTCCCCAAACTCCAAGTCGAGCCCACTGCAGCTACATCTTCAAGAGTGTCGTTTAAGACGCTACACGTGTTTCCACTGCGGCATAGACTTGTCCACTCCTAGCAGAAAAGCTGGGGAGGTGAGCTTGGTCCTGCATTCTGCCCTTCAAAGCAACTACCTACAGCCCCCGCGTTCCCAGCCACGCTGTGGTGTGTCACAGACTAGCTGGCGAGTCCACATACCCTGATTTTACGTGACAAACTCCTTAGCGTCAGGCTGAGCTGGCTTTTGGCTTTTCACTTGTATAAACAACACTGCCGAGAACAACTTGCGATTCTATTCCTAGGAGCGGAATTGCCAGGTGGAAGATCTGAGGGCTTCTACAGTTATGGACACACTTTTGCTAAACCACTTTCCCCAAAGAGTTACATTAGTGATACAACCAGGCCATTGGAAACGAATTTTCTCTTAGAAGAAAAAAAAAAAATTCATTTCTGGAGAGAGAAATAAAGAAAATGTATCTCAATCCGACAATAGTAAATTAAGAAACACGAGAATACCAGTGAGCTAATAAAAGCGCTCACACTTGGTGTGGGTTTTTGGAGGGGACGTGATTCTACGTGGCTGGGCTCATCATCACAACCAGAGGCTTCTCCTTCCAGCTGAGAAGTGGGCTGCGATAACACCAGCCCATCCAGGTTGCCAGGTAAGTTCACGAAGCTTTTCCTGTTTGGCTTCATGACCTTCTGCAGAGTCAGCACAGGCTGAGCTGATGACTCTGACCTTGGAACTGGAAGGGGCAGGAGGCTGCTGTGGAACCAAGGGCACAGGTAGACAGGAGAGGGGGGTCATCACGCCCCCGAGTCATCCACACAGACCGTCCCCAGGCATCTGAGGCAGGATTCGGGGCAACACCATAAAACTGAGATCCCATAGGAAGACAGGACTCGGGCGATGGAGGAGAGAGAGATGCCCAGTGAGATTAAGAATCAGATGCGGACGTCCTTGACGCTCTGGTGGCTGAGAATCCGCTTGCTAATGCAGGGGACAAGGGCAGGACCCCTGATCGGGGAACGGAGATCCCACAAGCTACAGGGTAACTAAGCCTTTGCCCCACAGTCTCTGAGCCCACGTGCCACAACTTGATCCCAGACGCCGTAACTTAGACCTAGCACAGCCAAGCAAATAAATATTTAAAAAAGAATCAAAGAGGTGGCCCTGAGTGAATGAATGCACGTTTCCCACACATCCCATTGAGAAATGGAAAATAAGGGGCTAGACCAAAAGACGAAAAGACGGTGTGCATTTCCAGTTTGCCAGCAGCGAGGCTGACATCAGACGCTGTGTGAGGTGGTGCTGTGTTGACCTAGCCAGCGCTTGACCCCGAGCTTCCTGCCATCAGACTGCAAGCAGCTCACAGTGGGGCAGCAAAGGACTGATGGTCCCCATCACCCCCAGGACAAAGGCGGCCCAGGGCAGTAGCCAGGGGCCCCCCAACATTGAGTTTCATGTCTTTTGCAAAGTGGAGAGGCAGGGAGGGGGATGGGAGGGTTTGGGACATGGGCCTTCAGGGGACAGCAGCCACGTACAAAGTCAGAGAGAGAGAGGAAGGGAGAGACCCGTCTATCTGGGCAAAAAAGGACAGCACCCTCCCTTCCGTGGGCCTCCTGGGGCGACAACTGAGCCCTCAGGGCCTCAGGCTGCGCTTCTGTGAATTAGTCATAGTAACAACGGTGATGCTGACGCCGGCTGATGCCGATGCTCTGCTAAAGCCTGGCTTTGGCACTGTGTGTGCCTCATCTCAGCACCAGCGCAACAAAGGGCAATATGGCCCCATGATGCCAGGAAGGTGACTCCCGCTCAGAGAGGGTCAGCAACCCACCCAAGGTCACACAGCTGGGATGCAGAGGAGGGGCCCAGAGTCTGCCCTCTCTTAAACCAGCTAGCGCTCCGGTGCCTGGAGGACCCACCCTAGCAGGTGCGGTGGGCACCAAAGGGGATGATCCAAGCCTGGAGCCTTTGGTGAGTCCCTGCAAGGAGGACACGTATGCCCAGGTTGCAGGATGGGATTTGGGAAATTATCCCAGTTTGCTGAACAGCTCCGAGCCAGGGGGCCAGGCCTCCTCTTCTGCTCTGATTAGGGGCACTACCTCGGCTGGACTGTCGGGGCCCCGGAGCATTTGGCTGAGGTCGTGGTTTCATAGGGGAGGGGTGCAGGCTGGTGCAGGAGGGGTACCCCATCACCCCCTGCAGGGTCCTGCGATGGCCTCAGGGAGACCGAGGCACCGGCCTCTGCTTTGGGCCTCAGCTGAGCTGTCCAGGGGTGCAGGGCTCCTTCGGCAGCTGGGGCGGGGCATCCTGCCTCACCCAGCACCACTCTGATGAGGGGGTCCTGCCACGCAGCCTTGTCTCTCAGGCCCTTGTCTCTGTGCTATTAAGCAAGAACACAAGGCCAGGGGGCACGCGGGCACCCCAGAGCCTGCTGCTGGCATTAACTATGTGGGGAGGGGGCATGCCTGGCTTCCAGGTCACCCATCGGGGTGGGACTGCCCCACCCACCCAACAGGGGCGCCACACATCCACCTGAAATTCCTCTGGACAGGGGCCCGGCTCCCACACCCTGCGGGGGCTGGTCTCTGCCCTGGCAGCCCCCCTACGTGGCACCTGGTCTCCATCTGCCAAGCGCCGGGTCCCCGTGCCAGCCCCCCATTAATTCAGGGCCCTGGGTCACAGATGCCGTGTCTATGCCATCTGAATAAGCCCTGGGGTCTTCACATAAATGAACTGAACAGGCTCTGCCTGGGGGGAACCACCACCCCTTAACCCCCCGAGCCTTCATAGTCTGGCCTCCAAGCAGGTCACCTGGGAAGGTGTGGACCAAAGCTGAGGACAAGACCTGGAGACGTGCCCAGGGGGCCCCGGGGTGGGGTGCTGGGCCGGAGGGGACCGGCCAGGGTGGGCTGCACGTCCCTGGGGCTCCGGGAGGCGGGCGGGCCAGGCTGGGGGCGGCGCCATGTGCATCCTCAGCTGCTGAAAAGAGCGTGAGGTCCAAGGCGCTTCACTCTCCAGCCCACGGAGCAGAAGGAGGCCTCTCCCAGGACAGCGCTCTCCGAGTCTCTTAGCTACGGCAGTATTATTACGACTTCCTAAAAAAGAAGCCGGCACCCTGGATTTCTACAGAAAATCTCATTTCAAATGCCGTGACGAGTGACTATTTTATCGAAATGTGTCTTACAGTATGGGTGAAATGATCTGCCGTGAGCTGCTGGGAATTTGGGGACTCAGGGCTTTGAGTGACAGCTGCCCGCTCTCTGAGCACCCCTGGAGAGGGAAGGGGGTACCCCCAGCCCACCTCTGGGCAGCCCCCCAGGCCCAGCAGTCACACGGTGACTCTGGTGTTGACTCAGCGTGGCTTTCCCAAAGTGAGTTCCATGGGACCCTGAGGGCCCTGGAGGCAGATGGTGAAAACAGGTTCTGCAGTCCAGGTTTGGGAAGTACCACGTCAGACAAAGCTGGGCATTTCTCTACCGCAGGCTCCATCTGGGCCTCTGATGTTCTGAACACATCCTGAGGGTCCAGGAAGAGGACAAAGTGGGCAGTGTTTCCAGCGGGCTTTGGCTGCGGACCTGTGTGTTGCAGAGCCGGCAGGAGCTCCTTAGAAGCCAGAACTCTGCCCGTGTGACCAAGGGCACAGGCTGGGGGCCCCCCAGACACGGGCCCTCCCAGGCTCCCCCCGGGGTGCGAGCATCTCACTTCAGAATCAGAGCTCTGCCCTGCCCTGTGGGATGAGCCGGCCGCCGGCAGCCATCGGAGACCCCCCAGGAAATCAAACTGGTACTTGATTCTGGGGACTGGTGCCACACAGACAGGTGGGCCTGCTCACCTGGGGCCCCCGCTCAGGGGTGCTTGCCCTGGGAGCATGGATGGCTGGGGCTCCGAATCATGACTGGTGGTGCAAACAGCCTGAGCTGAGCCCTTGGGACAATGAGCAGCCCGGCACGCCCACTGAGGGGACAGATGGCCTCGGCGAGGACGGCGGCTGGTGGTCACTGCAGGACTGCCGAGAAATGAGGGGCAGGGCCGGTGGGGGGCCTGCCTCCACTGGAGCGCACCAACCTCCCGGCCTCGGTTTGCTCCTCCATCAAATGGGAAACTGAAGCACTCGAGTGAGGAGGAAACGTGCGGACGCCCACGTCAGCTATTCCTGGCTCTTTCCTCCCTTTGAACGTTCTTCTCGTGGCATTTATGCAGCCAGAAGGAAACCAAAGCAGAAAACACGCAAACAGGAGCATGCCGTCAAAGCCACTGACAGCTGCCGTTTATCCAGGCTTCTGGACGACGATGGGCTACACGCTCCACTGCCTGTGCGTGGCTCAGACGCCCAGCTGTGTCGGCTCTGAGACCCTCTGGACCACAGCCCTCCAGGTCCTCCGTCCATGGGCTTCTCCAGGCAAGAATACCGGAGTGGGTTGCTATTTCCTCCTCTCGGGGATCATCCTGACCCGGGGTTGACGCCGCATCTCCTGCCACTGCAGGCAGATTCTTTACCAGGGCTTCTCCACTTTATCTTCCTTTAAAGCAGTTGTTTTTAATAGCGGTCAAACGCACACAACATAAAATGCACCATTTCTGGGAGTCCTGTGGTGGCCTAGTGGTTAGAATTCCGGACTTTTGTTGCTGGGGCCCAGGTTCAACACCTGTTTGGGGAACTGAGATCCCGAAAGCTGTATACATGTCCAAAAAGTTATTACTATTTTTACAATTTCTAAGTGTACAGCTTGGTGGCATTAATTACAGCCATGCTGCTGTGCAGTCACTCATCTGGAGGGCGTCTCCCCAGCCTGACCCTCAGTCCCCTTTCAGCACTAACCGCACAGATCCCCCCGAGGTCGGGGCCTCGCCATCTGCTCTCTGTCTCTCTGAGCTGATGGCTGCAGGTCCTCTTACGGGTGGACTCGAGCAGGGCTTGTCCCTCGGTGACTGGCTTGCTTCCCTCAGCGTGTCCTGTAGGTTCTTGCTGCAGCAGCTGTCAGAATTTCCTCCCCGATCCCCTTGAACCTTCACACCAGGGTTAGGAGGTCGATACTCAGATGGCCAGAGTCGCTCAGAGAGGTCAAGCAACATGCCCAAGGCCACCCAGCTCCATCTGGGACTGGACCCTGGAAACGTCTGCTCCGAGCCCCACCCGGCACTGGCCAGCCTCACAACCATGAGGACCGTAGAGGAGGAGAGGTTCTCACTGAATTTTCCCTGAATGAGAAGCCCGCGTTTGCCGGCGGCAGGCTGGTGTACAGGGCTCCCTCCCACGCACCCAGCCAGTGCCCAGAGCTGCTGAAAACGTGTCCTGGCTGCTCCTACTGTTAGTCTCTGCACAGAACTCCTGCTGATCATGCCCAGGTCTCCAAACTCTCCATCCTACCAAGTCCCCCCTCTCCAAGCCTCAGATCCAAACCACGAAACCTCACTGGGAAGGGACAGACCTTCCTCCAGAAAAGATCTCCTCAATAAAGGCAGAATGAAGGGCTGGTGTGCCTCAGGCTCCAGCCCGTCCCTCCCGTTTCTGTCCTTCTCTCTTCGTCTGTAACAGAACCTGGCCCTTAGTCACCTGGTCTCCCAGAAAGATGGTATTTCCCTTCTAGGAGCTGTATGGCAAGGTGCTAGCCACTGAGATGCAAATAAAAGCAATGTTTCCATTTCAGAGAAGTATCATTACATGGTAAGGACACGCCTGTCACCTACTCCCTTTTCTTTCTGGCTGATTAGAATGATGGTGTGATGGGTGGCATTGAAGCAGCCACTTTGGACTATGAGGGAAATCAGGAATGAAGTCCACATGTAACAGGGCAATAAGATAGAAGGAACTGGGCCTCACACACCGTGGAACACTGCCCCATGGCTGGAATACACAGCTGAACTTTTGCTGGAAAGACACAAACTTTTGAAACTTTTGGAACTTATGGGTTACTCATAGCCAGATCTCATCACAACTATTAGAGGCTGCCAACACTGATTTTCTAATACGCAAGAGAGGAAGGGTAGAGTCATTAGGTGCTTTGCGGCCAGCTGGACCCAAGGGTGAGGCTCAGCTCCCCCCAGTGGGTGCTCCCCTCAGTGGTTGCAAGCACCCAGTGGGTGCTCCCCTCAGGTCCCCCATGGTCCTCAGAGTCTGGTGGAAAAGACAGGCTCCTAAACAGATAATTAAAACACAATGGGATCAATTAATACAAACCACTGACCTAGGGAGGTCTACCAGGCATTCTGTGCCAGTTCCTACACACTCTTGAAAGTGATAAAACACAGTTTCTTTCAAAAGCAAGACCCTACAGGCCACTCTGCATACAGAGAAGTGGAATCTGCAGTGTCTGCTGACCGTGAGGGAGTCCTGGGGAGTCTGCACGGGAGACAAGTGCTCTCACCCAGACACAGCACACTGCTGCTCACAGAGGATTTAGAACAGGGGTCCCCAACCCCCCAGGGCAGGTCCACAGCCTGTGAGGGAGCAGGCTGCACAGCAGGAGGTGAGCGGGGGGCTAGCTTCCTCTGTGTTCACACCCACTCCCCATCACTTGCGTTACTGCCTGAGCGCCGCCTCCTTGCAGGTCAGCAGTGGCACTGGATTCTCATAGGAGTGTGACCCCGACTGTGAACTACGGATTCCAGGGACCCAGGGTGTGCGCTCCTTTGTGAGAATCAGCCCGAAACCATCCCCCTCACCCTGGTCCATGGAAACACTGTCTTCCGTGAAACTGGCCCCTGGGGCCAAAAAGGTTGGGGACTGCTGGTTTAGAGGGTACTTTAGGGATTCCCTGGGGGCTCAGATGGTAAAGAATCTGCCTGCAATGCAGGACACCTTGGTTCAGTCTCTGGGTGGGCAAGATCCCCTGGAGAAGGGAATGGCAACCCACTCCAGCATTCTTGCCTGGAGAATCCCATGGACAGAGGAGCCTGGCAGGATACAGTCCAAGGGGTCACAGAGTCAGACACGACTGAGCGACTAATACTTTCACTTTTCACTTTCCCGGGGACCTGGGACAGTGACTGCTAAGGGAGTGGCTCTGTGTGATGCAGGGTGTGGGTGGGAGGACCGTGGTGGGCAGAGGGGACTGAAGGTGCCCCCTCTTGGCAGCAGTGGGGCAGGCTGCGATCTGTGAAGCCCAGGGCTCTGGTGGGGGGGGGGGTGTTTGCCCTGAGACCTGCAGCCGGCACACGTGTGTTGACAGGAAGAACCCAGCGTGGGGTCCAGGGAGGCGGTCACCTTGGAGAGGCCAAGAGCCAGCCAGTCTCCACGTCCTTGTCCACAAGATGAAGCTGATGGCCCCTGGCCCAGCGATGAGGGCGGTTGCGAGGAGGGGCAACCTCGGATGCCTGGGGCTGGATTTGTGTCGACGGACGGAACCTTGGTAGGTCCGACAGGGGATGATGGAGCCAGACTGTTTCAGGGACTGGACTCCAGAACCCCAGGTTGGTGGGGCTGGACCAGGGCTCCCAGTGCCTCCCACAGCCCTGCTGCTCGGAGCTTTGGGAGCTCCAGAACCATCCAGCACCCCACGGAACGTTCCCCGCCAAAGAGGACAAATGGGAACCAAAGCCGGGCCTGGGGCGCACCTGGGGCATCTCTCCTGCCTTCTCTATGGCCGGCGGGGTCCCACGCGGCTCCCCCTTGGCCCACACAACACAGGCAGGTGTGCCACACAAACAGCCCGTGTGAACTTGGAGCTGGCCTCGCGTGGGACGAAGTCTGGGCGTTCTCGTCAACTCCCAGTCAAGGCAGGAGGTGACACTAGCATCTGGGAGTGGTCTCTGAATCGAGGTGCTGGGGCTGCCGTGGCAACCTGTGGAGAGCTGGGCGGAAGAGCGGCGATGCACTCTCTCGGGCTCTGGAGGCCGGACGTCTGAAATGAAGGCGTCAGCAGGGCCTGCTCCCTGCGGGGGAGTGCAGGGGAGGAGCCCTCCTGCCTCTTCCAGCTTCTGGGGGCTCCAGAGTCCCTTGGCTTGTGGCCGCGTCCCTCCAGCCTCTGCCCCATCTTCTCTGTGTGCATACCTGTAGGTCTCTGAGCCTGAAGCCCCCTCTCTTTTCTCTTCTCTTTAAAGAAACATTTATTCATTTATTTGGCTGCACCAGGTCTTTGCTGCAGCAATGTGAGATCCAGTTCCCTGACCAGGGGTCAAACCCAGGGCCCTCTGCATTGAGAGTGTCGAGTCTTAGCCACTGGACCAGCAGGGAAGTCCCCCTCTCTTTCCTCTTATGAAGATGCCAGGCAATGGATTTCATGCACATCTTAATTCAGTGCAACCTAATTTTAACTGAACTAATTAAATCTGCAAAGACCTTATTTCCAAATAAGGTTACATTCGGAGGTTCTGGATGGACATAAATTTTTCTTTTGGGTGGGGGGACACTATTCAACCTGCTTCTCAGGTCGCACAGTAGGAAGGATCCTCCTGCCAACGCAGGAGAGGCAGGTTGGACCCTGGGTCAGGAAGATCTGCTGGAGGAGAAAGCGGCAGCCTACTCCAGTATTCTTGGCTGGGAAATCCCATGAACAGAGGAGCCTGCCTGACTACAATCCATGGGGTTGCAAACAGTCAGACACGACTGGACACACACATGATTCGACCCTGTGAGACCTCCCAGAGATGAGACATCTCAGTACTGACAGTGATTGTCTCAGAGGAGTGGGGATTTCGGCGATTTCCAATGAATCCATCTTTGTGTAATTTTTGTGAAGATCAAATATGAATTCTCTAAATAAACACATACAATTTTGATCAAGAGCCAAATTGTTTCAAGTCCCCAAGGCCCTATGTTAACCATCACTTGAAGGAAAGTCACCCCCTCCCACCCCCGCAGGAATGCTGGCATAAATCCTGGTGAGTCCACCCAGAAGGTGACCAGCTGATGAGCGTGGTGCCTTAGAGCGTGGCTGCCACCACTACCCAAATGAGCCCCCAGGGCAGAGGCGGCTCCAACCCCAAGGGTGAACCTTGGTCCCCCGTTCAGGGCAGAGCTAGGAAGGGCCCTTCTCTAGGGAGATGCAGGAAGTGTGGGTGGCAAGGCAAAGCCCCCTGGCGGCAACCCCGGGTCAGTCCAGCTCCAGGAGCCGTCTCCGTGCCCAGCTGGGAGCGGGCACCACGGCAGCCAAGCCCCACCCCTGGCCAACCCACCCAGAGAGGGGACGGGACGCGGGTCACCTGCTGCACCCGTGGACCCTCTGCAGGGCGGCGGGGCACAGGCCACACTCAGGCACACTTCCACAGGAGGTCGGAAGCACATCTGAGACCCATCGCTGGAAACCGTGCGCTGGAGGTCCTAATTACCATCCAAGCAGCGCGGCAGTCTGGGGCCTGGACCCGCCGTCCCAGAACACCGCATGCTTCCGGTGGCCCGTCTCGGGGAAACGACAGCCGTCTGGCCCTGGCTGTGCGCATCGCGGGCTCACCTGCTTGCCACCGACTTCATTACGAGCGATAATTAAAAACGCCCGCCCTGCTCCCGCCTCCTCCCCCATCCACCCTGGTCTCGTGACGAAAGAGGCAGAGGAAAGCTCTGAGCCCAGGAGACTGGCGGCTTCTTCTTGGCTGAGAAGTCAGCCTAGCCACTGAAAGCTCCGGGGTCAGGAGTTTGGAAACCCGATGGCTCGGACCCCCTCAGTCATGGATGACGGCAGGACCTCTCTGCCCTCCACAGTCCCGGCTCAGGTCCCATCCTCACAACGATCCCAACAGCCTGTGGATGGTGGCCCTTCAGTCAGGCCATGTTCCTTTCTGGTCCAACTGAGCCCAAAGTCCCTCAAACGCAGCTCCAACCAGGGCACTGCTTCAGAAATCACCCAGGCCTCCTGCTGCCTGGCCCCACCCACCCATCTGCCTGTTGCTCCTCCCCCCATTCACTCACGGTGCTATCTATCCTCCACGGGTCCCTGGACGAGGGGACAGCGTCGCCCAGCACCACCCCCCTGTGTGAGTGAGCCCCGCCCTGCAGCTGGGGACACCCTAGAACACTGAGGGGACAGTAACAGATGCTGAGCCCTGCAGTGGGTCAGGCACATTTCTAGCATTTATGCACGTACTGACCTTCATGGGAACCTGGGGGGAGGTGTGAATCCCAACCCCTGTACCGCACCATCCCACAGGGGGGTCCCAGGTACTCGGCACCTCCTGAAGCAGAAGTCCCGACCGCCTGGGTCCCCACTGCCCTCCTCTACATACAGAAGCTCAGCGGGCCCTGACCCTCGCCCCCTATGACCACCAGGACAGGACCTGGCAGTGGACACTGTGGCTGGCCCTTGGACGACCCTCAGAACACGCAGCCCAGTGGGACCCAGTGCCCTTCTCCTGCTGGCTTCTCTTTCTGCCCCCCAAAGGGTCCGAGCAGGGCCACACGCGTGTCACACAGACTGATGGGCAGAGATCTTGGGAATCATGTTTGTGGACCAGGTCAAAGCTTGGCTGGGAAAGCAAGGGTGGAGCCACGTGCAGAGAACATGCTGGGCTCTGCCCAGCCCAGCCTCCTGCTGGTCCAGGGCCCAGGGCTTGTGAGGAGGCTCTTTGGGCATGAACAGTGGTGGGAAAATAGGAGTGCGGGAACTCCTGGGTTCAATTCTTGGCCCCCAAGCTCACAGCAGACAGTGGGTGAAGATAAACTGGCCACCCTTGAAGGCAGGAGAGCTACCTTCTGCATACAGGGCGCGGCCTCAACCTTGAGCAGAGGGCCCGGCAGATGCGGCCACAAGCTCAGAGTGGGTGTGGCATGAATGGATGGATGGGTGGATGGATGAGAGGAAAACAGGGAAGCATGAAGGAAGGGAAGAAGAAAGGAAGGGGAGATGGATGGATGAGCCGATGATGAGAAAAGGAGGAAGGAGAGCAGGAGGACAGATGAGTAGGTGGACGGACAGACAGACGAATGAATGGGTGGGTGGATGAATGGGTGGATGGATGGACGGATGAGGGACGGATGAGGATGGATAGGCAGATGGACGGGTGAACACAGAGGGATAGATGAGTGGGTGGGGGGGGTGGGTGGGGGGTGGGGGGGCTGGGGGGGTGGGGGGATGGATGGATGGATGAATGGTATATGGGTGTGTGGGCTGAATGGATGCTTGGAAGAGTGAATGAGTTCGTGGGCGGGTAAACAGACGCATGGATAAATGGAGGGACGGGTGGGCAGGTGGATGAATGGATGAGCGGGTGGGAGGGTGAGTGCTTTAAAAATTACAGTATTATTTATGTCAGGCTCTATGCTACACCTTTAACAGGGGCTGCGGATAGGAGATCCGAGGCCAAATCCAACAGATTCATTTTAGTAAGTCACTAATACATACATATTGAGACGTTCCATGCACAAAGCCTGTGCTTCTGAACACACCTGTACAACTAGAGGACGTGGTGGCATCCCGCCACGCTCCTGCACGGCGCCCACCAGCTGGAGCCGGGACCGGTGACCACCCCCGAAAGGGGTGAGCTCGCTGGGTCCTCACTAGGCCTCCGCAACTTGCAGCATCAGGAAGAGAGGGAAAGACTCTCTACTTCCACGTCTCTCTCAAAAGACGGAAAAACAAACCCAGAACAGCTGTGTGTGCAGAGGAACACTGCCCTCCGCCTGACCGGCTTCCCCCGTCCCCGCTGTTGGCAAGCGTGCCTTTGGCCCTACAACGAGGCACCTGATTCCTGCTTTCTCGAATCACTGTTACCAGAAGCTTAGAAAATCCACGCAGTAAGCCGCCGGCAGAGCTGGGGTTCAGACACACCCGCGTCTGTCTCTCTGTGCCCAGAACCTCTAGCGCTACTTTGCCTGTTGTCCTCGGTCTCCCCGGGGGCCTCTGGCCACCCAGCACCTTTACTGGCGGGTGATCAGGGGTCCTGCACGCCCCCCGCCCAAGGCCCCCAGCACTGCCATCCATGCCGGGGCCCAGTGCGTGCTGCCCAGGGTGGCATGGAGCACCACGGGGAGACCTGAGCCCGGGGTGTCGGGACTCCCAGGAGGAGTCGTGAGGCATGGCGGCCTCCACACGTGGCAGAGGTGAGCCACAGTGATGCTTCCCTGGAGAGACACCGGAACCCCATTCACGGCGGGCTCCGAGCTCTGTGAATTCACCTGAAGGTTGGACAGAGGTGGCACTGGGGGGGGGGGCATGTCCACAGGCTGGTGCTGCGTGACCATGGCCAGTGATTGCAGGGGTCCCCAGACCAGAGCGTGGCTGGTCAGGGGATGTCTGCAGCCCCGCCGGCCCCGTCTCCGCATCTAGAAAGCGTGGACTGTCAGGGCGGGTGGCAAGACGCCGGGGGGAGGGGGAATTATTCAAATCAGAGCACACCCGTGACCTGTGCTTCTCAGCTTTCATCCCAGCCCAACTGTGCCAGGAGCTAAAATTAGGGTGTGGCTTGTACCCGGCCTGTCGAGAGACAGAGAGAGAGAGAGAGCGTGCGAGAGCAGGTGCGGGTACTGCTCAGAAGACACCCGGAGCATCTACTCCCTGTCCCCTGCTCGGGACGCGTTTCAAATGCAGCCATCAGAATTCAGTGCCACGCTCACAGGAAAAAGAATCAGCAGCCTGGGACACGGAATTTGCACAGTGCTGTGGGGTCGGGCTGCCTCTTCATCTAATCCTTAGCGTGCCACGTCGGGTGGGCAGAGGCAGCGGGGACTTGGGTCTGAAACGACACACGTGCCTGTGCAAACTGCCAAGCCCGTTGCTTCCTCCAGCCTCTGCCATCCGCCCAGGCGTCACCCTGCGCACCCCACCCTAGGCGGCCAGGCAGACTCCCAACCTGCTCCATCTCCTGGGACGCAGCAGCCTCCGGACACGGACCCTGCTTCCCTTGCCTCCCCAAAGGCCGAATGTCCACAGAGCAGCCCATGGACTCTTTGTGAAAATACAAATCGGGGTGACTCCTTCACCAAAACCCCTCCAGGGTTTCTAGTCAGGTTTAGAATGAAACCCAGACCACTGATTTTGGACCAGGAGGCCCTGAGGACTCAGCTCCAGTGTCCCACCTCTCCCCTAGGACTGTGGACCCCTGCTCCACTCAAACACACACGCCTGGCTCCCCGAGGTGCTCAGGCCAGCCCAAGTCAGCTCTTTCCCACCACGGTGCTGGCAAAAGCTGTTTTCAGCAATGTGGGACCGTGTGTCTCTGCACGGCTGACTCCTCCCTCCAAACCGCATCCAGCCTACACGGCGCCCTCCGTAAAGCCCTCCGTGAGGATTCTGTTTGAACAGGGGGCAGTCTTCTCTGTCTGTGACTTCCAGCTGTGCTTGCCCTCAGCGCAGCACAGTCAACAGAACTTAGTACCGACTGCTCTGTGTCAGCAGATGAAGAGATGGATGGGTGGTTAGGAGGGTGGATGGGTGAGCGGATGGAGAGAGACAGGAGAGTGGGCAGGTGGATGGACAAAAGCATACGATGAATAATCACCACCCCTTACGCGGAGTCAAGCTAAAGTAGAGAGGGACATGAAATCATGTATTTCTAGTTTTAGAAAGGTGTTGACGTTGAGACAAGATTGTGGCTGCTAATTCTCCTCTGTGACAATGAAGCAGCGCCTACTGTGTGTGGGAGTGTGGGGTGCTTGGCCAGGTTCTGTAGTTGCTAAATCCTTTTGTATTTCACTCCACCCCTATCGGAACTTTGGGCAGAAGCTGTGTTCTAGCCCAGTTATACCAGGTTAAACCATCAACAGTATCTCTTTCCTTTCTTCTTCCCTCCATCCATGTTCTCATCCACCTTCCCATCCACGTACCCACTCATCCACCCATCCAGCTACACATCTGTCCATCTAATTACCCGCCCGCCCACCCATCCTTCACTCAACCAGCAAATACTGAATGAGCCCCTACTGTGCGCCAGGCACTGTGTCAAGCACTCAGGATGCAGTCATGGATGATACATCCGTCAAGGCGGGTATTATCTAGAGAGGGGAGGTGAAAGCCAGTGAGAAGACGGCACGCGAACCATTCCCTGCGTTCAGACAGCTCACTTCTCGGGGAGGCCGAGCGCAGCTCAGACAAGCCTCTGCCCCAGGACCCGGGAGATGACACAGCCGGCGCTGCTCATCCTGCGGGCCTCCCTGAGGACAGCGCGGGCCCTCTGGGCTCCACGAGCTCAGGGGAGAGGCCGATGTGCGGAGTCCCCACGCCCTGCAAGTCTGAGGTGGCAACCCCGCCAGGCATCTCGGTCGGACCCCGGGGAGTACGTCCTGCCTCTCCCCCGCGAGTTTCAAGCCTGCCCTTGGAACGCCGTGTATCACAGCGAGCCCTGCTACGGAGCCTCTGTTTCCACCTGGAAGTAAATAGGTCCCAAATCTACTAACGGTTTTACTCCTCCAAACGTCCTTTTAAAATGGGTCGTGAGGACTAATGCTTTAAAAATACCGCAAAACAAGGTCTGGGATGGCTCCGACGCCTCAAAAGTGTATCGAGATAGAAATTTATACGTTTTCCTATATCAACAGCATCAAAATGGGCTCTGAAATGAGGCAGAATAATTGGGCCCTCTGACTGTGAAAAAATTCCCAGCCCAACCCGCACCTGAACGCACCTTAGAATGTATGATTCCCTCAAAATGCTCATCAGAAGTCTTATTTGGTGGAAAATAGGTTTTAGAATTGGTGTTAAAATCCCACTCCTGGGAGTAATTGCCCTGAACTGGCCTCTTTGACAACAGTTAACTCTCCCTTGCTCAGAACCAGGAGTCTCTGTCTTTGAATTTCTAGCCGGGAGCAAACCCAGCACCCCGCAGGCATCGCTGCAGGGGCCATGACCCGTGACAAGCCAGAGGGCGCAGACCCCAGGCCGAAAGGGCCTGCAAGCGGCAGCGTGCTTCCGTTCATCATGGAGAACCCAGCTGAGGACCGACTCATGCCAGAGGGTCAGGGCAGGGAGCAAGCCAGCCGTGGCCCCGTCCTGAGAATCAGATCACGAAAAAGCAAGAACAAACGAGTGATCTAACCTGGAGGAGAACCGCAGGGTGGGCAGGCAGCCTCCATCGCATAGCGCAGGGCAGCTCCCAAGTCAGATGACGGGGCCTGGGGGCAGAAGGGACCTGGGCCAGGGGCTGCCTGGCCCCAAGGACCCTCTGGGTCCACAAAGATGATGCCCAAGGTTCTCGCCCTGAAACTTTAATCGCCAGATAAAACACCTGGGGGCATCGGTCAGGGGGCCTCTCCTTGGGGGTCCCAGCCCTCGAGTGGCTCCCCCAGCAGCCGCTCTGGCATCTCTCTGCCCCTTGCCCAGCAGTTACCGTGGGAGGGGTCCCCACGGGCGATGCGGTCCCTGCCTTGTGTGAAGTCCCCGCGCGGCCCGTGTCCTGGAGCGGACTCCGAGGCACAAGACACAAGGGAGCCGTCCGGGTCTACAGCCTCTCGGCCAAACACGGGCACCAACCGCAGACGGCATAGCCAGGCTGTGCGCTCCCTGCCAACGGGGAAGCAGGAGCAGGCGAGAACTCGGGGCCACGGTGCTGTGCTTCCCTCTGGCTCCAGAGTGGGGAGATGGTTTAGGAAGACCTGAGACACGGGAGAAGGGACAGAGAGAGGAGCCTAGACCCACCTCTGTGAGAAGCGGGTGATTAGCATTCCGGGGCCAATGCGATGGAAACGCAAACCAGTGGGCAGATAAGACCCGGGAACACCCAGGGCTGACATTTGGCTACGAAGAGCTCCAAGTGTTACCCCGCGCTGGATTTTCAGGAAGTGACAATCACGGTTTGCTGCCGACCTCGGCTGGTTTGAGGATTCGAGGGCAGCGACCTCCAAGGAGGGACGATGAAAGCAGAAGTCTTACTTCCCTGGTGGTCCTGGGGTTAAGAATCTGCCTGTCAATGCAGGGGACTCGGGGTTCGATCCCTGGTCCAGGAAGACTCCACATGCCTTGGGGCAACTAAGCTGCTGCTTCACAAGTACTGAAGCCCAAGCACCCCGGAGCCTCTGCTCTGCAGCAAGAAAAGCCCTGCTCGCTGCAGCTGGAGAAAATCCACGCGCGGCCACGAAGACCGAGAGCAGCCAAAAAGGCATCACCAGGAGCTGAGCAAGAACGTCTTAGCAGTTCATGAAAGGAGGCGGGAGCCAACCACCCAACCAGCCCACTGCGGGTCCCTCTGGGTGCGGGTTTTCCTGGGTCTGCCCGGTCACCACCGACACCCGAGCTTCTGCAGAAAGGAGACCGTGCAGCACAAAGACCCCGGGTCACTCCCAGCAGTGTGGGCAGTTCTGGCCAGGGAAGCACCAGGTGGGCACGAGGCTCCTAACCGCCCATTCTTGCCAACGGCCACCAAACGCCACCACGTTCTGGTGGACGTGCAGGGATGCGGCTGGTGGATTTCCGTGGGCCAGCGATGGCTCGCCCTCCTTCCCACCTCCCCCCCACCTGGATGCCACATCGACGGCGTGTCTGTCACCACTTGGCTCTATCCATGTCAACTCTGGGCGAGCACTTGGGTGGGACTGCCAGCTGGACCTCCACCCTCCCACGCTAATTATGCGGATTCAGCAGCCCACAGACATTGGATGGCATGATGAGAACACACACAGGCCGCGTGACAGGAAGACTGCTCCTCCTTACTGTCAACTGCGTGGCCAAGAGCCTGGAGGAGAGATGGGTGCTCGCCTGCCCAGGGTCAGGGTGACTCACCGACACGGGCCCCGATCCCGCAGCTGTGCGACCTGCTCTCAGGCAAGCCTGGGCTCCCCCGACACCCTCCAGGGGGAGTCAAGCCAGGCCGTGTCAACTCTCAGGACCCAGTCTCTCGATCTGTGAAGTGGGGCTTATACTTCGATGATGAGCTCCTCCAACACCACCGCTGCAAGCCAGGCAGGGCTCTGACAGTTCGAACCACCCAAGGGGGCTGGTAGCTGTTTATCCCCGAGACACAGAGGAGACAACCGTGGCGCCGGCAGGATAACTTGTCCAAAGTCACACAGCCCCCAGGGGGCAGAGTTGAGATGCAGACGGACAAGACGGGCTCCAGAGTCTGTGCTGATAGCTCGAGAGTCCAGCTGCGCTGTGTCCACGCCTGGTTGTGGGGAGCACCCACCCTCCTCATCCAGGAGGAGGACCACCTCTTGGGAACTGCCTGTTCCGGGCCTGGGGCATCACTGCAGTCCATGGGCCCCGAGGCAGACAGTCCTGGACATGGGGGGCCTCCTTCTCATCCTTAGCAGGTCTCTTCCGCTCAGCCGCCTGATTCCCACCCAAAGTGCCAGTGTCCTGGGACCGGGGGTTGGGGCTCCCAGAGGCAGAGGCCGTGTCCAGGTGGGCACCGTGTGTTACTGGCTGAACCCCCTGAAATTCATCTGTTTAAGCTCTATACCTGATACCTACAACTGTGACTACTTGGAGGTGTCACACCCTTAATGGGGTGGTTAGGGTAAATTATGAGGTCATACTGGTGGGCGTGAACCCCACAGGACTGGGGTCCTTATAGAAAGAGGTCAGGACACAGACACACTCAGAGGGACGACCCTGGAGGACATGGGGAGGAGACAGCCGTCCACATGCCCCAGAGCGAGGCCTCAGGAGGGACCGGCCCCGCCTGGATGCCAGATTCCAGCCTCCAGGACCAGGAGGGATAAATCCCGTTGTCTGAGCTGTGGGGTGGCCTCTGGAGCTGATCGGTACACCACAGAAACCCAGGGTCTGGGCCAGCCCTGGACTCACAGGAAGGGCGGGGACCACGCCCCCAGGCACAGACGGAGGGAATGTGCCACCCTGCGGTAACGAGACCTGTCGGGACCCACAACTTCCCATGTCTCACCTGGGGGGCGGGAGTGAAGCTTCTAGACCAGGCTCAATCTGTGAGGGGCCAAGCAAGCTCCCTGTAGACCTGTGGACCCAGCCTGCCTCTCCCACCTGGATGCCCACGGCATCCGCTCCCAGCCAGGCTCCAGGGCACAGAGCTCCTGAGGGTGTCGGGCGTGCCGCCCGCCCTGAATTCGGGGCTCAGTGACTGCTGGATGCCCAAGTCGTTGTCTTGGACGTGAGATGAGCAGGGCATCGGGCTGCCAAGTGATGGGAGCTCCCCTCGGAGCTCCGCCGCTGCTGCAGGGGGGTCGCCTGTTACCTCCAGAGGTTTGTATCCCACTCCTCTGCTGAACGTCCCTGGGCCCCTTCCTCCAGGAAACCCCCACACGTGATGCACGCTGAGTCCTGGGTCTGACATTGTCGCCCCCCTCCCCAAATTTGTGTCCCCCCAGAACCTGCGACGGGACCTTATCTGGAAACTGGGTCTTGGCTGCTCTAATTAGTTGAGATGTGGTCTGACACTGTGATTGGTGTCCTAACAGGAAGAGGATGCCCGGGGCACCACGGAGGGGATTTTAGGTCAAGAGGAACCGCAGGATCTGAGTGCTGGAAGTGTGTTCAGCCTGCAGGGCTCGGCAGCAAAGGGGGATGGAAGCAGAGCCGAGGCCACCAGTAGCCGCTGCCAGGGTCCCGGTGACAGAAAAACAGGCCCAAAGCAACGGGAGGCAAGGGGGCAGATTCGGGAGATATTTAGAGGGAAGGCGGACAGGAGCCCAGTGGACTGGATGAGCCGTGAGGACGAATCTGGGGCGGGCACGGTGCCTGCTCCCGGTGCCCTAACTGAGACGGCGACATGAGGAGGAGGGGCTGCTGGCTGGGGAGACGGTGCGTCTGTTTTCTCGGGCTGCGGGGACAAAGCCACACAGACTGGGACTTAAGCAACAGGCGTATCGTCCCAGCGGGCTTCCCTGGTGGCTCAAGTGGTAGAGAATCCACCTGCGGGTTCCATCCGTGGGTGGGGAAGATGCCCTGGAAAAGCCAGAGGCCAATCGCCCGCCCCGCCCATCCCGCCCAGTGTTCTTGCCTGGAGAATCCCATGGGCAGAGGAGCCTGGCGGGTCACAGTCCATGGGGTCGCAAAGAGCTGGACACGACTAAGCAACTCACACACACATCGTCTCAGTCCTGGAAGCGGGAAGTCCGAAGTGTTAGCGGGGGGTTCCCTCGGGGGCTGTGGGGGGTGGGGGCAGGAAATCTCTTCCCTGCTGTTGCTGGAGACTTCCGGGTCACCTTTGGGGATCTTTGGCACCTACTGAATTGGCCAAAAAGTTCGTTCGGGTTTTTGACCCCTTCCAATGGAAAAACTGGAATGAATATTTTGGACAACCCAATAGAGGCATCACCTCAATCTCGGCCTCCGTCTTCACAGGCTGCTCTGCCTGTGTGCAAGCCTGTCTCCACAGTGATATGGACATCGGTCCTCCGGGGCTGGGGCCCACCTTAACAGGCTAAGTTAATCACCTCTGTAAACACCCGATTTTCAAAGAAGGCCACTTTCTGAGGCACGGGGCGTCAGGACCTTAACATGAAACACAGTTCAGCCCCTTACAGATGGCAGCCTGGGGTCGAGGGGCCCGGCTACCTGGTGGGTGGGTCCCACAGGGGTCAGGGGACAGCTCTGCAGCCCCAGGCACAGAGGGTCGGGGCACTAGGGAGGGACCGAGGGCAGACCGAGGATGCAGCCTCCATGGGCCAAGCTGCTCATACGAAGGCCACGAGGACCCCAGACCCTGATGATCCTCTAACCCATCTGCCAAACCAGCCAGGCGAAAAAGAGGAAACAGACGCCTGAAGCAATAAAAATGACAGTGTCTCCGGTGGGAAGAGAGGAAACCTAAACCCAGCAGAGGGGGCCACACCCAGCCCCCCGGGGCCCCTTGGGGGTTTAACCGGAAACTGTAGACACGTGGGGCAGGAGGGGCTGAGGGTATGCAGGGAGAGAGGCAAGGTCCTTGTCTGACCTTGACGGAGAGAGAGTCTGAAGGCCTCTGTGATTTCCATGTAAGACTTCTTTTAATATTTAAAGCAAAGACGACCCCATCCTCGGAGGCAACACCATCTTGAAAGGATCCATTGAAACCCTTAAAAGGTAGACCCAAGAACACTTGTTCATTCAGCAAATACAGATCCAGGGTGCCGTGGCTGAGGAGCGCGGGGTGGGCGTGTGTGGGTATTTTCCAGTTGCTGGCTTTGTCATGATGACGTGGCCCATATGCTGTCTGTTACGCGGCACCCCTGGTGGGCCTGGGCTGAGTCCCATCATCAGTCACAGGCGGGCTCCTGCAGGGGGTGGATGGATGGATCGTCACCCTAAGTAGGGTAAATAAAGGCTATAAATAGCCTCAAATCAGTTCAGGTCAAGTTTGACTGCCGATGAGGCAGGAACAAAGCTCTCACTTCTGAGATCCTTTTTCGGATGAAGGGTGTGGATCCTGCGTCTTCTGACAGCCGTCCCGCGGGCCAGCAGGGAGCTCGGGCTGTGGAATGGAGAGCGGGGTGTGGGAGCAGAGACACCCTACCCTAGAGGTCCCTGCTCCCACCCTGAAGCTTGCGGAGGAGCATTAACAGCAGAAAGGGAAGGAAACCACATGAGTGAAGAGGAAACATGAGTGGGAGAGGCAGCGAGCTGAGGGCTCGGGGTGGGAGGACAAGCACTCTCCAGGAAGGGCCCAGCAGGAACGCCGAGGGCTACACAGATGCCCTGCACGCACCGCAGTCTTGGTGCACAGGGGCCACGGGGAAGGGTGACCAGCCCCTGGGCCACGTGCAGACCAACCCTCTGGCATGTCCTCCAAGCCCAAGACACCACCTGATTCCTCCTCACTCCTTGCAGGGCCAATTCAAACTGAATTGTAGCCATTTTCATTCCGTCACTGTCTTAAGTGTCATGCGTGGGCTCCTCTGCCTGGTGTTGAAATCTGGGGCCACACTCGAGCCGGCAAAGTGTGGGAATCTCTTGGCTCAGGAAGGGAACCCACGATACCCCAAAGAACCCGTCTCCTTGGGGCAGGCCGAGCACACCTCTGCTGTTCATCCCCTCTGCACGGTCACTCACCGCACTCACCATCCTCCACTCAGCCCCAAACATCAGAAAGACTGAAGACACTCACGGACACCGCCAGAAAGGGGAGGCGGCAGACGGTCCCTCAAGTCCGTCTGGTACCTCGGCCCCCAAGGAAAGCAAAACCTGCAGTTTGGAACCATGCTATTCACAGGCTAATAGCGCCTGGTTCCCCAAACAAAGAGCCGTTGCCATGACGACCATAGCATCCCAGAGCTCAGGGGCTATTCTGAGACGCTGAGCCGCGAGCTCTACCTTCACACGCATCTGATGGGATTGGCTCCAGCAGTGTCAACGCTCTGCAGCGAGACCCCTGAGCAGCCGGAAGGGGGAAGTCTTCCGCGGCCGACACTCACAAAGCCCCTCAGGAGTGGTCTGTGCTCACGAGACAAACGGACGCAGCTGCACCAGACACGGAGTGAGCGAAGTAAGAAAACGGAAACGGCAGATTTCAGGCCGGAAGTGGGCAGGATCCCTGACCCTTCAGCCAATGGCTCGGGGCAGGTGGGAGATGCTGCAGACATCCAAGGCTAATTCACGAGAGACGCTGAGCGGGACCACCCGGGAGCTGGCCCTTCTTCAGCGTCACTGCCAGGACCCCGACGGAGGGCAGTGCCCACGGAGCCACCATCACCCCTCGCGCTCACCGTTCTCCCCAACTTTTTGCCAGTTCACAGAAAACTTTGCTCTTGTCCACGAACGCCTCACAGGATCAGGACACTAACGGGTGACGTCAAGAGGACGAAATTGGGTCTGTTCCCAGCATCCGAAACCTGTGACCAGCCAGATGGACAAACTGTCCTCCCCGGCACCGGATGGTCCGTGACAGAAACACGTGTGACCGGAAGGATGGCAGGGTCTGGGGAGGGGAGTTGGGAGGCGGGGCTTCAGCACAAGGCCTGCTTGTGGTGGAATGAAGCAAAGCCACGTCTAAACATCTCCCCCGACGTTTATCGGGAACCCACGCTGTCCCAGGCCCTGCAGGCAAAAGACACTCATGACCTTGCTGCCAACCACAGGCGTCCCCAGCTCTGAGCGACGGTGGTGCAATTCTACCGAAGCAGCTCAGCTGAGCAAGCGTTTAGAGGCAAGACTTCCACTCTCGGGGCCACGGGCCTGGCCACCCCAAAGCTCTGACCGCCGCTTAGCCTGGTCCATCCGAACACTGACAAAGACCCTTACCCCCAGGAGTTGGAGAGTTCCAGAAGGACTCAACAGTCCTTCACACCGGCTTTGGTGCTGTCTAGGATCTGTTCACCTGGCAGAGGGGCACAGATGCCAACAACTGGAATCCCAGCACGGCTCCACAGGAAATGAGTGAAGACTATCACCTGCTCCCCACCGCCACCCCAAGCCCTTGGCCACACAATTCTGTCATAACCCTTCCTCATCGCTATTTTATCATCTGTTCTGGGCACTGAAAAGGATCTTAATAGAGTTGTAACATGCGTGCGTGCTGAGTCTCTAGGTCGTGTCCAACTCTTTGTGACCCCATGGACTGCAGCCCACCAGGCTCCTCTGGTGGGAGAAACACGTGGATCAGGGATTCATGGGGTTCTCCATGCCATTTCCTCCTCCAGGGGATCTTCCCAACTCAGGGATCGAACCCCAGTCTCTTGCATTTCCTGCAACGGCAGGTGGATTCTTTACCACTAAGTCACCTAAATTTGCAACGAAATGAGCAAAGCACAGTGTGCTGAGCACTTTCTTCCCCTTCTGAGGCACATTCATGTCGAATTTGTCTTCCACTTGGTGGAAAAATCTACAAGAAAGCTGGGCCCATGATGGACGAGGGGTAGAGGGGGGAGACCTGGGCTGGACCCTGACCTCACCCCGGCTGACAAGCGATGGAGCGATCTGGACCGGATTTCTCCAGGAACCACCCACTGTGCCCAGCAGCGCGTGTCAGCGGCCTTTCTCTGGCGTAGCACCCTTCCCCGACCCCGCTGGCTGCAGGATGGCCACAGAACCTACGGCTGGCTGCTGGCCAGCGATGAGTGAAGGTGCCACAGTTTAAGACAAGGGCTGGTCCTGCCCCCAGCCCGGGTCCAGCCACATCCTGCCCCCGCCGCTCCCCAGGCCACAGAATCTGTCCTGCCTTCCCTTCCCAGCCCCCTGTGGGCATCCCTAGACGACGCTTTCTGGGGCTACTTATGGTCCTTTTCCTGGAAACACCCCCACCTGGGTGGCCTCCTTGGTCAGCGCAGCCTGACGGCCCTGGAGATGAGTGGAAATTGGAGTCTGTTTTGTGTCTGGACCTGGATGACTAAGGGCCTGACACTCATCACCCACAAGCCAAGACGGGATGACTTTTCTCTTCTTCGGCCTCATTTTTGCCCACCTGCTGCTCCCTCAGCTCCTCAACATGTCCCTTCTAGCTTGGCTAAAATTGACACGTCTTCTGTGCCCACATGGATGGCTTCTTCCTTCTCAAAAACCACCTTAGCACTTTTCCGCTCAGGCTCATTAAACCCAGAATAGAAACCTTCTCTGCATTCAGCTGAATTCCACCCCACATAGTCTTCCAAACCCTCCGCCTGCGTATGAGGCTCAAATGCTTGCAAAGCCCCAAGGAACTTCAAGAAAAGACGCTTGGTTCTATCTATTTGAATCCAGGCCTAGTCATGAGTCCCGGGCACAGCCATGGTGCAGAGAGGAGATGGCGCTCACGTCTGCAGAGGCTGCTGAGATGGAAGAGACGCTCGGGGCTCCCCCAGGATCTCAGGGACGAGTCCAGATAGAACCCACGTCCTTCTGGCACTTGGCCTAATGCTTTTTTCTGGTCCCCCTACACAGCCGCCTTCACACCTTCACGACAAAGAAACTTCCCGCGCCTATTTCCTGACATAGTTGAGATGGACATGCTCCAGGTGGTTCTAAGCAACGAAGTCCAAAAATTCCAGGCTGCGCGTATTTCCCTAAAGGCCACATGGGGCTTTGCCAGGCTTGCTGAGAATGGATGGGTCCTTAAAAGCAGGACCCGGGGGTGGGGACCCCCTCTGCGGGCATCAGGACACTGGCCCGACTCGGGCCTTGTCTGGGGTCCTGTCGTCCCTCCCAGGCTTGGTGAGTCAGGGACCCCGCGATGAAAGAATGTGTGAGAGGTCAGGGTGGAGCGGAGCCCCAGTGGGACCCCGCACTCTCGCCATGGTGGCAGAGGGAGGTTCCAGGGCTTGAGGTTCGCCAGATGTCTGGGAAGCTGCCGCCCACCGCGCGCCTGCGTGCTCGCCACCTGCTCTGTTGCCAGTCACCAACTATGTGCCCGGCAGCTCTGCAGGGACAAGTGAGGTCCCAGGAGCTATGGGCAGGGACTCCCCATCCAAGCCAGGGGTCCGTGCACCCCGACTTCTGGGAAACAAGCTTCTACTCTGAATGGGCTTCCGAGGTAGCTGGAGACATTTAAGAATCCACTTGCAACGCAAGAGACCCAGGTTCGATCCCTGGGTCGGGAAGATGCCCTGGAGGAGGGCATGGCAACCCACTCCAGTATTCTTGTCTGGAGAATTCCATGGGCAGCTACAGTCCATGGGGTGGCAAAGAGTGGACACGACTGAGCGACTAACACTTACTGAACGCTGAAGGAGAAGGTGGGGGGCACGTGCTGGGAGACCCCCAGGGAAGGCGGAGGTGACCCGTGGAGGTGGCTGGGTGCTGCGGGAAAGCTCGCGGCTTGGACAGAGGGTGGCGAGTGGACGGGCAGCTGCTGTCTGATGTGCGTGGAAGGGCCTGGAAGGGCAGGCCTACGTACGGGGGGCACGGAGGAATTTCACCGGGAGGAGGACGGGTCTTCTTAGGGAGGCCTGGGGGTGTGGGGCCAGGGCAGCGCGAGAGCCCTGGTCTGGCTGGTCCGTCCACCCCACGGGGGGGCCCCGAGTGGGGTGAAATGACTCAGTGCCCAGGGCCGTGGACTGAGCAGCCTCCTGAGAGCCCTGTTCCCTGGAATTGCAGGTTCTCATCCCCAGAAGGTGGGGCCACCTGGTGGGGTCCCACTGCTTCCTGTGGGGAAGGGGGCTTCCTGTTCCCCCACTCAGGCTGGGCCCACGACCTCCCCAGCTGGCCTGCGTTCAGGAGGTGTTTACACAGACTCCTTAACATGGAAGTTCGGGCTTCCCTGGGGTCACCAACTGTCACCCCTCAGGGGACAATTACTTCCCCAAACACCTTGACCTTCCAAGCTCTCATCACGAAGACGGGGCAGGGAGTGCACAAATCTTAAGATGGGGGCGCCGCCCCTAGGAGCCTGGCCTCTCCTCCCAGGAGGCCCTGCCAGACTTTCTCTCCGGACATGGAGATCGAGGGTGGGCAGGGACTCCCAGAACCTGGTCTCCTTCCGATGTACTGGTCCCTTTGTCCATGACACAGATGCACCTAACTCATCAGGGCTAATGGGGGGGGGGTCTGGAAACCAGCCCCAGAAGGACACCCTGAGATCAGGGTTGGGGGACAGGTCAGCCGGCCTGGAGGAGGCGGGGGGGGGGAGAGGAGGAGAAGGGGCTGCTTCCCTAGGAAGAGGCGGGGAGCCCCAGGGATGGGGAGGTGGGAAGCTGGTGAGCCCAGGCTAAGGCCACTCATTCAGTGCATCTTGAAGCAGCCGGGAAACTGGTTTTCCTGGATAAAATGGCTCAGATAAAGACACCAGGCCGGAAGTGGCCAGGGGTGGGAGGATGCTCTCCTTGGAAGGTTCCATGGCCACCAGCAGACTCTGGGATGGGACCTGACGACCTGGTGTCATCAGGAGACACGACAACAGGGGCCAGGGCAACTGGGCTGTGGTATGCCGAGGAGCGTGGGCCTGGCCCGCAGAACCCAGACGTGCCGGTAAAGTCAACCAAGAGCACGGGCCAGGGGCCGAGGGTGAGGGTGCCCTCGGGGGCCCCCGGAAGGGGCAGCTTGTCCTCAGGGAAGAGCGCCTCTGTGCCCGGCTTTGGGGAGCCGCCTGCCAACCCCCCAGGAGGCAGGACTGCAGGGGCACAGCAATGCGGGAGCGGGGGCAGGGTCCAGGAACTGAAGGGGCGAGTAGAGAGATGCACAAAGGCTGGAGGGCAGCGCCGTGGTGGGTAAGGAATGGCCCGGTCCAAACCCCAGCTCCCCGCGACCCGGACATGGAACTCGTGTCTGTGCCTGAGGCCTCACTCTCCTCACCTGTAAAATGGGGACAGCACCACCTCCCTGGCAGGGATCGCCCAAAAGCACAGAGTGTGGTCCAGGCACGAAAGGGCAGCGAAACGGCACGGCTTCTGCCGTTCAGATCCAGACAGCCTGCGGCCGCCTCCTCCAGGGAGCCGTCCCGACTTTACGGCCCATTACGACCCCACGGCCCCCTGGATGCCGACCCCAGCCCCTCCCTACTCCCTCCCACAGGCCCAGACGTTCCCCATCTTTAAGGGAACTGGCCACCAAAAGTCCGGTCCTCCAGCTGGGACACAAAGTTCTGGCCCTGACCCTGTCTGGAGCCTGGGCCAGGGCGTCTACCCGGAGGGCAGTCACAGCGGGAGAAGAATGATGTGCGGGGAGAAAAGCCCAGAGGACCGGTGGCAGGGAGCGGGCAGGGAGCGTGCAGGGAGCGTGCAGGGAGCGGGCAGGGAGCAGCGGGGCAGGGAGCGGGCAGGGAGCGGCAGGGCAGCAGGAAGCGGGTAAGAGACTCAGCCTGGGCCCCAGGCACGCTTCCTCCTCTCTGGGACCCGCATCCAGGGCAGAGCTGCGGAAGGAGGAGAGGATGGGCCTGGCGGGGCTGGGCCGGGCCCCAGGGCAGATCGGAAAATGGCGAAGGGTCCCAGGCGGCAGGAGGCGGGCAAGCATGGACTCGCCACCATCCGTGTCCAGCCGTCACGCACTTCGCCCTCGGGAATGGCATCTGTGCTGTCCACTCCCTGCATCCCGGCATCCCCGTGACGGGCAGAGGGCCCTGGATGGGGACCCCAGGTCACGGGGTCAGAGGCAGGCCCTCGGGTTAGAGATCCCCTGGCTGGAGAACAGCCATCCCAGGTGTGTGGAGGGGCTGCGGGGTGGAGGACCAGACCTGGGGGGCGGAGGGGTGCTCACAGGCACTTGGGGTGGAGAGCAGCCCAGCAGCGGGAAGGCAGGGGCAAGGCGGCCTGCGGTCAGGCGCTGCCCCCCACCTGTGCCAGGACCACCCCCTCAACACCGCAGCTGTGGTTCCCACACGGGCTGGCGTCCACCCCGGCAGGGGGCCTTGGGGGCTATGTCCTTAGTCGGGAGGTGGGGGGGTTTACTTGTCACAGGGAGTGGTCAAGGGCCAGATTCCTTAAATGTCCAGCTGTCATGGGACAGCTGGATGAATTATGAATGATTACCAGACATTCGTGTAGACACGGAGCATAAACCATACCCCCCACACCAACTCACAGACATAGATCCTTCCACACAGGTACCTGCTGAATTTTTCCCAAAACGCAAACGCCGTGTATGAAACAGCCTATGTGGCATTTGGTTCAGAACTTTGCTAAGCGGAGCTCATGGTGCCAGGAAACCGCAGGGGCTGGCAGGGCCCACCCTGGGGGTGTCCCAGCTGCCCAGGGTGGGGTGGGGGGCTCTGGGATTTGAGGGCGAGTGCGCTCGGAGGGGGCCGGCCCCCGCGCCCACACTGGGCCCTCCCGCGTGGGAAGCTCTCAGAGACACGCAGGTCACTGCCTGCTCGTCCCGCTCCGCTTCTCGTTCCTGGACAGTCAGAATGCTGTGCTGATCTTAAAAAATTCCGCGCGTGTTAGGTTATCTGTGAATCTCACTGGAGGACTGTGAAGGTGGGGCTGCACCATGAAGGCTGTCAAAGGTGCCGGGGCCTCGGGGGCCTTGGGAGCCAGGGCTCAGGGCTGGGCTCACCTTGAATGCAGTCTCGCAGAGACTGTGGTTGAGGCTGTGGAAGACGGGGGGACTGGGGGACTGCCGTTTTTCCTCGTGGGACAGAGCAGGGGAGGGGTCTTCCCCAGGGGCCCACGTGGCTTGGAACTGGGAAGCAGAGAGCCCGGAAACACTCAGGTTTGGGGACCTGTTCAACGCAGATGGCAAGAGGCAGTAGATGCATGCGGGCCACTGGGCGGCTCCTCCAGGCACCTCTGGTGGGACAGGCGCTCCAGCGGCCGCTCTCGTCCCCTGCACGGGGGACACCGCCCTGGGGGACACGTCCCCAAGCTGGGCCTGCCTCCAGAAGCGTTCCCAGGCTGTGTGCACGGGAACGGGTGCCTCGGGAGGCCCAGGGGAGCCTCGGGGCAGGACACCAGCAGTGTGTGACATTTATACGTACACTAGGCACAGGAGGTCAAGACCATATGGCCGCGGCCGCGCCCTCTCGAGACTGAGACAAGCGTCCCCAGAAGGCCAGTGATCACAGCGTCTGGGACAGACCGAGGCCACCGTGCATCCCGAGCAGACGCTCACCGGCCGTCGGCCACCCGTGAAAACCCCATCCCGACGGAACACAGGAGCGACCGGTGCGCAGGGTCACTAGCGGGCAGCAGCTACCTCCCAGGACTGGGGGATAAACTCACACAGCTGATGGCAAGAGTGGGGGAGGGGAGCCGCAGCCGCGGGCGCATGACCGCAGCCCGGCGGAGGAGGACGGCGGAGACCCCGGCGGCGGACAGGACTCGGCACGCAGGGAGCCACGCGCCCGCGGGCGGACAGGGAGCCAGCGCGGGCGGCCAGCACGCGCGCCACAGCTCCCCCGGCCCCGGGAGGGAGGCCACGCTTAGCAGCATGAGCCGTGACGGCTGACGGCGGGCTGCTCACATCCGCTCAGCGGCCGCGTCTGCTGGGGCTCCATCACACCTCCTCCCCTCAGCAACGTGCTCTGAAAATATTCTCTGGGAATGTGGGCTGCAGCTGTGATGGCTGCACCGTCCAGGGGGACAGACCAGCCCGGGGAAGCCTCGCTCCTCACTCTCAGGAGGGGGGCACACGGCAGCGCTGACCCCAAACGAGCCGATCTGATGAGATGAAGCAGGTTAGAACGCTGGGTTTTCCCAGGACCTGCTGGCTCTCCGTGCAAACAAAGGATGCTGTGTTTACTTAACACCATTGTCTGCGTCTCATGGTAAGTGGCACATTTTACAGTCCGAATGCCTGGAAACCTGACTACTTCTTTCAAATCGGATCTATTTTATTTCACAGCAGGTGACAGCTACCAAACAGGTTTTTTTTTTTTTTTTTTTTTTCCTTCAAAGCATCATGGCTCCGTATCAGCATGGATTTTACATTCTCATACATAAACACACAGACACACACACACCCAAAATAATACATTAACAAATCTGTTTGAAAACACCACCCTCTCTTCATCATCTATACATATCTAAAGCGTAATTACACAGACACTCGGTCTCGAAACCTAGCAACAGTATCCAAGCGATCCTCAGGCGGCTCATCAGACACCCAAACTCACACACCAGCTCAATGGGCTTCATTTAAAAAAAAAAAAAAAAAAAACCAGAACCTCTCACTTCTCTCCCCCATAGCTGCGGAAGGACAAGATATAGGAAGACAAACCTTGTTCCGCTGAAGAAGAACAACCCATGTCATTTAATCCATCTGACAGTGCATGTCCCCATAGAGCCAGGCAAAAACAAAAATAACAAAGGTGGCGAAAAAAAAAAATAGGTTATCTCAGTCCAAAGCTTATCAGCTTGCAACACGCTTAATCTTTGCATGACTATTTCGGACTCGAGCTCCCCAGCTCCCCGACAGCCTTGCTTTCGGGGACCTCCATCCTACAGAAGCCATCGCAAACGCCCGATGGCAAAAGCTTTTAAGACCTGCTGGGCTCATGGGCTCAGCCGCAGCTCAGCTGTGGATCACAACAGGCAGGATTAACTTTGGTATTCACGGTCGCGTTTAAACCATCACTTTCTCCGAGTGGGCAAATAAAACCACCCAATGGAGGTCACAATTAATTTTTTAAAAGAGGGAGGGAGTTGTTTTTTTTAAGAAAAAAAAAGAAGAAAAAGAAAAAAAACGGAAGCACTGCACCGGTGGGCAGCAACCTGCACACGGGCCGGGTTGTGAACAGAGTGCTTCACGACAAGATGCACTCTCGCTTTTAAAGGGATAGCGTGGCATCCACTCGGCGAGCCCGATCCACTTCCGGATCCCGCAGACCTCGGAGGCCCATTCATCAGCTCACTGTAACCAGACAGGTTTAGTATCCCCTCCTCAGGGCCATGTCAGAGCCACTGAAGGACCCTGATTTCTCAGCGGGGCACTTTCGTGTCTAGAAAACAGAGGCTCCGTGGCTTGAGGTGGGGAGAATACTTGAGCTGTTCAAGGGACTTTTTCAGGAAGGCATCTCACTGGGCTATAAGCAGAAAGTCAGCAACATTGTAATGGACTCATTCTGAAGAGTCAAAATCAACCTCATGCCCAGCTTGGAATCCAGGGATCCTTCCACCATGCTTTATCTTCAAAAATGCAACCCAACACCATGGAGGCAATGCTGAGTCTTACCTTCATCTCTTCTGAGTTCAGGATCCTGACAGGTGGAGCTGGGTCCCCCAAAACACTGCCCCAGCCCCCACTGAGCCCCACTAAATGTCTGACAACCCCGGCAGCAAGCACCATGGGCTCGTCTTGGCAGAGTAAAGAGCCCAAAGCCTCAGATGCAGGACCTGAGACCCCGCTCTCCTGTACGCCTTCTCCGCTATGGTGTAGCTCAGAAGTCAACATTTGCTGAGGATCCTAAAGTAGAAAGGAGGCCCCTGCCCACCCCTCCCCAGCACCCCTACCATGATTTCCAAGGCTGTGGCAAATGGTCCCTGAGCTCCCCCTGCAATCATACCAGACGCCCACCACCCAAGAGTCTGGGGCAGAAAAATGGTCATGCCAACCGAGATAGATAGACAGCATCCCCACAGGTCACAGAGGAGGTGGGGTCCCGGAGCTAAGACCCTCATAGAAGCTGGAATGGGAAAGCCACGTAGCCACAGACCTTCACACATGACCCACCGGAGACCCCCAATCTCACACGGCCCCAGAGTGACCTGCTGTGGGCTGAAACACTGCCCCCACTCCCCACATGACCCACTTGCCCCGTGTTCCCTACTCAGACCACGCTTGGGGAGATCAGGGCATTACCCTCCGGCAAACACACCCAACCCAGCACGGATGTACCGACGGGGCTCGACTCTTCGACTGCAACTCCAGGTGCTGCGAGGCCAGGATTTTACACTGAGAAGAGACAGCGGGGCTGAAGGTGGAGTGGGCGCACTGGCAGAGGGAGGGTCGCGCACTCAGCTGACATGTACCAAGGCCCCACTGTGGACCAGGCTTCCCCGGCGGCTCAGTGCTGAAGAGCTGGCCTGCAATGCAGGAGGCTTGCAGGACACACAGGTTCCATGGCTGGATCGGGAAGATCCCCGCGAGGAGGAAATGGCAAGCCACATTAACATTCTTGCCTGGGAAGTCCCAAGGACAGAGGAGCCTGGCAGGCTACAGTCCATGGGGTCGCAAAGAGTCGGGCACGACTGACCGACTGAACAACAACTGTGTCAGCACCGTGAGTGACCTCCGTGGGCTGATGGCAGCTCTGGATCCTGTGTCAGGCAGGGAGCAGTCCAGAGGGACAGTCAGCACCATGAGTGACCTCCGGTGGGCTGATGGCAGCCCTGGATCCTGTGTGTGTGTGTGCACTTAGACACTCAGTTGTGTCCAGCTCTTTTGTGACCTCATGAGCTGTAGCCCACCAGGCTCCTCTGTCCATGGAATTTCCTAGGCAAGAATACTGGTGTGGGTTGCCAGGTCCTTCTCCAAGGGATCTCGACCCAGGGGTTGAACCCGAGTCTCCTGCGTTGGCAGGGGGTGGTCCTTACTGCTGAGCCACCTGGAAGCCCCTGCGGTGTCTGTGCCCCAGTCCTAATCCTACTGCTTCTGACGACCCCTCTGCAGCCCCCAGGCCCAGCCTCAAGCCGTCTCCCAAGCGTCCTCCTCCTCCGCCCACCCCTGCCCTCTCAGCCCGTCTGGGGAGCAGAGTTCAGCGGGCAGATACTCAGCTCTAGTGAGCACAGAGCCCTGAACCGGGACCAGGAGAGCAGAGAGCTTCCTGCAGGGCCATCCTGCTATCAGCGGTCTGGACCCAGGAACCCTCTTCCCCCCCTCTCCTTCCCTCCACCCACTCGTCCAGCCCTGGTGCCAACAGCAGCCTGTGTGAAGACCCGAGCTCCCCGGCCCAGCCTGCACTGCTGCCTGAAGCTCTCGAGTGTGGTCCCGTTTTTCTGGGTGCACAGGGAGATGGGGAGCCTGGTGGTGAAGAGCCCAGAGCCCCCCAGAGTCAGATGGGCTTGGTTTCAAAGCCTGGCTCGGCCCATCACTCTGGGGCGTGGTTCTGGGGGAGTCCTGCCTGGGAGATGCCCCGGGACCCTGCCCACGCCCCCTGGCTCTCAGCGGGACCCCACAGGCACGGCACCACCCAGAGGAGGGTCCTCCCTGCACAGAGGAAGCCTGAACCAACAGGAACTTGAGGCGGTGGGTAAACACTGAGGTCGCCTCACCCTAGGGTGAGACAAGACGACGGACGCCCCGGGGTCCCGACAATACCCGGCCGCAGCACCTGCTCACTAAGGCCCCGGGTTGCCTCCTGTCTGCCCGGACTGACTCTGTGTCCCGCCGCTGCTGTCTGGCACCCCCTCCGTGGCAAACCGCCCCTCACATCCTTGCCCCAAGGTCTGCTTCTGGGCAATCCCGACCCAAATACCATGTGTCCTACATCAAATCCGCCCTCGGTCACACAGAGGCAGTGACATGGCCCTGGAGATGCTGGGCACGCAGGCTCGGCAAGGGTCGGATGTCTGCCTGGGGTTATCCATCCACCCAGAGGCAGGGGCTGCAGACCCCCGCAGAGGACTTAACGAGACCCACTCGGGGCACAGGACAGGGCCAGACCCTCCCCGCCACGCACCCAGTATCCGGCCCCGCCGGTAACGAGGGCAGATGGAAAGCTGGGGTGGCCGCGGGGCACAGAGCAAACAACAAGTGCAAAGCTAGAGGTTCAGTTCACGGGATGCTGAATTGAGACCTCAGGATGGATTTACCACGAGGCCGAGAACGAACGCCCCGAGTGACGTCTGCGCCCGTGAAGCACCTGTAGCCTCTCTGCAAGGCCTTCGACAGAACCCACTTACATGGCACAGTTTGCTGGTTCCCAGTCAGAGATGCTGAGTCAGACGACTCAGAGGAAAGAAGGAGTCTTTTTCCGAGCACCCCCTCTCCTTGGAGATGCTGAAAGGACCCAGCGCTGGAGCACAGGTTTCCTGTACTAACATTTCCCTTTAGGTCACACCGGGGAAAGGCCCGGGCGCAGGTAACAGAGAGCATGGGCTGATGGTAAACGCCACCCCACATTCTCCCTGAGCCCCGGGTGTCTACACAGGTGCAGCAGGAAGGCCTCTAACCTCGCTCCCCGCAGCCGAGCCATGGACGTCTGACGCGCCTGCGGTGACCATCCCATCTCTTGACAGGGCAAGCCCTCACAGTTTATAGAAATCATTGACTGGAGGGGGTGAACGGTAGTTAAGGTATGTTCACCCAACAAACAGATATTCTTCTTGTAATAAGAAAATATATTTGTAGAGAGGCGTTTACATCCCAGATAAGGAATGGGAGAGACAAGCCAGAAACCTCCTCGATCTGGGTTTTAAAATCGGCACTTGCTGAGTTCGTGCCTGGGGTGAGGAGGGGAGTGAATCTGTATGGCCAGGCTGGGGGTCAGCAGGCAGAGTCTCTAGTTTCTGCTGTCTCCCTCCCGATAGCCAGCAGAAGCCCCTTCATGCCTCCCTGGCTCAGGGGAGATCAGGACGGTAGCCCCAAGTTTGCCACCATTGCAGGAACTCAGAGATCCTATATCCCTGGGACCACTAACCACCCTGGGGTCCTGGGCAGGGCCTGCACACCTCCTCCTGGCGGTCTGCCCCGCTCAACAAGAGTTCCAATTCCCTTCACGGCAACCGGTATTTCTGTACTGCTGTCTCGTGTCAGGGGGTGGTGGGAGGAGAAGAGCTGGGAGGGCTCAGTTCATCCTCTAGAGTGCTTTGCAGACATGAACTCATCCATCTGCATAATGTGCTTAGGGAGACGCTGACGCGGCCCTGCAGGAGGCCCGGATCACAGAGCAATTAGGAGGTCCGGCCCTGGCTCGCGGGAAGACCCGCATCAACATCGGGCGCAGGAGGCCCCGATGCTCGGCACAGGGGACCGGATGAGGCAAGCGAGACATCCGGCTCATCATCCTTGCGTGATTCTCAAGGCAGCTGGGCGCCCGCCAGACACTCAACACGGGAAAGACCAGCCAGCCAGGCGCGCGGGATCGCTCGCGCCCCCAGCGCCCAATATGGGGGTAGCGATCCATGCAACAAGACACAGAGGCCACCCAGCGACTTCTCCAGGCGCCCTGGAGTCTCACTGCCCACCCCTGGATGGGATGGCGCCATCTGAAATCTCACCGCTGCTGGTCCAGTGGGCCTGCTCCCCGCTGCATGTCCGGTGTAAGCCCGGGGCCGGAGGGAACAGGCCAGAGGGCTCTTCCAAGATGCAAGACTGTGCCCAGCCGCCGGCAGGGCGACGGGACAGAGGAGGAGCCGCAGGGACAGTCCTCCTGGTTGGCACGAGGGGTACTGCAAAGGGGAGTGGTCATCAGCAGACAGAGCCAGGGACGCAGAAGTGGGAGGGGGAGGGGGACGCCCCTGGCTCTTCCTGCCTCGTTTCATCGCCATCTCCGACTTTAAATGGAATTGCGCATGTTACAGAATCCCCCCGCAAACCCCTCTCAATCGGTCACAAGGTGATCTGGTTCTCTGGTTGGACAGCAAGGCCCTGCAGCCATCACCGGCGCCCTTGCCTGACATCTAAGGGGTTCCGTGCCCCGACCCCGCCACGTGTCAAGAAGACGCAGCGACAGAGGTGGAGGAGATGCTCGGACTCTGTTCCCGTTAAGTTTGCGTGAAAGCAGACTCCGAACCAACCCGGCGAGGTGACCAACCGGAGCCCCTGCGCGGTCCACTGGCAGCCAGCCAGCCTACTCACCAACGTCAGTCTCCTTGTGGTTCTTGATGTACTCGGCCAGCTCGAAGTTGCCGGCGATGATCGCCACCTGCCAGGAGAGGAAATCGCGTTAGAGGACACGCGGCACATCCTGACGGCAGAAGAGCGAAAGTCCAATCAGAGCCTCTTTCGACAAAGTAAGGGATACTCCCCCCCTTCCGGGTTTCCTGAGATACCGTCAACACACAGCACTAAGCTGAAGGTGTGCGGCCTGATGACTTGACTTGGATATTTGTGAAACGATGACCACGGTGAGTCTAGTTAACGTCCATCACCTCATACGGCTACACACGCAGCTTCTTCCCTACGACCTCCCTGGGGGCCCAGTGGCTGAGGCTCTGCGCTTCCAGCGCAGGGGGATGGGGTTCGATCCCTGTTCGGGGAACTAGATCCCACGTGCTGCAACTAGAAAGGGTCCTGCGTGTCACAAGGAAGATCAAAGAACCTGTGTGCTACAGCTCAGACCCAGCGCAGCCAAGTAAGTGATCTTCCTTCAAAGGCGAACAATTTATCCTGAAGATTTTCTTTAAAAAAAAAAAAAAAAGAACAAACGTTTTTCCCCTTGTGATGAGAACTTGAAGGATCTACTCTTACCAACTTTCAAGTGAACCGCGTGGCTGAACGCGACATCCTCTGGGCTAGTTTGCCTGGTAACTGGAAGTCCAAATCTGGACCATCTTCACCCATTCCCCCAGCCCCCGCCCCAGGAGCCACACAGAACCTGACCTCTTTTTCTGAGATTGTTTAGACACCACAGCAAAGTGCGAGCAGGCAGTGTTTGTCTGATTCCAGGCAGCCTGGGCCCTCAAGGCCTGTATGGTGTGCCAGGCACGGTGTGGACCAGTCGGAGCTACTCAAACAGCAGCCACCACACCCAGCAGCCTGACCAGAGGCACCTTCTCCCGCTTGGCCCCCTTCTCCGGGGCCCTGGCCACTCTTCCACCACGAGGCCATCATTCCGAGAGAATCTACCTGAGACAGTCCTCTGCCCAAGAGGCCACGGAGGGGGCAGGTCAAGGGACTGAGCCTGGAAACCCCCCAGACGGGGAGTTGCATTCCCACCAGTCCTGACCGGTCCCAACTTGCTCCCTGGAGGTGGGGGGCGGCCATCCATTCCTCTGATTGGTCCCCATAGCTAGAGGAACAGGGAATCTCAAAAAGGACTCACAGCTCTTCACTGAGTTTCAGTGAAACAGAAAAAAACTCCACCTATGCACAGCATAAACCAGCACCTACAGGCAAGGGTCCAGCTCAAGCCATATAGACACAGTGACTAAAGCGAAAAAGCCACGTGGTCCGTGATGCACTGAGGCAGCCAGGCAGGCAAAGACAAAGGCCCTGGGGGTGGCCCTGGGGCCCCCGGGGAGACCTGATACAGAGCTCACGTGGGCAGGGCTCTCCGCACCCCAATGGGGTGCCCTGGGCCCAGGGGGGCATACATCTCCACTCTCAAATGAGCGAGGTGTTCAGACGCCAGCCTGCAGACACACACGTCAACCGGCAGTCTACTGGCAGCCATAATGTGGGTGGGCCTTCCCTGATCCTTTGGAGGCCTTCAGAGCAAAAGCTGAGATTTGCTGGAGGAGAAATTCCACCTCGAGGCTGCACCACCAGCTCCTGCCTGAGTTCCCAGCCTGCTCTTCCGACTGCAGACTTGCCAGCCCCCACAGTCTTGGGAGCCAAATTCCTGCAAGAAATTTCTTAAACATACATGTCTCCATCCTGCTAGCTCTGCGTCCCTGGAGAAACCTGCTTTACACGGCTCCCTGCGGGGGCCGGGGGGCTGCAGTGCCAGAGCCCAGACCTCTGTCTTTGGAAGTGACACTGACTTCAACTCTTGGCCATCACCTAACGCTTGGTGTCCTGCAAGGATGCCACTGACTGGAACGGCCTGGAGACAAATTCAGCCTCCTCCCTGGTCTGCTAACGTCAGGGGAGCCACAGCAGCCCCTGTCTGCACCAGGCGGGGGTCCGAGGGGTGGACAGCAAAGGCCATTTCAGCGACAGGCCCTGTGAGGCCTCCCTGGGGGCTCAGATGGTAAAGAATCTGCCTGAAATGTGGGAGACCAGAGTTCGACCCCTGGCTCAGGAAGATCCCCTGGAGAAGGGAATGGCAACCCACTCCAGTATTCTTGCCTGGAGAATCCCATGGACAGAGGAGTCTGGTGGGCTACAGTCCATGGGGTCACAAAGAGTTGGACACGACTGAGCAACTCTCTCTCTCTCTCTCTCTCTCTCTCTCACACACACACACACACAGGTTCTGTAGACACAGAAGCAGGTTTAGAAGCACCTGGTGAATGGAACTTCACCAGCCTCCTGAGGGTGACCGTCCATCTGGGATGCAGGCCTCAGATGGTGGATCCTTGAAACAGAGCAGGGGGACTTCCCTGCTGGCCCAGTGGTTAAGACTTCACCTTCTAATGTAGAGGATGTGGGTTTGACCCCTGGTTGAGCAGCTAAGATCCCACATGCCTCTCGGCCAAAAAAATCCAAAATGTAAAACGGAAACAAAATTGTAACAAATTCAATAAAGACTTGAAAAATGGTCCACATCAAAAAAAAAAAAAAAAAAAAAGGAAAGAAAGAAAGAAACACAACAGGGACAGAGGATAGGAACCTAAGCAGGAGGTCCACAGAGGCCCTGAGAAGCCAGTGACCTGGTCTGTTACCATTTATGACATGAACCTAAAAGGAAGGGTCTACAGGGTGACCCATGACATGTAACCCAATGTCATTTAGGGGACAACTGGTCAGAGTCATTCCTTGTTGGAATTGCCTGGTGGTCTAGTGGGTAGGACTCCACGCTTTCCTTGCAAAGGCCTGGGTTCAATCCCTGGTCAGGAAACTAGGATCCTGCAAGCTGCACAGCGTAGTTTAAAAAAAAAGAAAAAGCATCATTCCTTGTCTTCCAGCCAAACTCTCAAAGGTAAAACTCCCTCCCACCCATCAGGATGGCTACTATCAAGAGACAGAAAATCACAAGTGTTGGCAAGGATGTGGAGAAATTGGAAGGTTTGTGTATTGAGGGTGGGGATGTAAAATGGTACAGCTGCTGTTGAAAACAGTGTTGAATTTCCTCAAAAAAATTCCTACAGAGACAGGATCCAGCAGCTCTGCTTCTGGGGATTTGTACCCAGGGGATCTGAAAGCAGCAATAATGGTTAATTCTTCATGTCAACTTGACTGGGCCACAGACGGCCTAGACATTTGGCCAAAAGTCACCCTGGGCGTTTCTGGATGAGATTAGCACCTGAATCAGTAGACTGAGTAAAGCAGATTGCCCTCCCAGTGTGGGTGGGCCTCATCTAATCAGCTGATGACATGCCTAGAACAGAAAAGTCAAGTAAGAGGAGACTGCTGCCCACCTGTGAGTTGGGACATCTGTCTTTTCCAGCCTTCAGTCTCAGAGCAACATCAGCTTTTCTTGGGTTCTGAGCCTGCTGGCTTTTGGATTGGCACTTACACCATTGGCAATGCTGGACCTTCAGTTCACTACAACCTCAGATCTTGGCCTCCTTGGTCCCATAAAAAATCTGTGTGTGTGTGTGTGCGTGTGTGTGTGTGTGTGTGTGTGTGTGTGTGAGAGAGACGTGTGTACTCTGAGTGGTGTGCTGCTGTAACCCCACTGCAGTTGGAACCTGGCTGAAAGAGAAGCTGCTTTTGTTCTCATCACTGGCGAAACCATCATCTCCTGGGCTCTGCAGCCAGGATGTGGAGGAAACCCACACCCCCACCCTGAATGAAGCTTCCTCCTCTCGCCAAAACCAAATGTGCCTCCTGACACAGAGAGCAATTCATAGGCTCTCTGAGAGCATGGCACGTCCCCACCAAAACTGGAAAGCAGCCCTGTGCGACAGCGACGGAGACTGCGGTCTCAGGCTGCCCCCTTCTTTGGTCTTCCTTCCAGATGACCACGTCCCCTGCTCCAGACTCCTATGGCAAATCAGGAGGTGGCCGACACCCAGAGACCCAGGAGCCTGGGAAGGTGTCGGAATTCTGAGCATCCTGCAAGCATGTGGGGATGGACGTGGGTCCCAGGCTTAGGGGGTCAGAGGTCACAAACTCCACCGGACCAACTCCAAGGGGTGTCCATCATCTCTAGGCTGAAGCCCAGAGCCTGACAGGCAGTGGGCAATTGTGCAGATTCCAGACCACAGCCCCTAGGCCTCGGCAAATCCCAGGGGTCCAGGAGTCTTTGCAAACTGATGTGTTACCCAGGGGCTCAGGGACCCCACACTAGCCTTGATGGGCTGCCTAGAGGGAGTGCCTGTTGGGCAGTGGAGGCGAGCAGCATCAGTACCACCAGGAGGTCTGTCTCCAGGGGCTTCGGGCTGGGCCCCAAGCCAGAGGAAGCAGCCGGGGCCCTGCCAAGGCTGCCACACGGGCAGCACCATGCTGGTGACCCAACAGCCTCTCCAGGCTAAAGGGGGACCCCAAGTACTCCTGGGAGACCTGCCCAGGCGAGGCCTCGCCTTTGCTGGACCCCTGAGGCTGGGGATGAAACGGCCTCCTCGTCTGCTAGCCCAGGAATGAAGGGTGTGCCCTGGGCAGGGGTCAGCCTTCACGTGGGCAGCGTGGTACCGTAGTCATGACCACAGCCTCCCCATGGTGGACCCCTCCAGAATGGAGACCTTGGACAAGGCACACCACCTCCTCTGTAACTGGGGATCATCAAAAGCCTAGCCCTTCCGTGGCGCCTGGAGGATTAAAATCGTTTATACCGATAAACGGTGTACAACAGAGCCTGACATTCCACAAAGGAAACCCAGGCCTTGGGGGGCTTCTCAGATGAAGTCTCCCAAACACATAAGCAGGAACTGACACCCGTCTCACCCAAATCCCTCCAGGGAATGAACAGGGAGAACTCTCCAACCCCAAGGACGAGGCCAACACGACCCCAGTCCCAGGGCTCCACAGGGGTGGGGGTCCTCTCCCCGCAGAGGTTGGCATCCTGACCAAACAGCAGCAAATCAACGCACTGAATGAATGAAAGTCGCTCAGTCGTGTCCGACTCTTTGCGACCCCATGGACTATACAGTCCATGGAATTCTCCAGGCCAGGATACTGGAGTGGGTAGCTTTTCCCTTCTCCAGGACACCTTCCCAGCTCAGGGACTGAACCCAGGTCTCTGCACTGCAGGTGGGCTCTTTACCAGCTGAGCCACCAGGGAAGCCCAAGAATACTGGAGTGGGTAGTTTATCCCTTCTCCAGCGGATCTTCCCGACACGAATTAAACTGGGGTCTCCTGCATTGCAGGTGGATTCTTTGCCCACTGAGCTACTGGGGAAGCCCATAAATCAATGCAGGGATCTGTCCAAAGAAGAGGCCCTCACCGCTGTGCAGGCTTCTTACGGGAATAAAGGCACCATCCCGGGAATCCACCGCATTAAAAGAAAAGGGGGACATCTACAGGGTCACCTTTGGAAAAAGCATTTATTTCCGTTTTTTAAATTATTTATTCAATTAATAAATTAATTAATCCAGTTGCGCTGGATCTTGGTTGCAGCCTGCAGGATCTAGTCCCCTGACCCGGGACTGAACCCAGGCCCCCTGCGCTGGGAGCACGGAATCTTAGCCAATGGATCATCAAGGAAGTGCTTCTACAGGATCACCTTGACGGCTGCAGCAACGGTTATCAATTTATCGAAAAGCATTTGATGAAACTTAATTAATGAAAAAAACTTAACAGACTAGGAATAAAAGGGAATTCAACCTGCCATCGCGTCAATGAAGGATCTCCCTGGCTAAGAAGCCTCGGGGAAGCAAAGCGGTGCAGGGCTCCAAGAACCTCCAATGTGGGCTTCTGTGCCTTAAGCGGGGGTCCAGGTGGGTCGGCAGGTGTGATGGCCTCACCATGTGCCTTGGCCTCGACCTCAGCTCACGTGTTTGCTTCCACCAGCCCACCCAGCCTCAGTAGAGCCGACCAGCTCCCTTCCACGGGGGCCTCAGGACAGTGTTCTGTGTGGGCAAAACCTAAAGCCGTGAAGCCTCCAGAGGGCAGGCTCTGGAACGTCAGTCTGCAGCATGGCTTCCAGACTGTTCTACTGGTCAAAGCATAAAACCAGAGTCTAGGCGTGAGGGGAAATACACTCCTCCTCTCTGTGGGTGGGGCTGCACGGCGCTGTAGGTGTGTTCCACAATCTCCTAAAATTCCACTTTGCACTGTCATCTTGAGAGTCCCTTGAACATTAAGGAGATCAAACCTGTCAATCCTAAAGGAAATCAACCCTGAATATTCACTGGAAGGACTGATGTTGAAACTGAAGCTCCAATACTTTGGCCACCTGATGCAAAGAGCCAGCTCATTGGAAAAGACCCTGATGCTGGGAAAGACTGAAGGCAGGAGAAAATGGGGCGACAGAGGATGAGATGGTTTGATGGCGTCACCGACTCAACAGACATGAGTTTGAGCAAAGTCCAGAAGATAGCGGAGGACAGTGGAGCCCAGTGTGCAGCAATCCATGTGGTCACAAAGAGTCAGACAGGATTTAGTGACTGAACCACGACAACTTCTGCCCAGTGACCACAGCATGGGTACCTTCCCCGGCCCCACGGGGTGGTCTGGCTTGTCCTTTTGCACTGGAGACCAGGTGGAAGTCCCCAAGGCCACATAGCCATTCAGGATCTGCTTCAGGGCTCCAGAGGCTACACTCCTAGGTGCTGCACACCGAGCTGGCAGGTTAAAGCTGTTTGGAACCAGGGCCCTGGCATCTGTGAGTTATCACCCAGGGAGGCTGAGGACCAGCAGCAGAACGGCCCCCCTCACAAGGGAGCTGCTGAGCCCCAAGGTTGGTGCTGAGAATTCACATTTATGGGGAAAAACCCATCTTCAACATTCAGAAGTCTATAGCTTAACAATCAACAGGGGAGGTGGGACAATGATCCAACTGGTCTACCTTGATTTTAGCTTCTCAGCTGCCAGCTGTGGCAACACTGAAGTAGGGAGAAACCTGCCAGGCTCCATCTGGGGAGGGACTGCGACTGCGACCCCAACTCCTCTGATGCAGAAGAGACCCTCGATACAGGATTATCCAGTCTTCAGCTGTATAAAATATTCATGCTCGTCCAGCGAAAACAAGACTTGAAAGGCATCTGAAGAGGGGTGTCAAAGTCTACCATGCACACAAATTCCTTCCTAGGGACCCAGTGCATTGTCCCAGACGGATCTGCCAACATAATGCAAATTCCTTCTCTGAAGCAGCAGTGGCTGTGGAGGGCGCCGTCTGCTCCCAGGAATCTCGATAAAAAGCAAACAGTTCTTCAATGTTTGAAAGAAGAAAAAACAAAAAAACCTGCAAGAGAGCGGCTCCCATTGGGACCAGCAGGAAGGAAAGATATGAACTCACTGGGTGTGTGTGTTTTCCTATTTGGGCCCTCGGTCCCTGACTCATGGGGCCGAATGAATGACACCACTGTCTGGTGGGAATCTGAGATCTGGGGGGTTACAGATGTTCCGAGACTGGCCTCTACCACGCTGTAATAAAGATGTCCACAGTGACCAAGCTAATATAACAGCAATGAAATCGGCTCACGTTGATTCAACACACACACTCGCCTGAGCATCTGAAGGCAGGATCTTATTTAATCTTCATATCTGGGAAGGAGGGCTGCTGTGTCTTCTATTTCCCAGCTGAAGGGACAGATTCTAAGAGCTCCAGGAAGTCAGACATGTACCTGTCATGAAGATGGACCTCATCATCTGACCCCAAAGACTTGGGAGTGTAGCCCAGTGGCCCGTACACAGCCTCGAATGGCTTTCATCTCAGAAAATTCTCCTGCACCAGGGCTTAGCCAACTCACTTGAAATACCCTCTCACTTGAAAAGAGGTCCAGGAGAGATGAATAATGAGATTTGATTCAGAAGCAGAAATCCAGCACCATTTCCCACAGATCGGCAACCAAAGAAACGATCAACAGTTGAGGCCACCAGACACCAGTGAGTGAATCAGCTCGGCCATCAGAGCGAAGCCCCACAGACGGGGCAGCGAGAGCAACAGGTGTTCATGTCTCCAGGCCTGGAGGCTGGAACCCCAGACCCAGGTGGGTCAGAAGCCTCCCTCCTGGGTGTGTAGACCGCCATCTCCTGCCCGTGTCCTCACAGGGTCCCTCTAGGTGTGTCTGAGTCCTGACCTCCTCTTATAAGGACACAAGTCTCATAGGAGTCCCAGGTTGCGCTAGTGGTAAAGAAGCCACCCGCCAGTGCAGGAGATGTAACAGACATGGGTTGAATCCCTGGGTCTAGAAGACCCCTAGGAGGAGAAAATGGCAACCCACTCTGGTATTCTTGCCTGGAAAATCCCATGGACAGAGGAGCCTGGCGGGCTATATCATCCATGGGGTTGTAAAGAGTCGGACAGAACTGAAGCAGCTTAACACCGCAAACACTCATAAGATTAGTGACCACACTAGCGACCTCATTTTACCTGAATCACCCCTTTAATGACCCAGCTCCTAATACAGCCACATTCTGAGGTCCCTGGGGGTTAGGACGCCCACACAGGTATCTGGGGAAGGGGACACAGCTCAGCCCGTAAGGCCTTGCTTAATCAGCACACACAGCGATAGTCTCTACCTTCCACCCGGACACGTCCGCTCCCCCAGCAAATGCCTGGATTGGGTGTGTCAGCGGCACACACGGCTGGAGAATCCCCTCCACCTGGCTTATGCTTAGGAGGCAGATGGCGGGGCTGCAGGAGACTGCCAGGGATGAAATGCAGGGGCAGAAACTGCGTCCTCTTACATTTACACAGGGCCATTGTCTCCCCCACGCCCAAAATTACAGTAAGAAAATTCTCAAACACATCTAAGAAGCTGAAGGAATCCAGCAAAGAGAATCTGTACGCCGTGTAGCACAGCTAGGTTACACGATGGTTCCCGTGTTGCTTGGTGTGGCGAGTGTACCGCAAGGGTGTGCACACATGTTTTTCTGGCTAACTCACTGTGACGCTTCTCCTTCCAAACGATCCCAGCACCTTCACAGACAAAGGACCTCCTCCTACACGCACGGTCACGATCAGAAAACCGGCGTCCATTTCAGATCATCCTCTTGTGACCACTCCATACCCAGAGTTCTCCAAGGGCCTCTTTCCCCACAATTTTCAAATTGTTTTCATTTAGGTCGGCATGCATATAGCAAAATGCTCAGAAGGTACGTATACAATTTGACAAATGCATGGGGGTTCTCAGGTGGCGCTAGTGGTAAAGAATCCGCCTGCCAGTGCAGGAGACACCAGATATGGGTTCAGTCTCGGGTTGGGAAGATCCCCTGGAAGAGGAAACGACAACCCACTCCAGTACTGTTGCCTGGGAAATCCCATGGACAGAGAAGCCCAGCGGGCTACAGTCCATGGGGTCACAAAGAGTCGCACGTGACTGAGTGATTGAGCATGCGCGCACACACATACACACGCGCACACACACACACACACACAGAAACACACACACACAATCACCACTCCCGTCAAGGAATAAACCATTCTAGATGGACCTGGAGATTAGCACATTAAGTGAGGTAAGTCAGAGAAAAACAAGTATCATATGGCATTGCTTATACACACAATCTAAAAAATGATACAAATGAACTTATTAATAAAACAGAAAACAGATTCACAGACAAAGAGAACAAACTATGGCTACGGAAGAGGAAAAGGGGGGAGGGATAAATTAGGAGTCTGGGATTAACACACACACATGACTGTGTGTGAGAGAGATAAACAATAAGGACCCACTGGACAGCACAGGGAACTCAGCTCAACGCTCTGTGACAGCCTGCAGGAGAGGGGTCTGGAAAAGAATGGGCGGAAGCACTTGTACATGAGTCACCTTGCTGTGCACCCAAAACTAACACAGCACTGTAAGTCGGCTAGATCCCAACATAAAATGAAAATTAGGTTCAGAAAGAAATGGAGCATTTCCTTCCCCCCTTTCCGGTCAATTCCTCCCTCTCCCTCACCAACCGGGAAAACAGGTGACCACACATCGCTCACGTGTGTGACGGATGCCACACACGTGAATGCACGTGCCACCTACTGTGCGCTCTGCACTTCCTGTTCTGTGCTTAGCATACCGCACACGAGCATCGCTCAACCCGCTGGGTACCACAGCTTTGGTTCTCTTGGTTCACAACCTCTCGAGGAGTGTGATGGCTGGGGACGGGGGTGATACAGCTCTGGCTTCACAAGAAACTGCCTTCCTTCCAAAGTCAGGGTGCCGTTCTGTGCCCTTATCAGCATCATACGAGAGCTCTGCTTACCCCACGTTTCCACCAACACTTGACCTGCCTCTTGAGAAACCTGTATGCAGGTCAGGAAGCAACAGTTAGAACTGGACATGGAACAACAGACTGGCTCCAAATAGGAAAAGGAGTACGTCAAGGCTGTATATTGTCACCCTGCTTATTTAACTTCTATGCAGAGTACATCATGAGAAATGCTGGGCTGGAGGAAGCACAAGCTGGAATCAAGATTGCCAGGAGAAATATCAATCACCTCAGATATGCAGATGACACCACCCTTATGGCAGAAAGTGAAGAGGAACTAAAGAGCCTCTTGATGAAAGTGAAAGAGGAGAGTGAAAAAGTTGGCTTAAAGTTCAACATTCAGAAAACGAAGATCATGACATCCGGTCCCATCACTTCATGGGAAATAGATGGGGAAACAGTGGAAACAGTGTCAGACTTTAATTTTTTGGGCTCCAAAGTCACTGCAGATGGTGACTGCAGCCATGAAATTAAAAGACACTTACTCCTTGGAAGAAAAGTTACGACCAACCTAGACAGCATATTCAAAAGCAGAGACATTACTTTGCCAACAAAGGTCCATCTAGTCAAGGCTATGGTTTTCCAGTGGTCATGTATGGATGTGAGAGTTGGACTGTGAAGAAAGCTGAGTGCCAAAGAATTGATACTTTTGAACTGTGGTGTTGGAGAAGACTCTTGAGAGTCCCTCGGACTGCAAGGAGATCCAACCAGTCCATCCTAAAAGAGATCAGTCCTGGGTGTTCACTGGAAGGACTGATGCTGAAGCTGAAATTCCAATACTTTGGCCACCTGATACGGACAGCTGACTCATTTGAAAAGACCCTGATGCTGGGAAAGATTGGGGGCAGGAGGAGAAGGGGACGACCGAGGATGAGATGGTTGGATGGCATCACAGACTCGATGGACATGGGTTTGCGTGGACTCCGGGAGCTGGTGGTCGACAGGGAGCCCTGGCGTGCTGCAGTTCATGGGGTCGCAAAGAGCTGGACACGACTGAGCGACTGAAGTGAACTGAACTGAGTAAGATACTCTCTAGGTGCATCCCTCTGCTGAAGATGGCATTGGTTCGTTCTTGTTTATGGCTGGGCAGTAAATACGGCGCAAAAGAGCGTATGTATGAAATGGAGCGTGGCTGCCAAGGGGGAGGGGGTGGAGGAGGGACGCCTAGGGTGGGGTCAGCAGACGCAAACCACTCTATGTAGGACAGACAAACGCCAAGGTCCTACCGCACAGCACGGGAGGCCACGGCAAACATCCTGTGATGAGCCACAACGGGAAAGAAAATACACATAAGAAGCAATGTTGTGTCTAACTGCACTCCCCAGCAGAGACTGGCGCGACACTGTAAATCAACTATACTTCAAGAGAAATAAAAAGAGCTTCCCGTTTCCCCAGAAGTCGGCAAAGATGATGATTCCAAGACTCAGACCAAGAACCGAAAAACTCAACCTCACTTAAGCCGCTGCTAATAAAACTGTCCGTGCAGCTTCCACGGGGCCAGGGGGTGTGGGAAAAAAAGAAAAGCCACGGCTATTTCCGCAGAAACATCACTTCTTACCCCCAACTCCAGTAGCAAGAGAGAGGACAGCAGTAGCAGGATCAGCTTATGAAGGTGGCGATCAGACTTCGGAGTTGACCTCGTATACACACACAGCGTGTTTCATTTTATTCAGGGATGTGAAGAAAGTTTAACAAATTAAATTATAAAAGCTAAAAATCATGCTTCTGTGGTACCAGAAGGCTGTAAAGAAGTGAGCTGCTTTGGTCTTCAGGGGAAATTTCACTGGCTCACCTTCTACAAGAAACAGCCCAAGAAACATGTTCACTGAAACTGCTGTCGCGGGTCACACGGGGGAAAGGCTCTGAACTCTGAACTGAAGTGCTCCCGTCGAAGCCTGAAGGTCTTCGGTGGAACCAGCCCCGTGTCTTCAGCTCCCCAGCGGCTGTGGTCTCATCACACATCTTCAAAGGCAAGTTCCAGGCTCAGACCATGGGCCTGCCCCACCTCTCCAGCGGGGAAATGAAAAAGGAAGCAAAACCTTCACATCTTCTCTTCCCCTCCCTCCAGCTCCTCCCAGCGTGTTTACAGATACCTTCAGCCTAGGTCACGTCCTTTAGACAAGAAAGCCATCAACTGGCAATGAATCCCACTGCCTCAGAACAAACATTACATAAAGGGCTTTCTTCCCGCTTTTCTTACACGCGCCCTACATGACAGCTCCTATTATTAAAACGTGGACCACTCAGGGGAGGATACACTGAATACCCAGAGGATTCTACCTGCTAAATGCATGGGACGGATGTGAATTAAATCCAACACGATTAAATGACAGAAAATTGCATTTAAATACCTTTAGGAATAAAACAAGACAGCAATGAAACATGAGACGTTGACCGCATTAGGAAAAATCTGGGGGTGGTGGCTTTGGTTCTTTGTAAACAGCAGGTAAAGTCTGGAAGGAAGGAAAACACAGAGGACGCAGCCAGAAGGGAGGAAAAGGGGAAAGATGGCAAAGAAGAAAGGGGCAGTTTTCCTAAAGAAGCCTTGTTTCAAACCACTAAATAGAGAAGCTAAGGACTCAGATGTTCCCACACTGGGGTCTGGGGTCTAAAAGAGATGATTCTGTGTTTGGATGTTGGCGCATTTTAAGACTTGCCCCAGAACTCACACTGAACTATAACCCCTAAGCGTCTTCTGCTGGGAAGAAAGAACTGGACACACTCGGGGCCCTGCCGTACCTTCTGGCTGGCCCAGTCAGAGCAGCCCTTTCCCCTGTCAACACACCGCTCGGTTTAACTGCACCAGCATTTAAGTCACAGGTCCCCACCTTCCGGGATCAGATGCCTGATGATGTGAGGTGGAGCTGATATAACCACAACAGGAACAAACTGTGCGATGAATGTGATGTGCTGGCATCACCCCAAACCACCCCCATGCCCCCCGGTCTGGGGAGAAACTGTCTTCCACGCGACTGGCCCCTGGTGCCAGAAAGCCTGGGGACCACTGATAAGTGTTCAGGTGATGCTCACTGTGCTTCTTTAGGGAAAGCAGCTGACATCAGGAAGCCAGAGGCATCCTGATGATGACGTCAGATGATGCTAGAGTGGCCACGTGAGGGTTTTGTTGCTGTTGTCCAGTCACTCAGTCATGTTTGACTCTTCACGACCCCATGGACTGCAGCACGCCAGGCTTCCCTGTCCATCACCAGCTCCTGGAGTTTGCTCAGATTCATGTCCACTGAGTTGGTGATGCCATCCAACCATCTCATCCTCTGTCGTCCTCTTCTCCTCCTGCCTTCAATCTTTCCCAGCCTCAGGGTCTTTTCCAATGAGTCGGCTCTTCGCATCAGGTGGCCAAAGGATTGGAGCTTCAGCTTCAGCATCAGTCCTTCCACTGAGTATTTAGGGTTGATTTCCTTTAGGATTGATTGACAGGTTTGATCTCCTTGCTGTCCAAGGGACTCTCAAGAGTCTTCTCCAGCACCACACTTCTAAAGCAAAGAGTTTATTGCTTTTCAATTAATTGCTTTTCAATTATGTGATTTAGCATATTTACATGGGTGCAGCTACCCTGGAGAAGGAACTGGCAACCCCCTCCAGTATTCTTGCCTGGAGAATCCCATGGACAGAGGAGCCTGGCGAGCCGCAGTGCACGGGGTTGCAAAGAGTCGAACACGACTGAGCAGCTAACACACACACACACACACACACACACACACACACACACACACACACATGTGCCGCCGACAGAGGGAGGCCTGGCCGTGAAGGGTTAACGTCGGAAGCCCCGCTCGCCTTCCCGCATGACCTCCGAGACCATTTGGGGGCCTGGAGATGCTCAGGCACCTGTCGGCCTCAGCAGCTTGGCTCACATAGGGCCACCTGAACAAAGTCATGCTCAGCATCAACAGTAGTCCTCCCTGACTTTCTGGGTCTCTCTTTTGGGCAGAGCCCACCGGCTACCAGGGGAGTTGGCAGCTCCCCAGGGCAGGGCTGGAGGAAAACCTCCCCAGCTGCCCATCTGAGGCCCAAGAAAACCCAGAGTGAGACCGAAAACTCTGAGCTGGCATCAAATGGCCCCTCCAAATAACTGGCCTGCAAGCAAATGTGAAAGGATAAGTCTACGAAAGGGAAGAAAACTTGGTCACTGAAAGCATTCAGACAGGGCTTCCCTGGTGGCTCAGCGACCAAGGATCCTCCTGCAATGCAGGAGACGTGGAAGACATAGAATTGACCCCCAGGTTGGGAAGATGCCCTGGAGAAGGAAATGGCAACCCACTCCACTATTCTCGCCTGGAGAATGCCACAGACAGAGGAGCCTGGCGGCTACAGTCCCGGGGGTTGCAAAGAGTCAGACACGACTGAGCAACTGAACAGCAAAGCATTCGGGAAGCCTTGAGATCAGAGCGCCGCCCACTCGTGAAAGAGCCTTTATCTGCTGCGATCTGAGCACTGGCCTCTGTCTCCTTCGTCTCTGTGACACGCTGCAGGGTCAGCTGGCTTCTCCACACCATCGGCTCAAGCTCACCGTTACCTCTGGGTGGGGTCCAGGTACTGCTTCTTGCATTACAAGACCATCCTTGGTCCGGGTACTACGCATCAAAATCTGAACGCCTTCTTTTAAACGTAGACCTCGGTCCTTGGAGACACTTCTGCTGCCCCTGGGACTCTCATCTCAGGTGCACACAGCTGCTGTTCCCATATCTGCCCGCACATGTTAGCAGACTGTACCCCCTCCCCCTGCAGAAATAAAATCCCTTAGCAACGACGGTGCCACACATTTTAATTCTTTGGTTATGATTCATGGTGCCGTCTGTGGACAGATAATGAGACAATGATCCGAGAATAGCTCTGAGGCATTTGCTCAGCAGAGCTGCAGCCCACCTATGGGGAGGCCCGGGTCCACGGGGGGCACTGCACCCGGCGGGATGGAACAGAGGGTCCAGGGTACTGAGCCCATCTCTGTGAGCCGTCCTCAGATCCTGAGAGCACCCGCGCGGGGCCTCGGGAGGCTGGGAAGGAGGGAGACCCATGGAGGCTTCCCCCACACGGGGCTGCCACCCTGCCTGCCCGCCTGCCGGAGTGAAGGGGGTCCATAAGGAAGGAGCCCAGCTTGGGGTGAAAGGGAAGCTGTAAACTCAAGGTCATGCTGCAAAGCCTTGTGGACTACTTGACTAATCACCCTGGAGCAAATCACGACTTTCTAAAAAATAAACTCCAACCTCTTTCTTGTACCCTTTTATTTCAGAACACACACCTGGACCACAGACACCGGTGTCACGCACCTGTCCACTGGGCCTCCCTGCACGCCCTCGGCCAGGCACCACGGCCCTTCTTCTCCGGAAGTGATACGTCCAGGGAGGTCTGTGTGGTGCAGAAATGCTTTCTGCAGAAAAGGAAGAACTAAAGGAGATGCCACCCCATCCGCGGTCTGCCCAAAGGCATTGTAAGGTGAGCAGGGAGCGTTCCTGTGAACCCTACAGGACAAATCTCCTCCACCGCCCACCGCTCCCCGGGCAGAGGGCAGACAGGGGCTGACATGGTCTGGTCCCCTGGGACCTTTCCTGCTGGGTGTCATCCTCATAGGCGCTGTTCTGGGAAAGGTTGGAGGATGTGAGAGCAACCGAGAAGGGCCAGGGTGGGAGTCGGAATAGAAGCGCCCACCCACGTCTCCTCTGCTGACTTGTCACGTGGTCAGACTGGACGGAGGCACATACATCCTTGGGGCTTCTGAACGCAGGGCTGGCAGAGACCAGGGATGCCCAATCCTGCGTTGGCCGCACACACACACCCCGCCGCCCCGTCCCTCCCCCCGCACAGCAAGCTGCAGAAGTGGTTTCCAGAATTCTAATGGAGCCTGAGTCACTGGCAGGAGGACCAGGATATAATTATCCACATATGTCATTCACACGGCAAGGGTCTCCCCACCCTCTGCAGCCTGCACACCACTCAGCATCTCCCTGCGGTCCACGCGGAGGACTGAGGAAGCGTCTGCCCCGCCTCTCCGCCTGCACACGTGCCCGTCTGGGACGGCAGCCTGGGGAGAGGTGAGCTGGGACCAGACGGGTCCAGGGAGAAACGGGGGCCCACCGGTGGCGCCAGGGGGCCAAGCGCCTGCCTCAACAATGGAGCTTCGCTTCTAAGCCCCCATGGTTCCCAAGGTCTGGGGCAAGGGGTGTGTGTGTGTGTGTGTGTGGTGTCTGTGTGCATATGCATGTAAATGTATGCGTGTATATATGTGTGTGTGGTGTGTGTGGTGTCTGTGTACGTGTGTGTGTGTGTGGGGGGGGGTCTATGTGCATATGCATGTAAATGTATGCGTGTATATATGTGTGTGTGGTGTGTGTGGTGTCTGTGTACGTGTGTGTGTGTGTGTGTGTGTGTGTGTCTACGTGCATATGCGTGTATATATGTGTGTGTGGTGTGTGTATACATCTGTGTATGTGTATTTGGGTGTGTTTGTGTATTTGGGTGTGCAGTGTGGGATGCGTGTGTGCAGCGTGTGCGTGGTGTATATGGGTACATGTGTGTATATGTTTATGTGTGGGCTTCCCTGGTGGCTCAGCTGGTAAAGAATCCACCTGCAATGCAGGAGACCCTGGTTCAATTCCTGCGTGGGGAAGAGCCGCTGGAGAAGGGATAGGCTACCCACTCCAGTATTCCTGGGTTTCCCTGGTGGCTCAGCTGGTAAAGAATCTGCCTACAATGAGGAGACCTGGGTTCCATACCTGGGTTGGGAAGATCCCCTGGAGAAGGGAACGGCTACCCACTCCAGTATTCTGGCCTGGAGAATTCCATGGATTGTATAGTCCATGGGGTTGCAAAGAGTCGGACACAACTGAGTGCCTTTCAGTTGCTTATGCACATGTGAGCATCTATATGTGTGTGTATGTGTGCAGGGGCTGTGTGTGCGTGAGGGGGTATACATGTGTATGTGTGTATTTGTGAGTGTGTGTAGGTATCTGTGCATGCCTGTGGAGGTGGGGGGCTCAGGACACCCGGCCATCACGTTGGGCTGCTTTACTTCTTTTTTTTTTTAGTATTTATTTTATTTTTTTTACTTTAAATTTATTTATTTTAATTGGAGGCTAATTACTTTACAATATTGTATTGGTTTTGCCATATATCAACATGAATCCACCACAGGTGTACACGTGTTCCCCATCCTGAACGCCTCTCCCACCTCCCTCCCCGTACCATCCCTCTGGGTCATCCCAGTGCACCAGCCCCGAGCATCCTGTATCCTGCATCGAACCTAGTCTGGCGATTCGTTTCTTATATGATATTATACATGTTTCAATGCCTGCTCTACTTTGTTTTTGTGGAAGCGGAAAGCAGGGTGACAGGGGAAAGTGAGCGGGCAAGGCAGGCGGAGGGAGCTGGTCCCACGCGGGCCTCAGACAGCTCAGCAGTCCCGCCCGCTGCAAAGGTCGCACCTGGTGAGCCCTGGAAGCTGTCAGGCCAGCCCACACTTCAAATTGCTTCTCTGTGAGAGCCAGGAAAGAAAAGCAGGTGCTGGAACACAGGCGCCCACCCACTTCCACCAACGAGAGCCAAGCTGCCAGGAGGAATCTGTCTCCAGCCACACGGCTGGTGGGGGAGAAGCATCAGGCGGGAAGGTTGCGGGGCACGCCTGACGGGGCTCCTGCACCAGCTCTGAGGACACAAGTCAGACGGCTCTTGATAAATCGTCACAGATTTCCTCTCTCCGTGGGGAGGAGCTGGCGGTGCCAGGTCCACTGACACAGCTGTGTCCTAGAACCAGCAGGCCACCAACCACTCCTAGCTCATCATCCACGCCAGGTACAGCCTGGGAGGCTCGGAAGCGGAAGAGCAATCGGGGGAAAGTGCCAAAGACCATGTGGGGATTTTAAAACACTCATCACGAGCAATCAGCTACAGCTTGGTAACTGACAGTTTCCGAAGCTATGGAAACTCGGCTCCGCGGCCACGTACGGGGAAGGCTCTGCTTCTAGTTCCAAGGTGCAGTTGGTGTGCTGCGGGACTTGGCCTAGGTCAGTTAACCTCTCTGAGCCTCGGTCTCCTCATCTGTAAACAGCAGGCGTATCAGAGCCTACCTCACAGGTATCTTCTCAATTAAAATGCAAGAGTGTTTGCAGACTATTGGCTGCGCCATCTAACATACACGTGCTCCATAAATGGCGGGCACTTAATAATTATCAGTTTAAAAATCACTCGCTGTAGACAATGGAGGATGAGTTTTCAAAAATTATTACCTAAGGGGAAGAAAAAGAATAGAATAGAAAAAGGAGGGAGAAAGGATGAATTTCTTTGCACTGACCTTGTTTTATAGATTTGATATGAAAATTGTATATAGTTATTAAAAAATTAAAACTTTAAAAAACAATCGTTAAAGAATAAAAACAAAGGAACCTATATGCAAAGCATTCGCAAATAGAGATTAAACACGGTAACGTTACTGCACATCCCCAATGAGAGCTACTCTGATAAAAAAAAACCAGACTGCAAATAAAAATCTTAAACCACGTGAGCATGATATCGTTGGTGGAAGCGTTGGCATAATGACCAGGAGAATTCTGTGTACCTGGTGGAAGAAACCAGGATAAGAGTGATGTGATTGATAAAACTTGCAGTTTTTGGTGTGGCTTAAGGAGACACAGATGGAGGTTCAAGGAGGTTAAGTATAAACTTGTCCTGTATTAGGATCAGTAACAGTAGGAAGACTGTGATGTATCTTTAAATACATGACCTTTATAATAAGCCCATGATAATAATACTACAATACTACAATATAGTAATACTCACAATCTTTAAAATAAGCCCCCACCCCGGGACTTCCTTGGTGGTCCAGTGGTTAAGAATCTGCCTTCCAGTGAAGGGGGTCTGGGTTCAGTCCCTGGTTGTGGAGTTAAGACCCCACACACCTCGCCGCCAAAACAAGCGAAACATAAAAAGAAGCAATGTTTTAACAAATTCAGTAAAGACTTTGAAAATGGTCCACATCAAAAAAATTCTAATATTAAAATTTAAAAACCCCCTCCTGGCACTTAGAACGTGGCTCCTAACACCCATGTGCCATAAAAGGAATGAGGCATCCCAGAAAAATGGCTGATGTCAGGTCTGAGACAAGAAATTTACTAGAGGAGCATGAAACATCTGGTCACACCAGAAAATAAGGACGCCATCAAGAACTATGAGGTCAGGTCAAAAGGACTCAGAAAATAACCTGAATAAGCCTCCACTGAGCACAGACAGGTTACGGTGAAGTCACTAGCATCAGATGCATGATCCTGCCAAGAACAGAAGAGGAGCAACAAACGCGACACGACGGACGTCCCTGGGAAGCACCCGGGAGCTGCAGAAGCGAGAGGCCGGGGTGCAGGGCTCTGCGAGGGGCAGGCCCTGCCGGGCGTGGAGAAACCAGCCAAGGCTTCAGCCATCGAGGAAGGCTGCCCGACTGGCAAAACCGCAGACCCGAAGCGCCAAAGTCTGGCTGGGAAGGGAGGGGTGGGGAACTGAGAGAGACGGTCAACTGCCGTCTTTTCAAGATGTTTAGCAAACTCTGAGCCTGAGGGGCACAGAGAGCTAACAACCTATGAATGAGAACTGGAGGGCACGACTCGCCAGGACCATGACACGGAGGCACCCAGGCTCTCGGCTGGGGCATCTTAGGGCTCAGCCGAGGGCACCTTCAGAGGAAAAGGGGCGTCCGAGGAGGACGAGTGCTTGGAGAACTGCAACCCAGCCTCGACTCAGACCAGTCTCCAGACAGATGAAGGTGAGAAGCCCGCAGAGCACCCACCCTGCACAAGAGAGGATAATCCTCTCTGCAAGGAAACATGTCCCCTGCAGTCCCTACAGCTCTGTAAATATATGCAAGAACTATGCTCTATACACAAGCACCAGTCATTCCCAGAGACAGGACCAATGCTGGAAAACAAAGGGAAAAAACAGTCAATGGAAACAGACCCAGGGTGGCCCAGGCATTAGCTGCTGCTGTTGCTAAGTTGCTTCAGTCGTGTTGACTCTGTGCGACCCCTTGAAACAATTAATATCTTCCAGGAAAAAAAGGAAAAAATAGAAAAAAAAATAGCTGAAAAGATGGGAGAATTTTGCCAGATAATTGAAATGCACCCAAAAAAAAGTCAACTGTGAACTCCAGACCTGAAAATGCAGTATCTCTAATTAAGAACCTGCAAGGCAGACTTAGAATCAGATCACACACAGAAGATGGAGAAAGAGATTGGAATACAGGTCAAAAGAAAATGCACAAACAGCAGCACAGAGATGAGAAAGAATGGAATACTCAAGAAGGACGTTTGTGACTCGTGGAAAGCTCCGACACTTGTGTGATCAGACACCGAGGGGAGAGGAGAGAAAAGGGGCAAAGTGTCACTTATCATGAAGCCTGAACTGACGGAACACGCAAACCCAAAGACTCAAGGCGCTGTGTGAATCTCAACCAAAATAAACACAGGAAAAACTACATCCACAAGTGCTCAGAACCAGGGACAATGAGAAAGTTTCTAAAGTAGCCATAGCAAATGACCATCATCTACGATGATACTGGCAGAATTCTTCTCAAAATTAGCACTTACGGAAAACAACGGCCAGGGTGGAACCCACACCTAACAAAGATTTCCTCTAGGAAGGAGGCAGACTCAAACTGTGTTCAGAAAACTCAGAGCAGAGAGTCTATCTCTCTGCTTGAAATAAAATAGGGACTGAAATAAAAATCAATGAAATAGCATGAAGTAAAAAAGGGACTCCTTTTAGCAAAAGGAAAATGCTGCCCCAAGAAACCCTGAGCCTCAGGGAAGAATGAAAAAGGAGCAAATGGGAAATAAATGAGCAAGGGGTAAACCGCCCTCAAAGGCATGGGTGGAAAACTTCCAAATGTGTCCCCAGGGCTGAGAGACAACAAGGAGAAAGCTGACTCGGTGACATAAAAAATAAACACAATTAAAAAAAACACTTTGAAGGGACTTCTCAGGTGGTCCACTGGTTAAGACGCCACACCTCCAACGCAGGGGCACAGGTTCCATCCTGAGTCTGGGAACTAAGATCCCACATGCCACACGGAGCGGCTCTCCTCAATTTTTTTAAAATTTAAAAACATTTAAAAAAATAAAGCAAACAAAACATAGCATAATTTTCTGAGCTTAAAGAAAAAGACAAGGAAAGCCAAAGGAAAATAGTAACTTGAAAAATCCTATAACCTTTGATTGGCAGGAGGCACAATACTCATTACATGATTATAAACCTAACAAAGAGGCTTAAACCCAAACCCCAAAACAGGCACAGCTCGGTGGGGAATCGCCATACCGAAGAGTCAGTGGGTGCCAAATGGGTGGGAAGAACCATTCAAGGGGGAAGAAAAAGTCTGCACTGCGTGGTGGGAGGGGCTGATGAGAGATGAGGGTGGGGTGTGTGTTTGGCTGGGAACGTGATCCCTGCACTGCTGCCTGCCTGGACCCTCAGCTTTCACTCGCACTCCTGAGCACCGGCATCCTTTTATGTGAACTCCGACAAGCTCAGTCAGCAGCCCCTCTCTTCCACCCTTTGACATCCAGCCTTGAGAAGCCAGACTCGTCCATCACCACCCAGTGCCGGGTGCAGGAAGCCCTGCCTGCGCCCGGTTGGGGCAGGAGGCATGAAGCTGGCTGACTACCCACCAGCTCTCGCGTGCTGCTGCGAAACACTGGTTTTCAGATGTGCAAGGGTCAGGGTCCCTCCCACTTCCCCTCTGGGAAAAGGGCCTGGCTGAGGGGCTCAGGTTCTTGGCTGAAGCATTTTCCATCCATCATCTGCTTCTGTGGGCAGCCACGCCAGAAAGTTTCATCCAAGCAGATGTCGCCATAGACGGCTCATGATTCTCCAAGACCACCTCGAGATTCCGGCCTGAGAACGTCGCGTCAGCCTCTCTTTCACGTTCTTTCTCTCCTTCCTTGGGCACTCCCCACCCCATGCACACAGGCAGGCTGTAGTCTTCTTGGAAAAATGGCACTTCTCCCAAGCAACTCTAGGGTTGGCTTCTGTCCACCCCCAAACTCCACACTCTGGGGACATGGTGTTCTCTATAGAGTTGTCCATCTCTAGCCATTGCCCACTCCCAGTCCTACAAGGTCAACCGAACCCTCCCACCCACCGCCATTCAGCCCCTGAGGAGGGCAGAATCTTGGCAACTGGAATTTTACACCCTTGCCCACTCCAGGCTGTTCTCCTAGGCTTCCCTCCACCAGTGGGTAAGGAAGCCAGCAAAGCCAGCTACGAGATGATGGTCCACAGACCAGAGGGAAGGCGTGTGGGGCTTCACGGTGGGGCCACTACACCTGTGTGAATCAACATCCTCAAGCTGTCTCTGTAGGTTCAAGAAAGCAATGGTTAAACAGAGGCCCCATTTCATCGGGGACGTTCTGGAATAAACATTTCTAGGGGATCCTGCTGTGCTGAGTCTGATCTAAGAAGCATGCCATGTCATTGAAGGCCGCCCAGCAATGCAAAGAACATCCTCTTAATACTTGCACGTGAGGTGCCGGTCACCGCAGAACTCTCCAGGCCGCTTAACGGGGAGAGAGCCTGTCCACGGAACGTGTCCTTTCATCTCGTGCTGTATCTGTGCCCAGTCGCTGCACCTACAGTCAACACGGAGCA